>NC_065880.2:11808931-12436550 GCF_932274485.2 Patella vulgata | reverse complement strand
GGATATGGACGTAAACTCCAGGAACGAACGAACAAACGTCATTACTCTTCTTGTCAAAAGAGACTTGACAATCTACACAAACAGTCGCAGGTTCAATAAACGGCCTTACTCTTCTTGTCAAAAGAGACTTGACAATCTACAAACAGTCGTAGGTTCAATAAACGGCCTTTGTTTGTAAACGGGAGAAAGTAATCAAGGTTGTGAATTAGATACACGAAAGGCTATCTAGATTGCTTCAAAGTCTAACGGGGACCCCCAGCTGTCATTGTATTTCTTCTTCATCCTAAGACAACAACACGACGACAAACATTGTCAAACTGAATTATAATGGTGGTCCAAAACAATAATTGTGGCAAATTGAATTCAAGATTTCTCAAAAATTAATTAAATTGAATTAGGTTTACTCAGGATAGTCTATAATATATATTTCAAATTACTATAAATCACACTTATAGACGTTGTCTGAGATTAGCCTATAGTATATATTTCAAATCACTATAAATCACACATATAGACGTTGTCTTAGGGTAGCCTACAAATCACACATGAACAATAACACTCTGGCTGGGTTGACAGCTCCAGAAAATAAAAAAATAGCCTTATTTTACTTCTCCAGAGGGTTCAAAAATATTTTAAAATCCAAGTCACATTTGAAAAGCTTTACGTCAGGCTTTTCAAATCATTTAGTTGAATTTTTCCAATTTTTTAAATTAGGTGTGTTAAGATGAAGTTTTTATCATCAATTAATTGGAATATTGTAAAATAGTACAATTTGTTGACCAGAATAAAGATTGAGACATATTATTCAGTTACAACAAGAGTGGTATTGAGTCTGTAGTATATATTTCAAATTACTATAAATTACACATATAGGCGTTGTCTTAGGATAGATATAGTACTTCAATTTTAGGATAGGCTATATTATATATTTCAAATTACTACAAACCACACTTATAGACGTATAACAGCATAATGCAATACATGTATTTTAAATTACATGAAGGACAAATTTGTCGTATTTGGTTTTCTTCTAAAATTAAAGAACAAAAATACTAAAGTAGAATGTAATGTCGTATAAATGCCGCCATTTTTATATATGTTTGTGAACGTTCAGTACAAACTTCATATCTTAAGAACTTGTGAAATGAAATCTATTCAAATAGTGTTTACTATTCTAAATTGCCTTTCTTTTTTTTTCAAATTAATAAGATTGATGAATATCAACTTGAGGATTGAATAACAGCTTTATGGTAACTTTATGAAGATAGTACTGTAGTACCATTTTATAAGCTATTTAATAATGAAGTTTATATCTCGATAGATTCAATTTTTTTAATAATGAATTATTTATCTCGACAGATTCTATCTTATTCTCAACCTATAGAACGTCTTTATTAGAGCATCGCTCTTTATCGCCACCATCTGTATGCACCTCGAGAAGAATGTTTAAAAAGACTATCTGATCATTAAATAAATATCAATATAATTCTCTTTAACTATATGTATACCAGCAAACAATTATTTACCCATTAACCAAATTTAATTCAAGTCATAAGCTTATACAATTTCTTATAGATGACTATTTATACATTCCTTTGTAGGTCTGTATAAAATTCAAGATTATAAAGAGAGAGAGAGAGAGAGAGAGAGAGGGGGGGGGGGCGGGGTATTTAGCAAAGGGAGGAAACCGGAAGACCCTACTCCTTGTCACGTACAACCGGGGATTCGAAACCACGCCAGTTGACTCAATGACAGGCCTTATGATACAGCGTGCACGTGCTAACCATTCGACCATCCACCCCCCGCCCCCAAGATTGTAAAAGGGATCTTATAGAATGATTAATCGCTGTATACACTTCGTAAAGACAGCATATTTTTTAATTTGAATCTTTATGATAGTTTAAAGGGGCTAAATCGCTAATATTCGGGAGCTAGAAATTGACATAAATGGGTCGCAACGCACATATGAATGCGTATTAACTGATTTACATTCAATCAAATCAGTTTTGTTCGGCGAAATACGCGAGAAGTCTCAATCGAATGGCAATCTCCAGCGTCTGGTTATTCCAGTCTTCACCGATAGTATTTATTGCACATGCTCTCCAGATAAGTATACGGCGTCACCATTTGACATGACTTGTGAAATATGTCTAGCCTCGTTCTTCGAGCCCCTAGTTACAAAAGGCGGTGAAACGCATTCTGGTACACGATTCGTGTACCAATGCTAAAATGTTTATTTTGTCTTAAATATTGGATATCAGAAGCCCATCTTTTCCTGGTAAGATCACAACATCCATATTAATTTAAATTGACAAATAATTCGCGTTTTTAATGTGGAAGACTGTGGATGATATTGAGTTAAAGACTTAGCTACTTTAATTGCTTTAATATCATTAATATTATACAAATAGATATTTTTGGTGATTACTTTTCCCCATCAAATCAATTTGTAATTCAAAACTCCAAGCATAGGATAAATGCGCATGTCGAATCTCATCAATCTAAAAGCAAGGAAACAATTCGTGTAGGTCACGTGTAGGTCACGTAAGCTATTAAATCGCTATTAATATTAATAATTATTTTAAAACGAGTTATCTTAACAACAAGTTTCTTTAGAATGACTATTTATAGTGGAAACAATTTGATTTGTTATGATTCATTAATATAACTGAATTATCAGCAAACCAACAACAATTCAAGTTGAAAGTTAGCTCAGGAAATAATCATATTACGAGCGTATCTTCTGTAATGAAACCAAGCGTAAAAACGTTATTCTACGTGTTCCTTGTTGATGTAATGATATAGCCATTATCAAACACTTGGTGAAAACACGATCGGATAGAGTCGTTTGTTGGGATAATCAGTAATATGATAAAGACCTAATTTTCTCCCTAACCGTCCACAAAAGAGCTGCCTTAAATGGTGAATGGAGATTATTTTGAAACCGTTATAGGTTTCAATGATGTTGCATCTAAGGCCCAGAGAATGAATGGTTGATATCAGGACAGACTTTCAAACACAGCTCAAAGCATTTAAGATCTTGAACAGATGGCCAAATGATTTCAAAATATCATGGAAAACTATAGTCCCTTATGCACTTATTACAAGCAAGTTCCACAGTTTAACAGAAACTATACACCCATATCCGTCTCTGGTGGTCATGGGCTCATAATATATATTCGTCGCGTTTCTTGCGAACCGACGAATCTGATATATTTAAGTATTGAGAATTATGTGTTTGAAATTTGCGTTCTGTTGTTATATATGTGTCCATCAAATAATAACATTTATTTGTGATTTAATATTTCATACATATACACCAGGACATGGAATGGAGGCGTGCCTACAACACCGTCGATCAGATAACTTTCACAACCGATCATAATGGAAACATTGGCCTAAATAGCATTTTTCAAAAACAAAAGGGAAGCTATGTTTCAATTTACAGTCGTTGTTTGATGCGGTTTTTGTGCATTCGACTAGAGTGAAAGGGCATCGGTTCTTTATAACAGCAGAACACGATTCGTCATGTTGCATTGCCTTTGTGAAACATTCTACGAGAAAGTTGTTTATTATTAATTAATATTCATCTTTGATATACTATACTTTTACATCTTTTTTATTTAGCCTACTATTATAAAGTTTCTTGAGAGAGAGAGAGAGAGAGAGAGAGAGGTGGGGGTTAACGTCCACTCGACACGAACTAGGTCATTTCGGGACTAACATATGGTTCAATTTTATTTCAATAAATCACTTGCGCGTTTAGCAGTGGGAGGAAACCGGAGGACCCAGAGAAAATCCACGTGGTTGGACAAGCGACCCTACTCCTTGTCACGTACAAACGACGAATATAAATATATAAAAATTCCTCTAATGAAAGAAATACAGGACTTTAAAGGTTGTTTTTGTAATGCTTATTGCGACGAATGTACGAAAAAATCGATTGACTTATAACGGCGATGCAATCTGTCAGAAGAAAAGGTCTTTTTTCTTTGGCCATAAAGTATTTGTGACGGTAGTTAAGAAGACATTTCTCTAATTGAGAATACAGAATTAGGGCGATAAGAAGATTCAGTGGTGCAGGATAATAACTCATATTGTCTACACTTGATTTCCTTTTATTACACTAAAGCTTTATATGACTCATTGAAGTGGTCCGCAAATCAATGGACGGACCAATTCAGTAACATGGCCCCGAGATACATATACAATAAAGACATTTTCCTAGCAGTAATTATAAAACCCAGGAACTCACCGTATATTATTAATAGACCAAAATCTCTTCTGTTAAATGCACGACTTCTGACGGTCAAATATATGGACATATTATTTATTTGTCTTGTCATTTTTTATGCCTGGTGTGACTAGATGCTCGAGGCAAAAATGAATATTCTTTTATCTATTGTACATGGTGATGCATGTGCCAATAATCACCATTCTCTTTTCTTTGTTGTTGTTGTTGTTTATTAAAATTTTAACTCCCAATAAATACATTGTATATGATATTGGGGATGACTTAATTCCAATTATTTACATATGAAGACGTCACTGAATTTTAACGTCCAATACATTGAATATGATATTGGGGATGATTTAATTAAAATTATTTACATATGAAGGCGTCGCTGAATTTTAATGTCCAATACATTGAATATGATATTGGGGATGATTTAATTAAAATTATTTACATATGAAGACGTCATTGAATTTTAAAGAGAGGGTTTATACCGTAAATACAAACTAAGAAGATTATCGCTTTTGTTTTTATATGTGTAAATGTTTACTTTGTTTTATTTAAATAGATGTCGAAATACAATATTTGCTTTTAGTTTATCTAAACAATTATACTTTTAAAGGATGACGTATTTCAGGCATACAGATCACAATATGAAGTTTGTTCTACGACTAAAATATCTAGCACTTTAGCTATACTGCTGCTTTAAGGAGAAAGGGGTGTATTACTTGTATTTCAATAGTTTCATGTCTCCGATGTGTTAATTCTGTCCCATTGGATGCCAAACATTACAGCTTTGCCTAAACAAAGACACAAACGATGCAAGTACAAAGGAAGGAATTTGACTCATCCTTGGGGTTATCCCAGCCCGCTGATGTTAGTGTGTGCTTAAAACGTCCATTGTCTCAAATATAACCATAAAACACAATAAAAATATCCTATTTTACAATTTCAAAATATCAAATTACTAAAAGCCAACATCTGTAGTTAAATACATATTCTAAGGACACACTGACATGTAAATTTTAAGAATATATGATGAAATTTGAGTCAGTTAAGTTTTAAAAAAAAACCCAACAAAATAACATCATATCAGAACGTTGATCCCATTTAATTATTTATTCCATTAATATTTCAGGAATAAGTACATTGATTAATTAAAAGGGAGAGCATTTAAAAATGGAGGAAGCCTCACAATGCATCCATTTACCGTTATCTTCCGTCTTATAACATCCCCAAAGCAAAGATAAATTTGGATAAATCGAGTATTTACTGACCTTGATAAGGCTTCGTGTAGCGATGTCATTTTCATGTCTGTGATATTATGTTCTCCAATCGAATGCCATCAAAAAGAAAGCATCTTGTAAAATCCACACTCGGCTTGTTATTGAAAAGACTTCTAGTATTATAAACGTTAACCGCGGCCAACGTTATGGCAAGCCACACACAAAATCAATAGGCTTCGTTGATACAAGGCAAAATGTACTGTAGACTGACTGCTACACACAGAGCAAATGTAGGAAGATACGTCACATTCAGCTGTTACAGACCCCAATCAATAAGAAAGCCTGCTAGTTTTCTATCCCGATCTTTTTTAAGCCGCAAAGTTTGTTCATGGGGTGCCGCCTAACGTTCTCCGTTAAGTTCTGCATTAGCTGTTAAATCCAACAAGGAAGGAAACGAAGAACTTAATATACGACTTCCCACTCTGACACTATTAAGTGCGTTTATCGCAGGACCTGAGAGATTTCTATAACTTACTGAGCCTATAGGTACATATAAATCATTGATCATTAATTATATAACTCCACCGTACTTTCAATTTGATTGTAAAGAGATTTAGATACTGTTATACTATATAGCTGTCATCATTCCGTTTAAAGAGATTTATGATGTAATCCCCATAATTACATAGATGTATAACTTGGCTATTTTAATAATGATACAGCCAGTGGCATTATAAAGACATAAACTATCGATGATCTGCACCAGGGCTTAAGGTCTAATGAAATTCAGTTTATATATTTAAATAATTCATAAGACAATTTTGTTCATAGAGATACCTACAATTCAGAAAAACACCCCAAGGGACAATTTATTGTCATATCGACAGATCATGAGTGTAATTCATAAAAAAGTGCGATTTTGTTCATAGGGACACCCACAATTTAGAAAATCACCTCAAGGGAAGGTTTATTGTCATATTTACAGATGATGAGTATAAGTGGTGTCATAATGCGACACCCATCAGATCATTGATATCATTAAACCATGGGTATTATACAACAAGGCTGACATTCTTTAGATATATATTATTTATAGTCAAAAAGGATGAGTAGAGAGAGAGAGAGAGAGAGAGAGAGAGAGAGGAGGTTTAACGTCCACTCGACACAACTAGGTCATTTCGGGACTAACATATGGTTTAATTTTATTTCAATAATTCACTTGCGCATAGGGGTCTTTAGCAGTTGGAGGAAACCGGAGGACCCGGAGAAAACCCACGATGTTGAACAGGCGACCCTACTCCTTGTCACGTACATCCGGGGATTCGAAACCACGCCAGTCGACTCAATGACAGACTTTATGATACAACGCGCGCACGCTAACCATTCAGCCATCCAATCCGCCGTCAGTATAGAAGGAAGGGGGTCTAATAAAATGAGATAAAAACAAGTAATCTAACTCGGGTAATCATCTAGTGCTCCGCATCTCTGACTTCAAATTAGAATTAATAACTTCAAACTTATCGATTTAAGCAATGTGAAGTTTTTAAATTCTGGGCACTTTTAATTATGTATTATTCATTGCACAGGGTATCATATAACATATCGTCTTTGAAGGGACCTTTGTCAATGAATGCATTTCTTTAGTTGGGAAGAACTGTACTATTTTTTCTTTTTCTCGGGTTATTTTCTAAAGTCCTTCTTTTCCTAGGATAACCTCGACAATCTCGTGCTTTATCCTGTACATAAACCGTCTATGTTTACATGAGAATATCACAGAATTCCAGTAAGAAAAAACCTTATATCATGTTTTCTTATGGTAAAAAAAAACCTATCCTGGAAGAATAGCCCGTTACAGGTTTAAAGAAAAACTTTTAGAAGAATAACTCTGTATATGGATATTCAAAGCCGCCCCCGACTTTCAGACCGTAAGTTATTCCGGGCATAGAATATACCCCAAACATCAAAGGGATTTACCGTTGGAGTATTATAACGCTCATGTAAAACTAAAGAAGAGTTTGAATCAATGGATTAATTTCCGTCCTTTTATACTCAAGAATAAATAATAGGATAAATGAATTAAAGTCGCCCATTAGCATAATGATCAGAGAATATATGTAGATACAGACCGGTCATCAATTTGTCATTATAGAAAAAAGATGCGTGTGGCCGAGGAGTTGAGCCGGTTGGGCTTATAAAAATATGTCATCTGGTATAGCTATAATTATACTAATCGCTATACTCCGTTATTGATTATACAGTGTCCATATGTTTCTATAGAAATCTTCTTTGGATAATAATCAATAATTAATACAAGAAATAAAATAGGTTTTAAAGCAAGTTGTCAGGGAGCCACCATCGACTTTGTTTTCATGGTAAGGGAATTAGAAAAGAAATAAAATTTCACTTTGATGCTGAGTTACTTTATTACTATTAGCCAGAAATCGCTCAGAAAGCGTCCCCGACGATCTAGACCCCCAAGAGCTTCCGGGGCCTTGACGGCTCCTAGGTCCTCGCCTAAAGACCTAGGGTGGACGCCCTACGCGTGTTCGATCCGTGCATTGGCCGAGAAAATTCATCGGGATTTTCCGACGTGGTTTTTCCTTGTCAGTGGTGCAGGACGGAGGGCCTGCCAAGGACAGCTGTGTAGTCGCTAGGATGGAACGAAAACCCGAGGTCCCGTGTATACATTGGCTTGCACGTAAAAGATCCCTTGGCAGTTGGATTTCGATATAAGATTAGACCATAGTGCCGCTGCCCGGGTAAAATTTCCCCCATTGCACACTATGCCCATCTTCATTAGCCCCGTAGAACGTTAAACCACATTTCATTTCATTTCAAAGCAAGGTGTTATTTTATAAATAAAAATTTCATCCAAATCAAGTATTTGGTATAAAGAAATATGACTACACAATATAATAAGCGTATACAAATATCTTCTGCAAGTATTATAAGGGGTGGTCTAGTGGTTTAACGCGTGCACGTTGAATCATAAGGTCTGTCATTAAGTCAACTGGTGTGGTTTCGATTCCCCGGTTGTACGTGGCAAGAAATAGGTTCGCCTGTCAAACCTCGTGGGTTTTCTCCGGGTCCTCCGGTTTCCTCCCACTGCCAACGACCCCAACACTAAGCGATTTATTGAAATAAAATTGAACCATATCTTAGTAGCGAAATGACCTAGTTTGGGTCTAGTGGACGTTAAACCCCATTTCTCTTTCTCGCGATGGGGTGGAGTATCTATGCGAGTAATTTTATTTTGGAGGCTTATATTATCTAGATATTTGATTTTACTGTTGAACAGGTATTACTCGACGATGCGGGTGTATTGTCGGCCATATTCACTTCTCTTATTGATTTAAAATCAACAATTTTCACATAAAACTACCAGAGTTATGCCCCATTTTTATGAAATCAGATTACCGCTGTACGTAAATCAGAAAATAATTGACCAACTGCATGCGCGGATAAAGAGGAGAGGAGTCAGGGGTGTGCGCAACACCCCTAACCCCCAACCACTCCCCAGACACGCACGTAAACATAAAATGTATACACATCTTAAAAGAAGAATTGTCTTTCATATTGCTTTGCTTGGTCTGTCAGTGCACAATATTTAGCGCTTAGTTAACAAGGTGGTCCAGGGTTGACTAAGAAGTTCACCGGTACTTTCCGGAGTAATTTCCCCTTATCAGTGGTTCAGTCGGGGCTAGATCTACTTCTTAAGGCCAACTCAATTTTCGCCAAGGTCGCTGATGTTTGGAGAGATTGTAGATTAGGGTTAATAAGGTAGGCGTTAGGGCTAGGTCCAGGGTTAGGGTCAGGGTTAAGGTTGGGATTAGCGCTAGCCCTGTTTACATCTCGTGACCTTTGACCAAACTTGAAGTTGGCCTTATGAAATAGATGTAGGCCTAACCTTTCCGTCGGAACAGAAAATAGGACGTTAAACCCCAGAACAGAAGAAGAGTATCATTTATTAGAGAAATACGGAATTAGAAGTTTAAGCGACAACTTAAACGATTAAGACAAGACAAACAGGGTTGTTATTGTACTTACGTTTTGGTGCGCTGACTCCAAATAATATAAACTGTAATTACCTCCCCTTCAATATCGACCTAAGAAGAATCGACACTCTTCACATAAACTTCGTCAATCAATGGCCGTTTTGACAGTTCGGCGCCAGGTACCAGAATCTGCCCAGAGAGTCGGATTATAATCTTGATTGATTGAAAGACGAAAGGTAATAGATACTAAGAAACGCTATTCAAAATCCGTTAAAATGTCTACTCTACTAATTTAAAGATTGGACTACAATATGTAAGATTTAGATAGAGTTGTACGTTCTTGTTATAATAGTTCAAAACTAAATAATTCAAAATTGATATATTGAAAATTTCATTCAAATGACATAGTTGTTTGAAGTTTTGACTTTAAGACTGTTTATTATTACAGCAACGTCACTTGTTAATCAAGACTCACCAATAGTTCGGCCGAAGTATTCGCCACCGAAGTTACTCAGGCAATGCCGTTTACAAATAAGGCGAATGCCTGTGTTGATTTCGGGGCAAATAAGTCGTCTGAAACGTAATTCGCGCATGCGCTGATGCGCTTGTGGCCTCGTTATGTCTTAGGAGGTCGCCATTGTGTTTGTTATGGCCAAGAATTTCTAGGCCTCTTCATCGGGGAGAGCAAGGGTGGTAAATCTAAAAGTGACTAACGGAACTTGTTGAAATTCTGAATAATCCATATAATGGTAAGCTGGACACCAAAATTCCACCTGGGCCGCTTGATTTTCTCCTATGTGGACCTTCGATCGTATTTGACTGCTTCCGAAACCACGAAATGATGCTATGTGGAAAGTGTAAAAAAGATATGAGAGATTACTAAGTGCTCGGATGGGACAAAAAACCGAGACCCTTGTATACATTGGCGTGCATGTAAAAGATCCCTTGGCAGTTGCAATTCGATATAACAGTAGGCCATAGTGCCGCAGTCCGGGAAAAATTTCCTTCGTAGCACACTGTATGGCGTATGCCCGTCTTCATTAGCCCAGTATAGGCACAGAACCGTAGGACAATTAACCCCATTTCATTTTATTTCGTTACTAAGTGCAACTGTACGTTGAGAGGAAGTTACAGATAATAATTAAATAGCATTAGGCAATGAAACATTTGTCGTTCGACAACTTACATGTGACTTTTTACACGTGACTTCATCTTTAGAGGTAGTTTGACTTTATCATTTGACATTTAATCAATGGAAAAGACATAGCAGATTATTTAATATTGGCAGTCAGTCAAACACTTCAAAATAAATATTTTGCTACTGATTTACAATTAAAATATGCCAAAACTGCACCACATAAACAAAAACAATCCCAATACCCCGAAATGTTTGTGAAATTCACAAAGGTATCCATTGCACCTTAAACCTGTATAACATCCCATCTGAAAATTTCTGTGTTAATGTCACAATGTAGACTCGGTCACCCAAAACCTCCTAGTCTTCAACGTTCGTAGAATATTTTTCTGGGTGATAGAGACTATGCAAAATGGGAAACAATGATTTAATATTACATGTGATCATAAACGTAAATCAGCTGAGTGCTCTCAAAACATTTGTTCTCCGACCACTTAAACACTCTCATCTTCCCAGGTTGTTAGGCGAGACATCAATCTCCAGAGAACATTGATGGTTTCTAAATAATTATCTCTGACGGTATATAAATGTTTGTCATTGTTCCATGTTTTGTATGTATATATATATATATATATCTATCTTCATCGTCCTATGGTTGTCATTCTTTGCTTGATAAAGACGGGAGAACCCTCGTCGAAACGTCGCTGAAATAAACTCTTCAAGTAACTTGTATTCCATATAATTGTGTCATGTGTTATTCTCCTCCAGTTACTAAATGCCACTTAAACAAAATAAACATTGTCATAGCTGCCAAGAAATTATACAGCAACAATTTTGTTTATATTCGTTTACTTCCGTTGAAATGTACTATTTGGTCTTTTACTAACCGAAATGGAGTCATCACTTTGATTCCACCAATCTGATTAAAATACAGATCTATATTTCGTTTCGTTTTTTTTAAAAAATACTTTCTGTCCAGTTGTAGTGGGAGGTCGCGTCTGGAGTCATATGGGCCTTTATTGACCCTATGACGTCAGACATTTGATTACCCAATCAGCTTTGGTGTTTCTAGTAGCATACCCATAGTTCCGTGCATCGCACGTCAAGAACTCGCTGCAACAGACCGTTTCATTGGGTCTGTGTTTTTATCAGATTGTAATTTACTAATTGAAATAATAGGTCGAATATACAGTACTCATAAATGGAGTCATCACTTTGATTTCACCGGTATATCAAGCAAAGCGCAGCGACCCACTCCTTCCCTCGCCGTAGTCCTTTATATCGTGGATCCCATTGTAAGACCATGGTAAAAAAAAAGCGTTTCATTAATTTTCTGGCTTGAGAAGTGGTTGTCCAAATTTATCAATACATAGTGTGGTGCCAATTTCCAAGTTGTATTGGCATGTGTCATAACCCAAATTATGATGATACGTACAGATGTGGGCCATTTTACATTCTGTACTAGAGTTGCATTTTACATACGGCATACATATGTCATTAATACAGGTTCCGTCTGGACAACCGAGTTCACAGTGAATCTTTGGATAACAGATAGAATGGTAGGCACAGTACTCATGTATACAACAACCTTCGGCACAATATCTATACTGAAAAAAAAAGAAAGAACATGGTTATTTAAACATACAAGATGTAAGAGCCTATTGCAAGTCTTTATTTAGGTTTCAGATGTTATAGAAATTATTAATTAGACCTTTATTTACATGACAAGCTCAAAATCAACTCTGTAGACCCTCAGATGGCTTGGAAACAGCTTGGATTTAAATAGTAGTCCATTTGAAATTAAATCAAGAAATAGCCGAGGCCGACCAAGATAACGTTTGCCGTTTGTCACAGACGTCACCACCGGAAACTGGTTTTGAAAGGCCTACAAAGCGAGGGTACCATAGCCACTAGAATGTACTTGATAACCGAGAATATGTGGGTGGAGTTATCTTCTGTCAATCACACTTCCAACAGTGACACCTCCGTTCATCTATTTTTGATTTATTATACCAAGACTGGCCAACTCTTTATTAAACTCTTAACTAATGTATCTTTAATTGTAGAGAGTGTCTAGCAAACCAACATATTTTCTCGTATACCTCGCCCGGTAAAGCAAATTAGCTTCATTTGGCTATGTGGACGAAAAATCAGAAGGGGATAGTTGTGATTACAATGATGTAAAGGGAACGGTCTTGAGATGAGGTGATATTTTCAGAAACTGCAATTTGGTTCTTACTGTAGCCCCCTGTTTACACGGGTTATACCCAAGCGAGTTCCATATACAATAGCGTCCTAAGTAACCGACACGGAATGATATGTTATAAATATGTATATTCTAAACATCATATTATCCAAAATATAAATGATTTCATAGAAAAATTGAAACAATTATGAAGAATTGAAATTTTGACAAAACGGTCCTATTAAATCGTTTTGTTTGACAATAGCTCCCCAAATTTAAAAGATTTTATAAAACAAATTGTATAATTGCCTGCATTCATTTCATAATGCAAGCCATTTTTATTTTGAAATATCTCCTAATAATTATCCAAACGCATATTTGGTCATGATAAGCACCACGTTGATATGTAACTTGACCCCTGTTTGTGTTTTTATCATGCTCATATGTAAAACAAGATGGTTTGTTACAACCTGCATTTCTTCCCGGATTTTTATTCAATTAAACTGACTCATCTATATATCACCCCGTCTGTGGGTTTTTATAACTAGTTTATCCAGTGTAAGCTATAGTTCCTCCATGTTGGTATTACGCCACCTTTTCAAAATTTCAGTTGGATGGAGGGCCAAATTGTAAGCACGTGCGCACTGTATCATACGGTCTGTCATTGAGTCAACTGACGTGGTTTCGAGTCATCGGTTGTACGTGACAAGGAGTGGGGTCGCCTGTCCTACCGGGTTCGATCCCCGAGTAGATCGAGAAGTTTCATCGTGGTTTTCCGCCGTAGGACGGAGGACCTGGCAAGAGACAACGTATCGTTGTTCGGATGGGATGAAAACCGAGGCATCACGTACACATTGGCATACACGTAAAAGAACCTTTGATAGCTGGAATTCGATATAAGAGTAGGCCGGGCAAAACTTCCCCCATAGCACCAGGTCTGGCGAGCGGGGTGGGGGGGGGGGAGCCGGTGCGCCGAAATGGGCAATTATGAATGAATTTGTATTGTTCCCTTGAAGCTTATGTAAGTATGTACATAAGTTTCCGCTTTATCGTAATCGGCTAGTTAATCATTTAGATATGACTAGTGTAAGAAAGGGAGGATGGGGGGGGTATAAAGGGTCTCGCCCCAGCATAGCACACTGTATGGCGTATTCCCGTCTTCATTATCCCAGTCGGAGCAGAAGAGTAGTACGCTAAACCCTATTTCATTTCAGAACCCAAATATTATTATACACAGCTAAATATTGTCCTCGATATTTGTACAATGACTGATGGTTCGTGTTATCCACGTACCGTTCCTGATTATAGTAAGACTCATTGATTATCTACTTTCTTCGAACAACCAGTATATTTGCTAATCCAGATAACATTATCAAAATCTCTTTGTGGTTCGCCCAAGACCTGCGTTTACTTAACATGTCTTATTCGCTCGCTCTTTCATTTGGATTCCAACAGAAACAATGCTTAATACAGTTTGCATCTAAACCAAAAAAACTAGTGGTGGAAAACAACAATAGGTCTGCAGACATTTCTTCGATCTATTTGTCGAATGTTGCCAGCATTGTAACTTTCAAGTTAGTGTGTGTTGTGGATAAAATCCCCATATAAATGTTCCAAAAATTTGAAACTATCGCCAAAGTGAACTATCTTTTATAATTACTTAAATTGATAAAAAAAAAAAATTTGTCGAATGTTGCCAGCATTGTAACTTTCAAGTTAGTGTGTGTTGTGGATAAAATCCTCATATAAATGTTCCAAAAATTTGAAACTATCGCCAAAGTGAACTATCTTTTATAATTACTTAAATTGATAAAAAAAAAAGAAATAAAGAAATATGTATACGAGGTTGCAAATACCTTAAAACAGCATTATTTTGGTTGATTATTGGGCGTGTCTAGTAACAAGATTTGAACGGAACAAAGGGTCCATGGGGAATGGCCAAGAAAATTACACCACTTAGGGTTAAACAATTCTGAAAGTTCCCAAAGTATCTAACATTTCCAGAAAATGTTAAAAATATGTACTGTTCTCATATCGTCAAACATCAAAATATAACCGGGGATGGGGTAGGGTGAGTTGGGACAAGGAACAGCGTCTAGTCGTTCGGATGGGACGAAAACTGCAGTCTCGTGTACACATTGGCGTGCGCGGAAAAAAAATCCCTTAACTGTTCGTTCAAATAAGCTTAGGCTGTAGCGCTGCTGTCCTGGCAAAATTTCCCTCATAGCACACTGCATGGCGTATGCCCGTCTTCATTAGCCCAGTCGGTGCAGAAGAGAAGGATGTTACAACCCCATTTCATTACTTTAAAGCAGCAATTTCATATTTTTAAGTTATATTTTTAAAATTTATTAAAAATAAAGCCTTAAAATAGATGATGGTATCCATAAACCGGCCTACCTTATTAAAGAATAATCCTATTAATCCTATAAGTCACTATTGCCATCTGAGAAATTGGCAAAAATATCATTTTCAACTTCGAATTCCAACGTTTGAAGGTAGCTAATTTATGGAGGCAATAGGAAAACAAGGGAGATAATTGTAAAATTGTAAACAGTGGGATGGCCGAATGGTTAGCGTGCGCGCGCTGTATCATAAAGTCTGTCATTGAGTCGACTCCCGTGGTTTCGAATCCCCGGTTGTACGTGGCAAGGAGTAGGGTCGTCTGTCCAACCTCGTGGGTTTTCTCCGGGTCCTCCGGTTTCCTCCCACTGCTAAAGACCCCTACGCGCAAGCGAATTATGTAAATAAAATTAAACCAAATGTTAGTCCCGAAATGACCTAGTTTGTGCCGAGTGGACGTTAAACCCCATTTCTCTCTCTCTCTGTAAACAGACACTATATCAATAATCCAGATGTGCAGTTACGTCACTTCATTAATCATTCTAACCCTAACGGAAAGGTAACGAATACACATCCGCAATTTGGTGCGTTGGCTGGCAATTCTTAACGTTATACAGATGGATACTATAGACAGTCTGAAGACTCATTAATCTTGATGAATACGTCTGCTTTCCTGCATGGAAGACATTTTTCCGACAACCCTAATGAAGCAAGACAATTTTTCTACATTATTAATAGTATTAGTGTTGGAGAGACCGAGAAGGTATTGTCGCTGTGTGGTTCTCTCTATTGATTTATAGAATAAATTATAAGGCTGATTGATCAGCTCCATTTAAAAAAAACAAATATTCACAGCCACCATAGGATAGATGAGTATTTAATATTTTACAGCCAAAGTTCTGTACACCATAAGTATGATGGATATTGACACCAAAAGTGTCGCGTTTATATACCAACTGGTTCAGGACGCAGATGTTTTTCAATGAATTATAGTCTAAGTTCCCACCGCCAGAAACATTTTGGTGTCATTTTGATTTACTCGCTAACCAAGCCATGATAGATCTGCAGACGGGGCTGTTAGAATTAAAAGCGGGTGTCCATAAAGCGGAAATGAAATGGGGTTTAATGCACCGACTGGACTAATGAAGACTGGCATACACGATGCAGTGTGATATGAGGGAAATTTTGCCAGGACATCGGCGCTATGGCATACTCGTTTTTCGAATTTCAATTGTCAAGGGTTCTTTTACGTTCACACCAGTGTGTATACGGGACTTCTGTTTTCATGTGCACACCAGTGTGTACACGGGACCTCTGTTTTCATGTGCACGCCAGTGTGTATACGGGACCTCAGTTTTGGACCTCAGTTTTCGTCCTATCCGAACGACTACGTTGTCCCAATGCCATGCCGTCCGTCCTACTCCATTGACACGGGGCAACCACGCCCCAGAAAGCAGAATATGGAAAGCGGGATCAATTTTATTAGACACTTCTCTTGATAACAGTTAAATTTTGTGTTTATGTGTTGTCTTCTTAAATCATAATTTCTGTCAATCTTTGTCCAAATATCCATTTGTATTACAAGAATTTGCTAAGATAAAATTACTATAAATGGTAGAATCTGTAAATTATGCAATATAATATAACTTTAAAGATGAATATCATTTTTTATTTTATGTATAAAGATTTAAAGATACTTTGCCAGAAAAGTATTTATCGGGTTGTTATTTCCAATAAAAGCATGTCAAATTTGATATATATGGAAAGTATAGACATCAATCTTACTAGAAAAAAATACTGTATTACCCGAAAAACGCCCATGGGGCAAGCACTGGGCAAAATTGTCAGGGTATCACTAACTGGCAACCCGACATCAAATCACAAAGTTTGTACGCGGGAATGTATCTTTAAGAGAACAATTTATTCTTTTTTATTATTTCTATTAGCTGTAAGTTATGTATTTTCAAGCAATTACTTACTACTTTGAGACTCGCAAATAAAACTTTGCCCAGAATCTAATTCTATTAGAATTAGATTAACGACATCGTTGGAAGCTAATTTTCGTATTGTTGAGTTTACACAACCGTATGAGTTTTTTTGGTGTGCACGTTGACAATGACAACGTCTTTGTAAGTGTTAAAATTAATCAGGCGATGATTAAATAGTATTGATATTTTAAGACGATAATGTGTGAAAACCTTTAGCTTTCTGACGCAAAAATGCCAGAAAAAATTATTTGTGTAGTTCTAGTGTAAGAAACATTTAGCCCTAAGGGTATCAGTGTTTTATATAGTGAATAATTTTGTTTGAAAGACTCCTATCTTAGAAATATTATCATAGTTCTGTGGTACTGTCTATAGTTCTATCTGGAAAGACAGATGTTCAATTTCGTTAAACATACATTATGGAAGAGCTAAATCTTTTTTGTAATGGATAATTTAACGTAAAGTCGGATAATCGAGACTTTGTTTATTATCGTGCCAATTTTAGTAATGACGATCGGGGCTAGCCTAAAATTGAATCGCTAATATCTCGATTCTGCTTTCATTATCCATTTTTTAACCATTATAGTGAGAACTGTCAGCTCTTTATGTAATGTTACCTAATACTCCTTTAAATGGCCTTGGCGATAAGTTCCCAAGTTGTTGACATACTTAGTGGCAATCTGTTTCACAGAGATCTTCTAATATTTGGGACTCATTAAGTCGCATCGATGTCATAATTATCAGTGATTGTAGCGACCTAGAGTAAATTCACTGCTGATCAGTGTGACCTAGTGGCGGACCGAGCATCCCACGCTGGACAGACGGACAGAGAGACGACAATATACACCTTAATGTTGGCGTATAAAAACAGGGCTGGGAATTTTTAACTGGGCCCATGTCAGGTAATTGTAATTTGATCGTTTTTTTGTCTTTTTATATAAAAAAAAATGGTCCGAGGGAGAAAAAATCAGATAAACGATGGAAATGTTCGATTATGACTGAAATCCCAAATGCGCCATTTATTGACGTGACCTGCCGATTTCAGCCAGTAGAATGAGACTATTTTCCTCAGCAACAACTTACAACAGCGACGGAGAGAACTGCTTTCTGTCGATTACACATAATCAATCAAAGACATAATTTCCTCCAAATCTCAACGGATGATCCCACAACTTCGCAAAAGGTGAAGTCCAAATCTCTTTCACAGAGGATTACGAAAGTCTTCTAATATCTCTGTAAATGATGAATACCTTCAACACGTGACGTCTCGTCACGCGGTGTCAATCATTGACTCAATGGCGCGTGCGTGCATTGTTTACTGGTTCGGGTAGAATGGTGTTTTTCACTCATTTTAATACCCATTTACATAAATAGGAAATAATTTTTACCTACAAATACGTCAAACTTCTTTATTTATTTTTCTAATACATAAAAAAAATGTTTTAGAATTTAATTTGTCGGAGGAAAAAAGTTAATATTTGTGGCTCATTAAGTCGCATCGAAGTGATTGTAGCGGCCTAGCGATTATTCACTTAAAAATAAAACGAAAATAAAAAGAAACGAAATATTAATAACATTATATAGGCTACACACAGACTGCAAACACCTAAAACAGGTGCTGGTCAAGGCTTCGGCGGGTCGCAGGCATTTCGGTCAACTGTTGTAGTAATATGGAGGGAAAGAATTTGTGCTTTGAAACATCTATGTAAAATAATATTATGGTTTTGATTAATTATTCTCCAATGTCAAAATATTAGCTATGGTATAAGTTAAATTCTGAAACGCAAATTAAAATTGGCTTTGAATATTGTGACAATAACAAGACATGGGGTCTAAAGACAAGGATGCAGAAATACGATGGCTGGAACAATGGCGTTATCTTTCATATTATTGATTCTAACTTCATAACCACAAATATAGAAAGTATATGCTGGTTATTTTGATACGTTAACTGAGCTATAGATTAATGAGCATGTTGGTCATTCACATTTTTCTTTGTTATAAAACATATATCATATTTGTTGACCAAATAAGGTAACAATCCCTGGCGATGTTCAGTTTGGGGCGCATGTCCTTTCCATATTTAGAACTTAGTTGTTATCAGTCTTTAGATTAACACCTCAAACAAAGGAATAGGCACATATAAAATAGGGTGGGGAAATAGCATTCGGCAGAGCTCACTCCACCCGGTCATACCAGCGATTTAGTTATTTGAGACTAGGAAAAATTGTAACACTTCCAGTTTGTAGAAATAAAGCATTTAAGAAAAGAACCTGAACTGTAGTTGTAACTTAGTCACGGAAGAAAACACAGTGTGAAGATTGAATATTGAAGATTGAACATCTGATAGTACTACACTGTATCGTTTGTGGAACTAGACCGTTATAAAAAGAAAATTCCCAATTTGTAGCTGGAGAAAATGTCTATAGAGCCATCATGCTTCATTCCCATAAAGAAAACATACATTTCGACAATTTTAAATTCGAAACCATCATATTGAGATTTTGGGGTGGATGGCCGAATGGTTAGCGCTTGCGCTTTGTATCATAAGGTCTGTCATTGAGTCAACTGGTGTGGTTTCGATTCCCCGGGTCCTCCGGTTTCCTCCAACTGCTAAAGATCCCTACGCGTAAGCGAATTATTTAAATAAAATTAAACAATATGTAAGTCCCGAAATGACCTCGTTTGTGTCGTATGGACGTTTACCCCCCCCCCCCTCTCTCTCTCTCTCTCTCTCTCTCTCTCTCTCATTAAGATAAATTTTGAAAACTACGTCTGCATTCTACATTAGGATATGTGGCCGTCAACCCCTATTTATGAAAAATAACTAAAAAGAAAGTTTATTTAGGACCCTGTCTTACATATATTTCCACAGACTAGACTTAGAGAGCCATTATAGAGCTAAAGATCATAATTTTATCTTAAAGTAGCTAAGTCACTAACTTAATATCATCCAAAGTCTTCGACATTGAAAACACGAATTATTTGTCAATTTAAATCAACATTGATCTTGTGGTCTTACCTGGAAAAGGTGGGCTTCTGATATCCAATATTTAAGGCAGAATAAACATTTTGCCATTGGTACACGAATCGTGTACCATAATGCGCTTCAGCGCCATTTGTAACAAGGGACTAGAAGAACGAGGCTAGACATATTCAACAAGTCGTGTCAAACGGTGAAGCCATATTCTTATATGAAGAGCATGTGCAATAAATGCTATCGGTGTAGACAGGATTAACCAGATTCTAGCGATTGACATTCGATTGAGACTTCTGGCGTGTTTCGCCGAACATAACCGAATTTTAAATTATAGTAAAAACGGAAACGATTGAATGTAAATCAGTTTATATACATTTATAATTACACTATTATATGCGTTGCGACCCATTTGTGTAAATTTCTAGGTCCCAAATATTAGCGATTTAGCTCCTTTAAGCAAACCCAAACGATAATATATTATTTATATAGCAGTTAGGAAGCACGTGTTTGTGTTTTACACGTAAATCTATTAAAGTGTGTCCATTACGTGAGTTTCACAGATAACTAAAACCCACTCTTTTGTACAAGTGCCAACTTTAACTGTTGAGTCCAAATTAAAGTTCTTCTTGGATCCTAGAGGGATTTCTTGTGACTTCGTCGACACCCAACTGTCTAGGTTAAATGCTCCGTCTAAATGAAGGTGTCATCCTTATCAAACACGGCCATGTGCTATAACATTATTATATCAGGAAACTGACCAGTCTTATTAAAATCAGTCGCGTTTTCAGAAGAGCGTGTAATGGTAGATGACGTATGAAAGAGTGACTTGTGCGTTTGACTATGAAAGGCAAAATAAATAAAGCTCTCACTGGCAGAACACACTGAGTTAGGGGCTAAATTTATTTGTTAAGGCCAGCTCAATTTTTGTCAAGGTCGTTGAGATGGAAATACGGTTAGGTTTAGGTTTAAGAATTTGGGGGAGAGGTTAAGTAGGGTTAGGGTTAGGATTGGGATTAGCGCTAGCCCTGTTTACATCTCGTGACCATGACGAAAAATTGAGCTGGCCTTATCATTTAGTACTATCCCCGTGTTGGGTTTCAATGCTTTGGAAATGTTCGGAATAAATAAAATGATGATTAATGGCCGCTTCAGCACCAACCGGGATATATTGCATCGAAAGTAAACGAAACGAAATAGTAATCTGATTTTGTTTAGATTGCAGGGAAACTGACCGGCCTCGATCAAATACACCGGTATTAATCGCAAATTCGTCATCCTTCACTAGTCACTGATTCGATTTGTTTCGCATTATATTTCATTTTATTTTTGGCCGAATGGTTAGCGCGTGCGCGTTGTATCATAAGGTCTGTCATGGAGTCAACTGGCGTGGTTTCGATTCCCCGGTTGTAAGTGACAGGGAGTGGGGTCGCCTGTCCAACCTCGTGGGTTTTGTACGGGTCCTCCGGTTTCCTTCCACTGCTAGACCCCTACGAGCAAGCGAATTATTGAGTCATTTTATGAGTCCACGTGAATGAAACGTTATTTGCGTACTTTATCTTCCAGCGTTATATATAACAGTAGACAAGTAGACAATTGTCAGCGCCATGCGTCATCAATAACTTTATAATTTCTATGGAAGTCAATTTACAGAGCACGCAATATACATCATGCCATATTTCTTTTTAAAATGTCAGTCATAAATAAGATGAATACTAGTAAATCAACACATAGATGACGTCTAGGAATATGTTTCGAGTCTTAAACAAGACATGATGAATTGACAATACCGATAGTCTCCATGAAGATTTCCATTTTGTTTTTATTGTGCTTCTTCTTCGGAATAAATAAAATGTCGTTTAACGTCCTACTATTCTGCACTTATTATACCAGGTATAAATGAAAACGGACTGGAAATTTTTCCCCGACAGCAATCAAATTGTGAAGAGATCTTTTACGTGAACGCCAAGGTGTACACAGGACTTTGATTTTTTGTACCATCCGAACAACTAAACGTTGTTCTTTGCCAGGCACTTCGTCTTGCACCACTCACAAGGACGATCCAAGCCAGAAAATCCCGAGGAAAATTTTCGGCCAACACCGGGATCGAACCCGGGACCTGCTTGTTTGTGAGCCTACGTCTTACTTTCTGAACCCCGTGCCCCCCCCCCCTATCCTTCTTAATAGACACTTGCTTAGTAATTACCTATTTTTATCCTGAATACTTTATATGTCTATGTTATGACATCTGCCTTGATCAAAGAGATACAAGAACGTGTATCCATGTTGCTATGGATATGGACCGCCATATTTAATAAAACAGCTAAGAGTGATGCTAACAAAATGAGAATAACGGGGATTAATTAATTATCAATAATCTTATACCTACCCGTCGACCATCAACTGGTACCACAATCACATAAATAAGGAAAATAGTAAAAACCAAACGCTGAAACGCCGTCATGTCTGCCTCTTTGAATTTCCACATTGTTGAAGAAAATGATTTCCCTGTAGATTCTGTTCCACACAGTACCTGGCAACCCTTCGATTATTTTCTCGGCAAACCATAGAACGACGTAGAGATGGTGATGTCCATTTGTTTACTTATTTACAGCGATTGTTTTATAAAAAAAAAAATAACACAACTTTTATGATTGATCTGTGATTAGTCATGCACGTGTGTCAAGTCGTGACAGAAAGAATTGTTAAAGACAACAGAAACTCACATCATGGTGTTCTGTTGTTGCTGGAACAAGGCATTACAAACGTAAACTAATGTTGTGGTTGGTTTTATATATAAATGAATAACTAATACCCCTTGGGCTTTATCCCTGAATAATGTCAGTTAAAAGCGACACGACACCTTATACTCTCTGTTCCCACTCTCCGTCTGTTTTATCGCGTGTTGGGTTTTGGGTGATATATATAATAGAATGCTATCTGGTCTAACAGTAGAGATAATACCATATCAATGTTATCGATCTTTAATTAGACACATTAGTAATACAGTATTAGATCATACACAACATGGTGATGTCTCACTCGATTACTGCAACTAAATCCACTGGCATCACACGATACGTGTTATAGTACTTTAATAGTCTATGCAGGGGAACCACACCACATACAAATAACTGTTGCGCAAGACAATCCTACAGATAGGGGAACCACACCATATACAAATAACTGTTGCGCAAGACAATCCTACAGATAGGGGGGGGGGGTGAATATGGTTAGCACGTGCGCGCTGTATCATAAGGCCTGTCATTGAGTCAACTAGCGTGGTTTCAAATCCCCGGTTGTACGTGACGAGGAGTAGGGTCGCCTGTCCAACCCCATGGGTTTTCTCCGATTCCTCCGGTTTCCTCGCATTGCTAAAGACCCCTACGCGCAATAAAAAATTAAACCATATGTAAGTCCCGAAATGACATAGTTTGTGTCGAGTGGACGTTAAACCCCATTTCTCTCTTCTACGGACAGGACACAAAATACATCTCAAACAACACAGATTATAAGATCAAATGAATAGATCCGTTGGCCATAGTCGTAAGCGTCCACCGCGTTGTAGAGTCCCGGGCACTCGAAACGAAAGATACGCTAGTAAAAATGGAAGCAACTCATGAAAAAGGGAATGTTTCCCCAAACGTTGTATAACGCGATGTTCAGAATGAGTAAGATATATAGGTGTACAATGGTTATTAAACTAAGAAATATGGAAAGCTGAATCAGCAGAAATATTAACCACCTATCTGATTGAAATCAAACGCAATTTTGATTCACCGCTCTACCATTTATTAGTTAAATGTTTAGCATTTTACAAAACCTACATTAGAAGTGATCACACTATTGCGATGTCATGTTAACGAATTTTTAAAAAGATAAACAAAAAATCAATACGTCTCTCACCGGTCATTTTAAAGTAGCTAAGTCTCTAACTCAATATCATCCAAAGTCTTACACGTTGAAAATACGAATTATTTGTCAATTCAAATCAACATTGATGTTGTGATCTTACCAGGAAAAGGCAGCCTTCTGATATCCAATATTTAAGACAAAATAAACATTTTAGCATAATTTGCAACAAGTGACCAGAAAGATCGAGGCTAGACATATTCAACAACTCATGTCAGACGATGACGCCATATCTTATCTGGAGAGCACGCTAGAAAATGCTATAGGGTTGAGACTCATGCCGTATTTCGCTGGACATAACTGATTTGAAATTAGAGTCAAAACGGAAACAATTGAAAGTAAATCTGTTTATATACAATCAGATTACATTATCATATGCGTTGCGACCCATTTGGGTCAATTTCTAGGTTCCAAATATTAGCGATTTAGCTCCTTTAAGCTTTCTTTTTGTCTATACCTACTTCTGTCATGTGTTCTAATAACGGGACCTGTTTTCAAAGTAGGTCGTCAGATATTACAATAAGCTGTTTACGAAGGATTATGTTGCCCACACACTGCGCTGTGAATGTGTGGGATTGGTTTCGGTTCAACTGAACGCCACTGAGAGTTGCATAAAACAGGCAGCATACGCTGTGTTGCGTTCTGATGCCACTATGAAAAAAGCCAGTTGCAGTCAGCGCAAGGAGGGAGGCGGGAAGTACTCTCATGGGGTGCTGTAAAATTGACGGACAATGTATATCTTTTGTTTTTATGGTCGACAATATTTTACAGTTACGGGCCTGGTTGCAGTTAGTTCCACATGTTCTACTCCCCCCCCCTCTCTCTCTCGTATCAGCCACTGTTATCTTCTCGTCAGCCACTGCTTCTGAATTCTGGGTTTAATCTGTTGCTCCAGACTTGATGTATATACAGTTAATGTGAGGCAAGTTCATTAACAGACATGCGAAATGGTCGTATGTTTTTAAGAGCTTGATCTGAATGTGAATAATTTATAAGCATATGGTGACACAATAATTCTATTCTTTATCTGTTTTTTATCAAGCATTGTAACACTTCACGTGAGCTGGTGATTAATATCTTCGGGAAAATAATAGTTATGTTAATCAATAACATTATGAATTTATAAGTAGTTATGTTAATCAATAACATTATGAATTTATAGGTAACGTAAAATAATATATATATATATATATTATAATACTTATCAGGGCCGTAACTAGCTCAGGGCAACGAGGGGGGGGGGGTGTTGTCAGGGTTGTTGTAAAATTGACGGACAATGTATATCTATGGTCGACAATTTTTTCACAGGAGGGGGGGGGGGGCGAATTATTGAAATAAAATTAAACCATATGTTAGTCCCGAAATGACCTAGTTTGTGTCGATTGGACGTTAAACCACATTTCTCTCTCTCTCTCTCTCTCTCTCTCCCTCTCTCTCTCTCTCTCTTCTGTTTTGAAATATTATTTAAAATGTCTTCCTGTACTAGATCGTTGAGTGGCGTCTTGGGGTGATGCATTCAAGGTTTGGTTTGGTTTAAACTTTACTGTACTATACTAGGCAGCAAAAGAAACGTCAGGTTGGTATTTTACTCTGAACAGATGCAATGCATAAAACTTGTTTTTTATTGTATACTTGTGACCACATCTTCAACTTTACCTGAGCAATAAGGCTCCTTCCCAAACATCCGGTTTCCTCCCACTGCTAAAGACCCCTACGCGCAAGCGAATTATGTAAATAAAATTAAACCATATGTTAGTCCCGAAATGACCTAGTTTGTGTCGAGTGGACGTTAAACCCCATTTCTCTCTCTCTCTCTCCTTCCCAAACATAAAATTGAACCCACGAAATGTTCTCCAAAACGCAACCTGACTTCTGAGATGATTATGTGTTCTTAAAAACCCCATTATGGAGAAATTCTTAAATATTTGATTTATGAAAGTATTTTTTTATATGCCCAAAGAATCTCAGTCGGAGCAGAACAGTAGGACGTTAAACTTCATTTCGTCCTCTTTTGAATTCGTATTCGCCCTTACGAATAAAAATCAACGAATTGGTTCCGGACACCATCAAGCCACCGTAAATCTAATCAGAGCCTCATTTAACATGGTGACTTGACTAGGCGGCGGCGCACTGGCCAAACTGTGTTTTGATCTCGATTTTACAGGGTATTAAAGGGACAATAACACTCTTGCTGGCTTGAAAGCTCCGGAAAATAAATAATATCTCTATCTAAGTACTAGATGTTTAAGTGTCCTACCTGTAGTGTAAATTATCCATTACATCCTATTTTACTTGTCCAAAGGGTTCGAAAATATTTTTAAATCGAAGTTTCATTTGAAAGGGTTTACGTTAGACGTTTCAAACCAATATGTTAAATTTTTCAAAATTTTTAAATAAGGTGTGTTAAGATGAAATTTGTATCATCAATTAATTGAAATATTCTAAAATAGTGCAATTTGTTGACCAGAATATTATTCAGTTGCAACAAGAGTGGTATTGGGCCTTTAATCAATCCATGGTTTAATGAGATGCCAAAACTAATAGTGTATCAAATCTCCGAAACTATTTTTTAAGTGCTTAGAAATCGAATCTAAGGGAGTCAAACCTGCGGTGTTCGCGCGGCCCGCACCATACGGTACTCGCGGGTCAGGCTTCGCCCGACATTGCCGCGCACGACTAAATCCTTATATAGACGAGGCTCTGAATCTAATAAACGCCCTGGCTAAACTGTTATAGACTCTCTCTATATATATGTTGACACATTTAATCTTGAACAACTACTACTTATCTACTGACTAGAAGCCTAATTATGGCTGTCGACACCTAGGAAAAATGATTGTCCCAGGTGCATTGTATCTACTGACCTTCGCATTCTTGTCGCCATTTATCAAAAACAGATGATATTGAGGAACTTTAGATATAATCTGTTGAAACTGTTTACGTGGAGGACTGGTGGGTGGTCAGTGGGGAAAGATCTGTGGCGATGGCATATTCAGAACAAGGATAAGTATTCTAATAGCTACATTAATTATCGAATATGTATTTTCTTTAAAATTCTTAATCATCGAGCATCTAAGTAAAAAACATATATACGCGCATAGTTAACCGGGCCGGACTAATCTTCCAGTGCCAAGGATGAAAATATCACTGGGACCCTTGCATGAAGTTGCATCAACAGTGAAAAGTGGTCATATTCTCGCCATTTTCCGTCACACTCACAGAAATGCAATTTATATGTCAGTTTGGTAGATAGATAGACTTACTGGTACAAACATATACAACATAATAAATGACATTTTTATTTATCGTACAAATTTGTTTTTAGACCTAACTTTTTTCTTTTTCCCCCTCTCCTTTTAATCCGACCCTGATAGTTATGGTGCAAATTGTATGCAGCACGTTCACTTTTTTATAGGTTTAGAACCATCTTAAACACCCCTCCCCCAATCCCTTTTAATCCAACCCCTTTTCCCCACTCCTCCCCTCTCCTTTTAATCCGACCCCGATCCCGATAGTTATGGTGCAAATTGTATGCAATACGTTCACTTTTTTATAGGTTTAGAACCATCTTTAACACCCCTGCCAACTCCCTTTTAATCCAGCCCCGATAGTTATGGTGCAAATTGTATGCAATATGTTCACTTTTTTTATGGGTATAGAACCATCTTTAATGACTATTATAGAATCCTGTTTCCAGCAAATCAACACATGGCGAGAATTCTTAGTTTTAAAATCTCTTGTGTGTAATATTTCAAATACAGCATTGACAACTCGTCAACCATATGTCACTATTCGCTTAAAAAAATCCAATAAGATCACAGGTTTTGATGACGTAATATTAGATTTTTATCTGTGTAGAAAATGGTTGCGTGGAGGTTTTATGGGATACACGTATGGTTTTGACAAGTTATTACATTCGTCTTTTATTTGAAGAAGACTTCACATAAAGTGGAATGACACGGGAGGAGATAAAATAGCCATTCACAATTACCATGCTTGCTCTTTTATAAATCTACTTGTATTAAATAGCTTTAGAATCTTGGCTTGATGTATGGACTACAGGGAATCCATAATATCAATTTAATTCAATGTGCTGTTCTACACTGATAAAATGTACGTGTGCTTGAAAACAGAACGGCATAGATTGTCTATAAATGTACTTGAAGCCAATTCAGATTCCAGATTCAGTATTCCGAGTATTCCACCGAGATTGGAATATGGATCACCTTGTATTAAAACAGTAGCTAGGAATCTAGATTTTTCTACAAAATGGTGTAAGGATATGCGTGTCCTTCACCGATGTGAATCTTTTTCACATGTATATAAAGAAAATGTTATGTGGAGTTGGAATAAGTGAAAGCTATCCATCTTATTTCGAGCGCAGCGAGGTTACAAGATGGAGTTTAACGGCCACTCGACACAAACTAGATCATTTCGGGACTAGCATATTGTTCAGTTTCATTTCAACAATTCGCTTGGGCGTAGGGGTCTTTAGCAGTGGGAGGAAACCGGAGGACTCGGAGAAAACCCACGAGGTTGGACATATAAACGTTTTATATGAATCTAAATACTCTAATTAGGCCTGTAAATAATAATTATGATTGTATCGATCATAGCTCAGCTCGTGCAGGTCCCCAGAAATGACCGAAATTCTGAAGTTCGCTGGCGAATACTTTCAAATCATAATCATATTTTCAGTCAATCTCGATCTCGATCACGATCACAATTTCGATCTCAATACTCAATCTCAGAACTCAACTACAGTGTGCTATGAGGGAAATTTTGCCCGGACAGCGGCACTACAACCTACTCTTATATCGAATTCCAACTGTTAAGGGATCTTTTACGTGCACGCCAATGTGTACACGGGACCTCGGTTTTTCGTCTCATCCGAATGACTAGACGACTGTCCTTACCAGGCCCTCCGTCCTGCATCACTGACAAGGGGGAACCACGCCGGAAAATCTGGATGAACTTTCTCGGCCAATGCAGGGATCGACCTCCAGGCTAGCGAGCCAGCGTCTTACCCACTTATATAAGCTGATAAAGCTTGTTATCGTATCCTGTATTTATTATATGAATTTGAATTAAAATATTGATCAAATAAACGTCCCAAAGACTTTCTTGGTCAAACTAAATTCTGACCAAACTTGTTCCCTTGTGACCATGAATGATTGTTCTCCATTAACTAGTATATACTGTCTCTAAATTACTGTTATTTTTAGATCGTAGCGCGCCCTTTAGAACTAATAACTGGTCAACTGTCTGGAATTAATTCGTATGTCAGTCAATATTTTACGGTATATATTCCCCCGTGGTCTCTTGTTAACAATGCTTTAAGAATATTAAGTAGTGGTAAATCACAATCTAAAACTCGATCACAAAATTTAAAGACATAACAACAAAGAATCGAGAGAGAGAGAGAGAGAGAGAGAGAGGGAGGGGGGAACCAGGTCATTTCGGGACTAACTTATGGTTTTAATTTTATTTTAATAATACGCTTGCGCGTGGGGTCTTTTGCAGTGGGAGGAAACAGAAGGACCCGGAAAAAAACACACGAGGTGGATGTTACCCCCCCCCCCCCCCTATCTCTCTCTCTCTCTCTCTCTTGTGATCGACTGAAATATACATGCATGTTTATGTGTCAAACACTCAAATAACCTATAAACACCGGAACACAACCTCTCTCTCTCTCCCTCTCTCTCTCTCTCTCTCTCTCTCTGGGGGATTGGATGGCTGAATGGTTAGCGTGCGCGCGCTGTATCATAAAGTCTGTCATTGAGTCGACTGGCGTGGTTTCGAATCCCCGGTTGTACGTGGCAAGGAGTAGGGTCGCCTGTCCAACCTCGTGGGTTTTCTCCGGGACCTCCTGTTTCCTCCCACTGCTAAAGACCCCTACGCGCAAGCGAATTATGAAAATAAAATTAAACCATATGTTAGTCCCGAAATGACCTAGTTTGTGTCGAGTGGACGTTAAACCCCATTTCTCTCTCTTTCTCTCTCTCTCTCTCTCTCTCTAAACACCAGTAAAACACAATCTATAATCACTGAATGAAATGTTTTCTAATACCATGAACTTGCCGTTTAATTTTTTATCCCGAGTTGTTTTTAGTTTATATCCCCTGATTTTATGGTTAAAGCAACCTGCTAAATCTAATAATAACGTGGCATCTAAGATGCATGCAAATCTTAGTCTTACTTCTGTAAGCCATTTACAATTCGCCCAAGAGATGTAATTTTTGGTGTCGATCCCTGGGAATAAGAGGTTAATGTTGTATTTTGTACCACTAAATCCCTCAAAATCGTGCTTCGAGGTATTGGTTTAAACAGTATTTTATTCAGGAGAACATTAGTATTTATAATTTAAGAGAATATAAGTGAATAGGATGCCTCCCGTTCTGAGGATGCAATAACAAGCAAAAGTGCTTATTATATAAAACTGTTTCCATAATTGTGATCATTACATAACATTATACTGTTTGTCATGTTAGTGAATGTGTAACCTAGATTAAAATTATCATTTGTCTTGTTAGTAAATATATATATTATTTGTTATAAATGTATGTACATGCTGTCCTCAATGGATGTTTCGGTACAATAAAATCTTATCTTATATGACGACTATAAAGATATATAGCTGTAAGATGTGTGATTTAAACCAAAGGTGTGGAAAAAATATGTAAGTTCAAAGTTGGAAGTACGGAAGACGAAAATGATTATTTTAGAGGTGTAACATAATTATTTCATTTCGTGATTCCAACTTTGAATCAATCATCAGTTACCAATGTCCGGAAGGTCTCGGTTTAATATATGTGTTTGAAGCCTTATTAATAAACACGCATTTGTTAGTGATTTGTTATAATAGTAATTTCAAGGTATTGTCTAGCTGGTGTAAGCACAGGCACTTGAAGGGATTAAAATAAAACTTCTTACTACTGCTTGACTATATCGAGGGGTAATTAGCGCAAAGTTGGCAATCTGCGCTCCAGCTTCATAAGCGCAGATTGCAATCTGCGCGCGCGGGGTGCAATCTGCGCAGGACGACAGCGCAGATTGCAATCTGCGCGAGGGGTGGAGATTGCGCCTAACATATATAATATATAGTCAAGCAATAGTAAGAACTTTTATTTTAATCCCGTCAAGTGCCTGTGGGTGTAAGTTGTTTCTGAACAAAATTCATTGGCGGACTGACAGACTTATAGCGAACCATATGGGGTTCCGGGGACTTGTCCAGAGGGTAATTTAAATGAACACATCGTACTTTGCAAATTATTGTGTCGGATCGGACTCTGTCCGCTAGGGAGTCCGATCAAAATCCGTTACTAAAAGATACATAATACATTATGGGAGATTCGATAACGAGTTGGCTGTTCTCACAGCAGAGAAGCAGAGAGAAGCATCCAATCACAGAGAGAGGGGCAGACAGAAGCATCCAATCACAGAGAGAGGGGCAGACAGAAGCATCCAATCACAGAGAGAGGAGCAGAGAGAAGCATCCAATCACAGAGAGAGGGGCAGAGAGAAGCATCCAATCACAGAGGGAAACTACTGCTGTTGAACAAGCAGTCATATACTTGAGTCTTGGGGGGCATACAATCAAGAAGTTGGCACAGGGCATCACTAAACCCTCTACACACCATTGAAAGTGTCAGCCTCTACTAGAACACATGATTACACAAGATACCAAATTATATATAATTTGGAGCCACGGCGGCTCAGTGAATAAGATGTTGACTCGCTAACCTGTTTGATAACTGTCTTGGACCCATGGGGGGGTCCGCCCCCCCCCCAATTGTTTTTCGGTGGGGGGGGGGGGGGGTCTGAATATACTTGCCCCCCCCCCAAAAAAAAAAAAAAATTACGTTGTAGGCCCAAACTCCTATTTATTTACAACAATCATTAGGATTAGTTAAGATTATATCTGTATAAAACCTGTACATATCCCAATATGGTTTACATTGCTAAAATAAAACACAGAGAGAATCATCCTGGAAACATGTGTGAAGTGAAAAGTAACTGTGTTCCATAAAATTGTGTCTAGTTAGCCTGTCAGTAATATTTTGTTAATTTTTTTCTACCACTTATCAGAGTGAATCGCATGTAGGTACCCCAAAACATTATCGCCTAAACCAAATATTTATCGCCCGCTCAGCCAGCAACATAACCATAATGCTTTTGCTTGCGGTGTCTTGGTAGACAACATGGCCACATGGTGTTTGTTTATATTTGTTAGGGTTTTTAAAAATGCGTTAGGGGATTTAAAAATGAGTTAGGGTTAGGGTTGCGGTTCCCCCCCAATATATATTTCACGGCTACGCCTCTGCTTGGACCAGAAAGTTCATCTGGATTTTTGGGCGTGGTTCTCTCTTGCCAGTAGTGCAGGACGGAAGGTCTGGTAAGGGACAATGTATAGTCCGTCGGATTGCATGAAAAATCGAGGTCCTGTGTACACACTGGCATACATATAAACGAACCCTTGACAGTTGGAATTTGAAATAAGTATAGGCCTTAGTGTCGCTGCTGTCTGGGGCAACATGTCCCTCATCAAGAGAGAGAAATGGGGTTTAACGTCCACTCGACACAAACTTGGTCATTTCAGGACTAACATATGGTTGAATTTTATTTCAATAATTCGCTTGCACTTAGGGGTCTTTAGCAGTGGGAGGAAACTAGAGAACCCGGAGAAAACCCATAAGGTTGGACAGACGACCCTACTCCTTGTAACATACAACCGGGGAATCGATGTCAGACCTTATGATACAGTACACATGCTAACCATTTGGCCATCCAACCCCCTCTTTCCCTCATCGCACATTGTATGACATATGTCCATCTGTGTAGAACAGTAGGACATTAAACCCCATTTTATTTTATTCATAATTTACAAGTGGATAGTAATGACAACAATTTATTCATTATATAGATAAGTACATAAATTAATCCCTACAAAATATATATATTTATATAATAAAATATGCTAATAATATTAATCGTTCGTTCGCTCGTTTCTAGTTTTACGTCCACTTCCACCTAAGGTGATATCATAGAGTCTACGACGTAGACAAGTAATATTAATGACTTATAGAAAGACAAGTAGGCCTTTGAGAATTTATTTGTTATCTCCCATGATTCTGTATAATTTTTGCTTTCTTTGATAAATTCTGGTATTTTTAGGCCTAATTGAATTCAAAGTCATATCACAAATGGGTCGAATTGTAAACACTTATGCATAAAGTAGGAAAGGATATTTCCTATTAAAATGTACAACTGGATAATTATCACGAAAAAGGAAAGGATATTTCCCATTAAAATTTACAACTGGATAATTATGACAAATGAGGCTAACTTTAGGATAAATTACTAAACTTACTGATCAGAAACTGATGAAATGTGGTTAATTCTCTTTACTACTTCTTATTCTTTCCTATAGTTTTACGTCCACTTCCACCATGGGTGATATCGTAGACAAATCTCTTTACTACTTTTGATTTGCTTGAAATAAGTTTAATTCAGAGCTTTACGCTGAAGGAAAGCCAACGCAATAAGTATTTACTGCTCACAGCTTTATCAATATCCTAATCTTATTTTATAGGTCAATAAACAGGTTGAATCATGGTTAGTGCTAAATGATAAGGCCAGCTCATTTTTTCGCCATAGGTCACGAGTAGTAAACAGGGCTAGCGCTAATGCCAATTGCCAACCCTAACCCTAGACCTAGCCCCAATGCTTACCCTAACCTGCAATCTTGCCAACAATCACGTTCTCTAACCTTATATTTACATCTCAATGACCTTGAAAAAAATTGAGCTGGCCTTAACAAATAGATTTAGCCTTGTGTGAATATTGTATAGGTTTCTAGTACATTCTGTATTTTTATACTGTTTACTTCCAAATTAACATATCAAAATGGCTTTGGTAGTTATTTTACACTAGAAGTCTGTCCATGGAAGAACACAATGTCAATTCCAACATTGCAGATTCAAGGCAACATATACGTAGTACAAGGTAGCCTACACTACACCACAAACTAATTAACAAACCAATAAGCTGATGTCCTCCTGCTACTCAATCCCAAAATAGATACATGACATATTAATTACTTGCACATTATGCTCTACATCAATCTGATTAAAATATAGATCTATATTTCGTTTTGTTTTTTTATACTTTCGATGTCCTACATTACATGAAGATCTGACAAGTTGTAGCGATAGGTCGTGTCAGAGGTCATACGAGCGGCTTTTGACCCTATGACGTCAGACATTTGATTAACCAATCAGCATTGATGTTACTAGTGGATTACCCACAGTTCCAGGCAAAACACGGCTGAAGCTCTGTGTTTTAATCAGATTGGCTCTACATCATCAAAGGCAATCAAGACATTGACATAATAAATATCTGCACCAAAGGACGATTCGATTTGCAGTAGAAGCTCTTCCGGAAGACTATTTCAGACATGGAAATCGAGTGAACAGCAGAAATATATATGGCTGATAAGATCAGTTTATTTACCATTAAAGACCACATAAGATGATAAAACTAGATTTTATGTACTTATAGCCAGTGGTAACTATATACACATTACGGCAAGTTCACATCAATCCGGTTAAAATTATTCGACATATTAATGTTTAAGTATTGGATACCCAAAAATGCTTTTCAATGTTTCAATTACACCCTTAATCAGGTTGATTGGCTGGTGACGTCACAGGGTAGAGAGAGAGAAATGGGGTTTAACGTCCACTCGACAGAAACTAGGTCATTTCGGGACTAACAAATGGTTTAATTTTATTTCAATAATTCGCTTGCGCGTAGGGGTCTTTAGCAGTGGGAGAAAACCGGAAGACCCGGAGAAAACCCACGAGGTTGGACAGGCGACCCTACTCCTTGTCACACCAGTCGACTCAATGACAGACTTTATGATACAGCGCGCGCTAACCATTCAGCCATCCAACCCCCCGACGTCACAGGGACTACACATAGTTATCTATACAATATATCACTGTCTATACACATCTCCAGTCAATTGTTTTATTTAATTAGGGGATTAAGGAATCAGTCAGGTGTTAATGAATAAACACACCGGCTGTATATAGGTAATTAAGGAATAAACGTCACTGTGACGTCACTGGCGTCTGAGGGGATTATGAGTGTTTTCAATAATTGGCAAAGTTGTTTTTACGGAAGGTCTCTTTTTGTGACTTTGAGTTAAGATAGCAGAATCAATTTTAATTAGATTGGTGTGAACTTGCCATAAAGTGGATATAGTAATCATTGGCTATATGTACCGAAAAGTTTTCTCGTCCATCTTATGTGCTTTTTAGCATCAAATACACCAATTTTATCTACAGTTGTTGTATTCCACCATTTTGTCTACTGTTTCTTCCAGGTTGGACTGGACGAGATGGGATATCTTCTGAGGACAGAAGAGTCCAAATTGAGTGCGCTGTAGAGATGTTTCTGCACAGGAGACAAATCGAGTCGGTCTATAGTTTGAGCACTCAAATTCAGAAGACTGACTCGTTTTGTAAGGTTGTAAGGGGTCGGGGCTGTGGGAGAGAAAAAGACAGTTAACATCGTAGTGTTTATGTTTTGATTATGTCTGTAAGTTTAATGACAATCTGGATAGTTTTGCCAAGTTCGGAGCACTAACAGGTGGAGCCACATCTATTCTCACTTTCTTCGCCCTCAATTTACTTAAGCTTATTTCGTTGATATCACGACAGTCTTTGACTTGAAGTAATTTTAAAGATGAACAATATTCTCCTAACAACCTGCAATAAAACCCAGAAAGCAACATTTAGTCATAAACAATTAATAAAATTGGCAACTATACAAAACTGTACATAATCCTCGATTTTACGAAACCAGGCCTGTGCATCAACCACCTGACTGGACATGGAAGATATAATCCATGAGAAATTAAATGGGGTTTATTATCCTTTCATGCTTCATCCACACAGAGAGGGAGAAAGAAAGAGTGGGAGAGAGAAATGGGGTTTAACCTCTACTCGGTACAAACTAGGTCATTTCAGGACTAACATATGGTTCAATTTTATTTCAATAATTCGCTTGCGCGTAGGGGTCTTTAGCAGTGGCAGGAAATCGGAGGATCCAGAGAAAACTCATGAGGTTGGACAGGCGACCCTATTCCTTGTTACTTACAACCGGGGAATCGAAACCACGTCAGCTGACTCAATGACAGACCTTATGACACAGCACAGCACGCATGTGCTAACCATTCGGCCATCCCCACCCCACCCCGCAGGACAGTGAAAGAGAGAGAGAAACAGAGTTTAATGTCCACTCAATACAAACCAGGTCATTTCGTGACTAACACATGGTTCAATTTTATTTCAATAATTCACTTGTGCGTAGGGGTCGTTAGCAGTGTGAGGAAACCCAGGCTTACCTAAATTTTGATTCATCTTATATGACCGAGTTTGTAAATTTGTGCATTACCCTTTCAATGAAGTCCGCCAAGTCGGTCAGAAGACAGCATGTTGTGTCGCTCATACTGGCTCTAGCGAGGCAAGCAAGGTCTTATTTTCTCACTAAGATGTTCATTTATACTGTGCAGGCGTTCATAGGGACTGACGTACGCGACTGTTTAGCAGTAAAAAGTTGCCCAGTAAAATTTACTGGGAAGTGAAATTTTTTCGGCAAAGATTCAGTAGGACAGTTCCTGAACGTACAGGGGGAGTGTAATGAGACCTACGTTCAGAGCTGAACTATCGGCCACCCATACCCCCTTTATATGATATGCAGGTAATAGGCATATGTATGTTTATAGTTAATGGAACAATATTTACCAAATAGCATCATTAGTGACTCTCCAGCAACCATGTATATTTAAATGTCTTAATCGTTTACAGGTCTGTGCTAGTATGTTAACTGTATCATTGGTTACACCATATATCTTAGCTAGAGATAAAACCTCAAGACTGAAACATAAATTCACTTAATTATTAGTAGTTCCAAATTAATAGAGTTAAAAAAGTCAAAGAAAGAGAGAGAGAGAGAGAGAGAGAGAGAGAGAGAGAGAGAGTTTAATTTCCACTCGACACAAACTAGGTCATTTTGGGACCAACATATGGTTCAATTTTATTTCAATAATTCGCTTGCGAGTAGTAGGGGTCTTTAGCAGTGGGAGGAAACCAGAGGACCCGGAGAAAATGCACAAGGTTTGACAGGCTACACTACAGGGGAATCGAAACCACGCCAGTTGACTCAATGACAGATCTTATGATACAGCGCATACATGCTTAACCAATCGGCCATCCCCACCTCACCCCTATCATATAGTGCAGCAACCAGATAACCAAATTAACAGCTTTCACAATATTAGATTAACGTAATGTCAGACTTACTTTTCAAGTTTCCCAATGACAATTTTTAATGTATTATTACCTAAGTTCCAACATCCGGTCAAATCTAAAGTAACTAGTTGATCACACCGTAAAGCAACACTCAACAAACCATCGTCGTTCACCCAATGACAATCTCGTAATATCAAAGTTTTTAGGCTTGGACACTCAGATGCCAACGACTGCAGACTTACATTACTGAGACCCGAACACGAAGCAAAGTTTATCACAGATAAAAGGGGATTTCTCCTCAACACTGGGACTAGCCCATCATTCGACAAAAAATCTCGAGAGTTACTTAAGTTCAATACTTTTATACAATAATTATTGCAAGTCATTATCTCAAAAGCCACAGCTGTCATTTTCCCAGAACACCGGGAGATGTTTAAGGAAAACAGAGTGTTAAAGTAGAGTTGAACTAATGCTTTTAATTCTCTGCTTACACAACGCAAACCAAATAGTGTGCTAATTCTCAGACATGGAAAAATTTTTCGGCATATTATATGTTCCCATGGTAAATCAGTTATCTTCACATTCGATGACATGGTGCTCATTTCTGGAAGATAAATTCAAAAGAGATTAACATCCACACAAACTAAGTCATTTTGGGACTAGAAAATGGTTGAATTTTATTTCAATAATTTTCCTGCACGTAGGGGTCTTTAACAGTCAAAGGACCCAGAGAAAACCCACAAGGTTGGAAAGGCAACCCTACTTCTTGTCATGTACAAACGGGAAATCGAAAAGAAGCCAGTTAACAGACCTTATGATGCCACGCGCAGGCGCCAACCATAGGCATTTGGACATCTTACCCCCCCACCCCTATTCCTGAAAAACCATGCAGTATCCTACTTACCGGTGTATAGAGAGCAAATCTTTCTTCAAGAACATTCTATGGGTCTTTTAAAAAATATGGACCTTATAATAGAATGTATTATAAGGTCCATACGGAAAAAAAAACAGTATAAAATTCACACATAATTAACAGAGGGCTGAATCCAACAGCTTTGGATATGCTTCTGTATGCACCAACAAATCAAGTACGGCGAATGTCAAATTCTACCCGGCCACTACAATAAACCGCTTCTGAATGGCTATTTTACCGTTACATGCATCTTTTATGACTAAAGGGATGACATGTATACTTTATATTTTATATTACTGTCCCTTCCGATTGTAAACAGTGAGGAGAATATTATTACCTATTTATTGTTTCGTTCGAAACAACTGAAACAACTTCGGTCTGGTTGTTCGAAATCTTGTTCAACTTGATTTATATACTACAACTTTGTATTCGCTCGGCTCCGTCTCTTGGCTTTTAATTAATGCAGCTTTCATTGGGGTAAGTAAATTGTTCCCATTCCCCATGAAAAGAAATGAATAAAATGATAATGCTCCTAATTTTATAACTATAGATTAAAAATGCATGTAATGTTTGTAAATTTATTATGTAGTAGGTGCGGTGGTTTCCCCTTGTCAGTGCAGGATGGAGGGCCTAAAGACAGCTGTCTTGTCGTTTGGATGGGACAAAAAACTGAGGTCCCGTGTACATTGGCGTGCATGTAAAAGATCCCTTGACAGTTGGAATTTGATATAACAGTAGGCTGTAGCACCACTGTCCAGGCAAAAATTCCCTCATAGCACACTGTATGGCATATGCTTGTTTTCATTAGCCCCGTCGGAGCAGAACAGTAGGACGTTAAACCCCATCCCATTTTATTTCATTTCATTCGTGTTTGAAAATGTACTATCTCTACCATTATTTTTGGTTTAGCAATGTAATTTTGTTTGAAAATCCACAAGGTCTACCTTTCCGCATGGTTCCACCTTGTCAGTAGTGCAAGAAAAAGGGGCCTGGCTTGAACAGTGTCTAGTCATTCAGATGGGACAAAAATCGATGCTCTGTGTGGGCTACACATTGGAATGCACTTTACAGAATCGTTGACAGTTGGAATTCGAGATAAGAGTAGACGTAGTGCCGCTGCCTGGGCAAAAATTTCCCTTCTAACATACTGCATTAAGTATATGCTCGTCTTCATTAGCCCAGTCGGTGCAGAAAAGTAGGATATTTTTCATTTCACTAGGCCTACCATTATTTGGAAATGCATTTTAGTTTAGCCCATATAACATGTAAAGGATATGCTCATGTCATGTTAACGATTCTTCGCCCCTGTAGGCCTACTTCTACATAAATATCCAATAAAGTTTGATTTACTAATGGCTTATAAAGAAATAAATTCTAGTTTAGCCCATGATACTGTAAAGGATATGCTAATGTTATGCTAATGGAGAGAGAAAGAAATGGGGTTTAACGTCCACTCGACACAAACTAGGTCATTTCAGGACTAACAAATTGTTCAATTTTATTTCAATAATTCATTGCGCGTAGGGTTCTTTAGCCAGTGGGAGGAAACCGGAGGACCCAGAGAAATCCCACGAGGTTGGACAGGCAACCCTACTTCTTGTCACGTTCGTTATGCTAATGATTCTTCACCAACATGTATATACTTCTATATAAATATCCAATAAAACAAGCTGTTCAAGTTAACATGGTATTATAAAGTCCATGTTATTTGTACTTGGAGGGGGGGGGAAGAAAAGCACTTTCAACTTTAAATATTATTCTCTGTTTGCTGGGTGTATTTACCTCACAATATTTCATGTTAAAAGTAATAAGGGGGTTGGATGGCCGAATCTTTAGCACGTGTGCGCTGTATCTGTCATTGAGTCAACTGGCGTCTTTCGATTGCTCGGTTGTATGTGACAGGAGTAGGGTCACCTGTCCAACCTCGTGGGTTTTTCCAGGTCCTTCTACTGCTAAAGACCCTTACGCACAATGTGAAATATTGGTTTTTATCCATGATATTACTTTGAAAGAGAGAGAAATGTGGTTTAACATCCACTCGACACAAACTAGGTCATTTCAGGACTAACACATGGTTCAATTTTATTTAATTAATTCACTTGCTTGTAGGGGTCTTTAGCAGTGGAGGAAACCCTACTCCTTGTCACATAAAAGCAGGGAATTGAAACCATGCCACCAATCTGATTAAAACACAGATCCTATTTCGTTTCGTTTTTATAGTTCAAAATTCTGTTTTACTTGTCTTTACAACAATAGGATCTGGAAGAGTTGTTATCATGGATGTGTTCTGAATGGTGTGAGGAATTAGCTAATGAAACGGTCTGTTACAGTGAGCTTAGTGGGTTATCCACTAGTAACATCAATGCTGATTGGTTAATCAAATGTCTGACTTCATAGGATCAAAAGCCGCTCGTATGACCTCTGACGCGACCTATCACTACAACTTGTCAGATCTTCATGTAGTGAAGGCCATCGAAAGTATATAAAAAACAAAACGAAATATAGATCTGTATTTTAATCAGATGCCACACCACTTGACTTAATGACAGACCTTATGATGCAACACCCCCCCCCACACATGGAAATAATCCCTATCTTCAGTACCTCTTTCTAGTATATTTCTACACTCATGAGCCACGTCTTATCCCTTTTATACAGATTGAGTTTGTCCGATGCTTTAATTAACATCAAGATGTAGACAACACAAATCATCAGTTTGTATCTACAGCCATGCCACCTATTGTGGCTTGTCCATTACACTTTGAAGTTGCATCCAAATAAGATAATAATTGTGGGTTCTAGTGGACACTAGAGGGCTCACAAACTTTTGCATAAATGGCAGGGGGGCAATGGGCATAACTCCAGAACGGAAGGTTCGATGGACACAAAGACACAAATTTTTGAAGATCTTTTGATTCTTAACCCAAATTTCAAGTTTCATCTAAATCAAAAAAATGTGGCCTCTAGAGGATACAAAACATTGGTATATAAATTACTTTGCACATGATTTGCAATCTGTAGAGGGTCCTCAAGCTAAAAATGCAATTTTTCCTACAATCAGGGGCAATAATCCATCAGATGACAAAAACAAACTCATCTGAGATCCTGGAGAAAATAACCATACATTTCAAGTTTCATCAAAATTAGATAAAAATTGTGACCTGTGGATTATACACAATCAAGTGGACGGACAGGGGCAATGACATAATACGCCCACATAAAAACGTGGCCGTATAAAAAAAACCAATCAAATAAATTTTAAAATCTTATCTTTATTAACAACCCCTGCCATTCAACATAGAAAGATCCAGGCTATTAAAACATATCTACATTACAAAACAATGCTAAGTATATGACCGACATAATCTTTCGTTATGTGTATTCTGTAGCATATTTTTGTTATAACACCAAACATCCCTAAAAACATCTTCAAAATAAAACGCTGTCTCATAATTCATGTTAAATGCATGGCATGTAGTTGAAATACATTTTGACCACTTTTGTTCTATTTTAATGAAATGTGCAATTTTCAAGCCTGGAAATAAGGCACCTGTCACAGACAATGTCAGGCACAGATTCAGGCTTTGTCAGGCACTAAACCTCTGATGCCTGTCATTTTGTCCGGCACTGATTTGTCCTTTTTATTGATATAATTAATACATGTCCGGCACTAAGTTGAAAATGTCAGGTACTATTTAATTAGTGCCTGACATTTTTTCAGGTACATCTAAAACCATTATTTCCAGGCCTGGCAATTTTATCTTTTTGATATAAATATTTTAAGTTTCTAAATAACTGGTATATATTGTTTTCCTATATATTATCTGATTTTATTTTCTATATACAATTCATTAAAAAAAAGCTTAAGAAATGTACATGTACCGTCTAAAAATACCCAAATTTACATGCTAAAGAGGCACTTTTATTGCAAGGCTTGGCTACACTTACTGACTTATCAAAAACATCTGTATATTGAATCATTTATAATTATTTTATTAAAAACAAATACAACACATTTACAATATTTTATTATAATAAATACGACTACACTTACTCTCACTTGCAATTAGTACAATGAACTTTGACCGTATTTATGAAAAAGCTGCTGTTTTATCCCCAAAATTGTGTTATCGTCCCCAATAGAATATCTTATTATAATACAATCTTGTATCATCAAAAAATATTTTTTTTTTTCTAGAAAATACTATTTTAAAGTTGTGCTAATAAATTCAATAATTTCAGAAAGATCAAAACATATGCATTTATATATAGAAGAATTCATACAAATATATCACTTGAATTTTAACTCATAGACAATAGCAGAAATGTGAACAGATATCTTGCATAACGGTAAAATACTGGAATATTACTAGTGTTATCTATTACAAAATATTAACAATGACAGTATACCATATCTTTTTTTCCTAATTTAAACATCTCCAACCCCTTTTTATCGAAAGCTAAAACCAACAGCAATAGATGAAAATGTATAAATTAACGAAATAGAAATCTTAATTCAAGAAATATATATCTCCTTATAACAAGACTTCTAATATATAATGTCTTTAGCTGTCATGTCTATCTTTAGTGGATATCCATAGTTTGATCTAATAATTGAGATAACTCTACTAGATGCATGTGTTTATTTCCTGTAGCTGCTGCGGCTTGTGCATAACGTCCAGCATATCTGTAATAGAAACATGTTTAGTTAATAATAATAATAATGTATATTTGTAATGCGCTTAATTATCCATCCATATACAAATGCTCAAAGCACAACATTTAAGGAGTCTGTTCAATTCAAATTGATCCACTATGAACCGAGAACTAAGCGATTGAAATTTCCGCCTAGCCTCGATCATCATTACTAAAGTTAATACAATAAACAGCTTAGTCTCGATTATCCATTTAATCGTTAAATCGTGAAGGAAAGTTATGCAGTAAATCGGCTCATAATCCACTAAAGATCGCAGGCTAGCGATGCCATCTAGAGTTGATTATGGTCTGGATAGGTTAATAAATGTCTAATTAATAATTTATATAACATTTCAGGCCTAAAGAAAGACCTGCAATAGACAGATTTAGCTCTTGCATAATGTATGTTTAAAGGAGACTTACTCTATTTCCTTATCTACATTAACTTTACGTAAAACTGTTCTAAGTCTTGGTTCAACATACTGCCAAGCTCCCATATTTTTATGTTCTTCTTGTGCCCAGCACAATCTAGCTTTAGGATACTTTAACACTTCATTTTTAATCAGATCAAAAGGGAAAGGAGATATCTGTAAACAAAGAAAAAGAAAATGAATTAAAATGGGGTTTAATGTCCTACTGTTCTGCACGCCAATGTGTATACGGGACCTCGGCTGTCCGTCCCATCCGAACGACTAGACAGCTGTCCTTGCCAGGCCCTCCGTCCTGCATCCCTGACAAGGGGGAAACTACGCTGGAAAATCTGGATGAACTTTCTCGGCCAATGCAGGGATCGAACACCCAACCTCCAGGCTAGCGAGCCAGCGTCTTACCCACTTAGCCACCGTGATCCCCGAACTAATATGTATACATGTTGTGGCAATCTGATTAAAATACAGATCTATATTTCGTTTCGTTTTTTTTATAATATCGATGGCCTATACTACATGAAGATCTGACCAGTTGTAGCAATAGTAGGGTGACCCACCATAAATAAATATCTCCAAATATCTCGACAATTACGCCACAATATTTATATATATGCCAAGCCTCAAATCAGTTTCACACAATTATAGTCACTAAATAAACGATCATGTTGTACTTAATTAGCTATGACCATTAATCATCTATAAATAATAGACTGAAAACTGGTTCCAAATGTCGTCCATAACATCCAGACACTTTTGAGTAAAAGATAGGTTACGTGCCCTTGTTTTGAAATTAGTCTCGCTTAACCAGTCAATCGACCATTCTACGTCTGATTGACAGGTCGGGATAATCAAGACTACTTTTTTACGAAACATAACAGAAAGCTAGAACAAGAAATTGAATTTAGAAATAAGCACTTTAGACAACTCAACAATTGTTTTAAGAAACTTGTAAAAGTAAAATGAAACTACTGCTAGTATCATGTTCCTGCTAACGAAAGTGATTCAGAGATATTATTTGTACTAAACCAAAAGATGCCGCTCTTAACGGTACAGTTAATGATAAATCAATTTAAAAAATAAAACAAACGTAATTCCTAAAGCTGCTGTAATAACCAAGAAGTTAAATTTTACTGCTATTCAAAATCGTCAACAATAGATTTTTTACGGCTGTAATAGTTGATATATTTGTAGAGAATTGCACGTGCCATGGCTATTTATCGACTCAAAGAGAGTGCGGGGTAGTCAGAAATCAGTTCGAGACACGCAACTGAAGCGTGCACATTTAGCCGTGTCGAGACCAACTTTCTGTAGAGTGCACGGGTCATCCTAGCAATAGGTTGCGTCAGAGGTCATATGAGCGGCTTTTGACCCTATGACTTCAGGCATTGATTAACCAATCAGCATTGATGTTACTAATGGATTACCGACAGTTCCGTGCAAAACGCACCTAAAGCTCGCCGTAACAGACCGTTTCATTGGCTAATCCCTAACACCATCCAGAACACATCAATGATAACAACTCTTCCAGATCCTAGTGTAGTAAAGACAAGTATGGACAGAGAACAAGCTAAACAAGTGATTTTTTCATACAATCAGGGGCCATAATCCATGAAGTTACAGTTCAATACATGGCAAGATGGATGAATCAAATTACCTGTTCAACTCGAGTTATAGCAAGCTCAGAATCCAGATTTTTCTTTTCTCGTTCCTTTACCAATTCATAATAGATTTTTCCTGTACAGAAAATAACTTTCTTCACTGTATCAGCATTATCAGAGGCTACACCAGCTTCAGGAATAATTCTCTTAAAGGTAGAACCTTCAACCATATCATCAAAACTTGAACGTGCTTCTGGTAGACGTAGTAAACTTTTAGGTGTCATCACAATAAGCTGTAGCGAAAACATGGTGTTCGAATTAATTAATAGGAAACAATACATAATTAACTTGAGTGGACCTCCATAGTAAGAGTTAGAGAGAAATGGGGTTTAACATCCACTAAACCTAAACTAGGTCTTTTTGAGACTAACATATGGTACAATTTACTTTCAATAATATGCCCTTGTGTATATGTCTTTAGCAGTGGGAAATAAAACGGGTTTTAACGTCCTACTGTTCTGCTCCGACTGGGCTAATGAAGATGGGCATATGCAATACAATGTGCTATGAGGGACATTTTGCCCGGACAGCGGCATAACAGCCTACTCTTATATCAAATTCCAACTGCCAATGTGTAAACGGGAACCAGGTTTTTCGTTCCATTGACTATCTGTTATCGGAAAATGCTGATGAACTTTCTCCGTCAACGCAGGGATCAAACACGGGACCTCCAGGTTAGCGAGCCAACGTTCCACCCACTGAGCAACCGTGCCTCCGAAGGAAATGGAGGACCTGGAGAGAGAGAGAGAGAGAGAAAAATGGGGTTTAACGTCCACTCGACACAAACTAGGTCATTTCGGGACTAACATGGTTTTTAATTTTATTTACATAATTTGCTTGCGCGTAGGAGTCTTTAGCAGTGGGAGGAAACCGGAGGACCCGGAGGAAACCCACGAGGGGAGGACCTGGAGAAAGAAACTGCTCAATGACAAGACCTATGATCTAAAGTGCAAACCCTAGCTCATTTGACCAACCAACCCCCACCCAGACCTCTACAACATTCAAAATCGACCATAAAAAAACCCAAATAGTTGGGCCGATAAAATTTTAAGTCAAAATATCTATGTAAGTGTTCGCTGCATGGATCTGTGTGATGGGTAATAGATCGACTATATAATCTATATTACTCAATACTTACTGGTTTTCTAAATGGAAGAGCTATCTGTCGTCTCATAGCATGAAAGAAATTGGCAGGAGTTGTGAAATTACAAACAAACCAGTTGATTTCGTGTAATTGTTGAATTTCAAAATTAGGACCTTCAGGCTTAAAAAAAAGGACAAAGTCAGAGCTATAATTACAAAAGTAAAATTCAAAATGGATCATTAATTTACAAAAAGACGAGAAAAATTAACCAAGGATTCTGTTGACAATTTTATTTCTTGCATATCTTAATACTTAAATTGTTTCAATGGCATTTAGTAATTGAACTGGAATATACAGGTTACAATTCTATGGAATACAATTATTGTGTATTATAAATAGGCTTGATCAAGACTAGAGAAGCCTTGTTGAAACGTTGCTTATTAATAAGCAGTAATTGTGACCTGTATATTAAAGGGGAAGTGCAACGATTTTCAACAAGGTTTCCATAAATCCCAAATATATATTGATAAATAATCCCCTCTGTAACAAATTAGTTTTTTTTTAAAACCAGAAGTGATGTAGTTGTTCAACACGTTCAGAGGGCATTATATATGAATATATATTTAAGATGTATGGAAACCTTGTTGATAATCGTTGGTCTTCCCCTTTAACACTTGTTTAGAGAAGACAATATTGGTCACAAGCTCAATACTTACTGGGAAATATTCAGAATCATCATTACTTGACTGTAAAAATCTTTCCGGTCTGGCACTGGAATGTTCAGGACCCTAAAAACATCAATAAGAGATTAATCAGGAATATAATGTAAAAGACTTCTGGAAATTTATCTATTTCAAGTGAATTATATTAAAGTTTTATCATTTGATCTACATGTTATAATGTTTATAGTTTTCAAGATAAGGGGTGTGTGATTCTGAAAACACGGATTTATCTATATCAAGACTCTTGAACAGGTTTTTGAAAATTAAGTTAGTTGTACGGCACGTAAATTGACTAATGGGTCCCCGAGACATTTTGGTCAATTTTTTACTCAAACCGTCATGAACCACAGTTCTGTCAGTCTCAACAGCTGAGATGGTGTAAGTAGAATCGTGACGTATTTTAAGTAACAAATATGTCATGATTGATTGAGATATTTTTTATGCAGTCGGCACATGCGTTGTACTCCAAAATTCTCCTTTTTCACTCAATTGACATTATTTTTGGAATTTAGAGAATTTAATTTTGGAACGTTCAATCAAGTATCCTCATTATTAACATAACCTACCATGCCTTCATATCCATGAGGTAATAATAGAACTATTCCACTCTGTCTAATCCATTTAGCTTGTCCACTACTAATAAACTGGTCTATAATACACTGGGCTGTGTTAGCAAAATCACCAAATTGAGCTTCCCATATTACCAAGAAATTGGGATTAGCCATAGAATAACCCAATTCAAAACCTGTTAAAATAAAGAACCAATAATTTAAATAAAATGTTTCATCACTCATACATGGTTCAATTTTATTTCAATAATTCTCTTGCGCGTAGGAGTCTTTAACAGTGGGAGGAAACTGGAGGACCCGGAGAAAACCCACGGGGATGGACAGGCGATCCTACTCCTTGTCACGTACAACCGAGAATCGAAACCAGTCCAGTTGACTGAATGACAGACCTTATGATACAATGTGCACATGCTAACCATTCGGCCATCCAACCCCTGAGAATCTTCAATGAATTTGACGAATAAGCTCTAATTAAACTATAAGACTTCTCTTAAAGTGAAATTGTTTTAAATTGTGTTAAACAAAAGATCATCAAATTACTATGATAAACAAGCACCACTCGGAATCGAGACATCATATAAAAAATCTAAGTCTGTCAATTAATGTGCAATTGTCCAAGGAACAAGCATGCCATGTTTCATTTCGATAATACACGAATTGGCAGAGCCTTAGGCTTAACGTCCACTCGACACACACTAGGTCACTTCGGGACCAACATATGGTTTAATTTTATTTCAATAATTCGCTTGCGCATAGGGGTCTTTAGTAGTGGGAGGAAACCGGAGGACCCAGAGAAAACCCACGAGGTTGGACAGGCTACCCTCTTCTTCAAAGAGCATCGCCACCAAGAAGAACAACACAAACAGTAGCGGTTGAGTACAAGTGACTCGTCCAAAAATCAAATAAATAAATTAAATTCATAATAACACAACTTTATGGATTTACTACTTCTTAGTTTATTACATGCAACTTTTCAATACTCTTACAGGTATATCTTTATCAAGCAATAATCAATAATGAATAACAACCACAGATTCAAAGGAAATCGGTTGTTGTTATAAGTCCTAATTAATGTGATGTTTTCATTGTTAAAATTGTCTTACTCATGGATGTACTATAAATGTAAGGTTATTATTCATTATTGATCATTGCTTGATAAAGATACTTGTAAGAGTATTGAAACGTTGTATATAATAAACTAAGAAGTAGTAAACCTATAAAGTTGTATTATGAATATTATACCTCTACATCTAAATGTTATTCAAGGATATTAATTAAATAAATTACAACAACTACAACACATACTTATTGAAGAACAATTACTGATTTATTTAGGCTACGTTTCGAAGAGTATTCTCTCAATGTTTTCAAGCAAGTTGAGAGAATACTTTTTGAAACCTGGCCTAAATAAATCAGTAATTGTTCTATAGTTTATTGCTCTATCAGTTACTAAATGCCTCTAAAAAAACATTAAATAAATTACCTAGTACACCATATTCTGAGAGTGAACTGTTACATACAGTATATTTAGCTTGATCAGGATACAGATTATTTAATGGAACAGCCCAACGTTTATCCTGATTCTGATCGTGTAATACATGATGACGATGACTGAAACACAAATAAACAATAATGACGGATTAAATGCAACTGCTAATTAAAATTGTACAGGCAGTAAACAGTGATATAGTATGAGAACATCAGCTAAAGTTTCCATGGTTACCTGTGCACAGCCGCACTGAATTCCAAATTCTCACTTTCGCTAATAAATGTCTCAATCAACTAGCACCACCTTATCTTTCAACACAGAGTTCCACAGAGGCGGACCTGCTCTGAAGCTGGGGTCCTATTTATTGAACCAGCGTGACCGTTCCTCCAGGTGACGTACGACGAGCGTGCCTTCACTAATGCTGCCCCTTTCTGTTTGCAATGCCTCCTCTGTGCACTCCTTAAAAAAACCACCTCAAAACACATCTTTTTTCGACAGCACTACACTGAATGATTTACTTACACTACTATTGCTTTTATTTTTACTTTGTTTTTATGTCATATTATGTGTTTATGTTGTATTAAGTTTTTATGTCATATTATATGTATTTATGTTGTATTATGTTTTTATGTCATATTATATGTCATATTGTGTTTTATGGCATGTTTTTCTGAAATATAATATGTTTTCATGTAATTATATGTTTTTGTACTACGCATTGAGATTGTTTTTATGATGTAATGTGCATAATAAGAAATAAATTATTATTATCAATATATAGATAAATAGTTGACGAAACAACCAAGTTAGATTTTAAAAATTATCTACCTGAATGTTCCTCTTTCCACATCTTGACCACTTAGTCTGACATGAATTCCTTCTTTTAAAAGTGAACCAAAAGCCAGTGCTTCACCTAAAGCCCAATCTACGGTTCTATTAGCAACCATTTCATTTCGACTTTTCAGAGCTCTCTTTAAACCTACAAATAAATATACAATATATATTCAGAGAAGAAATACTTTAGAATGATATATTGGTTTCTTAATCCAGAAATAATGCTGATATACAATATTTCCAATCTGATTAAAATACAGATCTATATTTCGTTTCGCTTTTTTTATACTTTCCATGGCCTACATTACATGAAGATCTGACCGATTGTACTGGAAGGTTGCTTCAGAGGTCATACAAGCGGCTTTTGACCCTATGACGTCAGACATTTGATTAACCAATCAGCATTGATGTTACTAGTGAATTACCCACAGTTCCATGCAAAACACGCCTAAAGCTCGCCGTAACAGATCGTTTCATTGGCTAATCTCTTACACCATTCAGAAAAGATCAATGATAACAACTCTTCCAGATTCTGGTGTAGTAAAGACAAGTAAAACGAAATTTTGAACTATAAAAACGAAACGAAATAGGATCTATGTTTTAATCAGGTAGACAATATTTCAAGATTTTCATTAATTCACATTGATTTATATTTCAAATCTGATAAAATACCATATTAATAATACCAATCAAATGAAATGAAATGGAGTTTAACGTCCTACTGTTCTGCTCCTAACCTGGACTAATGAAGACGGGCATACGCCATACAGTGTGCTATGAGGGAAATTTTGCCCGGACAGCGGCCTACTCTTATATCGAATTCCAACTGCCAAGGGATCTTTTACGTGCACGCCAATGTGTACACGGGACCTCGGTTTTTCGTCCCATCCGAACGACTAGACAGCTTTCCTTGTCAGCCCCTCTGTCCTGCATCACTGACAAGGGAGAACCACGCCGGAAAATCTGGATAAACTTTCTCGGCCAATGCAGGGATCGAACACCCGACCTCCAGGCTAGAGAGCTAGCGTCTTACCCACTTAGCCACGTGCTCCCCACCAATCAAATGATCTTTCTGATTATAACCACAGAGTGCTAGAAAACTAACTTCTTTAAGCGGCATTTAGAAGATGACCTGCCCTTCTTCTCACGACAGCGATTTTATAACTGTGTTTTAAAGTGATTTTTAGATATACAAGAACTTTCTATTTTCAGTGTTTTTATCCATTTTCTATATATTACTCCTTCATATGTAAATAACTTCATTAAATCAACCTGTCCATAATATCATACCTTATTTATTGGATGTTAAATTTGTAATAAACAACAACAGTAGCGGCATTTAGTAACTGAATGAGAATAACACACGCCACAATGGAATACAAGTTACTTAAAAGTTTATTTCTGACAAAATTTCGACAAGGGTTCTCTCGTCTTTATCAAGCAAAATAAATGTGTTATACTATAAAACTAAGTGTAAACCTACCTCCATGAATGGTAAAATCGCCACCAGGTGGGGTACTGAACTTTATACCAATGTCACGCAGAGTATCTTCAGATATACCAGTACTAGGAAGTTTCATAGGGTCACGACCCTCGAAAAATCCAGTCCATGGAGAATCTAACCAATCCTTGTTGCTGACTGCAGTCTCTTTCTTGGCTAATACATAAGCTTCTTCACAAATTTTATCATATTTAGCGACTTCTTCCTATAAATGAAAAATTATTAAACTATAAATCACTTAAAACAATAATGAGGACATACAAAGGCTCAGTAAGGGTTCTATCATGATATTTTGCTGTGGTTCCTCGTTGTCAGTGATGAAGGATGGGCGGCCTGGTAATTATAGTCGTTCGGATGGAATGAAAAACTGAGGTTGCGTGTACACCGGGATCGAACATGGGACCTCCAGGTTAGCGGGCCAAAGTCTTCCTCAGTTCACTGAGCCACTGTTCCTCCAAATTCTAAATAATTTGGTATCTTGTTCTAGTAAAGGCTGGCACTTTCAGAGAGAGAGAGAGAGAGAGAGAAAAATGGGGTTTAACGTCCACTCGTCACTAGGTCATTTCAGGACTAACATACGGTTCAACTTTATTTCAATAATTCTCATGCGCGTAGCGGTCTTTAGCAGTGGGAGGAATCCAGAGGACACAGAGAAAACCTATGAGGTTGGACTGACACTTTCAGTGGTGTGTATGTAAAGTGTATAAAATAAACAATGACTTCAAGTACATACACACCACTTTTATGTGGTTATTTTTTGTGTTCTTGAAATAATTTTCATTCAACTTGAATACGTACAGCATTTTCATTACTTTAACTTATCTATACCTAATAATACATAACATAACAATTCTTACTGAGAAATAGAACTTTATTTTTAACAAAATATATTATATTACCTCGTATTCTTGTTGAGTAACAACACCTTCATTGATGAGTTTTTCGGCATATTTAGCTATCACAGTTGGTTGTTTGGTAATCTTTTTGTACATAAGTGGTTGTGTAAACATGGGTTCATCTATTTCATTGTGTCCATTTCTTCTATAACTAACCTACAATTAGAGTTTTAAAGTAGGCCTATATTACATTATTATTATCTCATCTTAAAGTAATAAAGTAGGCCTACATATGTTTATACTTTACATTATCTCATCTTAGAGTTAGAGTAATAAAGTAGGCCTACTTGTTTATATAATCTAAATACCACTGTGTCTGTTTTTCTTTGAAATTGGATCAAGCATGCTCACATAGTATTGAGACCAACCCACTATCAAGACAAAATCCTGCCAGTCCCACAGGTGGTCTTAATAGAAGGAATTCACTGTATTCATTAAACAGGTGAGGCTCGACAAAGTGATCACCTTGTTTATTAACCAAAGTAATGAAACAAAAATTAAAGTGTCGATATTCCAGAATCAAAGATCTGCATGAATCCTGCCTTTCAATATTCCATTAATATTTCTATAGACTACTACCATCAAAATGGGTATATTCTTTAAATACTCTACCAATCAGGCAGAGAATTTTTAAATTAAGACCTCCAAATTTTCTGATCTGTTAAAGATACATTAACTAAGATTTTTATAAAGTGTTGGCCATTCTTGATATAATAATTCAAAAATAGATGATAAAAAAAGAAAATATTGAAAATTTCAGTCAAATTACTTTATTCTGAACGAAGTTATCACTGTTGGAAGTTTGGACTAGAAATTTCCATCAATTGTCTCTGCACCGTCTCCGAGAATTGCTGATTGTTTGATTGATAGATGATAACTCCGCCCACATATTCTCGATTATCAAGGAACATTCCCAGTGCCTACCCTCGATTATCAAGCCTTTCATTGGCAGTCACCGGAAGTAAATGTTAGCTTGGTCAGCCATTTAATGATTTAATTATTAAATAGACGACTGTTTAAATCTAAGCCATCCGAGGGTCTACAGAATTGATTTTGGGCTTGTTATGTAAATAAAGGTCTGAATAACAAATTTTATTTGAAGCCTATAGAAAGACTTGCAATCTGCATTTTAGCTCTAAACAAATGTATCTTTAAGCTAGCCTTTTATTAAAATGTTGATTTATATAAACATGCTGTTTCTAAATTTTTTATTTCCACAAAATATCAAGTTTTAACATACCAAATCAATGACTACATCTTTTCCAAATGTTTGTCTCCATTCAGAAGCGACTTTACAAACATAGATAACAGCTTCTGGATCATCACCATTCACATGGAAGATAGGAGCATTAACTACACGGGCAACATCAGTACAGTATGGTGAGGATCGAGAGAAACGAGGATCTGTTGTGAATCCAATCTAAAAAATTTTAATGAAACAAAAATTAAACCTTGTGTTATACATATTGTTGAAGAAACCTAAATACATGTTATAAAATAGTTGCAACACAGTAGCGAGTGACAGTAGAAAATTTATCAACATCGAAGCACTGAATATGCAAGAAAAAAATGTTTAGATCACACACAATCAAAAGTCATTCTGTCCACTCCACCCATTAACACTAAATAGGCAATACTTTTTATCCAGATATACTTCAAACACCTTTATTTATTTTTCTAATACTTCAAAAAAAAAGGTTCTAGAATTTAATTTGCCGATGGAAAAAAGTTAATATCGTGAGCTCATTAAGCTCATGTCATTCCTCTCAGTGATATTAGCGGCCTAGCAAATATTCACTACTGATCATTCAGGGCCCTGTTTCTCGAAATCTTAACTAAAGATAAATTCCAAATTTTAGTAGATACTTCAATTTTGATTGGCTAAGCACTAAAATCAATCTAATATTATCCAATCAAATTGCTAAAATTTGGATTTTATCTTAGTTAAAATTTTGTGAAACAAGCCCCAGAGTGACATTAAATATGTAGTATAATTACCTGGTTGTTAACTACGATGTGTATAGTACCATGTGTAGTATAAGCTGGAAGATCACTCAAATGAAATGTTTCATATACCACACCTTGACCAGAAAATGCTGCATCACCGTGTAATAAAATACTCATTACCTAAAACACAAAAAATACACTGGTATTTAAAAGTAGATACAATCAAGGACGAACTGAGGACATTGCAGGGATCGTACACAGATGTTTGTCAAAATTGTATATTATTATGAAAGCCTCTAGTGAAATTTTATGATATTTTTATCAAATTTTATGATATTTTTATCAAATTTTATGATATTTTTCAAATTTTATGATATTTTTATTTTTTTATGGCATTTCATGACTTTTTATGTTTTTATCATTATCAAATATTATTTCTTTTTTTATATAAAACTGAACTGAGAGTAAATAACTTATATCTGGTCCATGGAGTAGTGTTCAGCCAGTGTTATGCAGATAAGAACTAAAACGAAATGGAGTTTAACGTCCTACTGTTCTGCTCTGGATGAGACAAAAAAAATGAGGTCCTGTGTACACATTATTATGCGCATAAAAGATCCCTCGACAGTTGGAATTCGATATAAGAGTAGGCCGTAGTGCCGTTGTCCAGCCAAAATTTCCCTCATAGCACACTGTATGACATATGCCTGTCTTCATTAGCCCTGTCAGAGCAGAATAGTAGGACGTTAAACCCCATTTCATTTCTTTGAAGGGCGGGAGGCAAAAAAAAAAAAAAAAACAAGATGAACTTTAGATCTGTATTTTAATCAAATTTTTATAAAAAAAAATAATTCAAAAGTTACCTTTTTTCCATCTCTATCTCCACGTAAAAACTGTTCAGCCCTAACTTTACCCTGTACAATGGGATCAACAGCTTCTAAATGGGACGGGTTAGCTACTACAGCTATTTTGATGTTTTTATTTGTGACTCTATTTAAACGTTCATGACACATTCCTAGATGATATTTGACATCTCCAGATCCTTCATCTGCTGCTTCTAGTTTGGAGTCGAACTGACAAATAATTTTCTCGAGTGGTTTTCGACAAACATTTCCCAGGACATTCAAACGACCTCTGTAATAAAAGAGAAACTCATGTATAGTAATTTTCAGTTGAGCTAAACCTTTTCATCTAAATTTTGATAATTAGTTGTTCAGCATACAATCATTTTTACCCATTTAAAGATAAAATAATGAATTATTAAGATTTATAGCAATTTCATGCATGAAATAAAAGATAGGTTGTCAGGCAACGAAACAACCACAGCAGCTAAGTAGTCCGAGCAGTCAACAAGAGGGTTGTCACATATTTTTTCTATTGTTGGTAATGAAACATTTATAATACACTAAAATCTGATTAAGCGTAACAACTCTACGTAATTATCAGAAATCATTAGAATTTGTTTGGCTTTTATAAAGTTCTGCCCCATGCTAACGTTTAGTATACAAAACATTTAATATCATGGATTTAGCTGTTCAAGTTATCAAAATCCATTGAAAATCAATATACTTGTTCGTGTCAAGACCTTAAACTCTGTTTATCAATCTAAAGCCAATCGGATGATAACTTTTGTCTCTAGAGCATCCACAAGATTTTTCAAGTGATTAAAGGCTATAAAAATGCTACCAATATTGAGCACAATCCAGGCAATTCTGAGCCTATGAAAGAAATATTTTTTCATTGGTTAGAGTTTAAACCTTTTACTGGGGTTTAGCAAATGAAACAGGTACGACATCCTATAAATATCTTTTATTTAAGTTGTCCATAACCAAATCCACAGAAAATTATCAAATAACACACTATCTATGGATAAAAATTACTATGGTTTATTTCACTGCAATGCTTCAACAAGATTACACAAGTCGTTGTTATATGCTTGATAACGACTTGTGAAATCTTGTTGAAACATCGCAGTAAAATAAACCATAGTAATTGTTATCCATAAATAGTGTGTTATTAAAAGTTCCAATTACTAAATGCCATTTAAAAAAAATTAGTTTTGTTAATCATATTGTACCTGTGTGGCATTCCAATAGCAAAACTATCCACACCCTGAGCACTACAAGAATCAATTATAGTTTTCATAGCAGGAATCAATACTTCACATCCTTCTAATCCAAATCTCTTCTCAGATGACCATTTTCTCGCTAAAAACTCTTCAATTCTACAAATAAAACAACACCAAAGTTAAACAATACTAAATTCCTTACAATTGAATTAGTTAGCATACTATTTCATTGGTTTAAAAAATCTTTCTTATCTACAAGAGTTAGATGTTGGCTCGCTAACCTGGAAGTCAAGTGTTTGATCCCTGCATTTTCAGACGTGGTTCCCTCTTGTTAGTGGTACAGGACCAAGAGCCTGACAAGCGACAACCCATAGTCATTGGGATGGGATGAAAAACCGAGGTCCCGTGTCCACAAGATCCCTTGGCAGTTGGAATTCAAAATAAAAGTAAGCCACAGCGCCGCTGTCCGGGCAAAATTTCCCTCTTAGCACAAGCCTAGTTGAATTAGAACAATTGGGCATTAAACCACCATTTCATTTTCTTATCTACAACATGGACAATCATCAGAGAATTCGGTCATATACCCATTCCAACATCTCACTTTTTTAAACATACATTATACAAGAGGTAAATCTGCCTATGGCAAGTCTTTCTTTGGGCCTTAAAGGTCACCGGAAAAGCATCAATTTTTTTTTTAAATAATGCAAGTAATTATGTCAACATATCCTTTCCATAAGTATAACCCGAGCCCGAACGTCAATAATACCTGCAACAGGTAAATTTCAACATCAGTAATTTCCGCCGTTCTCCGTCGGTAGTCGGAACTTTCCGTCAATAAGCAATCCGTGACGTCATTTTAGTCCTTCTGCACATAGAAATATAGACTAGAATATGAGCAGAAGGACTAAAATGACGTCAAATTTACGGAAAGTTACGACTACCCACGGAGAATGGCGGAAATTGCTAACGTTGATATTTACCTGTTGTAGGTAATATTGACATTCGGGTTCGTGTTATACTTATGGAAAGGATATGTTGACATAATTACTTGCATTATTTAAAAAATTTATGAACCTTTTCCGGTGACCTTTAAATGTTTTATAAAATATTAATTAGACATTAATTAACATGACAAGACCATAATCAACTCTCGATGTCGTCGGATATCTCCTATATTAAGTAGATTAGAATGCTAAGGTTCAGCCATATTTTGCATTTTAGATTAAAATCTAAAAATGGTGAAGCAAGACTAAGCTTCGAACAACCAGTGCGGTGGTTGCAATTACTGCACACATCTTGTCAAACATTCAAATGCTAATATCTTTGCTCGCATTGAAGCAATTTGAACGAAATTTTCAATAAAAATATTTCCGAACTATTATAGTAAGAATGGCCAACTCTTTATCAAAATCTTGAAAAATAAAATGAAATGAAATGGGTTTAACGCCCTACTGTTCTGCTCCAAACTGGGCTAATGAAGACGGGCATACACCATACAGTGTGCTATGAGGGGAAATTTTGCCCGGACAGGGGCACTACGGCCTACTCTTATATCGAATTCCAACTGTCAAGGGATCTTTTACGTCTCGCCTAATGTGTACACGGGACCTCGCTTTCCGTCTCATCCGAATGACTAGACAACTGTCCTTGTCAGGCCCTCCTTCCTGCATCACTAACAAGGGGGAACCTCGCAGGGAAATCTGGATGAACTTTCTCGGCCAATGCAGGGATCGAACACCAGACCTCCACAAAATCTTACATAATGTATCTTTAAACTAATTTGATATGTTGAAATTGTTTTTTTTACCTTGTTGATCTGATAAGACGTGCCATAATTAATCTTTTTTCTTCACTGTTAAACTTCATTATACTAGGAGTTTCAAACCTCTTTCTAATCCAATCTGTTTGTTCGAGGTTATTAATAAACATAAACTCAATACCAATATGTTGACAATACACTTGCTGAAATAACATAATACACGATGTGTTTGATAACTTGAAAAATACAAAACTTAAAAAGATTTGACAGAATGTTAATTGCTTAGATCGCATTAACCGCATTAAAACCAGAATTACGTCTGTTTGACATTATTAATCAGAGAAAGAGAGAGAGAGAGAGAGGGAAAGAGAGAGAGAGAGAGGGTTTAGCAACTACTCGACACAAACTAGGTCATTTCGGGACTAAGTACGATTCAATTTTATTTCAATAATTCGCTTGCGTGTAGGGGTCTTTAGCAGTGGGAGGAAACCGGTTGGACAGCTGACCGTACCCCTTTGTCACGTACAACTGGGGAATCGAAACCACGCCAGTTGACTCAGTGACAGACTTTATGATACAGCGTGCACGTGCTAACCATTCATCCATCCACACACCCCCACGTGGGTTTAAAACAGAAATAAGAAACATGTCTGTGATATAACCTCAGTGGAAGCAGACGTAAAATACAACTAACTCACACACATACAAAATTGTCAAGTGGCTTCATTTTCCAAAATTATTAATTTCGCCGCAATTTTAAATCAGACAGGCATTTATTACATGAAAAACAATCTGATCTTGTCTCATACCATTTTCTCATGTCTATAACAAACCTGTAACAGAAATTTAATCTCGAAAACTTTTATTAAAATAGAAACGTTAAAAATAATTTTACCTCTAATCTTTTGATTATTTCACGTAATTGTAATTGAGATTCTTGTCCACCGATGTATGTAGTGGCTGGTAATCTAAATACACGATCTAAATCTTCCTCCTCTATAAGTTATAATATAAACTTTAACACAAATTCACTGAGCTAACTTAATTAGAAAACGTAACTTTTTTTTTTGTTCACTGTGTACCAAATGCATTAATAAATAATATTTTTACTTATCACAGAAATAATATATGTCTAACTTTAAGCTAATAAATCAAGCTAAAATAGGATATATTTATAGTAATATATATGTGAAAAAAACCCGACATTTATTGAATAAACAATATCTATGCAGCAGATATATATGGCTAGAAACATCAAAACAAATATGGGAGAAGTAGGGTGCCACTGTGGGGAGCCATTCGGTGGCTTATGCAGGAACCATTGAGAGTAGAATGATCACGATAGCTCTACTCTGTTAATCGAGGAATTACATTCTAGCGATGTGTTTTAAATGAAATTTAACAGTCTACTGTTCTGCTCCAACTGGGCTAATGAAGACGGTCATACGCCATACCGTGTGTTATAAGGGTAATTTTTCTTCTGACAGCTACTGCCTACTCTTATATTGGATTCTAACTGTAAAGGGTTCTTTTACGTGCGCACAGGAAATGTGTGTTAAAGTGTTCTAATACGTTGAGTGGTGCTTTAAAGGTAAATAGTCTTGTCAATTTCTCTTCTTTTTTACTGTTAATTGTGACATTAGGTCATATTTGGATTCAATCTTGAGAACTTCTTCGCCTACACTAGACCTGTCACCATTAAATGGGGAAAATGATGAGACTATTACCTGTAAAGCACCAATCGACGGAACATATGAACAGTGTTTTAGAACACCCCACCTCTAGAAAGTAATTCCTCAGTTAATATAACAGGGTCGATCACTCGTGATGATGGAAGCAAGCAGAGCAGGTTTACTCTTTACAATAACTGGACTTGTTTGGCCACCCGCATTTATAACAGCAATAAATTTGTGTCGAAGTTTTAGGGTTTTTTATTTGTCCTAATACCAATACACTGATACAATCTGTATGTATTGGGATATTACTACTTAGAAACCAAACTACTTCATGTCAAATACAATTCCAATTCCCTTTGTTTTGATGAATCTAGACAAGCAGCTCTAGCGAATTTTATGATCAAAACATAATCTAATGCGACATAAATAAAGTGTGAAATTATACGAAGCTCGTAAAGAAAATGTTTTAATTAACTAAAAGAAAAAATTTCCACAAAAAATCTGAGATTTTACTTTTAAAACAGTATTAGACTTCAACCAAATCTATAAAAAGTGTGCTATATTTAATGTTAATTATTAAAAGAATGAACAGTGATTAGGTGACAGCATTTCTAAGGTTTCTTTGACTGTAGGGAGAAAACCAGTATACCAAGAACATAGAAAACACAAACCTCGTAACAGAATTCAACATTCTAAATAATCAATGTTTTCTCACTACTAAATGCATTGTTCATAATTCAATCTATCAAATATGAGCCCATATATACATGTAATAGCTATATACAAATCAACTAATTTATCGTTATAAAGAATACATTAAGCAGGCCATTTCATTTAAAATGTTGTATGCACAAACAAATGAGGTCCAGGAGGGCTGCATGTCAACCTAGTCAAATTTCTGAGACCAAATAATTATTTCTAATCTTTTCAAGCAAATGTCTGATTTTCAAGTTGATTTTACCGAAACAAATAGAGAGTAAGAAATGGGGGTTTAACGTCCAATGGACACAAACCAGGTCATTTCGGGACTAACATACGGTTCAATTTTATTTCAATAATTCGCTTGCCCTTAAGATTTTCAGCAGTGGGAGGAAACTGGAGGACCCAGAGAAAACCCACGAGGTTGGACAGGCAACCCTACTCCTTGTCACGTACAACCGGTGATTCGAAACCGCACCAGTTGACTCAATGACAGACCTTATGATACAGCGTGCACGCGTTAACCATTCAGCCATCAAAACCTCTCTCAATAGAACAAACCTTGGTGACATAGCAATACAGCCATGCAACAATATTTTTTTATTTATTTTTTATACGTACCAGCAAGTTTCATAAAAATTAGTGAAAAAAAAGTCTCCAGTCTCAAAAATGCTACTATAGAGCAAAAACCCACCCAATTTTAGAGGAAGGCATACATTCCTTTTCTACTTAAAAGTCTCCAGTCTGAAAAATGTTACTATACAGCAAAACCCCACCCAATTTTAGAGGAAGGCATACATCCCTTTTCTACTGAATTGATCTGAGGTTTAATAATTTTCAGTTTATCATGTAAAATTAAGAGACCTTAGTATGGCTACGTCTACAGTGTACCTTATATTCACAAATCAGTGGACGTAAAGATGCATTATGTATGATTTAGATAAAGATCTGTCTGTAATAGTTCAAAAATAGTTAATGAAAAATAAATATTTCGGAAATTTCATTCAAATTACTTTACTGTGATTGAAGTTATGAGTGTTTTAAGATTTGACGAGATCTAGCATTATCAAAACAATGGTACTTGGCTGTCGAGACTAAGTCACGATTGTCCATTTTATCATTAAACTTTTAAATCTAGCAGGTGTTCTAATCCATTTGAAACTCTGTCATCCAATGGTCTACAGAGTTGATTATGGTCTTGCCATGTTAATAAATGTCCAAATAATAGTTAATGTAACATTTGAAGCCAAAATCAAGACCTCATATATGTCGATTAAGCTCTTACATAATGTATCTTTAATGGTAAGAAAGAATGAAAACATGGTAGTGTAACAAAGTATTTTTTTTTGAGGGAACAGTGCAGGGAAGGGGGGGGGGAACAATTTTGACTATATAGATCCTATCCCCAGATCTATTTCTGGGAAGAAGAATGTGCATTTAGGTGAAGTTAAATTCAACACTGCATCCTGGCATCCATACTAAGGTCTCTTTAAGGATAGATTATTGTTTCACTTCAAATCTGAAATCTTCATTATATTGGTCTAGGTTTTAACAAATACATTGTAAGTACGTCAATTCACCATAAAGTAAAAAATACCATTAAAAATACCAAAATATTCAACCGAAGAAATCATGGGGACACACTTTTTATTTAATCTGCTAATGTATTTAAGTGTGTGCTAAATTTGTGCATTTTTTCAGTTGAAATAGGTATTCATCCATTTCATATTACATACATATAATTGAAAATAAAGAAGAATAATTAGCTAAGGAAACCAAAAACACACCACAGTAAGCCAAGCCATGTATAAAAGTGATAATCATGTTAAACAATCAAAATACTCTAGACTTGCTTCAAGTTCCTGTTATATAAAAAATCTTTACAGATACATGTTTTATGCATTTAAAAAGGAACACTAAGGACATTCCTGCTTTCGGCAGTGTTTCACAGTTTCTGATGTACTAGTTTTATATAATTATCAATTACTGCAAATTGTCAATATATTATTGATTATTATTGATTCGTAATTTTAAGAATAATTGTCGGATTCATTATTTGAGACAAATGGTATTACAAGTCAATTTTTTCTATAAATTCAACCATTTTAATAACCTTATAGTCAGGGCTCACACTTGCTTTCAATTTTTTTTTCCGCCAAAATGGATGATAATTTTTACGTAAAAAAATGTTTAAAATTTTTCCAGCAACTGGAATATTTTTTCTGTTAAGTATGTGTGATAAAAAAGACATCTAACAATTTTATGTCTCAGCTAGGCTTTTTATAAAACAATTACTGATATATACAATACACAACAACTTTAAAAATCTGTCTTTCCATTCAGTAACAGATTAGCAGAGTTTGGATTTAATTAGATCAGATTTTATTTTTGGTGCCAGTTGATTAATTTATAGTATTCCGCCTCGTGATTGACACTCAATAATGGTTAATCCAGGATTAATACGAGTAGAATTTTAAGACTTTTTCCGACAGTTCTCAAAAATAATCACCAGCACCACAAAACATTATCACCAAAATCAAATATTAATCGCCACATTCATATCTTTATCGCAAATTGCAACTGACAGTGTGAGTCCTGCTTATAATTATATATGTGTATAACAGTGTAATAAAATGGATGAATTCCAAACATATAATACTTATAATGAACATCAAATCTTATCAATTTGGTTTAAATATTTATAATTCTTCCGAAGTTTATTGTGCAATAAGGATTAGGTACTTGGTTAGGTTGTGGGGAAACAAGAGCAAGTCTAGATGATGTCTTACCAAAGTGATAGTGACTTAGAGAAAGTTCAGATGGTGGATTTTTCTCTAAATCAGCGCTGTTTATTCCAAGTGGGTCAAGATCTGCTAGATTATGTCCGCGAATCTAAGACAGGATGAAAGACCAATGATGGGAATTAAAAATAACTGTTCATATATAATTCTGCATCTTCGATAAGCAAACCCAAATCTAATAGCAATCTTATAATGTATATTATATGCCCACAATAGTGTTTCTGTAAAATATGCGCGGCAAAGTTCAGTATCTAAACAAATCATAATTGCACTCAATCTCAGTGTGTATCGATGATTTTCCAAAATTAATTTTATAATTAATAGTGATGAACACTATCAACAAATAATATACATAAATGTAAAACTGCCATAATATTTGTTTTGGTCAAGCTGATCAGGAAGGATGAAGATAAAGCAACAGAAGGGTCATCAAACTACATATATATTTCTAGCAAGAAATACAATGCATAATTCAAGTAAATACATGTATATATGAATTATACATTGCATTTCCACTGATAACATAAATAATAGGACTCAAAACCCCACAACTGGACATCACTTGTTACTGAAAATTGAAATAAAAAAAGGGCAAAGCCTTTCGGGGTATTTCAACTTCATTTGAAACATGAGCTTCAAACTTGATGCATTTTCAGAAAATATGGATAAGTTGTTTCTTTGTGTTTAAGTTAAAAACTCGAGAACCATTAAATTACTATATTTATTATTTACTAATTGTTCAAAATTACATTAATGTTTTAGTAAATCTATAAAACTTATGGCAATGCTTTTGAAAAAAAAAAAAATCAAAACGGTAACTACTTTACTACTATGTACCATCACAACCCATGCCCTTACAATAAATTATACCATATAAACATTTTTTATAATGCATTACCCAATTGGATAAAAGCACTGCATCCCCAAAAAGCTTCTCCCTCAAATAAATTAAATAAAATATAAAACTATGCATACAAAAAAATGTACTAATTTCTGCTTAATAAACTCCACTGCCTGTTTCTCCACCTACAGAAAATAATGTGTGAGTAGTCCTAAGTATAAGCCAATAAATAACAAACACATGGTTCAGAATGCAGACACAGTATACGTACCCAAATTATAATTGGTCAGCATCAACTCTCGTGGAGTTTCTGAGTCCAAGTCTGCATCTGCTATTTCCAAGGGATCAAGTTTTGCAACATTATGGCCCCGTGTCTAAACCAAAAGATGCAAACATTATTAGTAATAATCTAACGAGATTAATATCCATACAAGAGAATTTCAAGGATTTATTTTTTTCAAAAAATAAAAAAAAATGGCAAACAAGACTGTTGATCAACAGAATGAAGAATTTCAGGCCTTTCTTGCTACCGGGCATATGAAAATCTTTCTTGCTACTGAGCATATGAAAATCTTTCTTGCTACCGGGCATATGAAAATTTTTCTTGCTACCGGGCATATGAAAATCTTTCTTGCTACCGGGCATACGAAAATCTTTCTTGCTACCGGGCATATGAAAATCTTTCTTGCTACCGGGCGTATGAAAATCATGTTCACATACTTTTGATGTAAAGTGTTTTTTATTCTAAGTAAACTAATGACCACCAATCTCTTCTGATGGATACTATACTCAATTACTCATTATTTCACATAATTTAATGCATCAATTTACCCCCAAATCAACCCAATTAAAATCAGTATGGAGGGGCTGTCTGCTTTTTGTCGCCACTTCAAATATAAATCATTGAATAAGATAAGAAAGAGATATTCGACTGAATCAATTATTAAATTAGCTTACAATAGGTATATCTAAAATAATGCATATCTGAGACGTTTCACACATGGACCCATTTACACGCAACTTGTATAAAATGATTTGAAATATGATATGGAATCTGAGAAAAGCAACAAATCTGATCTAAAATCACTTGGTGGCAGATAAAAAGCAAAAAGCCCTGGAAAATTGACTGCATGGGTGCAAAGAGCGGACTGTTAAGCAACACACAAACTATTTTCTAGGCATCTGCTCCATCTGTAAATATTACATATAAAAATGTAGTGTCATTACCTACACACACTTTTTACTTACTAAAGTTATAATGTCCATCTCTTTGAAAATATATAAAATAGCAAATAAAAACAATACGATTTTCTACAAATCATTAGACGAACACGAAACAAGAAACTACCGGTAATATCTTTTTTTGGTGGGGGTGCCGTGGGAGGAGAGGGGTAAAATAGAGAGATTTAAAAAAAATATGAAATTCTATGTCTTTGGAGCTAAATGGAATGACTTATAAATAACATATGACATTTTTAAAGAGACTAAACTAATGTGTTTGTTTACAGATAGCTTTAAATTACAGAATATTAGATCATTGTTCATTTGCTAATGAAAATTGTTTCTTGTTTCTGATCCTCGTTCTAACCATTAAAAAGCGCAAAAAGACATTCTCACCTAGCTGACACAATCAGTGTGGTATAGAGATTTGTTTATGCCTCATTAATGTAAATAAAAAATATAATTTACTAGTTAAATTAATGTAACTTTGGATGTTGTTTCTGTAAGAAACAATCATTGCCTGAGATCATGGGTTGACTCGGTTCCAGTTGAAATGAACAAGTTTTAAATAGCGATCTTTTCGAAACCTCTAATGTTTTATGGAATGTGCTGTAGGTGAGACAAATCTAACTTTAAAAACGCAATACAGAAATGAATAAATTTGTTAGTAGAACAACTTGTGTGCCTTGAAAAAAAAAATAAGATTCTGTAATATTGATTTCTAATATATTCAATACAGTTATACATTTTACCAATAGTGTTGAGATTGAGAAACTTCTGTAATTGGAATATTGTAGTTGGTCAGGCCTGGAAATAACGGTTTTAGATGTACCTGACAAAATGTCAGGCACTAATGAAATAGTACTTGACATTTCCAACTTAGAGTCAGACAAATAGACAAATCAGTGCTTGACAAAATGAAAGGCAGGCATCAGAGGTTTAGTGCCTGAATCTGTGCCTGACATTGTCTGTGATCGGTGCCTTATTTCCAGGCTTGTAGTTGGTGATATTCTAGCTAAAACTAGCAACTAGCAGCATGAATAAGCTTATCTATACATTGCTTTCACATTAGCCGTCTTCATAAGCAAAAAAGTAGGATGTTAAACCCCATTACTTCCCCATTAGTGGCATTAGAACATGAAGCCAATGATCGATATGATGGCAAACATTATTGATTGATGCTTATGTAAGTCAATTTCAACTGGTACTCTATTACATCGATCTCTAGCCCAACACTATTCATGGATAATCAATATTCTATAATCTGAAATTCACATTCTTTAAAACAAAATCATTGGAAAGAATGTTAATTTCTTGTTTTAAATTTTTTATGGCACTTCAAAATACAATTTAATATAAGAGTTTCATGTTGATCCCATTACTGATATCCCTTCAGTTGTAGCTAAAACATGCATCAATTATAAAAATAGTTAGTATTTAAAATTAATCCAGAACTAATTTCTAAATAAATTAAAATATCTGAAATTAAACCACAATTTAAATTTGAAACAATTTCAAAACTACCCTTTTTCAGTTATAGTTATATTATAAAAAATATTAATCCTCAAAAAAACAACCTAGCTTTATTTATAGTAAAATAAAACACTTGGAAAAGAAGGCAAATGTTCAAAGCAAAAATTAATACTTAAAATTCACATTTAACTAATTCAAAAGTAGCAGAACATTAAAATTCAAAAGAAATTTTGTTTAAAATTAAGTTACTATTTGATATAACTGCTGCTGATATTAACAAAAAAATTAATTTGTACCTGATAAGATCTAATAATAGATTGAACGGACAAATGATCTTCAATGGTCTTTTCATCTACAGGTGCTCCCTGAGCCACAGCATGCACTGGGTATGATACCTGCATACCTGGACTTCCATAACTTAAGGTAGGAGGGCGGACATAAGCTTGGCCTGGAAGAGCTCCACCTGCTGTTTGTCGAAAAAATACATCCCACGACTGAAAAAATAAAATATCTGAGTTATACACAAATTGGATTAACTGTGATCAACCATCTGATATTGGTAGTGCTTCAATTTTCCAATTCATAGTTAACATATTGATCTACATCAATAGGCTGTTATATGTATCTTCAAAAGTGAAAATATACTAAAATTAACAAGCTAACAGTGAGGCTGATGTCCCCTGCCTCAATCCCAAAATTTTAATTAAAGGGTCATTATGTGAGATTAGATAAAGAATTGACAGTTCTCGCTATAATAGTTAAGAAATAGATAACGTAAATAGAATATGCTGAAAATTTCAATCACTTTTGAATTTTAGGCTAGCCTCGATCATCATTATTAAAGTCGGTACGATAAAAAAAAATCTTAAATATCCATTTTAACGTTTAATTATTTTTCAAAAAATGTATTTCAATCCGCTAAATATTGCAGGCTAGCAATGACATTGAGAGTTGATTATGGTCTGGATAAGTTAAATAATATCTAATTAGAACTAATTCAACTCGTTTTGACGTTTCCAACCAATGGTGATAATATAATTTGAAAAAATAATATCCAATAGGCATGCTTGTATATTTTACATACGGTACCGTATGAACTTCATACTGAAACCACAGTAAACAGAATTCAACTATTAAAATATTTAATTCTCTTCGAAAAGAACTGTCGGACATTTTGATAACGTGCATTACAATTTTTTTTTTTTAAGACGAAATGAAACAACAACGCAATGGTTAATCCAAGATAAATACGATTAGAATTTTAAGATTTTTTCTGCCAGTTCCCATAAAGAATCACCACTACCGCAAAACGTTATCACCAAAATTAAATCTTAATCACCACTTTCCTATTTTTATCGCAAATTGCGACCTTGGAGACCAACAGCGCGAGACCTGATAGCTATATATTTGAAAATATTTTATTTATGATAAGGCACCCTAAAATTTGAGTGACCATTCATGCTTGACAAAAATTTCTTGTTACGTACACATGGATGATTTACAATGTAGGCTACTTGACTATGTCTATGCCCCAAGGCTATATTTATCTCTGGGGCATATTATTATTATAATGAACTAGTAACTGACCTACATCCTAACATGTTATTACTCCATGTCAGAAACCTGATGAAGAATTGAAACAGGATACGAATTATCAGAATTTAAATGTCCACTACAGAAGTTCCCTTTAATAAAATTAAATACGGTAACTCACCTTGTGTACTGAAGTTGGCTCCTTCTGCCATGATAGGTACATTTCCTCCACGTATGTAGAAGAATTGCCATTGAGAAAGGATTCAGCCGCTGCCTGAGATGCATAACTTCTGTTATGTTCATGAGAGTTATACCCCAGTATTCGTACAGGTGAACCAATCTTCCTAACTGCTAATGGCCGAACCTGTGCAATGACAGTTTGTAATCTATGCATCATGGACATGATCACCTCTTACTAGTCTTTAAAATATGAAAATGTCTTTTATTGTGGGTCAGGGAGTGGTTCTGCATTAAAACACTGCAGATAGCAAATCCCGTTCAGTGTTCTTCACTAACCACCGGCCGGGCTTCTTCTCATCAACTGTAGCCTTTGGCTTCTGTCAATATGGGATTGCCGGCTGATTGGTGTGACCTTTTTATCTCCAAGGTGATATGCGGATTAGAAGCGAAATGAAGGACAATTATTCGGAGCCAATTTCATTCTAAAATAAGGAAGCGAAGGTTAGATGATGTTTGGACTATACTTTTATAAAATCAGCGATTTGTCCTTCAAATGTTTTCTTCCCCAGTTCCAGAAATCTAAAAATATGGCGACGTTCGAATGCCTTGACTTGATTTTCTTGAGATGACAGGACCTGAAAGAAAGAGCAATACAATGATATAAACAAAGTTAACAAAAGGAAATATTTTTTTGCAACTTATTCGCAAAATACAAAGTCGAATTACACATTAATCACCTCAAAGTCGATCGAAACAGGCGAAGAAAAACACCTCAGTTTGTTGATAAGATGCCCAACTCGTTCGATGTAACTTCCGGTTGTTGGATTGACACTTCGTGCCAGACCAATATAATGACGATGTCGCATTTATGATGAGGTCGTTTCCTCTAACTGACCGAAACGTCCCAAACTCGAAATCAATAATAATTTTAAATAGCTGGCAATTCAGTGGTATATATATTAATATTTGTTTTATCTGTAACATGCAAAACAAGAATGTTATTGTTCATGCAAGGGACTTTCCCTTGGCTCAATTAGCCTTGGCTGTGGAACAGATTGCCATGGTAATGGTAGGCCTATAGGTGACCGACTGTTCTTACCAATGTGATTTAGATCGTAAGGCTATTCAATAACTTCCTCAAGTCAAGTCCCCAAAATTATACTGGAATTTGTAGGGGCACTTGTCCAATAGGCCTACAGGTTTTTTTTTCTTCGGTTTTTGTACTTCTACTTCTGTATAATGAATAACTTATTCTACTTTCTGCACCATGAACGAAACTAATGAAAACAGGTAGGCCTATACGCCATGCAGTGTGGGAAAATGGGCCCGGAATACCAACTGAATACTTTCTGAGCCCAATCTGATTAAAATACAGATCCTATTTCGTTTCGTTTTTTATAGTTCAAAATTTCGTTTTACTTGACTTTAATACACTAGGATCTGGAAGAGTTGTTATATAACCTGCGTTCTGGTTGATGTTAGGGATTAGCCAATGAAACATTCTGTTGCGGCAAGTTTTTGGCGTGAGGTGCACAGATCTGTGGGTAACCCACTGTCAATGCTGATTGGTTAATCAATTAATGTCTGACGTCATAGGGCCAAAGCCACTGAGGCGACCTTCTACTACAACCGGTCAGATCTTCATGTAGTGTAGGCCATCGAAAGTATAATAAAACGAAACGAAATATAGATCTGTATTTTAATCAGGTTGTTCTAAGCATCGGAATCGATCCTGGGATCCCCTGGTTAGCAAACCAATCTAGCAGCTAGACTGAGCATCTGTGACTCTAATGCCACTTCTAAAAAAAGATCAGTCGACTCAACACACAAAATAGGTAATTTTGGGACTAACATATAGTGGTTTCATTTTATTTCAATAATCATAGCATGTATGTAGGCCTAGGGGTTGGAGGAAACTGGAGGACCCAGACAAAACCCACAAGGTTGGCCAGGCGACCCTACTTGTCACGTACAAGAGGGAAATCGAAACCACACGACTTAACTCAATGACAGACCTTGTGATCCAACGTGCACACATTAACCATTTGGCCACCGAACACTCCTAATAAAGAGAGAGAAATGAAGTGTAACGTCCTCTTGACACAAACTACGTCATTTCGGGACTAACATATGGTTTAATTTTATTTCAATAATTAGCTTGCAAGTAGAGGTCTTTAGCAGTGGGAGAAAACCGGAGGAGCTGAAGAAAACCCATGTGACTCAGTGACAGGCCTAAGGCTTAAAGCTCACACGTGAGACCATTCAGTCTTTATTTTTATTTAAATAAAAAGTATACCACATGACCTTCAGCCCTATTCCCCTTTCTCTCTATTACATTGGGGGGGTTGGGTGGCCGAATGGTTAGTGCATGCGCGTTGTATCTTAAGGTCTGTCATTGAGTCAACTGGCGTCGTTTCAATTTCCAGGTTGCACGTTACAAGGAGTAGGGTTGCCTGTCCAACCTTGTTAGTTTTCTCCGGGTCCTCCGGTTTCCTCCCACTGCCAAAGACCCCTAAGCAAAAGCAAATTATTGAAAAAAAATTGAACCTTATATTGTAACCAGTGTAGATTAGAAGAACTCTATGGTTAGAATAAATGGAGAGAGAGAGAGAAATGGGGTTTAACGTCCACTCGGCACAAACTAGGTCATTTCGGGACTAACATATGCTTTAATTTTTTTATTTCCATAATTCGCTTGCGCGTAGGGGTCTTTAGCAGTGGGAGGAAATCGGAGGACGCGGAGAAAACCCACGAGGTTGGACAGGCGACCCTACTCCGTGTCACGTACAACCGGGGAATCAAAACCCCGCCAGTTGACTCAATGACAGACCGTATGATACAACGCGCGCGTGCTAACCATTTGGCCATCCAACCCCCCGGTTAGAATAAACAGGTTTATTGATTAGACATTTTGAACAAAAAGGTGTCTTTCTTCAGCTAGTAATCAATAAATCTGTTTATTCTAACCATAGAGTTCATCTAATCTACACTGGTTACAGGGGTTGCATCTCGTTAAATAACGAATATCGGCATATGACATGTGTAGTACTATCAGACTTGAAAAACGAGGAGGGGTACGGCAACACTTGTTTCCTTGTTGTGTTTGTTTTCTTCGTGATCGTAATAACACTACAGAATAAATGGTTTTACCACTTTATTTTTAAGCTGTAATGGCTTTGAAGTTTCCTCGTTCTCAATAATAATAGCTGCTTGGAATATCTGAATGAGCTCTGATCAATCTCGCTCTACACCCTGTTTTATAACCCCCTAATTTCTGCACGTCTTAGATAGCCTTGACTTTAATTTCCATCCAAAATATGGAATAAACCTCTTTATTTCACAAGACCAGAGGAGGAAACATTACCTTATTTGGTCTACCAACCATAGGGCAATTAACAGATAGAATTTGATGGATATTTTGACAATGGTTATGATTTTACCAAAATATCACTGTTTTTGATGTATATTCACGTTCATTAAGTACGTGTGATTTGACTCTATAGACAGAGTGAAGCAACAATTTTTCAAAGAACCAATATTGTCTTAAGGACCAAAGTGCTACACATGATGTGCTTTATGCGTTCTGTATCATTTTCAAAAACACATAAATAAACATGTGATCAATTTTAAAAAAAGAAGATAATTCCAGCTAGCAAGATTTATTTATTATCTAATTTTTAAGCTTTGTAAACTCTAGTCAGACAAAAGAATACAATGGCAATGGGCACATATTCATTAATGTATTATTCTTTTAACATAATCAAAGACAATAATTAAGAGTAATATATTCCTTCAATGTAGAAACACTGAATGGAACAGATGCAAATGTTTTCAATAGATAGCCTATAAACTACAAATACAATAACAGCATGATTGGTCGTGGAAATTATAAATTTATTATTGTCACATACATTCCCGTAAAAAGTATAATATTAGAAATGCTCCATCAATATTCTCTTCTTTTAATGAATCTGTTGGATTTACAAGTCTTTATTATACAATTAGGAATCTTTCCTGTAAATTATGTATATTTAAAATTGCTGACATCAAAACAAATACTTGGACTGGTTATGGAAACAACCAGGGGTGCACAACAGGTGGGGTTTGCTATACTTACTAACTACTGTTCAATGGTAATAATCCATTTTCTAATGGCGAAAGGGCCGGTTTTTTTTATGCCCCCCTCCCGCCACACCCCCCTGGGAAAAAATATGTTTGTGTGCCCCTGGAAAGAACGACATCAAATAGTACAATTCAATGGAACATATATCTAAATTCAGCTGGAATATGTTTTTAATATTAGAGCTGGTAATGGAAACAACAATATCAAATAGTTCAATTCAGCTGGAATGTTTTTAATGTTAGAGCACAACAAACAATTCAAGTAACATCTTGTTATCACAAACACATAAAGTTAATAAAAACTGAAAAACATTTGGAATGTATTGACTTTATCACTTAATGTATATTGGAAATGTTCAGATAAAAAAAAAAGAAAGTAGAAACAATTAAATAATTTAGACCATATAATGACATACTATTAAATTTAAAATATTAATGTCAAAAATGATAAACATACTACCGGGACTCTTTGTCCAACAAAATGACAAAATAAATCTGAGAAATATTCCTAAAAATACAATTTTATATTTTATAATAAAGGATGGAATATTTTACAATAAATATAATATTTAGACTGATGAACAATAAATAAATTCATACAATATTTATGTGCATTTTATTAAAATTGTAATATGTTATTAATTAAATTACTTGATATAAATGAGACACTTGGTGATTTCTTCATACTATATAAACAACATAAAACTAGACCTACGTATGGTGTATTAACAATTAATCCTTATTAATAATGTGTCACAAGTATGTAATAATCTGTAGCTATCTCATAATCTGCAACTTATGTAAGACTGCATCATTCTTTCCAATAAGTAATACAATTCCTTATATAACTATTTTTTCTATTCAAATAAAGTACACAGTCCTTGCAGTCGTCAATTTCAGAAATACACCAAACTAATTTAAGATCATTTAATCGGAACAAAGTAATTAAATGCTGTCAAACACGGGAGAAAATTATATAATTCTATTCTAAGCTCACCATATATACTAAGACCTAGTCTAGCTTAATATCTATTGAATAACATCCAGTTATGTTCAAACAGTTAGGCCACTGCTATATTAAAGATATGTTGTCACAAGGCAAATCTAGTGTGGCTAATTATAAAAGCCTATATAATTTGTCTACACCAAACTCAAAGCATCTGAGAAGCTTTTTAATAGAAGCTACCAATGACTAATAAAAAAAATTACTTTTTGAGCCTTGTATCTTTCCAATGCTGATTTATTATTGTGATGCCATATAATCAAACATTTTATCATTTATTCATACATAAGCTGAAATAAATGTTTTCACTAAAAATAGAATAACATGATTTTGATATGTGGCAAAACTCATTAATTTTTCCATGTTTTTTTTTTTGTGTTTATGTAATGTATATGATTTAAATACAGTAAAACAACAAATTAAGGTGTGCAAACAACTAATGCCAGTCATATTAAATTCAATATGATCGTAGTTATCCTGTAGATCAGTACTGGTACTGAACAATAAAATGTCAGATCAATGTCACTGATGAAGTATAATAATGTCATATTGTGGTGTTGGGATATCTTGCTGATGTGTAAATATTATAAATAGCCGCACATTTTCAAGAGAAATAGAATACATTAATTCCATGACACATTAATTATTTGTCTTAAAGTAATCTCTGATTCTTTTATCATGCCATTTGTCAATTGTTCTATATTTAGAATAAGAAGATTTAACGACAAATAAACACCTACAATATAAAATATGAACCCCGACCCAAAGATGAACAAGCTAACAGTGAGGCTAATGTCACCAGCCGAAATCCCAAAATAAATAGAATACACATATTGATTAATTGCATTTTTTCTGCACAAAAGTATTGAGCAATCAAACTGATTATCTATACTTAGTCTAAGTATAAAATGTTCACGATCAAATTCAGTCAAGGTTTTGAAGTACTAGCTGGTAGTGAAACTATACTTTATAAAAGGAGGGTTATTGTATCTCAAAAATTGTGATGGACGGATAGACAGACCCATTTTAATATTCCCCTGTTTTCTTTGAAAGGCAGGGGACAATAATTATTTAATGAATATAACTTAGGCACCCTGTTTATTTCCATTAAGAAAAAATATCCTTTTAGTAAAATAACAAAATTTGCATAGAATAAACAGGATGGACAATATATACTTGATCTAAAAAAAGAGATCTTAATTAAGTAGTCGGTTACTCTTTATAATGCACAATGGTTTGTAATTTTAACTTTAGGAAATAAATAAATTTATACCAAATCTAAACGAACAACAACAACACTATCTGATTGTGCATTAATTACCATTTAACATTTTAATATAGATTTTTAACAGCAAACAACAGTTAAAGTTTAATAAAATCAATATTTGGTCAATAACAACAATTAACAATTCTTCTGAAAGTTTTGACTTTAAGTCTTTTTGTAAGTAAATAGGTACTTATATTAACAACTACTTTTACATCACATGTTGATGTTTAAAATTTGTGACTTGCTCCCACGAAACCAGGCGCTAGTCGCCCAACTTCATTTTGTACTACGGGCACAAAAACATCAATTGTATGTCTTCTTGTTGCTGTGAATGAGCCAAACTCCAGATGATATAACAAATTTAAAAAGAATTGCATTTTTGTAAGCTTAGACTGTAGACTATTCAAATATGCTGCCAGCTATATTTTTAAAAAATGACCAAGAGACTGGTTTTGTGGGAGCTCACATTGAGATGTCAATCACATAGTTTTGTCTGTAAAGCCCTTTCAATAATAGGAACAACACCTACGTGTATATAAATATATAAAATATAAGTAATGATATTGTATAATGACCACCTTACTACAATAACACCAGGTAATGACAGGTATATTAATATACAGGTATACTAAACTTAATATTCAATGGTTATTCCTTTTCAGTCCCAGCATGGTCGTTACAACGTACTACCAAATTTCCTTTTCAGTCCAGCATTTTTGTTAAAATGTACTACCAAATTGTTAACATTGTACAATTAGCCATAATCAAATCAATAATATTTTTTTATGAAAGACCCTGGTTTTTAAAATGTGAGGTCTGTTTGCCGTTTATTGCCTTTTGAAAAAGAACGCTTCAATGCCCATATAGCAAGCTGATGGGAATTTGACATTATTTTTACGTCATTTTGGTTAGATTTAGACTAGCGTCTGATAATGGTAACACTTTTCTGTTAAATTTAAGTTACTTTTTTGTCAGAACGCTTATGGTTACTGTTACATTACAAATATGACTATAGGCTCCAATCTAACGATAGGCCTAAATTCAGCAGTGTAAAACTTGTTGCACACACTAATACCAAAATAGAGCATTATCATTACAACCAAAGCAATCAAGGAATAAACATTAAACGGTAGTTTTGGTGTCAAGTAAAATGTGCGCATAACCTACACTTTGTACGTTTTTATTATTCTATTTTAACATCTATTTGGATATACCGAATTTTTGTTGTAAGAATTTCGATGATATTTTGGCAGCATTTTTCTTCAGATAAATCATACCCCCATTCTTCTCCCATTCATTCTCAAACTCGTTTTCTAGTATTTCAGCGCCCTGTTTTTTGGTGAGACCAGTTTCTTCCATACTCAGTTCACACATTTGTATATCATCTATACCTGGAAGTAATTAAAGATACATTATGAGAGACAGAGTGAAATGGGGTTTAACGTCCACTTGACACAAACTAGGTCATTTCGGGACTAACACATGGTTTAATTTTGTTTCAATAATTCCCTTGCGCGTAGTGGTTTTTAGCCGTGGGAGGAAACCGGAGGACCTGGAGAAAACCCACGAGGTTGGACATGCGACCCTACTCCTTGTCACGTACAACCGGGGAATAGAAACCACGCCAGTTGACTCAATGACAGGCCTTATGATACAGCGCGCACATGCTAACCATATCCAACCTCCCCCAAAGCCAAGAACAACATCAACATGAATTTAAATGTTACCTGCTAGAAGTAAAATAGATGCTTTATCTGGATATATCTCCATCTGTCTGGCAATCCATTTACCATCAAAATGAGCATACCACATACCATGACTCTTAGCTCCAGTATCTTCTCTATATTCATCAGCTTTACGGGCAAAAGGTATTCGGAAATATCTTTGTGGTGCATCCTTTTCTGAAATATGTTTCCTCTGGGGTGGTGGAGGTGCGTGATCAGCTATAACACAAAATACAAATGAAATGAAATGGGGTTTAACCACCTACTGTTCTGCTCCTACTGGACTTATAAAAATGGGCATATGCCATACAGTGTGCTATGAGGGAAATTTTCCCCGGGCAGCTGCACTATAGCCTCCTCTCATGTATCGTTTTCCAACTGTCAAGGGATCTTTTACGTGCACGCCAATGTGTACATGGGACCTCGGTTTTTTGTCCCATCCGAACGACTAGACAGTTCTCCTTGTCAGGCCCTCCATCCTGCATCACTGACAAGGAAGAACCATGCCAGAAAATCTGGATGAACTTTCTCGGCCAATGCAGGGATCGAACACCCGATCTCCAGGCTAGCGAGCCAGCGTCTTACCCACTTGGCCACTGTGACCCCCTAGTGAGGAAGGATTTAAAATCATCAATAATCTCAAGAATCAAATTCAAGTACAAAAGAAATGTAAGAGGACTAACCATTTGCAACCAATTCATTAGGTGCTCTTTGTTCATCTGGATCTGCTCCATCTGTTCTTTTCTTATTTTTGGATTTCCAGGAATGGTAAACCTTAAGACGTCTGTGAAATTCCTCACGACAAGAATCTAAGAGCTCCAAATCTGGTAAAATAAAAAATAAAAAATATCACTACATATCTGGTAAAATATCCCTTGACACATTTACAATATTAATTTGCAATCCAACAATTGATATACAGAACAAATCAGATTATCACTATATGGCAAAAACTTAATCTTTAAACAAAATATTGATTTCTTAGTGATACAAGCGGTTGTCTTGCGAGATACGCCCACATTTTGTAAGAGATGGACAAATAACAAGCTAAAATGCAATTTTTTTTTAAACAAACAGGGGTCATAATCTAGGATGTTATGTACAGTCTGACATGGTATTGCGTCATTACTGAAAGGAACCGATATCTTTGGGACATAAACATATGTTTTAAGTTCCATCAAAATCGGATAAAAACTGTGACCTCTAGAAGATCAATAAGCCAAAAAAACATGATTTTTGCATACGATCAAGGGCTATAATTCAGAAAGTTATGGTCCAATATGCACCAATATCAATAGGAAATCGAGATCTTTGGGTTATAAACATATATTTAAAGTTTCATCGAAATCGGATAAAAATTGTGACCTTTAGAGTGTCCACAAACAAATTTGAACGGACGGACGGACTGACAGGAGTGATGGCATAATATGCCCACATTTTCATGTGGACATATAAGAATGTAATAAATATAATTACCACATGATGTATTGATGGCATCTCTTAATTCAGCATACTTCCATTTTGTAAGATCATATTTCTTAGAAGCAGCTGCTTGTTGTCTAGCTTTTGCTTCAGCAGACCTGCAAGTAATTAATTAAAAACCAGTTCGTCTAAATTCCTCAGTAATTACATGTCCAATCAAATTAATCTACATTCCTCCTTAATTATATATCCAATAAAATGAGTTTAAATTCCTCAGAAATTATATATCCAATCAAATTAGTCTAAATTCCTCCAAAATTATGTATCCAATCAAATTAGTCTAAATTCCAAAGTAATTATATATCCAATCAATCTTTTAAGAAAAAATATGATACATATCGGCTAAAAAATACATAAAAATACTATAATACCTTTGTAAAGGTGGCGGAAGGGTTATATCCTCTACTTCATTTTGATCTTCTGAGGCTAAACGTAAGGCCAGCTCACGATCACGATGTTCTTGCTCCAGAAGTTGTTGTCTAAAAAATCACAAATTAAAGATTTAATAAACGATAGGTAGCTTTTTTACCTGCACATCTGAACATTCATCATGGGCCATAAAGTTGTGCCACACAATCGTTAATACATGATCATACAATTATTTTACAAAATATTTAGAAATCTTCTGGTCGGATATGAAAATTTTCAGGAAATTATAATGCATACATTGAACTTCTGGACATTTTGTTAAAATGGCCTGAAATTGATTTTGCTATAAAGTCTTAATTAGTTTATTGTTATAATAACAATAGTTTACTGTCATAATAAACATTTTTTTAATTAGTTTACTGTCATAAGTCTTAATCAGACTAGTGCCATAGTAACAAAAGAATAATACTATCCTTGTAAAATAGAGAGAGAGAGAGAAATGGGGTTTAACGTCCACTCGACACAAACTAAGTCATTTCGGGACTAACATATGGTTTTTAATTTTATTTCAATAATTCGCTTGCGCATAGGGGTCTTTAGCAGTGGGAGGAAACCGGAGTACCCGGAGAAAACCCACAAGGTTGGACAGACAACCCTACTCCTTGTCACGTACAACCGGGGATTCGAAACCACGCCAGTCGACTCAATGACAGACTTTATGATAAAGCGCGCGCACGCTATCCATTCAGCCATCCCCCCCCCCCTTGTAAAATAACTAAACATACAGATAGATAAACATTACCTTTGAGCATTAGCTTTTGCATCTTCTTTTAACTGTGCCTGAAGAATTTCCTGTAATAAATGATTTCATTATCAGTTAGTTCTATAGAAATTGGCTAAAATACATCTCTATTAAATCATTTAATTATATAAAGATGCATTATGGAAGATTAGATAGAGAGCTGACAGTTTTCACTATAATATAATAGATAAATAATTGATAATGTAATGGGAATATTCTGAACATTTCAGTCAAGTTACTTCACTCTAAGCCTAGAAAAACTCATTTTATAAACCTTGTAGCCTCGATTGTCATTGTTCCCATTGTGACAAAAATAATAAAAAGTCTTGATTATCCATTTTTGCGCTTTTTAAACTATCATTGGCTGTTGAACGGTAGATCAGATTCAAATCTAATGAATATCGAACACATAAGGTGGCATAGAGAGTTGATTAAGGTCTTTTCGTGTTAATAAATGTCTAATTAATAGTTTATATAACATTTCAGGCTTAAAGTAAGACCTGCAATAGACAGATTTAGTTCTTGCATAATGTATGTTTAATTGCAAAAGCAATCAATAAGATTGATATTAAGTATTCTAGAAAAGTTATTATGCCATGCCTGGGGCATGACATCCATCTTAACTAACAGTTACTTTTATATGGAGCAAGGATTCTAAATGTATGTTAATATTTCCAACTTACTGCTGCTTTTCTGTCTATTTCTTCCTGTTTCTTTCTTTCTTCTTCTTCTTTCTTCCTTCTATTTTCCATCTCAATTTTACTGAAAAATACATTCATTCAATTTAGTTCTTTGGCTGGGATGAAAAATCTGAGGTCCAATGTACATATTGGCGTGCATGTAAAACAAACCTTGACATATGGAATTTGATATAAGAGTAGGCCGTAGTGCCACTGTCCGGGCTAAATTTCCCTTATAGCCCACTGTATGTATATATATGCCCATCTTCATTAACCCAGTCTGTACTGGGCCCTTATTCACGAAAACTTAAACTAAGTTACAACCAAAATTTTAAGAAATACTGCAACTTCATTGGATATATGCAAATTGATTTTACTGGTCAGCCAATCGAATTGCAGTATTTCTTAAAATTTCGATTGTATCTTAGTTTAAGTTTTTGTGAATAAGGGCCCAGAACAGTAGGATTTTAATACCCCATTTCATTTCATAAATTAATTGAATCATTTTTTACTATATTTATCTATTTATCTAATGATTATCACTGAGGATTCAATTCCATGGCTGAAAGGATAAGGGAAGACTTACAGTTTTCTTTGTTTTTCTTCTTCCAATCTCTTTCTCTCTTCTTCCAGTTTTCTTTTCTTCTCTCTCTCCATTTCTTCCTGAAATCCAAACATTTATTTAGATGAAAAATATTTTATCATTTATAACTTTTCAAAAATGGGGTTCAAAGTACACAAACTAGGTCTTTTCGGGACTAACATATGGTTCAATTTTATTTCAATAAATCGCTTGCGCGCAGGGGTCTTTAGCAGTGGGAGGAAACCGGAGGACCCAGAGAAAACCAAAGAGGTTCGACCAGCGAAATTGAGTTTGACATCCTGAACAACTTTCATTTCGTCATCTGAATATTGTTCCTTACCAGACCCTCTGACGCTGGAAAATCCAAAGGAACTGTCTCGACCCTACTGGACCGGACCTTCTGGTTATTGAGCCATCGTGGCTCCAGCCTTTTCAAAAGATGTGTTAGTCATAGAGAGAGAGAGAGAGAAATGGGGTTTAACATCTACTCGACACAAACTAGGTCATATGGTTTAATTCTATTTCATTAATTTGCTTGCGCGTAGGGGTCAGGTCCCAAAAAAAAGAAATTGTTCCCTGGACCTCCTGGTCAGTGACATCGTGTCGCCTACCCTTTTAAATGATGTGCTAGTCATAGAAGCTACATACTTGCTGGGACCATCAGGTTAAGAAGAAAAGAAATTGTTCCCAATCTTTTTATCTGTTTACTTGTACTGGGTTAATGAAATAATTTATTACTACTAATCATATACCTGGAGTTTTCTCAATCGTTCTTGTTCCTCTGCATTTTTCTGTTCTTCCAGTTTCTTTTTTAGCACAGCCATTTGTTTATCCATATTAATTACCAGATTGTTATAAGTCTTGTCTAATTCCGGACGGGTCATTTTAACAGTCTACAAATAATATAATATATAAAACTATTAATATAATATATAATACTAATTCCTGACAGGTTATCTTAACACAAATAATATAATATATAACACTATTAAAGATACATTATGTAAGATTTAGATAAAGAGCTGGACGTTCTTTCTTGCTATAATAGTTCAAAATAGTTAATGCAAAGAAAGGCCCAAAGAAAGACCTGCAATTGGCAGATTTAGCTCTCTTACATATTGTCTGTTTAGAGTTTTCCCAAAGAAAGACCTGCAATAGGCAGATTTAGCTCTTGCATACTGCATGTTTAAAGGTTTTAAATTGCCAGGCTAGAAACATAGTTTTCCTACTAACATGCTCCTTACGATAGAAACAATACATGGGAGAGAGAAAATAAATGGGAATAGAAATGTTATGGCACAATGAGCTTTTCAAGACTGATTTCAATTGTGACAAAAATGTTTTTTTGTTCCATCCGAAAGAACTAAACAGCTGTCCTTGTCAGCCCTCTGCCCTACACCACTAATAAGAGGGAAACCGTTCAAGAAAATCCCAAGGAACTTGAATAAGCAACAGAAATTAGTATTAATCATATCTTTAATAAAATAAATATAATTACTCGTATTTTCTTCAGATGATCCAAGATAACATTATCAATATCTTTAACTTGTTTCATGGCAGCTTCTTTATCTTTCTTTAACTGACCTACGATCTGTCCCATCATAGCCATTTGACCTTGTAATGCTTTAACTTTCTTCACATATTCAAACCTAAACAAATACAATAAAACAATTTTATGCCCTGTGTTGAAAAGCGGCTCTCAATCCAAAATTGTGCATCAATTTGCTCACCTTAAATTTTCCCCAAAATGAGTTTTGAAATAGTTTAGTAACATTTATACTCTATTCAAGTCTAGATTCTCTAAAATCTAACTACAATAGGTAATGGATAAAATTATTAAATTTTCTCCAAACCCATCAAAATATGTGTCCAAAATGTATAAAGTTTGTTCATGTTTAAAGTTTTGTGAATGAACGAAGAAAATCAAATCGATAGGACAGCTTAATTTCAATATGTCAATTTTATTTCATTACAACCAATCATAAACATCTGATGTGATATATTAAAACTTCAAATCAGAATCTTAAAAATATCTTATCTACTTACTTAGGTTTGAACTGTCGTTGACATTTCCACATACGAACTGTTTTCTGGATTTTAATATACATACTGTTTCTGTATTTAATTTTATTCTTTACTGAAAATTACATAAACATATCACATGACCACCAGTATAGAAATATAATATTAATTAATTAAATATTCCAATTTGCCAAAAGAACAATCAGATTTAAGGCCAAAGGATTCAATTAATGTAGGGCATGATTTTATATTATATCTGTAGGAATCAAGTTTGTAATGGGTTGCGAGTTCACATCAACAAAATCAAAATTGTTACTTTTTTATGAAAAAATAAACATCAACAAAATCAAAATTATTACTTTTTTATGAAAAAATAAAATCAAAATTATTACTTTATAATGAAAAAATAAACAACAAAACTATATCTTTTAAAGGACTATTTTAGAGGTTGACCATTAATTTAATTTTCTATGTTAAATTTCTTACATTTTATAACTGATAGAGCTCCCCATTGAGCCTTTCTCCATCGAGCACAAATCAGCCATTTCTTGACTTTTTTAATCAGTTCTGCAAGATTTTCTGGGTCACTCTTCATAATCTGATCAAACTCTGCGAATTTGCCAGGACGGAAAAATACTTTTGTCAAACCAAATTTGAAATCCTTATCACTTAAACCAAGAGCTTTGAATAGAGACTGAAAAGAAAAAAAAGTTTCAATAGCACTGGGAAAACATTTTTGTTATCCACAGAACACTTCTCATAATTCTGTGGATGAAATTTTGATTCACTATAATACTATAATTTCTTCTACCAGTACTTCTTCCCACACAGTGACAATCTGATCAAAATACAGATCTATATTTCGTTTCATTTTTTTATTTTTAAGATGGCCTCTAAACATCTGACCAGTTGTAGTGGGGGGGGGGGGGGCGCGTCAGGGGTCACATGTGTCAGATGTTTGATTAACCATGCAATCAACGTTGATGTTTCTAGTAGGACACCCAAAGTTCCGTGCATCGCACTCCAAGAACTTGATGCAACAGACCGTTTCATTGTCTTATCCAGCACATCAACCAGTACCTGGGATATATAATAACTCTTCCAGATCTTAGTGTAGAAAAGCAAGTAAAACAAAATTTTGAACTATAAAAAACGAAACGAAATAGGAACTGTGTTTTAATCAGATTGAGACTGTGATGACAATGGCTGATCTAAGACAGATAACTGCACACAATAATCAATCAACATCAGCCGATTGATATTAATAAATGGTCTTTTCATTGAATAATTAATTCCATTTATTAAAAGGATCATGACAAAAATATAGATTGAAAACCAATGTGCTTAAATCTTACCTTACAGAAAAGTCTAGCATCTAGACGTGAGAGTTCTGGTGGTAGATATGACTTGTACATATTATATAAATCAGCAAATTGTGTTCGTGAAGGGAAACCTTGCTGCATCAAATCTAATACTGATATCATACCTAAAACAACATAAATTACACAATGTCACACAAAAATAGGTATATAAATGTAATGTGTGGTACATAAATGTAATGTGAGGTATATGCAATATACACCCGGGCCTGGTTTCACAAAGCATTCTCAGACTTAAGTTAAGTATTTACTCAACTTTCAATCACTTTTTATGAGAAATATCTTTGATCGAGAAACACAAAACTTTGTACAGTTTCTTAATGATGTATTTGATACATTAAAACAACAAAAGTTTTATAAAGGGCTATATTTTAGATAAAATAAGGCGAACAATTTTGATTAAATTCTTAAGTTAAATCTGATAATGTTTGTGAAACTGCAAGTATTTAAAGTGTAATATTTGAGACATTCCAGGTTTCCGATTTTTGCAAAAGAACAATTTATTGTATGGTAAATATTTGATAAAACCTATTACTCTTTGTCCCTATAAATCTTAGTCCAAAACCTCCCCATAAAAGGTTTAATATCTAATAAATCTCTGTCCGAAACCTCTCCATAAAAGGGTTAATATCTAATTAAAACATTTTTATATACCTGCACACTGCAGTTGACTCAGAATTTGTGCACCTTCATACAAATGGTCAGCCATCTTTGAATTTGGTTTTATACATCTAATAAAATTTGTGCCCTAAAGATATGAATTAAGAGGAAAAACTGCTAATTAGTTCACTAGTATAATTCAAACAATACTTAAAAAAAACAAAAACATAAACACTGTTCTTTTGACATATATCCTATCAAATACATAGTCTAGCTGTAACTCAAATAAAATTTCGTAACTGGACAGAGCAAAATATTAGGCTCCATACTGCCAGAATAAATCCTTGTTTATTTCAGCGATGTTTCCTATAGTATTGTCTCAACATAATTGCTCTTCTGCATATAATTTTCCAGCATGGTTTCCCCTTGACAGTGGTGCAGGACGGAGGGCCTGACAAGGACAGCTGTCTAGTCGTTCGGTTGGGACAAAAAAGCGCGATCCCATGTACAAATTGGTGTGCACGTACAAGATCCCTTGGCAGTTGGAATTCGATATACAAATAGGCTGTAGCGCCACTGTCGAGCAATATTTCCCTCATAGCACACTGCATGGCATATGCCTATCTTCATTAGTGCAGTCGGAGCAGAACAGTAGGACCTTAAACCCCATTTCATTTCATTTCACTTCTGCATATATATATTTCAGTTAGACATCTGACAATTGCTGTACATGCTTGGTAACATTGAGGGAACACTCTTTAAAACATCGCAAGAATAAACCAGTAATTGTTCTTCCATAAGTATGTGTGCTATAGTGTTGTTAATATATATATATAGAGAGAGAGAAGGGGTGTAACGTCCACTCGATACAAACTAGGTCATTTCGGGACTAACACATGGTTTAATTTTATTTCAATAATTCGCTTGTGCGTAAATGTCTTTAGCAGTGGGAGGAAACCAGAGGACCCAAAGAAAACCCATGAGGTTGGAAAGGCGACCCTACTCCTTGTCACGTATAACCGGGGATTCGAAAACACGCCAGTTGGCTCAATGACAGGTCTTATGATACAGCGTGCACGTGCTAACCATTTGGCCATCCAACCCCCCTGTTAATATATAGAGAATACTGTCAACTGTGGGACTCGCATACTACCTAAATGAATAAACGAGTAGTTGTTTTTCCATAATCATATGTTATATTATAGTGTTGTTTATATATAGAGAGGGACTCACCGTACTACCTAATTTCTCCATTAGAACTGTAAGTTGTTGTCGGAATTTAGTACCAACACTACTAAACTGTAGTTTACCAGAATTAATCTTAGTCCCTTCAAATAATTTTTGTACCATTTTATTTTTACTATCTTGTATAAGTAAAACAAGGTAGGCATGTAGGGCATCATTATTCTTATCAATAAACTGATTCTGTAAACAAAAATAAACAAATATTGATAACATCAGATGACAAGCTGCCATTATGTAGCACTCTACAAGAGCATGAGCCAATATATAATCATAGAATTGTTAATTATATGAAAATATAAAAATCCCCGCTCAACAGTAGTAATAACAGATTTAAGTGGCAATAAGAAGTGGTTTATTCTTCATAAAGTATCGGGTGATATGACCCTTTTTGAAATGATACAATTAATAAATCCTGTGTCGCCTGTGAATTACGTTACGATTTATCCACTTTCCTGTGTGAGAAATAAGTTAAAGGGGCATTATGTAAGATTAGATGAAGAGCTGACTGTTTTCGCTATAATAGATACAAAACAGATAATGGCAAGAGAATATGCTGAAAATTTCGGTCAAATTGCTTAACTCTCAACCTAGATATTAGCGATTCAATTTTAGGCTAGCCTTGATCGTCATTACTACCATTGTTACAATAATAAACAAAGTCTTGATTATCCATTTTTACGGTCATTTCATCCACCACAAAACGTATTCAACTGTACTAAACATTGCAGGCTAACGATGACATCGAGAGTTGATTAGGGTCTTGATAATTTAATTAATGTTTAATTAATAACTGAGATAAAATTTAAGACCTAAAGAAAGACCTACAATAAGTAGATTTAGCTCTTGCATAATGCATATTTAATGTAACTTAGCTTCCAACCTTGTTGTTCTATTAGCATTACAGACAAATTAACCCAGCTATCTTACAAGGGCTAAAGATCATCCCAAAAAACTTACCGTATGGTAGCATACAGCGCCAGCAAAATGGCGAATCAGGAAACCTTCATCGTCTCGCAAACCTCTGTGACTCTTCAATTTGGATTTTCGAGGATGCTGTAAAATCATATAAAGAATTAATAAACAAGCAAACCAATTATTATAATAAGGTCCTTAATCACCCATTGGTTAAGAGCAAGTGTGCATTGAAGATTTCACTTAGTGAAGAGTACACAGACGGCTAGTGCGCTAATATAGAATAGCTCTGTTTGCTCTTTTTATACATTTTAGCCAATGTCAGTATAGCTATGAGCCTTACATCTATTTGAGAATTTTTTTACCAACAAAAACCTTAAGATGACCACCCCATCATTCAAGTTGTGTTTCCTTTAAATAAGAAGACAGTAAAACTTACACTGAGTCTGAAATGGTTTTTATTTCTATTGTGTACTTCAGCTGTAAAATGATCAGGTTTAGGTGTAGGTAATTTACTTTCTTCATCTAATAAATCAAATATTCCACTACCTTTCAATTCCACCAATTCTAGATAAAATAAAATAAACAATATTAATAAATGATAATTGCTTAACAAACTAGATTAATTTGGAGAGAGAGAGAGAGAGAGAGAGAGAGAGAGAGAGAGAGAGAGAGAGATGAAATGAAATGAAATGAAATGAAATGGGGTTTAACAGGACTTCGGTATTTCATCCCATCTGAACGACTAGACAGCTGTCCTTGTCAGGCCCTCCGTCCTGTACCACTGACAAGGGGAAACCATGCTGGAAAATCTGGATGAACTTTCTCGGCCAATGCAGGGATCGAACACCCGACCTCCAGGCTAGCGAGCCAGCGTACCCACTTAGCCACGTGATAATAATAATAATATAATAATGTATATTTGTAAGGCGCCAATCCGTCCACAAATGCATGCTCTAGGCGCGTACTATGTACTCTATGGTCACTATTTACACACAAATCCTGATCCACTCCAACTAAAACGCAGTGGTAAATAGATGAGTTTTTAATTTTGTTTTAAAAGATTCAAGTGATGGAGCTGTTTTAAGATGATGGGGTAAGGAATTCCACAAAAAGGGTGCACTGTACTGGAATGTTCTAGAACCGAAACTTTGTAGATTGTACTTTGGAATGCGTAATAAGCACATATCTTGTGATCTTAAGTTACGGGATGGTACATAATGGTTTATTAACTCTGATAGATATGCAGGACTGGAACCGTGAACTTAAGTTACGGGATGGTATGTAATGGTTTATTAGCTCTGATAGATATGCAGGACTGGAACCGTGATCTTAAGTTACGGGATGGTACGTAATGGTTTATTAGCTCTGATAGATATGCAGGACTGGAACCATGAAGACATCTATGAACAATACAAAGAAGTTTGTAGTCAATTCGGGAGTGAATTGGTAACCAGTGTAGTTCCTTCAATATGGGTTTAATGTGAGATCGTGATCCCCAGAGAGAGAGAGGTAAATGGGTTTTAACATACTCAACACAAACTAGGTCATTTTGGGACTAACATGGGAAAGACCAATCTGCCACTATGGCAATTATTCTGTTCAAATAGCTGAGATTACCAATTAATTGTGAGCAGACAGACTGATAGGGGTGACAACAATAAGCTCTCACATGAAATATTGACAAAAAATTTCTTTACTTTATTCTGTGAATAGGATTAAGGAAGGGGCTTAGCCTATCTATGTAAATGATTATTAAGTTGACTTAAACACATACCAATACAATCCTGGTTATCAGTCCATTGGATCTTGCGTACATTTAATCCTTCTTTTTCATATAAAATTTGTTCCTGAAAAAGTTAATGAATAATATTTGTAAAATGAATACTAGAAGTAAGAAATGAAATTGGGTTTACGTCCTACTGTTCTGCTTCAACTGGGCCAAAGAAGACGGTATACGCCATACAGTGTGCTATGAGGCAAATTTTGCCCGGGCAGCGGCACTATGGCCCACACTTATATAGAATTCTAACTGCGAAGGGATCTTTTACATGCACGCCAATGTATACACGGGACCTCAGTTTTTTTTTTTGTCCCATCCGAACATCTAGACAGCTGTATTTGGCAGGCCCTCCGTCCTGCACCACTGACAAGGGGAAACTATGCCGGAATATTCTGATGAACTTCGCGGCCAATGCAGGGATCAAGCACGCGACCTCCAGGCTAGCATGCCAGCGTCTTACCCACTTAGTCACCGAGGTACCCAATAGAAGTAAAAGGCTCTGTTCATATTGGTAAATGTTTATATAAAGACCATAACAAGTGACATTATAAGATCTTGATAACTGGTGAATTAAACATACATTATGCAAGAGCTAAATCTGCCTATTGCAACTCTCGATGGCATCGGATTTCTCCGATATTAAATACATTAGAACGGTTCAGTCATATTTTGATTTAATCTAAAAATGGAGGAACAAGACATAGCTTCGAACAACCAGTGTGGTGGTTGAAATTATTACACAAATCTTGTCAAACCTTCAAAGGCAAATATTTTTGCTCGCAATTTGAATGAAATTTTCAAATCATTCATTATACATTATGTATTTTCGAACTTTCATAGTAAGAATAGCTAGCTCTTTATCTAAATCTTACATATTGTACCTTTAATTAGTGCAATGTACAGAACTTACCTCATTTAGAATTCTTTCATTAAAGAATTGTTGTAGTTTTTCATTGCAGTAGTTAATACAAAACTGTTCAAAGCTGTTTACTTGGAAATATTCTGGAAGACATATAGCCATAGTTAATTAGCATAATTGTAGAAATAATACATGTATCTTTTCCCCTAATATGTTTAATTTACGATGATGTTTTATGATTTTGTGAACTTCTAAATCTAAGTAAATATCATATGCACACTAAAAACTATTTATAGAATATCAATTAACATGTAACGTTTCGACAATGATACTCTCATCTCAATCTGATTAAAATACAGATCTATATTTGGTTTCGTTTTTTTTTACTTTCAATGGCCTACACTACATGAAGATCTGTCCTGTTGTAGTGGAAGGTTGCGTCAGAGGTCATACAAGCAGCTTTTGACCCTATGACATCAGACATTTGATTAACAAATCAGCGTTGATGTTTCTTGTGGGTTACTCGCAGTTCTGTGCACCTCACGCCAAAAACTCGCCATAACAGACCGTTTCATTGGCTAATCCCTCACATCATCCAGAACGCAGGTTGCATAACAACTCTTCCAAATCCTTGCATAGTAATGACAAGTAAATCGAAATTTTGAACCATAAAAGACAAAATGAAATAAGATCTGTGTTTTAATCAGACTGCTCTCGTCTTTATCAAGAAAATGATAACAAATAGCTTAAACCCTAAGTATTTATACAGTAAACGGAAGCCATAAATATATACATTATAACAAGCACTTGATCAATTACTAAATAATATATACTTACCAAAACCAGCAATATCCAAGACACCAATATAATTTGATGAAGAACCGAATGGAATAGCTTGGTTAACACGCTGCACAATATAATCAAAGAGTTTAGAGTAAATAGCTTTTGCCAAGGCATCTCTTCCACTCTGAGCTTCACCTACTTTCAATGGTACCCTAGTAAAAAGAAATACATATACCTGTATCATTGATTGAGGTGGCATACAAATTAACATAAAAATGCTTAAATTCAAAATACTAACAAATTTCTGAATCATTTATGAATATTCAAAATATATTAGAAACAAAAAGCATTAAGTTTTACTTAAAAGTAAAACTATTTTCCACCTTTTCGTACATTGACAAAGCTTTTACTTTGATTGGATAACAACAAAAAGATATCGGACTTCAATTAAATGATTGGTGGACACCGGTTGAAAAGGAAAGATGGTATACATCAATAGAAAGGATGATTAAAGAAAGACAGTGGGCTCCAGTATAAAAGGGGAGCCACGGTGGCTAAGTGAGTAAGACACTGGCTCGTTAGTCTGGAGATTGCAGATTCACTCCTTGTGTTGGCCGGGAATGTTTGTCGGGATTTTCCGGCATTGTTCTCCCTTGTCAGTAGTGCAGGACGAAGGGCCTGACAAGGACAGCTGTCTAGTCATTCGGATGGGACAAAAAAAACATGAGGTGATGTGTATACATTGACATGCACGTAAAAGATCCTCTGGCAGTTGGAATTCAATATTGGAGTAGGTCATAGTGCCGCTGTCCAGGCAAAATTTCCCACATAGCACACTGTATGGCGTATGCCAGTATTCATTAGCCCAGTCAGAACAGTAGGACGTTAAACTGCATTTCATTTCAGTAAGAAGTTGGTGGACCTTCAAGGCTGTTTGACTATGATAGAAAGATAGGGAACTCAAACAGAAGACACCAACAGACAGGTGGTGGTCACACATGGACTCTGATAGACCAATGATGGACACAAAAAGAAAGATGGGGAGGGAGGCATTCATGTGTAGACCATCAGCATGCACACAGCTCTTAACAGAAAGATGGTGCTGACTGATAAAGTGTGTGTGAGGACTGTGTTAAATAGATGGGGTAAAATACTTATTTCATTAAATCAATGTTAATCTGATTAAAACACTGATCCTATTTTGTTTCGTTTTTTATACTTCAAAATTTCCTTTTACTTGTCTTTACTACACTGGGATCTGGAAGGGTTGTTATCATTGACGTGTTCTGGATGATGTGAAGGATTAGCCAATGAAACAGTCTGTTATGGCGATCTTTAGGCGTGAGGTGCACTGATTGGTTAATCAAATGTCTGATGGCATAGGGTCAAAAGCCACTTGTATGACCTCTGATGCAACCTCCAAAAACAAATGGTCAGATCTTCATGTTTTGTAGGCCATCAAAAGTATAAAAAAAAAACGAAATGAAATAAAGATCTGTATTTTAATCAGATTGAATCAATGTAATAGAAATAAAAATAAATTACTTGATAGCTGTTCCTTTTGACCCTCCTCTTGATGTTTGCATGACTCTAGAAGTGAGAGATTCCCTTAGTTCTTCCTTATCTACACCAATAAGTGATGCAACAGTTGTCAAAGTTTCTTCTGATGCCTTGGTTACAGAACAACCACCTGTAAATAATTCACATTTTTACATCAAGCATTTTAAATATATTTGAATTTGGGTAGGGGTTACCTAAAAGTCAATACTCAGTCATATTCCTGAAGCAATTGCCCGAGAAATCCCTCTCTGACCATTGCTAGGTTGACTTATGATACTTGAGCTTTTGAGGGAGTGTGTCTATTTTTCCCGTTCAATCAAATTTATCCCAACTACAGCAACACGACAGCCCTTCGTTTAATCTGTGGTATTCCCTAAAACTCTGGACAGTAATTTAAGGTATTAAAATGGCAAAAGTATTGTTTGTCTCCAAACAGTATCGTTAACATTGTAGCTGTTTTTGATAGCCTTGTTTGTCATGCAATTAGTTTTTTCTGCAAAACAGTTCAAGCATAACAGAAAACCCACAAGATTGGACAGGTGACCCTACTCCTTGTCATGTACATCCGGGAAATCGAAACCACGCCAGTTGACTCAATGACAGCCCTTATGATACAACACGCACACGCTAACCATTCGGCCATTTACCATTACACGTCGCAGTATAAATCAACCATATTAATTGGTTATCCATAATAGTGTCGTATTTGATTATGTCTCATTTACTAAATGCCATTCAAAGAATACATCACAGACCATTAAAATTAATCTTTAAGCTTACCTTTTGTACCTTCACTTTCTTCAAAAGATATATTACCCAGATGAAGAACTGCACCAACAATAGTAAATATAGCTAGTTTATCTTCTACATTAATACCCATCTTTGTCATGGCATCATCACAGACTTTATAATCTCTAACATCATCTAATACAGGATCCCGTAAACTACCTTTCTTTAAATACTGTTATAATAAATATAAATATATCTATATTAACGTCTATTTTAACAAACATTTCTTAATGATAACTCACCTTTTAATTTTTTTCGAGTTTATAGAAAATCTCATTTATTAATATTTGGGTTCTGATTTATTAACCAAATTAATAAACAATACAACCAAAAAGGATGGGGGGGGGGGGCTTGTTTTGTAGCTCATCTTTTCAATAAAATCCAGCTTTTTCATAATAGCTAGATTAACACCAATACCCATCCTTTATCAGGGTGACAATTTTTCAGATGTCTACCAGTGTTGCTATTTCAAAATAGCATCCATGATGTCTACGTTGATTTATAATTCCTGTGTTCAGTGATTAAGTGCAAACATAACAGGAAAGCCTGCATTACCAATAAATCAATATTGCGATCATAGCAATCTTACCTCTTTACTTTTTCTATTGTCATTCAAAGCCTTTTCTGAAGCTCGTGAAATAAAGTACTGTGTACATCCATTTTTCAGATACTACACAAAAAAATCACATTACTAAAGCAATCATGCATGCAATGTGAAAAACAATAAGCTCTATACATACAATCCTTCAAAAAAAACTCTTCAGAGATGCAAGAGAAAATATTTCTTAACAAAATAAAATTGATCATGAATGAAATATTTCTGAATTTGGGCTTGATTAAACTTATTAAATCTAAAAAGGCAGATGAGAAATGAGTGACGTTTTACATCTCTGAATAGTTTTCTTTGAAACACTGTATTATGTATAATTTGACTCTAAGTGCATAATCCTAAACCTTAACTATAAAACACCTTTATCTACTGATTTCACTATGAGAGAGAGAGAGAGAGAGAGAGAGAGAGAGAGAGAGATAGAGGGGAGAGGGGGGGTTTAACTTCCACTCGACACAAACTAGGTCATTTTGGGACTAACACATTGTTCAATTTTATTTCAATAATTCGCTTGCACGTATAGTAGGGATCTTTAGCAGTGGGAGGAAACCTGAGGACCTGGAGAAAATCCACGAGGTTGGACAGGTGACCCTACTCCTTGTCACGTACAACCAGGGAATCAAAACCATGTCAGTTGACTCAATGACATACCTTATGATACAGTGCGCACGTGCTGACCATTCGGACACCCAACCCCCTGATTTCAATGAAAAAGGTGTTTTAAATATCAAGTAATAAGCAATTCACATATGTGAAATTTCTGCAATAAGCAAATAATGCATTGAAGACTCCCATGGCAACCATTCATGCTATTCTTGAAAGCAATATCAAGAACTTTCTTGAAAAAGTTTTTCAAAGATGACATCTAATTTAAAAAATCTTACAACATAAAAAAGTGGAAACATACACCAACCATTCAAGCCACCAATTTAAGTGAAAGTACGAGTAGGAAATTATAGTAGACATCTTAAAATTATTTTTAAAGAATCATCCATTTCTGACATGCAGTTTACAAGATATATTAAATTATGGTTTAATTCTATTGTAGACATTTTATTAATTTTAAAGAATCATCCATTTCTGGCATGGAGTTCACAAGAAATATTAAATCTAATTGGAGTGTTTCTTGGCTTTGTGTTTGTAAGAATCAGAAAAGCTGACAAAATTACACCAGGTTATCCATGGGCAATATCAATAGACTACAACTTTGTATGTAGAATTTAAAAGTGCATGCGCAGTATGATATAATATAAATTTAGAACACATGGCCAATAGGAAATGAAATGGGGTTTAACATCCTACTGTTCTGCTCTGACTTGGCTAATAAAGACTGGCATACACCATACAGTGTACTATAAGCGAAATCTTGCCAAGGCAGCTGCACTATGGCCTACTCTTATTTCGAATTCCAACTGCCACAGAATCTTTTACGTTCATGCCAGTGTATACACGGAACCTCGGTTTTCCATCCTATCCGAACGATAAGACAGCTGTCCTAGTCAGCTCAGTCCCTCTGTCCTGCACCACTGACAAGGGGCAACCACCTCGGAACAATGGTCAATAGAATGTAAATTTGAAATTGGTAATGATTTAAGGCATGTGTGGAAAATTCATAAAAAAAAGCATTGGGACTACTAAATGATTAAGGATATCCATTAATTAAGTGTCAGTAACCACAAAGATTAAATTTTCTACCATTTAACCTACAGATAAACAAAACTGTAAGATTTATCTACTCGTACTTTCACTTTAACTATGCCATTAAAGGCACAATATATATATCAGTTTTGTTTTAATCTTTGAGATCAAAAGTTTCTCAAAACAATATAAAATCTATGATCCCTTTAAAAACCACTCTTTCATGCAAATAAAAATACAATACAGAATATTCCAATTAAAATCGACTAATACTACAAAATAATCAACTATTACCACGACATCGATTATTAGGAGAATTATTTAATTCTTTTAAGTATCATTTGACTACAACCACCTCTCTGAAGCGACCATCTTAAAAAAAAAGTAGGTCTATATTTTACTCTTGGTTTACCTACCTGGAAGCTATCAGGAGCTCCTAGTTTCAATTTCTGTTTTAAATCCTCCGGTGCCCCAGCACATAGTCGATAAAATATATGATAATTTCTCTCCTCACCACTTTGAATACAAATACGTGATTTTTCCAGTAGATAATGAGAAATAAAACCTCCACAAACCAATGACTGAAAGTATAAAAATCCATTAAGTTTTTGAGAGAGAGAGAGAAATGGAGTTTATAACGTCCACTCGACACAAGCTAAGTCATTTCGGGACTAACACATGGTTCAATTTTATTTCAATAATTCACTTGCGCATTGGGGTCTTTAGCAGTGGGAGGAAACCAGCTAGGACCCGGAGAAAACCCACAAGGTCAGACAGGCGACCCTATTCCTTGTCACGTACAACCGGGGATTCGAAACCACGCCAGTTGACCCAATGACAGACAACCATTCGGCCATCTAACCCCCCCACCCCTTTAAGAAGAAAGTGACATGGTAAAACTTGATTGCTGACCACATGACTCTGTTAATCATTAAGACATCAAGTTTAAATAATTACCTTTTTATCAAAATGAATCTCTACAAATTTTCCAAATCGACTACTGTTGTTATTTCTGACGGTTTTAGCATTACCAAATGCTTCCAATAAAGGATTGGCTGAAATTTTAAAAAAAAACGTCAACAACCAATAAAACACCCAGAAAATTTTTGATAAATTCATCGTTTGTTGATCAATATCAAAGATACATTATGTAATAATATTTAGATATAAAGAGCTGGCCGTCCTCTCAATAATAGTGAAATGAAATGGGGTTTATCGTCCTACAGTTCTGCTCCGAACTGGGCTAATGAAGATGGGCATACGCCATACAGTGTGCTATGAGGGAAATTTTGCCCAGACAGTGGCTCTACAGCCTACTCTTATATCGAATTCCAACTGCCAAGGGATCTTTTACATGCACGCCAATGTGTACACGGGACCTTGGTTGATCGTCCCATCTGAACGACTAGACAGCTGTCCTTGTCAGGCCCTCCGTCCTGCATCACTGACAAGGGGGAACCACACCAGAAAATCTGGATGAACTTTCTCGGCCAATGCAGGGATCGAACACCCGACCTCCAGGCTAACGAGCCAGTGTCTTACCCACTTAGCCACGTGATCCCCCCCTCAATAATAGTTCAAAAATAGATAATGCAAAATGATATATAACAAAAATATGGTGCAATATATAGTTAACAATTGGAAACCATGTAACAGATTAATCATTAATTAAGAAGTACTTAATTAAAAGTACTTCAGAAGTAGTATATCCATATAAGTGTTTTTAATTTGTGAAATCTACCTCTATATGTCTTATAAGGATTACAAAATAAATATATTGAAAATTTCATTCAAATTACTTTATTCTGTGTGAAGATATTAGCCTTTGAAGGTTTGACAAGATGATTGTAACCACTGCACTTGTTGTTCTAGGCTAAGCCTCGCTTCAACATTTTAACGGTAAATCATTAAATGGCTGAACCGTTCTAATCTTCTTAAAAATCAGACCCATCCGATGGCATTGAGAGTTGATTATGGTTTTGTCATGTTAATAAATGTCTAATAATTTAGAAAACATTTCAGGCCTAAAGAGAGATCTGCAATAGGCAGAGTTAGCTCTTGAATAATGCATGTTTAAAATTAAACTTACAATCTAATATACGTTGTTCCACTGGTCCGGCATGTGTTCCCCAACTCTCAGCTAGATATTTGAGGATGTATTTGGTTGATTCGGTCTTGCCAGCTCCTGACTCGCCACTTACAATAATAGACTGACTTGTTTTATTTACTTTCATATCTCTGTGAGCTTTATCAGCTAAAAAACAAAAAAATATATCTAGATTTCTTTATGATTTGGGCAGAAAAACAAAAAAACAAAACGTGCAAAAAATACATTGACAACACAAAACTACCTTGCTGAAATTTTATTGTCACTTCAATTTAACCACTCTCAGCTAAATATTGTCATGATTATGTTGACTAATTTGGTTTTCCTGAACCCTGTTGTCACTTAAGATGAGAGAGAGAGAAATGGCGTTTAACATCAACTCGATATAAACTAGGTCATTTTGTGACTAACATATGGTTCAATTTTATTTCAATAATTCGCTTGCATGTAGGGGTCTTTAGCAGTGGAAGGAAACCGGAGGACCCAGAGAAAACTTGCGAGGGAACAGTCCTTACAAACAATGTGTACGCGCTTACCACACCAGAAAATCCTGATGATTCCAACACCAGGATCGAACCCTCGACCTCCAGGCTTGCAAGGCAACGTCTTACTTACTTAGCCACCGTGGCTCCTATATTTCACTGAAGGTTGAAGTTTGAACATTCACAGAAATAAGTTCAATTTACATTACAAAGTATTTCTGTCTGTGGGTATCCTAACCATGGCAGGCCTAGAAATAACGGTTTTAGATGTTCCTGACAAAATATCAACAAATGAAAGAGTACCTGACATGTGCCGGACATGTATTAATAACATCAAAAAAAAGACAAATCAGTGCCGGACAAAATGACAGGCACCAGAGAGTATGTGCCTGACAAAGACTGAATCTGTGCCTGACATTGTCTGTGACAGGTGCCTTATTTCCAGGCTTGTCATGGTTCTTACCAATCTACCATATATTAAATTGTTTCAATGGCATTTAGTAATTGAACTGGAATATACAGGTCACAATTATATGGAATACCATTACTGCTTATAACTTATCGACATTTCGACTAGGCTTCTCTAGTCATTATCAAGCTATGATAAAAAATGAAAATATGACAAGACAATATATATATGTACACAACAATACTTAGTTAATGCTGACCAACCAGAGTTACCTTTTAATTACATGTTATATTTTCATATTTTATCATTGCGTGATAATGACTAGAGAAGCCCAGTCAAAACGTCGCTAAGTAACTACCATATATTAATCTCTAATGCACATTTATTCAATTGGAATTTTTTCAAGCAGTTTTCCTGTACAGTCTATAAATGTTAATCCCATCTATCTTTCAATTGCATATTATGTTAAAATATTCATTTTCATACAAAACAACTTACCAATAGCAAAGACATGAGGTGGCAGTGTGCCAAGAGATTTTCCTTGATATTTTTTAATTGCGTTTGATGAATATAAGTCCGGCATTTCATAGTAGGGATTCAAAGCTATGAGGATGTTTGCTGTATATGTCTGCAAGGACAAAAGATATTCATAATAAGGAAAATAGCCATTTTGTTATTTCATTTCACAATCCGAATTTATAAAGTATTTTGCAAAATGTTTATTTTGACATAAATTTAATTAGAGTTTAATGTAGAGATATTCATAATATGGAAAATAGCCATTTTGTTATTTCACAATCCGAATTTATAAATTTAATTAGAGTTTAATACAGAGAGAGAGAAAGAGAGAGAGAGAGAGAGAGAGAGAGAGATGGTTTAACATCCAGTCGACACAAATTAACATATGGTTCAATTTTATTTCCATAATTTGCTTGCGCGTAGGGGTCTTTAGCAGTGGGAGGAAACCTTAATACAGAGATATTCATAATATGGAAAATAGTCATTTTGGTATTTGACAATCCGAATTTATAAATGATCTTGGCAAAAAGATTACTGTGACATAAATTTAATTCAAGTTTAATACAAAGATAATCATAATATGGAAAATAGCCATTCTGTTATTTCACAATCCGAATTTATAATGGCTTTTGGCATTGGCAAAAAGTTTATTACGACATAAATTTAATTAGAGTTTAATATAGAGAATAATAAATACAATAATTATTTAGCTGTACCCTACTGTGATCAGTTTTAAAAGCTTTTGGGGGGTTTTTTTCAATAAAAGGTAATTTACAACAAATATGGGGACTTTTATGGCCTAAATCATCTGTTTATTACAGCCTCGAACAATAGATAACAAAGATATAATTACTGTTACTTATATACCAGCTTACATACATTCATATATCAATACTTTTAGTTGTCATGGTAACCAATAATAAGCTACACTTACATAGATCTGATTTTTCATATATCTGATTCGAACATTATTAAGTAATGTAGCTTCATTTAGATACATCAGCCCACCTGTAAATTAAATTAATACATTGACAATAATATGACACTAATGGTCATGTACTGATTAATATATCATTATTACACCTACAAGTTCACGGATGTCATTTTAAACTGGAGATATTTCAACACTTTTGTCTTTTTTTCAATATTCTCATAAAAAAAGATGAAAATAGTCTTTCATAGTAAGTGCAGGAGGACTGCACTACATACAAAATAAGACCGATAAGACAATCTACGGACAAGACAAACTATATAGACATTACAACAAATCAACAACAAATATCAAATCAAGTGAATAGATCTGGGGGCCAGCAAGGAGAACAAGATAATTTGAAGAGTTACAAAGGAGCTTCTGCTATCTTGATGGGAACAAACTACATTCTTTAAGGTCAATTTTGGAATGAAATGAAATGGGATTTAATGTCCTACTTTTCTGCTCCAATTGGGCTAATGAAGACAGAGATACCCCATGCAGTGTGTTATGAGGGAATTTTGCCTGGACAGCGTGCTACGGCTTACATATATATTGAATTCCAACTGTCAAGGGATCTTTTATGTACACGCCAATGTTTACACAGGACCTGTTTTTCGTACCATCTTAATGACTAGACAGCTGTCCTTCAGGTCCTCCATCCTGCACCACTGACAAGAGGAAACCACGCTAGAAAATCACGATGAACATTCTCAGCCAACACAGGGAGTGAACCCGCGACCTCCAGACTAGCGAGCCAGCATCTTACTCACTTAACCACTGTGGCTCCATAGTGATAAAGAGGAGTTCACAGACAAATTTATGTATTTAAATTAACATTTATTTGATATCAGTTAAATATGTATATTTATGTCATAAATGCTGTTAAGTATCTGGAATAAACTGCATGGTATCCATGGAGATGCAGTCAATCAGAAGGGAGGGAAACTGTATCCATGGAGATGCAGTCAATCAGGTGGATGGGACAACTTGAGTTATTTGCTGATAAAGACAAACCTCTATGTCATCCACATCAATGAATATAGAGAGATATAGATCAGTTATTAACTACTATATATACTGTACATTTTCACCTATTTTATTATACTTATAATATGTATGTTTTTGCCACTATAACTATGTACATGTATATACACCCATTTTGCATTAATAATATATATATATATATATATATATATATACACAAATTATTTAGGGAGAGGGGTTTTATATAGGCTAAGCCTGTTGCCCATAATCCCATTCAGACAACCTAAATAAAAATATTGTTTTAAAAAAAAAAGTTAGACTGTAAACTTATATTGTTGACATGTAACAGCATGATTATATTGTTACATGTATCTGTTGACAAATTATATCAAGGTTCAACAGCTGATAAAAGGAGGAAGTTGTGTGAACCCTTTTTTTAAATCAAGTAGAAATATACATACAGTTATCTTCACAATCTTTATTATCATATTCTTCGGCTGGGAATGTACGATCATAAATAGCATTTATTGTCTGTTAATAAAACAAGAAAAATAATTTATATCTTCAGTGGTAGGCGCAGGATATTTTCTCAGAGGGGTCCTGGTTGAAGGTGTCTCCACTCAAGCGAGAGATGGGCGCGGGATTTTCTACCGAGTCGGTGTGTCCATGGTGATTACCCAGAATATTTGCTCAGAGGGAACCTGGTTGGAGATGTCTCCACTCACTCGAGAGGTGGGTTCGGGATTCTCTACCCAAAAAATTTTGAAGAGTGGGTGTGTCAATGGTGATGAGTATCCATGCTTGGAGGTGTCTCCCCTCACGCGAGAGGTAGGCTCTGCATCTTTTACCGAGAAAAATTTAAAGAGTTAGTGTGGCAATGGTGATTACCCATGGTACATATCTAGACACGAATATAACATTCATTTCATCAGCTACATCACCTACACCCCAAATAAGCTCATATTTACACGTTTCCTAGACATAAAATGATAAGTGTTTTTATACTGTCATTTAGTGGAGGGGTGGGGGTGGGGTGGAGAGGGCTAGGGCCCCCACTGAAAAATGAATATAATATAGAGCTAATACTGTATGTAAACAATAAAAAATTTACACATTTCCTACACACAGAATGATAAGAGGTTTTTATTCTGTCATTTAGTGTGTGTGTAAGGGGGGGGGGGGGGGCGGAGGGCTAGGGCCCCCACTGAAAACTATATATAATATAGATCCAATACGGTATGTAAATAATTAAAAACATGTCTCATTGCTGTAAGAAGTCAGATGCTGTATAGCGATTCATCAACTCTCTCTTTCATTAATCAGCAAATCTATAAATCTTATATGGCTTTCTTTCTCAACATAAATAATTTAAATGCATCCAATTTCATTACACTATATCTTCTGGAAAATCTCCTACACAAACTGCAGGGAGACATTTTTACTGGTAATAACATTACCTTGAATGTCAGATCACTACGTTATATTTAAATATAAATCTTATAAAAGTTAGCTTACTGTTCCTGGTGCATCAAATGGTTCAATAGCAATAGAATCTGATCCAATGTCTACTATACGCCCCAGTTTAAAACCCTCGGTGGGATGAGGCACCCACACTTTCTTTCCACCATCCATGGCTGACCACCTGTAATCATAAAAAAGTTCTTCATATAAAAATTATTAAATATCACTTTAGAGAAAGGGTGAGAGGGGTCCAAAATAGTTGACTCTTTGCCTAACCCTTCTTATTGCTATTTTCCGGGCTGACATCCAGAAGAGAGTCTGTCTCTTTATCTAATCTCCCATAATGTATCTTTAATGTCTAATTAATAATTTAGAAAACATTTCAGGCCTAAAGAAAGACCTGCAATAGGCAGATTTATCTCTTGCATAATGTATGCTTAATTAACTTATCCAGGCTATAATTAACTCTTGTTGCCATCGCTAGCCTGCAATATTTAGCGGATTGGAATACAGTTTGTCAAAAAAATTTCAGCATATTCTATTTACATTATCTATTTTGTAACTATTACATGGAGAAATGTCAACTCTTTATCTAATCTCCATAATGCCTCTTTAATTACCTTTCCAAATATATATATCTCAAATCTTTCTATGACTTGTGGTACTGAAATCACGCGTCAGTAAAAAAATATAGAAATGCTTATGTTTTGTGCACAACTCCAGATTGGTAAGTTGTAGAGAAACGGCTGCAGATAATGTATCTTTGGAACTGTACATTATACATTATTCAGAATTGGAATATTGAACAAGTGTATAATATATGGTATGTTATGATTGGAGTATATACATTGTATGGGAAAATTCTTGATAAATATCCAAAGTTTTGACTCAAACCTGTTTGAAGTTTAGAAAAATATGAATCTGAAACTTTTATGGTCATCAACCATCACAATAATAATCAAAAGGGAAAAGAGTCAGACACTTCAAACTAACAGGTCATCCCAACACCTGAACCTTATATTGTTCTTTGATTAGCAATGTGACACTATATATACATGTATAGACCATTTGCCCTTTCATCCATCATCATATTAAACGATAAAATGAAGAAGGTAGTTTTGGACCATCATCAATGGAAATCTACTGTGAAGGTGCTAAATTATGTTCAACTGGGAACAGAAAGACCTAAAGAAGAATTGAAATAACGATGGTTTTCACTATCCTACTAATGCGTTTTACCTATTTGATCAGTCATACTTCTATATTTAAAATGGGATAAACCTACATGTACATGTATATAGAGAAATGTTATTATCTACTATGAAGGCTCTGTCCATGTATGTTCAACTGGGAACAGAAAGACCTAAAGAAGATTTGAAGTAACAATGGTCTTCACTATCCTACTGATAGTTTTCACTATCCTACTAATGCGTTTTACCTATTTGATCTGTCATAGTTCTATATTTAAAATGGGATAAATCTAGGTATATAAAGAAATGTTCTCTATTGTATTATAAATAAATGTACACTCTCCAATGTTTACATTATTCAAACTGGTACATAATTGTTGGTGTAATTAGTAACAGCACAATACAAAAAAATGTCAACTGCATGAAGAAAATGGTGGCTTGGGTGTAACCATCCATGATGTGTTGTATTTTGATAGACAAAGTACAGTCCCATTTACACAGTTTTCTTCAGCGACAGCCCACTCTTCCTATTTGACCAAATGTGTGGTTCAATATTGACTCCACATGTCAACAAACATTGTTTTACTAGGTTTTATTCTCTTAAACAATGTAGCATTTTAACACTCCTCACAGAGTTCTACTTGCTCAAATTTTTAAATATATATGTACACGTACAACAGTCAATATGTGATGAAAATAAAGGATGGTACTTTAACCATTGTTCCAAAATCAAAACATTCATTTTATCTAAGAAAAATATCCCATCGTCCTTAAACAAAAGGCAGAATTGTCCAGGTTACATGTGTACATGATGTCCCTACATACTCGGAAATATCTCTTTAATAGCCTTTTAATGGCTGAAATGGGGTTTAACGTCCTACGTACTGTTTTACTCCGAACTAGGCTAATGAAGACAGGCATATACCTGATACAGTGTGCTATGAGGGGAAATTTTGCCCGGACAGTGGAACTATAGCCTACTCTTATGTTAAATTCCAACTGCCAAGAGATCTTTTATGTGCATGCCAATGTGTACATGGGACCTCGTTTTTTTGTTTCATCTGAATGACTAGACAGCTGTCCTTGTCAGGCACTCCATCCTGCATCACTGATAAGGGGGACCCATGCCGGAAAATCTGGGTGAATTTTCTCGGCCAATGCAGGGATCGAACACCGACATCCAGACTAGTGAGCCAGCGTCTTACCCACTTAGCCACCATGACCCCCTTTTAATGGCTGATGGTCAGTGAAGAGTCAAAATGACTAAAAATAAACTGGGCCTATCAATCAAAACTGCCAGGGACAGAGTATGAGATGTTGGATTAGACTCCTATGTGAATAAGAATTTGTCTTAATTCAGATAATATGAGTACAATCTTATTAAAACACAGATCCTATTTCGTTTCGTTTTTTGTTAGTTCAAAATTTTCTTTTACTTGTCTTTACTACACTAGGATCTGGAAAGTTGTTGTATAACCCACGTTCTGGATGATGTGAGGGATTAGCGAATGAAACGGTCTATTATGGTGAGTTTTTGGTGTGACATACACAGAACTGTGGGTATACATGTAGGCCACTAGAAACATCAACGCTGATTGGTTAATCAAACGTCGAACGCCATAGGGTCAAAAGCCGCCTGTATGATCCCTGACACAACCTTCCACTACAACCGATCAGATCTTCATGTAGTAGAGGCCATCGAAAGTATAAAAAAATGAAACAAAATATAGATCTATATTTTAATCAGCTTGATATAAGTAGGCCTACAGCAACGAGAGAGAGAGAGAGAGAGAGAGAGAGAGAGAGAGAGAGAGAGAGAGAGAGAAATGGGGTTTAACGTCCACTTGACACAAACTAGATCATTTCGGGACTAACATATGGTTTAACCATTCAGCCATCCAACCCCCCCCCCCCCTACAGCAACGAAGTTTAGAGAGTAAAAATACTGTTTTTAATTTTATGAAAAATCATTATGATCACCATTATAGATAATTTGAAAGACAAGTTAATGAGAATATCTTGGGTGTGACATATGATCAACTGATTATTTCTACTATACTAGTGTTAAGGCCTATCAATCATTTTACATGTACACATGGTATATGTACTTAAATCAATACCACACTACATGTATTATGTATGTAACAGAACATGTCAGAGTCAGCACCGACTCAAATGAATGAAACTTTAACTTCAACTTTTTATTTGCATATTACGTCCATTAAGAACAGTATACAAAACATACACATACTGGTACATCAACATACATGTACATGTATACAAAAACATATTTTACATAGAATAATATATTGGAATAACATGATACAATGAAATGAAAATATAATGAGATATATATATATATGTACCATTGGGATGATACAATGAAAATGTAGCAATGAAAGTCTGAAAATATTATATCTATTTTGGCTTCGAACTATTATTTAGACATTTATTCACATGACAAGCCTAAAATAAACTCCTCTCGAACATCAGATAGAGGAGATTTAAATGGTTGCCATTTTATGATTTAATTTAAAACTGGCGAGACGCGTCTTAGTCGATTGTCTAAGTCTCAAATAGCAAGTACTGTTGTTACAATAATAAACAAACTATGCCACATCTTGTCAAAACTTCAAATGGTGATAACTTTGATCAGAATAAAGTAATTTGAATTAAATATCCAATATATTCATTTTGCATTAAACTATTATAGCAATAACTGTCAGCTTTTTATCTAAATCTTACATAATGCATCTTTAAAGTTACTTTCCCAAAAGTCTTTATCGGGTATGGCAATTTTGGTACATGTATGGAAAGTAGAAACATCCAGTTTTTCTAGAAAAATACTGGATTCCCTGAAAAACACCCATGGAGCGCATACAGGACAAAAATGTAAGGGTTTCCCTAATCGACAGCCTGACGATTAAGGATGTCTGCTTGAGTGATGTCAAAGGTTGCACACGAAGATTGACGGATCTCCCTGTGTTAGTGAGCGCTTGATGTATATATGTTGATAAACTTGATGGTGAGCTTAAACATACAACAGTTTCTGAGATAAAAACCACGGAAAAATATGTGGGCAGTGGATAATCCAAGAACTTAATTAGGTTTCTATATTTATGATAAATGGACAGCGATTAAAGACATCGTCTTGCATATGCAATGAATTCTCCTCCGGCTTCACGCATTGCTAGGAACCGTGTTAGCCAAGTCACATGACACAAACATGACTTTTTTTAATAGACTTTTTATAGCAGGGGTATTCCCTGTTGAATACAATATGTTTTGGGAAGGATTTAAAGCAAAATTTTGATAAATCCTTTCAAACTCAAAAGAAATAATAAATATGTTTTTATTTGTCAAAAAACAAATCAAATTTTGGGAATTAAAGTAAAAGTTAAACTTCAACTTTTTATTTGTATATATGTCCATTAAACTACAAAGACAGGGTTGTGAGGTCATATCCTCCATGTATGAATTAAATCTGCTATCAATTCTTTATAAAAGATGTGGGGGAGACAACTCGTCATAAATCCGGTTATCATAATCTATTATATTCCTAAATATTGATAATCTTCGTAAGCTCGATCATACAATAATATCATGGAACAGATTACAAATAAAAACAACTGACTCTAACCCTTCTTCAAACTTCAAATCTACTTCTATAATTTACAGTTATGATAATTAGTTCACACAACTGAAGGTCCATCGTCTGCAACAACCGGGTTTTATATAGATAGTGTCATAGCTATTTTAAGGAATGGCCTGCCTGATTTTAATTGACTTTCATATTCACTAGTTGACCACCTTTTCATCAAAGCCTTTATTTTAAGAGAAAAGTGGTAGTAGGTCTAAAAAGACGTATACCAGTAATCTAATGTAAATATAACATACCTGGAATCTCTTTGAATGTAAAACAATTGATTAGGTTTAGTCCAGACAGTGACAATACACCGGTTGTACTTCGGTTTACCTGTTGGGCGGGGTGCAATATATATTTATACGCGCGCACCTGTACAAAGAGTCCAGTGGCTATATCGATTTCATTCAGTAATAAACGATTCCATTAAATTTTAATCAACTGTGATATATTATGTCATAGTCTACAGGACATGATTAATATTAATTTACAACGAAATGATTCATTTGTGTAGTGTGGTCCTTTTTACTTTGATGTCACTGCGATTACGTTTGTATGGAAACAATTATGGGACAACATATTATTATAGTCACCCAGCGCTAAAGGCATGCATGACGCGCTAATTATTGGTTATGGTTTCATTTAAAGGCGTAAATATAAATAATAAAATCACTTATCGAATTTATTCTATCTGCTTGATTAAAATGTTGTTTATACACAATAAACAGTGTAATTAACAACTTAAGGGAGCTAAATCGCTTATATTTGAGACCAAGATATTGACACAAATTATGGGTCGCAGCGCATATAATAATGTAATATGAATGTATAAAAACTGATTTACATTCAATCATTTCCGTTTTTACTCTAATTTCAAATCAGTTATGTTCGGCGAAATACGCCAGAAGTCTCAATCGAATGGCAATCTCTAGCGTCTGGTTTATTCCAGTCTATACCGATATTATTCATGCTCTCCAGATAAGAATATGATGTCACCGTTTTACATGACTTGTGGAAAATGTCTAGCCTCGTTCTTCGAGCCCCTTGTTATAAATGCCCCCGAAACGCATTATCGTACACGATTCGTGTACCAATGGTAAAATGTTTATTTTGTCTTAAATATTGGATATCAGAAGCCCATCTTTTCCCGGTAAGATCACAACATTAATGTTGATTTAAATTGACAAAAAATTCGTGTTTTCAATATCAAAGACTTTGGATGATATTGAGTTAGAGACTTAGCTACTTTAAAGTATCGTCTTAAAAATAATCTAGGAGAATAAATTACTTTTTTAATGTTGATTTCATTGTGGTTTAAAGCTTAAATAGCAAACGTACTGGTTTTAGAAATTTGTTTTGCTAATTTGTTTGTCAAGATCACCATAATACGGTCGGTGATTTCCATATTCGACCAACGGGTAGTGCTACAAAATGAATAAATTTTATCTCCAAAAACCAAATTCTTTCTTGAAATATTTTTAAAATCTGCCGAAACTGTTATTTCTAACAGCTATTATCTTACACGAGCTTCGACCTGTGTTCACTTAACGTTCAACATAGGTGGGGTAAGTGGTGGACAACTGCCCTTCTTTCTTCCTCAGAATTGGAGCCATCGGAGTCAACAAAAGGCTTCACGAAATGTAGCTCACTATTTTTCCGCCCAAACTAGTCACGTTGCAATTATTTTATATCACGTTGTCTTCATCCAACTTCTCCCACAATTTTTCAGGAATATGTCACAATGGCGGTGCCGAAAAGGAAAAAAAATAACATAAGGAGACTATCCGTATGCGGAATGTGATTGTGGGAGAATAGGAGTCTGCGAAAACGAAATTATTATAAATTTGTACACATCACCTGCATATCCATATAGCGAGAACTTAAATTTCTTCTAGAAGAACTATTTTCCTTTGAAACCATTATGGACTCGTTTTATTTATCTGGTAATTTCCGGTGTTGGTGGAGAAAGTTCCTTGACATTCGGATGATATAAAAAAAAAACGTGGCCCAGTATACACGTTGGTGTGCCTAAGGGTTCCTGTCAGGCCCGTACCCCCCCCCCCCCCACGTGAAAAACTTGCCGACCATAACAACAATAGATATACATTGTCCGTCAAGTTTACAACACCCCTGAGAACACTCCCCTTCCCCCTCCCTGGTTAGTCTGAGCTGGCTACGGCCTTGGTGTCTGTAAATGTACCCCTGGCAGTTGGAACTGGGCGGTAACGCAGCTGTCTAGACAAAATTGCCCTCATATGACACAGCATGGCGTATGCCCGTCACCATTACCCCGATTGGGCCAGAAAAATATAGGACGTTACACCCCGTTCCATTTCATGTTGGTTACAGTCAATCCAGATGTCACGAACGAATTTCGGTAAACGTGCTGCTGAAGAAAACAAACGTTAATATACATGTAGCTATGTTGCTATACGTCCACCACTTGTCCAATATAACCCGACTTTCAATAACACATAAGATTAAAACGGTAAATTTCCCCAATAAATTGACACTTGTCGTCAATATACAAATAACCCATGCATTATATGTTTATTCATCGAGACTTGAGCAATAAATGTTTGTTGCACATCTTAGACATTGATGTATATTAATTTATTCGTTAACACCTTTGATATGTGGGGGTTGGATGGCTGAATGGTTAACGTGCGCGCGCTGTATCATAAAGTCTGTCATTGAGTCGACTGGCGTGGTTTCGAATCCCCGGTTGTACGTGGCAAGGAGTAGGGTCGCCTGTCCAACCTCGTGGGTTTTCACCGGGGCCTCCGGTTACCTCCCACTGCTAAAGACCCATATGCGCAAGCGAATTATTGAAATAAAAAATTTAAAAAACCATGTTAGTCCCGAAATGACCTAGTTTGTGTCGAGTGGACGTTAAACCCCATTTCTCTCTCTCTCCTTTGATATGTATTGCACAAGGCGGGATATGCGTGTATGTATTCTGTGTATTCGATATAGATTTTATGTATAAAGGTACTTAGTATATTGGCCGTAATTTACAAAATGATTAGCGGAAAAAAGTGAACAAGATTAGTGAAAATATTTATTATATGTATATACAAGAATAAAGAAACACTTACGGACGGACGATGTACGCCGAAATTATTGTCCGCGATATGACCTTAGTGGAAGCAGACATTTAAAGAACCAGGGAACTAATACTACCGGAATTATATTTTTGCGTGTAACAAATAAACCAAATGGTTGTGTGAAACGGTTTTTTTTTTCACTACCAGTATAGGCGTACGGGCATGATTAATTATTTCTTTTAGTGGGGTGGGGAGTGGAAATTGCCGGTAAAATTTACGGCTCGCATTCAAGAACAGCACGTGGAATCGTGGATTTTCAAATGTTGAATGTTTATGATAAGAATGTTTTATTTCTTTATATCTGTAATATGTATTAAAAATAAGTAACGATAACACATTAGTTGCACTTACGGTTCTTTATCATCGTTCCCCGTAAAAGTAATATTTTTTTTAAAAAGAATAATATGCTGTTGAATTTATTTGAAAATGACCTACACAAAAACGAAAGTAAATATTTACACGGCATGCACTGTTTTTACAAGTCCCTAGAAATTTGTAACGATAATCCGTAAGCTGCGCGTTAACCTGCATTCCTCGACAAGTCTGTCATAGATAGCAGTACCAATCGATCATTAGTGCGTTTAAAGAAAACTCCTTTTGGAAAATATTAGAAATTGCAACGATCAAAGTGGGATAATTAAAGCTGATTAACCGATAAACCCGAGGTTATATTCTTTGAATGGCATTTAGTACATTTGTAATTGGAACATAATCAAAAACACACTTTTATGGATAACAATTACTATGGTTTATTTCACTGCAACGTTTCAACAAGGTTTCACAAGTTGTTATCAAGCATATACACAAATAGATAAAAAAAAAAATGAGAATTCACATCTTTCTTATTTTTTATCTATTTCTGTATATGCTTGATAACGACTTGTGAAACCTTGTTGGAAACGTCGCAGTGAAATAAACCATAGTAATTGTTATCCATAAAAGTGTGTTTTTGAAAACCCGAGCTTGAACAATATTAAACAAATAAACTACAGAAACATAATTAAACAAATGAAATGAAATGAAATGGGGTTTAAGCTAGGTCGTATTGTTCTGTTCCGACAGGGCTAATGAAAACGGGCATACGCCATACAGTGTGATATACATGTATGAGGGAAATTTTGCCCAGGCTGCGGTGCTATACGGTCTATTCTTACATCGAAATCCAACTGCCAAGTGATCATTAAAAAAAGCGCCAATAATGTGTACACGAGACCATGGTTTTTTGTACCATCCGAACAATTAGACAGCTATCCTTGTCAGGCACTCCGTCTTGCACCACTGACAAGGGGAAATCACGCTGGAAATATGAAATTTAAGCTTCACGAAAGATTTTCAGCTCACTGATAATTAAAGTGAAGATGCGAAGCGTTGTTTTATATGAGATTGTGAGAGTATACCGGAATTGCACTAAGATTAGAAAAAGCAAAAAGGCTCGAAAAATTCTGCGCATTACCTTATATTAGTTAATTCTCATGACCATGGTTTATAGACTGCAGACCAGGTAGCCAAAATTCAACTATACTGTTTCCTTAATGTTATTACATCCCGATTCTTTAATTAGATCTTTAACATTGTTACGGGTCAGGCATAGAAAAGATCTTTATATTAAATTTATAGTTGGAATATATTTAATCAGTTCTATTAAATAGTGTTGAAATATTAGGGGACACCAACCTTAAATACCCAGTAGAGACCCCATGAATATTAAGTTAACGGCTATGAGATGAGAATTTGGATGACCGAGACTAGATTTGTCGAGGTCACGTCGAGGCTCATAGTTTCCGGTGGAAATTACTGAGAGGCCCCGATTGTTGTAAATCGAAACGACGCGGCAAAGCCGAACAAAGCCCTTTTACAGAAAATAATCAAAGTGGCTTTGACTGCAGTTGTTGGTGTAGGGTTTAATACGTTGAGACAGTGTATCAGACAGCGATCTTTGTTCGCCAGCAGATACATAAATTCTACACTAAATATGCCCAAAAGAACAAAGAAAGCGGTAACGATTACTTTTACCGTTATGTTGTTTTTTGATGCGGTGTATGGAATATAATTGCGGCCATAAATGGAAATTAGTACATTGTTAATCCTGAAATTTTGTAATGTGGCAAATATATCTCCCATGTTACGCTCGAGTATGCTTCAAAATTATTTTGTATGAATTTGGTGCTTTTTTTGGTTTCAGTCACGATTTGATTACTAATAACTATTAGCTATTTGTCAGCAAAATATGGTTTATATTCATGGTTTAGTATCCTATCTTTAATGAAGTAGATCGGGGCCCTTATTCACGAAAACTTAAACTCTAGATACAATCGAAATTTTAAGAAATACTGCAATTCGATTGACTGACCAATATGTAAATTGGATATATGCAAATTGATTTTACTGGTCAGCCAATCGAATTGCAGTATTTCCTAAAATTTCGATTGTATCTTAGTTTAAGTTTTCAGGAATAAGGGCCCAGGGGCCTGTTTCACGAAATTTTAACTAAGATAAAATCCAAATTTTAGTAATTTGATTGGATAATATTAGATTGATTTTAGTGCTTATAGCCAATCAAAATTGAAGTACGGTATCTACTAAAATTGGATTTCATCTTTAGTTAAAATTTCGAGAAACAGGGCCCAGAGCATAGAATAACATTTAAATTACCACCAGTATACAGGAAAACGCTGTGTTCTATACAGTCTAACATTACCACGAGAAATGTGAACAGATTTGTCACATCTCAGATAACCTTTGTTTCTGATGATGATTTGGTTTTTAAAATCCGTTGTGATCCCTGCATTGGCTGAGAAAGTTCATCCAGATTTTCCGGCGTGGTTCCCCCTTGGCCTGACAAGGACAGCTGTCTAGTTGTTTGGATGTGACGAAAAACCAAGGTCCCGTGTATACATTGGCGTGCACGTAAAACATCCCTTGGCAGTTGAAATTCGATATAAGAGTAGGCTGTAGTGGCGCTGTCCGGGCAAAATTTCCCTCATAGTACACTGTATGTCTTCATTAGCCCTGTTCGAAGGAGAACAGTAAGCCGTTAAACCTCATTTCATTTCATTTCAAAATCTGTTGTAAGAGTTTGAATTGCAGCAGTCATCTTATATTAAAGGAATCTCAAAATAATTTTAATAAATAATACAGGTCTAAATAATGTAGACAGACCTACAAAAAGATAGTAAAATAATTTTTGATATAAAATATGAATTTGACTTCCAGGTATCACAAATTGTACAAAACTTACAGTGAAGTCAGTCAGTGCACGACATGATTTTTTTGTACGGGTATTAAATAAAACTGTAGGAAAAAAGTTAAGCTCCCATTATCTCAAAACGGAATTCTTTATTTAAGGTTGTGAAGGATGAAGACAATGAAGATGTAGCTGAGGTATGTGTGGTAGCCTATTTATATTTCTGTATTTATAAGGGAAAAAAGAAACTACACAATGAGCAAACAATAGCAATGCAATGTCTTGAATTATGTTGACATATTTCTTCTTAGTCTTAAAATCATGGTTTAAAATTTCAATAATCAATCCAATTTCTTTGGTTAGATAAATAATAGAGAGAGAGAGAAAAATGGGGTTTAACTAGGTCATTTCGGGACTAACATATGGTTAAATTTTATTTCAATAATTCGCTTGGTCGTAGGGTCTTGAGCAGTGGGAGGAAACCGGAGGACCCGGAGAAAACCCACGAGGTTGGAAAGGCGACCCTACTCCTTGTCACGTACAACCAGGGATTCGAAACCAGGCCAGTTGACTCAATGACAGGCCTTATAATACAGCACACACTTGCTAACCATTCAGCCTTCCACCCCCCACCCCCCTTGTTAGATAAATAAACAAATTAGAATACACTGTTTGGTATCGCTGGTACAAGTTTGGAGTATACATGTAATGTACGTAGTGTTATTTTCACTCCTTTAAAGGCCCAATACCACTCTTGTTGTAACTCATTAATATGTCCCAATCTTTATTCTGGTCAACAAATTGTACTATTTTACAATATTCCAATTAATTGGTGATCCAAATTTCATCCTAACACACCTAATTTAAAAAATTGGAAATATTCAACTAAATGATTTGAAAAGCCTAACATAAACCCTTTCAAATGTGACTTGGATTTAAAAATATTTTCGAACCCTCTGGACAAGTAAAATAGGATGTAATGGATAGTTTACACAACAGGTAGGACACTTAAACATCTAGTACTTAGAATAAGGCTAATATTTATTTTCTGGAGCTGTCAAGCCAGCAAGAGTGTTATTGTCCCTTTAAGTAATGTTTTATATCTCAAAAAAATATAAAACCAATTTGACCGTTTGTGGATGTGTGTCAACTTTATATTTTAGGCAAAACCAGCCAGAAAAAGACAGAAAAAAGAACCAGCAGTAAGTGTTTTGTTAACCATATATTATTATATTTGTCTATTCTACTATACACTTAAAGGAGCTAAATCGCTAATATTTGGGATCTAGCAATTAACACAAACGGGTCGCAACGCATAGAATAATGTAATATGAATGTATATAAACTGATTTACATTCAATCGTTTCCGTTTTTACCCTAATTTCAAATCAGTTATGTTTGGCAAAATATGCCAGAAGTCTCAATCGAATGGCAATCTCTGGCATCTGGTTATTTCAGTCTACACCGATAGTATTTATTGCCCATGCTCTCCAGATAAGAATATGCTGTCACCGTTTGACATGACTTGTGGAATATGTCTAGCCTCGGTTTTCGAGTCCCGTGTTACAAATGGAGCTGAAACGCATTGTGGTACACGATTCATGTACCAATGGTAAAATGTTTACTTAAAGCGAGAATTTCAAATTTTCTAAGAAAGTCAAAACATAATTATTTCTATGTCTTTTGCTCAATAGGTTATCAAATCACTATTATACGATCATGGGCATTATTTCCCACCCTTAAGAATCTATGGCACAGGAAATAACAACACAATTACCTCCCCTGTTTTGCTATTGACAACATGGGGCAGCCATTTTCCAAAGTTGAAATTTGAAGTTAAAAATGATATTTTTGCCAATTTCTCAGCTGGCAATAGCGAATTATAGGATTAATAGGATTATTCTTTAACAAGGTAGGACTGTTTATGGATAACATCTATTTTAAGGCTTTATTTTAATAAATTTTAAAAATATAACTTAAAAATTTGCAATTTCCGCTCTAAATATTGGATATCATAAGTCCATCTTTTCCCGGTAAGACCACAACACGAATGTTGATTTAAATTGACAAATAAGTTGCGTTTTCAATGTCGAAGACTTCGGATGATATTGAGTTAGAGACTTAGCTACTTTAAAGATACCTTCCCGCGGATGAACTGTGTGACTTGATGATATACATGGACTAAAAACATAGTCAAACTAAGTAATCTATCGAAAATCTGCTTTAAATCTATCTCAAAACTTTGTATTCCCAAGGAGATACCCCAATCTATTAAAAAATTTTTTTCTAGACACCATGTTTGTCACCTAACTTGACTTTCAGAAGTTATTTGTCATTACTTACTGTCCATTTACCATACATAATGAGGGTTATATAAATTCTTGAATTATTTTCTGCTAACTTCTTTTTCTGCCGTTTAATTGAAGAGTCTGTTATGTGCTTACAGCCCTAAATGTTCCCAAAACTGCCTAACCATTAGATTAAGAAATAACAACCGTTCCTTACATGAAGCTGGCAGACAGTAAGCTGTCAGGTTGCCAGTTAGTGATACCCTGACATTTTTGCCCAGTGCTTGCCCCATGGTTTTTTTTTGGTCAATCCACTATTTTCCTAGTAAGATTGGGCGTCTATACTTTCCATATATACCAAATTTGCCATACTTTTGTTGGAAATAACCACCTAATAAATACTTTTGGGACAATGTATTTTTTACTCATCAAACCTCGGCAGATTCCGGTACTTTACATCTAGCCTTGGCTGTATGATGGTAAGTGATATGTACCTACGCCTACACAATAGTGATGCGGCTACCAGTTTAGTTTTTGCAAAACTTGCCACTTTTAAAAAGACGTTCTAAAAATTGTGTTGTTCGCAAAGCGTGTAGATAAACTAGAAAGAAAAACATCTTCAGACTTTGAAAGCTTTGTATGATAAAACATTCTTCAAATGCGTTGTCATGGGCAACGCCTTTAGTAATCCGGGAACTTGAAAGTAGTTCCAATGGCGGACTTCGTCATACAGTTGGGGCTAGATGTAGGGTACTGAAGTCTGCTAAGGTTTGCCGAGTGTATCTTTAACATGAGGAAATTAATGGTGGTCTGCCTCCATCCCAGTTCTGGTGCTGGAGTAGCCTCCCTTTACTTTACCATGCCACTCTTGAATTTATTTCATTCTTTTCAATGTTATGTGACGGTCGGATAAATCAATGCGTTCTAACTTTGAACAGTATATTTTCTTTCATTTTAAACATTTTTTGGATAATGTCTAAAGTTTATTGCTTCATCCAAGCTAATAATATGTACCATACTTCATTGATTATTTTTTAAACAATTAATTTGAAAACATAACAAAAATGTCAAAGGTAGATTTATAGTGCAGGCTATTGCCACTGCAGTCACGATATGATACAAATTGTGATCATTTTCTGTCAATCATTGATAAAAGATTATCTTTTATGAAAATAATTATGGTTTGAAAAAATATAGTGCAATACGATTTTTGTTATAAACCAATTATGACATCAAGGAGTAGGCAAAACTCTATGGAATGGGCTATAAATGCTCCATTGCTGCACAGGATACCATGCAAAACCTTCTACATTCATCATCAACTTCCATTTTGCAGAAAAAATTTGGTAGTTGAAATAATTTATTTGTATTATAGGAGGATGCTAAGCCTGCCAAAACCCCTAAAGGCAAGAAGGAAAAGGAAGAAGAAAATGGTGATGGAGATACACCAGCATTGAAGAAGGTACCATCAGTTGATGTGTCTGGAATGGATTTTACATCTGATTCTAAAACAGAAGATGGTAGAACATGGAATGTAAAGATAGCATCATGGAATATAAATGGTATCCGAGCATGGTTGTCAGTACGTATTCACATTTAGTTTTAACATTTCTTAAATGGACCATCCTGACCAGAAATAAAAGTCTGTGTACAGATGTAATTTAAACTCCAAAATATAGAGGAATGGACGAATAGTGTATTTACCTTGTCTCAAAATTTCAGCTCAAAATATTGAGTCATATGGATATGAACGTTAAAACCGCTTATCCGGACACGTAATCCCTTTAATATTTCGGTCAGTTTTTTCGTTGGGTAACTTGATAATCCATTGCCGTTCCTTTAAGAGGTCTATACAGTGGATGACCCACGTGGTGTACTTGATAACAAAAGGTAAATTTAACCTACACATTTGTATAAGATAAAAGTCTGGTTTTATCCAGACACCGTATAATACAGCTTGGGGCACCGTTCTCCATTTCCAGATGAAGACTGGCGGGTTTAAGTTGTTTGAAAACGTATCACAAATATTGAGTTAGTCACTCGGCCCTTAGGATTTTAAGGGCTTTTAACACAAAATTAAGTAGTTTTATTCTCCAAAATAATATAGCCGTAATTGGCCTAAAGGTTATAATTACTGTACTTTCTGTCTGTTAAATTGCAGTGTTCTGTGACAAATGGCTGCCTGCTTTCTTACAAATAAGTTATTATGTAAGGTTTAGATAAAGAACTGGTCGTTCTTGCTATAATAGTTCAAAGTAGATAATGCAAAATGAATATATTGGAAATTTTATTCGTATTGCATTATTCTGAGCGAAGTTATCAATGTTAGTAGATTTGACGAGATGTATGCAATGCATTGATGGATTATTATCCTAACCACTGCTGGTTGTTCGATGCTTAGCCTTGCTTCTCCATTTTTAAGTTATATCATTAAATGACCTAACCGTTCTACTCGTAATATGCTTAAAAAATCGGAGTCATCCGATGGCATCGAGAGTTAATTCTTGTTGTGTTAATAAATGTCTAATTAATAATTTATACAGAGAGAAATGGGGTTTAACGTCCACTCGACACAACTCGGGACTAACATATGGTTTAATTTTATTTCAATAATTCGCTTGCGCATAGGGGTCTTTAGCAGTGGGAGGAAACTGGAGGACCCGGAGAAAACCCACGAGGTTGGAGAATAATTTATAACATTTGGGCCGCAGTGATCCAACTCGTGCTCTTAAAATAATAATGTCTGTGGCGAGGTTTCGATTCCCAGCTTGTATGGGACAACAAGTAGAGTCACCTGTCTAACCTTGTGGATTTTCTCCAGGTCCTCGGATTACCTCCTGCTAAAGACCCCAGCATGCAAGCGAATTCTTGGAATTGTACCATATGTTAGTCTCGAAATGACCCATTTTCGGCTGTAGACATATGTTTAGATAAAATAGATAATGAAAACTGAATATATTGAAAATTTCATTTAAATTACTCTATTCTGAGCTAAGTTATTGTTGTTTGAAGTTACAGACTTGTCAAGTGAATTGATGTCTAAATAATAATTTATACATTTGAAGCCAAAAGAGAGACCAGGGCCCTTATTCACGAAAACTTAAACTAAGATACAATCGAAATTTTAAGAAATACTGCAATTCGATTGGCTGGCCATTATGCAAATTGGATATATGCAAATTGATTTTACTGGTCAGCCAATCGAATTGCAGTATTTCTTAAAATTTCGATTGTATCTTAGTTTAATTTTTCGTGAATAAGGGCCCTGCAATGGAGAGATTTAACTCTTACATAATGCATCTTTAACAATTAAAGAACATAAATTCAATCCCTAATAAAGAAAAGTAGCAGTGATGCCAAAATATTAGGTTTAAATATCATTGTGTAAATTTGTCAATTTTGTAGAAAGATGGAACAAGTTATATTAAAGCAGAGGCCCCAGATGTTATGTGTTTACAAGAAACAAAATGTGATACATCTAAAATACCAGCTGATTGTAAAATAGAAGGCTATACGGCTCACTGGTTATCAGGGGATAAAGAAGGATATTCAGGTGTTGGGATGTATACAAAAACAAAACCTATAAATGTTACCTATGGTATAGGTATGTATTGATTATACTCAAAACCTATAAATGTTACATGTACCTATGGTATAGGTATGTATTAATTATACTCAAAACCTATTAATGTTACCTATGGTATAGGTATGTATTAATTATACTCAAAACCTATAAATGTTACCTATGGTATAGGTATGTATTGATTATACTCAAAACCTATAAATGTTACATGTACCTATGGTATAGGTATGTATTAATTATACTCAAAACCTTTAATTGTTACATGTACCTATGGTGTTGGTATGTAGTAGTTATCAAATAACACACTATTTATGGATAACAATTACTATGGTATAGGTATGTAGTAGTTATCAAATAACACACTGTTTATGGATAACAATTACTATGCTATAGGTATGTAGTAGTTATCAAATAACACACTATTTATGGATAACAATTACTATGCTATAGGTATGTAGTAGTTATCAAATAACACACTATTTATGGATAACAATTACTATGGTATAGGTATGTAATAGTTATCAAATAACACACTGTTTATGGATAACAATTACTATGGTTTATTTCACTGTGACGTTTCAAAAAATATTATAAGTGTTTATTACGAGTGCTGAAAAAAATATTCAACTGATATTTTTGGAATTGAATTTTGATATTAATTAAAAGTAATTGATGGTTTACTATATCAGAAGACACATTTTTGGAATTGTATTTTGATATCAATTAAAAGTAAATAATCATTTATTATATCAGAATACATATATCCAACTTCCTAATTAATGTGATCTGTTAAATCTTTAAAAAACTGATCATATTTTTTATTACTTTGTTTATTAATAATTGTACATCTGATGCCAAGGAATTGAATGTTATTTATACTGTATGCTTCTATTTTAGATGTTTCAAAGCACGATAATGAAGGAAGAGTTATTACAGCTGAATTTGAGAAGTATTATGTTGTTACTGCATGTACGTATTTTATTTGGGTTTAAATGATTCATGTGTAAATGATTCATATGTTTAAATAATCATCTCAACCACATATAGAATCAGTCCCTGGCATAATCAATGTAGGTCTAGCTGAAGATTAATTGATCAAAAAGTCAGCTACGCCTTTACTATGCCAGGGAGAGAGAGAGGGATGGGGTTTAACATCCACTCGAAACAAACTAGGTCATTTCGGGACAAACATATGGTTCAATTTTATTTCAATAATTCGCTTGCGCATAGGGGTCTTTAGCACTGGTAGGAAACTAAAACACACAAGGTGTGTCATGTACAACAGGGGAATCAAAGTCATACCAGTTCACTCATTGACAGACCTTATAATGCAGTGCACACACACTAACCATACAGCCAAACACCCCCCCACCCCCCTTACATAAAAAAACATTTAAGAAAAATGAGTTCTTGCTCTGCAATGACAGCATAATAATACCTTTGACTTCTATTCGACAGCCCATAAGTCTCGATAATCAAAGAATTTCACAGAAATTTTCTGTATTGCAGGTTTTGATTGGTAAGTTATTTATGGAGTCGACCAATCACAGTCTCTGTGCATTACCGAACTTGTCTTTTGACAAAAGTAAAGTAAATAACCACGCAATAAAACAGAATTACATATTTGTATAATTTTAATTATGCTGGCTTTAAATATATTGAAAATTATATAATAAAAGAAATGTATTTGTATTTGTAGATGTACCTAACAGTGGTAGAGGATTACCTAGATTAAACTACAGAACAAAAGAATGGGATGTAGATTTCATTAAATATCTAAAAGATTTAGATGCAAAGAAACCGGTTATAATGTGTGGTGATCTAAATGTGGCTCATCTTGATATAGGTAATGTCATGTAAAATAGATGTATAGTTTTTTCTGTTACTTTGATTTTTATGTAGGCTACAGTAAAATGCACACAATAATTTTTGCATTGATCAGCTTGTTTAATTTCAAATTCATGAAATCTTGTGAACATGATATAGAAGAAACAGAGTTCTGAACGTAATTTTTACTTTCAAACACGTTTTGTTAAACATACATTATGCAAGAGCTACATCTGCTGATTGCAGGTCTTTCTTTAGGCCTGAAATGTTATATAAATTATTAATTAGACATTTATTAACATGACAAGACCATGATCAACTTTCGATGCCATCCGCTTTATCTCATGGTTTAGCCATTTAATGGTTTAATTTAAAAATGGAGATGTGAGACTAAGAGACTCAAATGACCAGTTCTTTGGTTATGATCAATGCACACATCTTGTCAAAAACTACAACCATTGTTAACTTTGCTCAAAATAAAGTAATTTGAATCAAATTTTCAATATATTCATTTTGCATTATCTATTTTTGAAATATTATACCGAGAACGACCAGCTCTTTATTTAAATCTTACATAAGTTATCTCTCTGTTCTCGGGTCTATGTAGTTTATATATTGACAATGTTGAGACAAATATATGTTGTTATACCTGGATTAGTAAGTACAGGTGATCCACACTATGTACAATCAAATAACTGGTGGACGTCTGACTAAAGAATGTTAATTTTGAATGGTTTATTTCAGATCTGAAGAATCCTAAAACTAACAAGAAGAATGCAGGTTTTACACCACAAGAAAGAGAAGGTTTTACTAATCTATTAAATGAAGGATTTGTTGATACGTATAGAAAGTTATATCCAGATAAAGAGGCAGCCTATACATTCTGGGCTTATTTTATGAATAATAGAGCTAAAGACTGTGGATGGTAAGTCACTAAATGTTTTAATATTTTGCTGTCAGCGTGTACTGTTTCCATTGAAAATAAATCTGAAATCCACAGGGGTGTGTAGCTGTTGACTGCACATAGCATTATTAAATGTTTGTTTGCCCCTGTTTTCACAGAAGGGGGTTGTGTGACCGAATGGTTAAAACGTGTGAGCGTTGCATCATAAGGTCTGTCATTGAGTCAAGTGGTGTGGTTTTGATTCCCCGCTTGTACATGACAAGGAGTCGTCTGTCCAGGCTGTCCAGGAGATTAATAGTGTTACTGATAATTGTAGATGGCAAAAACGTGTACAGCCCTGACCTGAAGACAAGAGCATTGCAAAATTTGATTAAAAAACAGATCCTATTTCGCTTTGTTTCTAATAGTTCAAAATTTCGTTTTACTTGTCTTCACAACACTAGTGTAGACCATCGAAAGTATAAAAAAACGAAACGAAATATAGATCTGTATTTTAATCAGATTGGTAAGTTAGAACCCATATATCCACATACATAGGATAAGAAAACATTCCGTGGATCATATATTAGGCGACTTTTGGTAAATTTGTGCTGTCATTAAAACGGTAGTTCACATACATAGGATAAGAAAACATTCCGTGGATCATATATTAGGTGACTTTTGGTAAATTTGTGCTGTCATTAAAACGGTAGTTCATATTGGTGTACACCTTCAATAGAAGGCTGTATCTAGCATTAAGGTGGTGGGGGGGAGTTCATGGCCAAATGGTTAGTGCTAGTGCGCTGTATCATAAGGTCTGTCATTAGGTCAACTGGCGTTGTTTCGATTCCCCGGTTGTACGTGACAAGGAATATGGTTGCCTGTCCAGCCTCGTTGGTTTTCTCTTGCCCCTCTGGTTTCCTCCCACTCCTAAAGACCCACACCCTCAGCGATTGATTGAAATAAAATTGAACCATATGTTAATCCAAAATTGACCTAGTTTTTTGTGGACTGTTCAACTCTCTCTCTCTCTCTCTCTCTAACAATTGAACAGTTTGTTTGTAAATAAAGTCTAACTATGAAATTTTTTGTCTATTTCAGGAGATTAGATTATTTTGTTGTATCAGAAAGATTAACCAAAGATCTGTGTGATAGTGTTATTAGAAAACATGTCATGGGTAGTGATCATTGTCCAGTTGTACTCTATATGAATCTGTAATCAAATATTGTCTACATCTAATCGTGAGACAACTGTTTTGATTTTTATTAGAGTGGAATATAATGTTATTATTTCATCATTTTCTATTCATGTAACGAGACAACGGGTTTGCTTTTACCAATTTGATTAAAACTCAGATCCTGTCTTGTTTTACTTTTCTTTACTAAACTAGGATCTGGAAGAGTTGTTATATAACTTGCATTCTGGATGATGTGAAACGGTCTGTTATGGCTAGTTTTTGGCGTGAGGTGCTTGGAACTGTGGGTAACCCACTAGAAACATCAACGCTGATTGGGTAATCAAATTTCTGACGTCAAAGGATCAAAAGCCGCTCATTTGACCCCTGACATGACCTTCCACTACAACTGATTAGATCTTCATGTAGTGGAGACCATCGAAAGAATAAAAAAAATGAAATAAAATATAGATCTGTATTTTAATCAGATTTTGCTTTTACTAGATTAAAAATAATGTCATTTTCTATATGTAATAATCCATGAGATAATGGTTATGGTCTTACTAGACTGGAAAATAATGTTATCAATTTCTTCAATTCACAAATTGTTTTTAGAATTCCTTATTAAAATAATAAGCTTTCTATGTTCTATGTATAATTTCATTATTTTCTTCTGCACAATATTTCACTCCAAATAATTTAAAATAATCTAAGCGTCTGACCTATCAAAAGCCTTATAAGATATTAGGGTAATGAAAATTGTTTAAAGTTTTAACAATTCTCTTTACCCCAAAATTCCATTCAACATCATTAATTTACCTAGTCCTGAGTTCACAAAGCATTCTCAGACTTAAGTTAAGAATTTACTCAAAATTGTTCGTCTTATTTTGACTAAAATATAGTCCTTTATAAAACTATTCTTGTTTTAATGTATCAAATACATCAATAAGAAACTGTGTGCAATTGTTTGTGTTTCTGGATCAAAGATATTTCTCATAAACAGTGATTGAAAGTTGAGTAAATTCTTAATTTAATTCTGGGCCTGGTGAGCTGTCATTTTATCATCCTATGTATGTGTATTTTTTAAATACTGCTCAGCAGACATAGTCACAATATCATTAGTATAATGAACTATTTGAGATATAAATATGTTGTATTCTGTATATTATTGTTTAATGTGACAGGGAATATCGGGGATGAGACCACAATAAAGACATTTTTAACTTTCAACTAAATCTCTGGAATATTTTTTTTTCATACTGCAAAACATTTTACAATAACAAGTTATTTTCATTTCTTTTGTTACATTAATGATTGTGTGCAGAGCCCGTTTTTGGGGTTTTTTTTAAAAGTTAAATAAATTGATTTTTAAACAGGCCCCAAAACATAATTTTTTGAAGTTAAGTACCCCAATATAGTATTGTTTTGATTAAATCAATTATTGGGCATGGTTGATAATAAAGGAAAGCTTCTGCCAGCCTAAGGGCATATCACGCAAATATCCCACTGAATTGGGAGATGCCAGAAATGAAATGAAATGAAATGATATGGGGTTTAACGGCCTACTGTTCTGCTCCGAACTCGGCTAATGAAGATGGGCATACACCATACAGTGTGCTATGAGGGAAATTTTGCCCGGGCAGCGGCACTATCGCCTACTCTTATATCGAATTCCAACTGCCAAGGGATCTTTTACGTGCATTCCAATGTATACACGGGACCTCGGTTTTTCATATCATCCGCAGGACTAGACAGCTGTCCTTGTCAGGCCCTCCGTTATGCACCACTGACAAGGGGAAACCACGTGGGAAAATCCTGATGAACTTTCTCGGCCGGGGGATGCCAGACTATTTTGTCCAGAACATTCTGCAATCGAGTGACCATGAAATTATATTGAGTCAGTTCAGGGCAGGGTTCTTAATCCATTTTAAAAGGAACTGGCCAGAATGGGGTCAAATGAGGTCCCGGTAGGAAATCGGTTAAATATTATGAACTTCAGGCTATCCTCATAACTGCAATTGAATTACACGATACTGAGTCTTGCCACAGTTAAACATAGATTATGGAAGAGCTAAATCTGCGTATTTTAAGTCTTTATTTAGGCTTCAGATGTTATAGAAATTATTAATTAGTCTTTTATTTACATGACAAGCTCAAAATCAACTCATAGACCCTCGGATGGCTTGGATACAGCTTGGAGTTAAACAGTCGTCCATTTAAAATTAAATCAATAAATGGCTGACTAAGCTAACGGTTACCGTTAGCCAGTGACGTCACTACCGAAAACTGGTGAGGAGAGGCCTGCGAAGTGAGGGTACCATTGCCATTGAGAATGTTACTTGATTATCGAGAATATGTGGGTGGAGTTATCGCCTGTCAATCAAACGATCGGCAATTCTCGTAGATGGCGCCGACACAGTGGATGCCTATTTCTAGTCCAAACTTCCAACAGTGACAACTCCGTTCAGAATAAAGTAATTTGACTGAAATTTTCAATATTTTTTTCTTTATCGTCTATTTTTGAATTATTATAGCAAGAATGCCCAACTCTTTATTAAACTCTTAACTAATGCATCTTTAAGAAAACAGACGTGGTCCGAGAGCATTAAGACATAATCAAATATCTCAGCTATGATGATTGGTCAAGATAGAATCATATTTAAGAATCATTTTCAGTTGGAGAGAGAGAGAGAGGAATGGGGTTTAACGTCCACTCAACACAAACTAGGTCATTTCGGGACTAACATATGGTTTAATTTTATTTCAATAATTCGCTTGCGTGTAGGGGTCTTTAGCAGTGGGAGGAAACCGGGGGACCCAGAGAAAACCCACGAGGTTGAACAGGCAACCCTACTCCTTGTCACGTACAACCGGGGAATCGAAACCCCGCCAGTTGACTCAATGACAGACCGTATGATACAGCGTGCGCGTGCTAACCATTCGGCCATCCAATTTTCAGTTGATGTTAGCCTTCTAACCCAAATGTTTCATGTTTAGGCTACTCATGATTGACACCAATCTGTTTCACAGAGGAATTGCAAAAGTATTCTTATAACTCTGTATAAGATGACTGCCTTCTAATTTGACGTCACATCAAGAGGCGTCAATCATTGGCCCAATGACGCATGCATTGTTTACATAAGACGTGAGTATGACCTGGTCCGGACAGAATGGTGCCTTTTGCTCATTTATATATCCATTTACACTAAATAAGAAATATATATTTATCTAGATATACCTCAAAATATTAAACATATCCGATCATTTCCATAACAAAACATCTGGCACACAATTCCCAATATTAGATCAACTTTCATGCAGTAGTTAAAACATAATTTATCTAATTTCATGCAGACAATGTGACAAGCAATACGTAGGGGAGACTCAAAATGCACTTAGGGAAAGAATTAACGGTCACCAATCAGACATAGTCACCAAAAAAGACAAACCGGTCTCAATTCATTTCAACCAACCAAATCATGACATTTCTGATCTCATTGTCACGCCAATAGAAAAGACCAAGAGCGACTTTGAAACTACAGAAGAAATTAAAACGTTTAGGCTAACAAGAGAAAAATTCTGGATTGGTTTGAGTATTCATACGGCTAGCGCAATAGCCCCTTTTGTAGTTCCATTTAGTGCAACAGCAGCAAGTGCATCTAAAATCATCAGAAAACACTATACTGATCTCCAAGAAAATCACCCGAAAATATTCACACAGAAACTTATAATTGCATATTCTAAAAATAAAAATCTGAACGACATCCTAGTGCACAGTAAATTAGATTAAATAAGACCAGTCTCCACCCTAACCCAAAACAAACCATATATCAAATGCTATCCCTAACCGTTAGTAAATAAAATCAACTAGATATAGGAATCCCTAGCCCTAACCCGGTGATGTGGAACAAACACGATTTTTTAGAAAATCCAATTCGTAGTAGGAAACAAACTAATGTGGCTCTCCCCCGAGAGCCTCAAATTTATTCTTTTTTTCTTCAGAAACAAAAATACCAGAAGCACCATCCAAGGAAGACCATCAGCACCACCAACACCAAAAAACAGTGAAAAGGCTTTTGTATATAAACCTAATGTATTGTATGTATTTTTAATAAAACTAGGAAATATCACGAACTAACTTTTCATCATCCTAGGTCAGTGCTTATGTGGAGACTTAACCTCTCCCCCAAATTCTTAAACCTAACCTACAATCTAGTTAACAATCACATGCTGTAACTTTATCTACATCTCAGCGACCTTGACAAAAACTGAGGTGGCCTTAACAAATATATTTATCCTTGTGGAGATGGCTTCCTATTCAGATGGCTCATGCATTGCCTTCCATCATAATTCCCCTGTTTGTCACTGTTCATGGGACTGGGAGAATAAGAGAGAGAGAGAGAAATGGGGTTTAACGTCCACTCGACACAAACTAGGTCATTTCGGGACTAAAATATGGTTCAATTTTATTTCAATAATTCAATTGCACGAAGGTGTCTTTAGCAGTAGGAGGCAACCGGAGTACCTGGTGAGAAATCCACGTACAACCGGGGAATCGAAACCACGCCAGTTGACTTAATGATACAGCGCGAAATGGCCAGCCATTCAGCTATCCACCCCACCCCACCCCACCCCATCCCTGTCCCCGGGAGTATAAAAAGCCCGAAACAATAAATTGTTTACAAACACCATGTCTCAAAGTAGTGATTCTTTCTTTTTCACCGTTTTGCATGTCAATTTTTGTCTAGAATCAAAGAAGAACTTCAATTTTCTGCCTGGTTTTGGTGAACATGATTTTGTGGCAGAAGGGTCATGACTCATGAATTGGGGAAATCATCTGCAAAGATAATATCATTGTCACAAACTAGATGCATTTAATCTGATTCAGAAATCGAGATGGTCACCCGCCTTCAATGTTGTTGATGGCCAATACATGGAATTGGTTTAACTACTAGAACCACTAGTCCAAATTTGTAGCGGGGGTTACCCCCCTTTAGTGTGTTTTAAACGGTCACAGCACACCGTTGATTTCCCCATTAATTCGCGTCTCTTGACAGGCTCAAACTTTTTCCCGAAATTTTTGATTGTTCACCAAAATGTGGCAGAACCCCTTCCTTTGATTCTACACTTAAAGTCAACAAAATCGCCATCCAAAAGGAAGAAAGGAAGCGACAGACATCTAGAAGGAATTCCAAATGTATAGTGACCTAATGACGGACGGAAGTTGCCGTCCACCAATTTTAGATGTTTTAACACAGTTTCCAGGTGAAAATTTTAAAAGTAAAGATCTTTGTGGTTGTTGATCCTTAATGCCCATTAGCAAGTTCCGGATGTGACCTAAATACAGGAGACTAATATTGTTATTGATAATATTAGATGGCGGAAACGTGTACAGCTCTCACCTGAAGACAAGATGATTGCAAAATGAGACTCTGTAAGAGCGTGTAAGTTAGCGATTTGATTAAAACACAGATCCTATTTCGTTTCGTGTTTTATAGTTCAAAATTTTGTTTTACTTGTCTTCACAACACAGCGGAACTGTAGGTAATCCACTAGTAACATCAATGCTGATTGGTTAATCAAATGTCTGACGTAATAGGTCAAAAGCCGCTCGTATGACCTCTGATGCGCCCCACATACATAGGATAAGAAAACATTCCGTGCATCATATATTAGACAACTTTTGGTAAATTTTTGCTGTCATTAAAACAGTAGTTCATATTGGTGTACATCTTCACAATAGAAGGCTTGATCTCGCTTTAACTCCGTACATCTGATCAAATTATATTTGGAATCTGTTCAGACAGATGTTGTAAATCTCGCATTCGTTGCTTCAGGGACATGATTGGTATATAAAGTCATAATATATATATACTGCAACAGTCTCCAGCATATGGTAATAAAATCACAATTCAACTTGCGACCTAAATCTATAGGCCAGACGAACTTTATTGATCAAATACAGTATTTATATGCATTCCATAGCCGACATAATAAATTCCTACAGATCATGCATGCATAGACTATTCCGATTAACCCTTTAGCCAAATATTTGTTCAGTAATGTCGAATTTTTATCCCGAAACCACAGAGCTCACGCTGGCTTATATTTTTTGCGCCAAAACGGATAATAATTTTTTTTAAAAAATGATCATCCCCCCCCCCCCCCCAACTGGAATTTTTTATCTTAAGGTCTGTCATTGAGTCAACTGGCATGGTTTCGATTCCCAAGTTGTATGTGACAAGGAGTAAGCCAGTCTGTCCAATCTCGTGGGTTTTCTCCGGGCTCTCCGGTTTCCTCCCACTGTCAAAGACCCCTACGCGCAAGCGAATTATTAAAATAAAATTGAATGATATGTTAGTCCCAAAATGACCTATTTTGTGTCAAGTGGACGTTAAACTCTTTCTCTCTTCTGTATTTGTGTTAAATATCCGGATCTTACGCGTAGCCGGCACAGATCAACCCTAGCAAAGACCTATACTTACAATTATATTTGGAATCTGTTTAGCCAAGTTAAACATATTCTAGGTGGCAGGAAAATTCACCCAATTCTACCCAATACCACCAAATACCACCACATACTAATTTATTGCCAATTCCGCGATTAAATCAAATTCTTTTTGTATAATTCTGCTATTCTGTCCTTTAAATGTCTTCATTAATACGGTACATTTCTTCATATGCATAAATAAATGAAATAAATCAGCTGTAAATATTAATCAATAACGCTTCCTTGCGCATTTAACAAACTGTTTGTTTTTTTCTAATTCAGAAATAATTGTTTTTTGATATTGAATAAATGAGATTTCCGCTTCTTTGAATCATAATAATAAATCATGATAACAAATACCACGCACGTCATCAGTTATCAAGGGAAATTGGTTGATATATATATATTATTGAAGAAATAAAATTACATTGATTATTATATATATCACATACATTTAAGGAACCCACACAGTTTAGACGAACTCGTATGATCATCATGAACGAAACCAAGAGCGTGCAGGTGGTGAGGTTGCGAAGGGGGGGGGGGGGAGGGGGGGGGGGGTACTGCGCGTAATGACTAATCAGAATTTAATTCATAACTTTTTGTCACAGAATGGACGCCGAATTCACCTGGGGGTAGTTTGGTGCCCAATCTGATTAAAATACAGATCTATATTTCGTTTCGTTTTTTTTTATACTTTCGAAGGCCTACACTACATGAAGATCTGACCAGTTGTACTGGGAGGTCGTGTCAGGGGTCATACGAGCGGCTTTTGACCCTATGACGTCAGACACTGATTTATCAATCAGCATTGATGTTTCTAGGGGTTTACCCACAGTTCCGTACAGAGCACGCCAAGAACTCGTTGCAACAGACCGTTTCATTGGATAATCCCTCACATCTGCCAGAACACAGGTTATATAACAACTCTTCCAGACAAGTAAAACGAAATTTTGAACTATAAAAAAACGAAACGAAATAGGATCTGTGTTTTAATCAGACTAGTTTGGTGCCGTTCATTGAACAGGTACCTGCATTTAACTAAGGTCACACTGTGACACATGCGTAAAGCTGCACGTTGTAGCTGTTCTATGGCTAAATCTATTTGTTAAGGCCAGCTCAACTTTTGTCAAGGTCGCTGAGATGTAAATAAGGTTAGGGCACGTGATTGTTGGCGAGATTGTAGGTTAGGGTTAAAGTAAGAATGGGGTCTAGGTGGTCCAGGGTTAGGGTTTGGCTCCGAATTAGCGCTAGCCCTGTTTACATCTCGTGACCTATGACAAAAAATTGATAAAAATTGATCTGGCCTTATCATTTAGCACTAACCCTCAATTTTCTAACGTGTATCAAACTATGCCATGAACCGACCACTTGTCGATATTAAAATTATTAATTGTGTCTCGTCACAAAATTAGGAGTATAGGCCTACTATAGGGAGAATCTGTACCGGAAATAGAACTATCAAATCTGTCTTTCGTAGAAATGCGTTCCGAATTTTTGTGACAAGACCGTTTATTCTGGGAACAAAATTAATAATTTTAATATCGACAAGTGGTCGGTTCATGGCTTAGTTTGGATAAATCGGAGATACATGTTTGGAAAATTGAGTAGCTGCCGGAAAGTTTCTTCCGCAAGTGAACCAGATCTTATGGAAATTCTGCATTATCGTCTGAAAACTGAAAAAGTTTAATCACGCGAATCAACAAAGAGAAACAACATCCTATTGCTAAATTTGTTTTTCTAGATAAGAAATTTGACCACCAGGCTTCTTAATACTGGACCTTGTCGATGGCGAAAAAACACTAGACAGACAAATAGTCCAATTTCTCATTAGTATGATAACCAGATAGTCCGCAATTAACAATACGACACCGTCTTCTTCGGTTGGCAAGTCCATCAATACAATTTCTATTCACAATCGGCTCAGCGGAACAGCGGATTGTTGAGATAAAAAAATGAATAGACACGCAATTGGGGATTGTCTGGTTTTGAGAAAGAATTTCTCGAAAACGTACCTGCCGCCCGCCCGTCTCTGCTCACAGCATGTTTTACTTTGTAAGTAATAGCAATATATATATATAGGTATTTTGTTGCCTTGTTCTACACTACATTAAATATTAATCCATTTCATTTGCCAGAATTCTTAAGGCTGTCCCCACTTGTATAGTTGAAATAGCGTGTGGTGGATCAAATATTAAATTTTAATTTGTTAATTGGTTGGCTATTTCCAGGATGAGTTGTAAATGAAATGAAATGGGGTTTAACTTCGCACTGTTTTGCTCAGACTGAGCTAATAAAGACGGGAATACGTTATACGGTGTGCTGTGAAGGACATTTTGCCCGGACAGCGACGCCACGGCCTACTCTTAATATCGAATTCGAACTGCCAGGGAATCTTTGACGCGCACGCCAATGTGTACACGGGACTTTGGTTTTTCGTCCCATCCGAACGACTAGACAGCCGTCCTTTCCAGCACCCCACCCCGTCCTGCACCACTGACAAGGAGGAACCACGCCGAAAAATCCCGATGAACTTTATTGGCCAACACCGGGAGCGAACCCGCGGGCTCCAGGAAAAGTTAGCGAGCCAGCGTCTTACCTATTGATCCACGGTGGCTCCCAGGATGAGTAGAGGGGAAACAATACTAAAGTCGTTTCTTCATGGACGTGATAAGACATGGAAGGCCCTACAGACAGAAATGAAATGAAATGGGATTTAACGTCCTACTGCCATAGCTCTGACAGGGATAATGAAGACGGACTATGAGGGAAATTTTGTCAGGCTACGGCGCAGCGACCTATTTTTATATTGAATTCCAACTGCCAAGTGTTCTTTTACGTATCCGCCAATGTGTACACCGGATCTCGGTGTCTTCGTCCCAACTTAACCACTATCCGTAATCCCTTGTCAGGTACCTTGTCAATCGTCACCGACAACGGAATCATACCGGGCAAAAAAAACCAGTGAACTATATCGGTCAACACCGGGAACGAACGAGCCCCCCCCCCCCTCACCACCACCGCCCATCGCCCACAGACGAATAACATGAAACCAGCAGAAAACAGGTTTCCGTTTAAATAAAGTTGCGTGATGCAACCTAAATGTATCTGGTCTTTTCGACTTAAATCTGATGTCTAAAAATATATTTAATTTGGGGTCGACATTATTGGACATACGATATTATCAGAGAAATGGTATACTGTAATATATATCCACAGAAAACTGTGTGGGAGTAAAAAAAACACGGGACAAATATATCCAATCAATAAAATATATGAACACATCAACGCTTGACATTCAACCATTTATTTAACATTCAGCATATCCACGAGATATTTAAAGTTACAATTTCATATTTTTAAGTTATATTTTTAAAATGTATTAAAATAAAGCCCTAAAATAGATGGTATCTATAAACAGTCCTACCTTGTTAAAGAATAATCCTATTAAGCCTATAATTCACTATTGCCAGTTGAGAAATTGGCAAAAATATCATTTTCAACTTCAAATTCAAACGTTTGAAGATAGCTATCCCATGGTGGGGAATAGGAAAACAAGGGAGGTAATTGGGGGGTAATTGTGTTATTATTTCCGGTGTGAAGATTTTTAAGTGTGGAGAAAGATAACCTATGATGGTATAATAGTGAGTTGACAACCTATTGAGCAAAAGACATAAAAATAATTATGTTTTGACTTTCTTAGAAAATATGAAATTGTAACTTTAAAGAAAGTTAACATAGTTTTATATTTCATAAGTTAAAATATATCATGATAAAATAGTGTATTTTATATACTGCTATGTTTAATATTTCGTTATCAAATAGAAATATACTCCATGGATGCTTCTTTATAAATAATTATGTATTTCTGTATTATCGTTATGACAGGATTGTATTTAATGCAGAATACACAAATGTCGTTATTTTGATTATTTTAACAGGAATGTACAGTTTCAGACAAATATTGAACAAGAAGAAATAAGTTTGAATTATTCAAAATAAATTTATTTAATAACATTAACAATAGTATCGGAACCAAGTTTCTTGGAAGAAAAAATGGCACAGAAGGGGCAATGTGATAACAAAGGCAGAGAAGTGGGGGAGAAGGGGGTGGGGGGATATCAGGATTGAGGGACCCAGCCTTACTGCGGCTTTAATGCTGAGCTTTTGACCGCTAAAATTAAACCTTTAAGCTGCGCCATAAGAAATCAGACCGAGTAAGGTCGGGGGGGGGGGGGGGGGAAGAGAGTTAGTGTTGGTTGCAGATTTAACTGCGAGCCCAATGATATAGTTCTTGGTTCCGTTACTCATGAAATACACGTACATTAATATCACATTATATTTAAATAACTTTGTAACGTGGTCCTACAGTATAACATCATAAAATACACACCAAAAAAAAAAAAAAATAATAATAATAATTTAAAAAAAAAAAACAAACATATACGCTACGTTCACCAAAGTTAGTATCTGAAAACTATTTCAAATAATACTGATTACATAACAACAATTGGTTCAACAGTATTACATACTGAAAATAAAGCCGACATTTAAAAGAAAAACAAACAAATTACACGGTATTTCCCCGATATACTCCTCCTGCTCTCACACTATTAAAAATATACCTTTACACCATCTACTTCTTCTGGTAACCCTGGAAATGTACAAATTACAGGATGTTAGTTGCAGCCGCTAGCGTCACATTATAATGTTTTTATACACGGATATATAATTATGACAGTGGCGGAACTGAGGTGAAAATTTCCATTGGAAACTTCAAATTATATATTGATCAAAGAAGAATAAATTGTTTATCTGAACGAGTTCGATATAGACCGGAGGGTGGGGGTGGCCGAATGGTTTAACGCGTGTGGATTAGATCATAAGGTCTGCCATTAAGTCAAGTGCCCGCTGTACGTGACAAGGAGTAGAGTCGCCAGTCTAATCTCGTGGGTTTTCTCCGGGCCCCCCGCTTTACCCCCTCAGCTAAAAAGCCCTACGGCCAAGCGAATAATTGAAATGAAATTGAACCATATGTTAGTCCCGAAATGACCTAATTTGTGTGTAATGGACGTTAAAGACAACACTTTCATGAAACGTCGAATCACAACTATTGGAATTGGTTTTGATTGGGCTTTATTTTCTCGATTTGCAGCGATTTCTTTGGTCCTACATTCTTAAGAATGTGTTCATGTATAAATCTCCAATTGTCAAGAATGAATTACCCCCCCCCCATCCCCCTGTATCCTAAACTTAATAAACGTATGGAACAAGTCTATTAAACATACATTATACAAGAGCTAAATCTGCATATTGCAGGTCTTTCTTTAGGCCTGAAATGTTATCTAAATTATTAATGATGATCGAGTCTAGACCCAAAATTCAATCGCTAAATTCTCGGTTCAGAGGGGATCAATTCGACTGAAATTTTCAGCAAATTCCCTTTACATTATCTAGTTTTTAACTATTACAGTGAGAACTGCCAGCTCTTTATCTAATCTCCCATAATGTATCTTTAAGATTCCGTGTACCTGAATACACTAGGATTATTTCAGTGTATAACGAAAGGAAACGAATGGCGTGAACACGCGGTGTCAACAAACATTTTTGCCAGGAGAAAAAATTAGGCAGACTTGCTTTTCCAATCATATGCACTCTTCTTCCAATTTCCGATGTTTGGACAATTGGAGTTATTGCCAATGAATCAGAAATCAGCGGTTTTTTAAGGACATCCTTTGATCGTGGCAAACAAAAAAACTGGAATTGTTCTTCATCAACATCCTGTCGAAATTCTGGAATAGCTGGGTTTAATTGCACTGTTATAAACAGGAATTTTCACATTTTTAATGGAAAAACCAGGCCAATAAAATGGTTAAAGCCATTTCAGAATTTCGCCAACTTCGTTTATTTATAGTAGGTACAATGTAGATAGTGTACGTGCTGGAAAAATTCTAATATCTGGCCAAATTTTTTTCTGTGAAATTTGACTCCTCCAGAATAGGAAGTTCTATAATTGCTATCTTAGAGTTCGGGTAATTTAAGGAGATACAGCTTAGTCGGATTCGAATTAAATGACAAAGAAAATGAATTGGTGTTTAACGTTCTACTGTTCTGCTCCGACTAGTCTAATGAGACGGGCATACGCCGGGAAATGTTGCCCGGACACAGCACTACCCCCACTCTTATATCGAATTTCAACTGTCAAAGGATCTTTTACGTGCACGAGTTAAGTTGTTCCCGGACAGCGGCACTACGGCCTACTCTTATATCGAATTTCAACTGTCAAAGGATATTTTACGTGCACGCCAATGTGTACACAGGACCTCGGTTGTTCGTCCTATGCGAACGACTATAAGTTGTCCCTTGTCAGGCCTTCTATACTGTACCACTGAAAAGGGGGAACCACGCCGGAAAAGCTCGATGAACTTTCTCGGCCAATGCAGGGATCGAACACGCGACCTCCAGGCTGCTGCCCAGCCACCGTGGTCTCCATAGGACATAGAATGTTCTTACAAGCTGTACCTATCCATAGAGACTCTTTATTTATAGGAAACATGTAAACTGGGTGGAATATTTAGAGCTAAATGAAATATTTTGCGCTTCCCTATACAGGTGCAATATGCTGCTCTGAATGCTGGTTCCGCCACTGTAGATCGACAAATGCCATAGTCTACATCGTTAAACTCAAAACAGAAAGTATTATCAAAATGGGAACAGTACTTACGTCATATATATCTGGGTAATAAGAATCCTGATCAGCTAACGCTTTGGCTAAACGAAGAACACGATCATAGGCATTATAATAATCTCTTTTTTGTTCTGGAACAAAGGCTCCCCAATGAGTTTGTGGTTCCTTGTTGAAGGGATAGAAGTATCGTTTCCTCATCCCTGGTAATGTGCTCAACATTTGTCGTTTAACAGGTACATACACCGGTTCTTCCTCTTCTTCCTCTCGAGCTGCTTCTTCTGCCTCTTCTTCTTCTCGTGCTTCTTCTTCTAATAAACGCTCATACGGATTTTCAATTTCATAGGCTGGTTCTTCAACTTCATTTCCGTCTTCATACAATGAAAGAAGATAAGCCAATAGATCACCTTCATCAACTTCAGGTTCTGGTTCGGGGTAAAATTCTAATTCTCCATAGCCAGGTTCCTCCAAAACAGGTGCTTCCACGAGGTTGGGGTAGTAATACTCATCGTCGTCAAATAAATCTCTCTTTATTCTCTTTGCTCTCTTTACTGCTTTGTTGGAATTATACCCGTTTCTTTTCATGTGTCTCATAAGACTTCTTCGCCTACGGTAATTATAATAACTACGAGGAGGATATTGTGGAAGTCGATTGTACAGATCGGCTCTCTGTGGGTTTTCTGTAATTATAAAATACAGGAAAGTATATTATTTGATTAATTGGAATAAAAACAGGTGTTTTGGTACTGTATTGTGTAGACTTACTGTTTTGGCAAACTGTTGCTAAAAACAGTATGGAATCGAGTTAAATCGCGACACCGGCAACGAGTTCTGTAATGACCACAATGCAATCTGATTAAAACACAGATCCTATAGATTGGACCACAATGCAGAAAATATAGCCACACATCTAGTAAAGTGGTATTGGAACGGGCGGGGGGGGGGGGGAGGAGACTAATGTGAGAATAACTAGGATAGAGTGGACTCTTGGATAAAGGCTATATCAGCACTAAAAATTCACCTTGGGTGGGACGTTCAATCCATATTAAAAATGGACAAAATTTCGACATGAAGCGATATCACCTGGTATTGTGTCAGCTTATTATCGGCGAAGAGAAACATAACAGCTGGTCGACAAAAACTCCTGCCTGTGAAATATTCTACTAGCAATAAATTATCATTTCGGAATAGTGATTACTTGTGCAGTACATTTTAGCAACACGTTTGTAACAATTACGATTTTACTTCGGTATAAAATGTCTTCTGGTCCTACAATAACCACCACCTTCCATATAGGCTTGAAAGTCGAACCCCTACACATAATCCTGGAATTTCATTGGTTCGTGGCGTGCTTATTATAAACAGTTATTAAAGTATCCATAAAGTAAGACGGTTTACTTACCATATCTCATGAGGTACTTGTAGAAGTCGTCTACATCTTCAGGATTTTCTGTGTCGGGAACTGGCACTAGACCAACTTCGTCTCCCTGCTTCTCGTCCCCACTTTCACTTTCAGAGTCTTTATTGGTTTCGCTAGAATCAAGCATATCTTTAACATCAGGATCTATTTCGTCTTCAACAGCATTCCCCTTTCTCTCTTCGGCACTGTTGACTTCAGCTGCTTCTTCTGCAGTAGCCTTTGCGTCACCTAGTTCCTCTTCAACAGATGACGGAGAAGCCTCATCGGATCCTAATGTATTACGAGCAGGCATGGCAACCACATTCCCCTTTAAGTCTAAATTACTTTCATCTTCATCACTATCATTATCGCTAGCACTCTCACTTTCAATATTTTCAACAGAATCACTTCCAACAGCGTCCTCGGGGTCCCTCTTTTTAACTCTCGGGGCATTTTGTTGATTCCCAAACATAATAGTTTCTTTGGCACGTTTGGCTGAAACGTAAATGAGTACAAAGTTTTAAGCTTGGTGAACCTTAGTCTCTTATTATAATTATATCAAATTTTCGTTCCGTTTTAATTTGCGAGGCTTTAACCCATCCCATCTTGAGTTTAGCCCAATACACAAAACGAAAAGAACATATAATTAAATTGTATAAACCTGGTAGTAGCGGGCTAAATCTATTTGTTAAGACGAACTCAATTTTCGTCAAGGTCGCTTAGATGTAACTAAGGTTTGGGCACAAGATTGTTGGCGAGATTATGTTAGTGTTAGGGTAAGCATTGGGACTAGGTTCAGATTTAGGGTTAGGTTTGGGATTAGTGCTAACTCTGTTTACATCTAGTGACCTTTGACCAAACTTGTTGGCCTTATCAGATAAATCTAACCACAGAGTAGTAGCGGTTAACTACTGCTTCCACCTATATCGCAGGCAATGTATAAACATTCCCTTTATTGTCTGTCAGACTGATTATTGTCAATGTCATAGGTGGGGGTGGGGGTAGAGCCTGAAATATCAGAAAAAATATCGGGTTACAGACGGCGGCGCTGGTCTTCTGAGAGAAGCGAAGGAGTTGAGCTTACCGTGTAGCCCCTCCCCCCCCCCCCCCCCCGGACAGAAAATTTCAGCCCGCGAATACAACAACTTCAAAGTGGTCTAATATATAGTCTTAGTTAGGTGGCTGACTCGAATTCCAATCAACCATCAACCATCAGTCCACGGAGACGGAACCGCCGGGAGAAAATTTTGAAAATTGAACGTATTTTCCTATGTCAGCCCGTGATTACAGCAACTTCAATATGGACCGATATAGCCTGACTTAAATGGCTGACTTGAATCCCAAACAACCAATCGATCGTCGCGCGGTATGGGGCCTTCGCCCTCCCAGAGAAGATTTTGAAAATGCGTTTTTCTGCCATTCTAGCAAGCGAGTTAAGAAATCGTTTCTCAACTGAAATCCCACTCTATGCTATGCCGACCTGAATTCCAACCATCCAATCGGACCGTTACAGCTGCATTAAATATTTTTTCTCGGGCAGTCAGTGCCATTTTGTCTAATTATCAATTAAAGAACTAATTAAACATTGTAGCAGACATTCATTAGTTCATTAGATCTAAATACCAATTTGATAGCTTCATCAAAACCAGAGACAGGACTTTGTCTTCAATGATTAATATCCTACCTAATTCTATTTCATTTTCATCCAAAAAGCTTGCTGGTGCTGACCATACCAAGGCAGTGAATACAACAATCGTCAATAAAATCACATACAGCTTCATACTAACAAGATACTAATATACTCTAATCTGCAATAAAAATAAAAAAAACAACAATACATTATTACGTATTTTCTACATGAGATAGGGGGGTGGGGGTGGGCACTGTATCATAAGGTCTGTCATTGAGTCAACTGGTGTGGTTTCGATTCCCCGGTCGTATATGACAAGGAGTAGGGTCGCCTGTCCAACCCCTTGAGTTTTCTCCGGGTCCTCCGGTATCCCCCTACGCGCAAGCGAATTACTGAAATAAATTTGAACCATATGTAAGTCATGAAAATACCTAGTTTGTCGAGTGGACGTTTAACCCAATCTCTCTCTCTTTCCCTCTCTCTCCCCCCCTCTCTCTCTCTCTCTCTCTCTCTCTCTCTATCTATCTAGTTATATTCCGTCCGTTGTTAACAATTGTAATATAAGTCACAAGCTGCAAGGCGTAACAATTTCCATAACAAACAATCAAGGAAAAACAGACGAAAAATATAACAGCACATCGTCTGTCCCTAAGTGTTTCTTTTCTTCTTATACGTACATAATAATATGTAAATTCGAAGTATACAACCACCTGAGGCCCAGCAGAACGTTTAGCTATGTGGCTAACACTTACCAAAGATGTAGGCGATAATGCAATTTATAACGAAATTGCCTTTCGTCCAACTGTTGTGTACATAAATTTGGATCGTGAAAATAATATAGTTATAAATATTTTTTCAGCTGAAATACGCTGCACTTCTGAATCCAGAACAAAAACGGTACTGACCTCCGTGATTTTGGACAAGATAATCAATAATTATATTGGTCAAGAGACAATAATACCGGTCAATTCTAACAGGTAGTATAAGGATTACGTAAAACCGGGGAGATGATAATTCGTTTATATAATTTAATCTTGCTGATTGTAGAAAGCTCGACAATTGACTAAAATGTGGCAGTATCACTCATACCGTGTTTATCACATGCAGTGGTTTATGGTGAGGAGTTAATTTTGTTAATATAATTATCACTTTTATATAACAGTATAGTTTGTATGATAATTGGATGGTCTTCAATCCGGATGCAATAAATACGCCATGTTCTATATAATATTATCACATGCACCTTCAAAAGATTCGAATTTCTGACTAATGGCGTGCTTTATATAGTTGCGCGTCGTCTATTTTGGTGTAAATTTCAGATCATAAAATATATGGAAAGTTTTTGCTTCGTTTTTAGATCAGTTTTGCTTTATCAACCGCCACCCACGCCGGAAAGATACACCATTATATTATGAGAACCATCATTAGAGACGTGGATTATATATCATCAATTTCTATTGCACAATAATACTACGCCCTAACTTATTTTTAATCAGAATAATTACATTGATGTTGTTTCGTTTCGTTTTTTTTTTTGTTTTTTTATTAGTATTTGTATTTGTGATTTTGTTTTACACAAAACAAAGTGTGTTGCTCTGAAAAGACGCAGATTCTATAGGAAACGGTAAGATTGTTTGAAGGGGCGGTTGATTCTCGAAATTGCCTTTTGCATCCCAATTACCATTTCAAGGGACCCATTTTACTTTCCATTATATCAATGAAATAATAAACAGAAAATATTCATCGGTAAAAAAAGGTTAACTAATTATGTTTTGGTCGCCTATAAAACATCATTTTCTGGAGTATTCATCTAGAATTCATTTTAGATTAATTATATGGGAACTAGGAAAATTGTCTACAGAAATTCGACAGCTTGTCATTGTCAAAGAATTTTTTTTCTGTGAGAAGCTTACCGCCTGTTTCTTTTTTGGGAGACTCTGAATAGTATGCTCGTTTATTCTAAACATGTACTGCCTTCTCTTGAGTTTTATTCACGGTGTCAGTGAATTGGCATTTCTGGCATTTCTTCTCCAGCTGTATACTGATTCATATAATAACAGGTATAGTCGTGACAAACGTTAATTAACTAGAGGCGTTAGGACAGATGGTTTCAGAACATCTTTTAAAGGTACATTATGGGAGATTAGATAAAGAGTTGACAGTTATAACTATAACAGTTAAAAACTAGATAATGTAAAGAGAATGTGCTGAAAATTTCAGTCAAATTGATCCACCGAGAATTTAGCGATTGAATTTTGGGCCTAGCCTCGATCATCATTACTAAATTCGGTACGATAAAAAAACCCACAGTCTCGATTATCCATTTTTTTTTTATTGAATCATGAATGAGCGTTGAACAGCAGATCGGATTACAATCCAGTAAATATCGCAGGTTAGCGATGACATCGAGAGTTGATTATGGTGTGGATAAGTTAATTAATGTTTAATTAATAATTTAGATAACATTTCAGGTCTAAAGAAAGACCTGAAATTGGCAGATGTAGCCCTTGCATAATGTATGTTTAATGCTTAGCATATAAACATACACACGAATGAGAGAGGGAGACAGAGGAATGGGATTTAACGTTCACTCGACACAAACTAGGTCATTTCGGGACGAACATATGGTTTAATTTTATTTACATAATTCGCTTGCGCGTAGGGGTCTTTAGCAGTGGGAGGAAACCGGAGGACCCGGAGAAAAACCACGAGGTTGGACAGGCGACCCTACTCCTTGCCACGTACAACCGGGGATTCGAAACCACGCTAGTCGACTCAATGACAGACTTTATGATACAGCGCGCGCACGCTGACCATTCAGCCATCCAACCCACCTACACACGAATGATACAATGATATAGAAAGGTTTGGAAACTTCAAGGGCTGGATGATCCTATAACGAATATTTCAAAGCAGAAATTCAAAACATTCAAACATAGATGATTATGGATTCTAATATCAAGCTAATATGTCTGGCGTAAAGAAACGTTAGACACAATCTACCCACTTCTATCTTCTCAGATTCAGTTATTCATGATGAAAAGTTATAAATATTAACGACAGACCAAATTTGAACATAAATCTAATTTGAACATGAACTCACCACGTTCGCACTAGACCTCATCAAATGTAGTTTATTGCTCCTAAAATAAATTTAAGCGGTGGCCATCTTGTTATTACAAATGTTCATATTATGTCGTTTGGCTGTCACAGAATAAGATGAAGGTTTCCAGTGAAACCTGATGATAAAAATCGATCTTCCAGCAGACGATACTAGTCTATCTCTTAATCTTAATATGAATGTAAACCAACTGACAGATGGAAAGTAATCTCGAACGATCACTTCTTGACACAGTCAATAACTCAGGGCAAATGATTTTTATACGCCCACATTGTCATGTTGACGTATGTTGTCGCCCCTGTCCGTCTGAACGTCGGTCCATCCGTCTAGAATTTGTTTGTGGACACTCTACAGGTCACAATATTTATCTGATTTTGACGAAACTTGGAATATTTGTTGATATCCCAAAGATCTCGGTCCCTTGCGTTATTGGCATGTATCGGACAGTAACTTCCTGGATAATAGCCCCAGATCTTACAAAAAGTGACTTTTATTTTTTAGCTCGTTCCCTGTCCAAATTGTGACTCTATCTTGCATGGCAACCACTGGTTTACTAATTATATTTATAGGTTTTCCTTTTTTTAACATAATATATAAATTTATTTTGATAGAAATTGTCGTCTTAAACATAATAAATAAATGGTCTTGTAACGAAAAAAAAAATCAAAAAAAAAATCTTCAGCACTTTTCAATCGCCGTTGAAGCGGAAATGGCCATAACGCATGTGTAATTAAATTCAATGCTGCGTTCTTCTCAGTCTCTCTATCGCCCAGAAAAATATTAGACTAGGATGTTCTGGGTGATCAAGACTACACTCTTCACAGTTAACAACAAATCAGGGATATCAGGGCCCTGTTTCTCGAAATCTTAACTAAAGATAAAATCCAAATTTTAGTAGATACTTCAATTTCGATTGGCTAAGCACTAAAATCCATCTAATATTATCCAATCAAATTACTAAAATTTGGATTTTATCTTAGTTAAAATTTCGTGAAACAGGCCCCAGCCCGCTCAGGCCCGCTACCAGTTTGAAATCGTCAGAATTTTATTAATAAGCAAAATTATACATTCGCATTGAACGTTAGCCTCCAATTTCGCTGACTTATATCATAAATGAATAACTCATTTAGTAAGGATTACAACAAAATTGGGGGGAGAAAACCAACGCAACTTTCACTTTCCCACACAATAATCTACACAAATTTGTGATAATCCTTCACTTTTCTCTACGGATTTGTTCCCGATCCCAAGATTAAGTAGATTAAGACGCGGCATCATCGAAGAAAAATACACAAATAGATTCTTCCCAGCTTCATTTCATGCTCTATATCATTTTGATTGATTTTTTCGCTGATCTTAAAAGTTTAGTTGGTGTTTTTTTTTTCCTGTCTACTTGTAAAGATGATTTACGTTAACGTGTACACTATCCGCTGTCACCGGGACAGATTAAGGGGGAGATAAATGGTTATGTTTATAATGTATCTTCCGGTTTAAACGTGGTTCAAGCACTATATATTGATTATATAATCTAGTTACAGGATACGATGATTGATTTGTTTAAGATTTATTTTAACCTCCTTTACACGCCGTCTTTAAAACTAATCCTTAACTGAGAGACTGTATCCAAGTCCTATAGCGAGGGAGAGAGAGAGGGGGGGGGGAGTAACGTCCACTCGACACAAACTAGGTCATTTCGGGACTAACACATGGTTCAATTTTATTTCAATAATTCGCTTGCGCGTAGGGGTCTTTAGCAGTGGGAGGAAACCGCAGGACCCGGAGAAAACCCACGAGATTGGACAGGCGACCCTACTCCTTGTCACGTACAACCGGGGAATCGAAACAGCGCCAGTTGACTCAATGACAGATCGTATGATACAGCGCGCACGTGCTAACCATTCGGCACCCCCACCCCACCCCTCCAAAAGTCCTATAGCATAAGTTCCTGGGTGGATTAGATTTATCAACCTTCAATGCATAACCTGACGTCCATTGGGATGTTTGTGGCACCATATATTATCTAAATGGTACTAATAACAGTATTACTGCAGGCGAAGAGAGAACCATTCGGGATTGGGTGTTTTTCAACCATTTTACATTCCAATTAAATAGATAAAGATGCATTATCTAACATTTAGATAAAGAATTGGCCGTTCTTTCTATAATAGTTAAAAATAGATAATGAAAAATGAAATTACTTTATTCTGGGCGAAGTTATGACTGTCTGAAGATGTAGGGTAGATTGTTTATTATCGTAGCAAAGGTACTCGACAGCCAAGGCTAAGTCTCGAGTATCCATTTTAACGTTAAATTTCTAAATCTAGCGGGTGTTCAAATCCATTTAAATCTCGGCCATCCGATGGTCTAGACAGGCTTGTCATGTGAATAAATGTCTAAATAAAAATTTATATCTTAAGCCCCCCACCCACCCCCAAAAAAGCCCGCTGTATCATAAGGCCTGTCATTGAGTCAACTGGCGTGGTTTCGAATGCCCGGTTGTACGTGACAAGGAGTAGAATCACCCTTCAGCCTCGTGGAATTTCTCCAGGTCCTCCGGTTTCCTCCCACTGCTAAAGACGCCTACGCACAAGCAAATTGTTGAAATAAAATTGAACCATGTGTTAGCCCCAAAATGACCTAGTTTGTGTCGAGTGGACGTTAAACCCCATTTCTCTCTCCCCCGCAAAACAGACCCGCAAATAGGTAGGTTTAGCTTTTTTACATAATTGCATCTTTAATGCATCTAAGGCCACTGTGAAACTTGTTCACAGATTATTCAATTAAATATTCATTTGGGTGAAGATAAAATGACAGATCTACTCATAAAGGAGAAAAGCTGTTTGGTTCTTTTTTTTATCGATTACAATGTAAATATTGGTCTATATTATGGTGTTAATTAGCAGGGCCCCCATACATTTCCTGTTAAATAATTCAATAATAGACGGTACATGTGACGTTAATTAGATATTGCTATCAACTTCCTACGTCATTGTTTCTATAATAAGTCAGCGCACAATCAGTCGATCGATAATTAATGGATAATTTAATTTTGCTGATTGTTAAAAGCTCGACAATAGACTAAAAATGTGGCAGTATTACTTAGAACCATGTTTATCACACGCAACGGCTTTTGGTGTTGTGACTGTGTGGGTCGAAAACCGTTTAGGTTAGCTGCGCTATATTTCTGAGATGTTGGTTGGCCGAATGGTTAGCACGTGCGCGCTGTATCATAAAGACTGTCATTACTGGCGTGTTTCGATTCCCCGGTTGTAAGTGACAAGGAGTAGGGTGGCCTGTCCAACCTCGGGGGTGTTTTCGTGGTCCCCCGGTTTCCTCCCACTGCTAAATAGACCCCTACGCGCATGCGAATTATTGAAATAAAATTGAACCATGTGTTAGTCCCGAAATAACCTAGTTTGTGTCGAGTGAACGTTAAATCCCATTTCTCTCTTTATCTCTAGCTATAGGCTATTTCTGGCCAATCAAGTCTACATAACGACATTTTGATAGAATAAATATGGACGGCTGATCTATGTAGAATATATGTTATCATATCAATGACGGTTTGATTAATCGTAGAGTCATGAATAAATAACTCAGAAAGTAAGTAACCGCCTCAAATCGCATTTCTAGTCTGGGAATCTATCAATTACCAACGTCTCTTCACACATTATTTAAATGATACTAGGCACCGAAGAGCCAATTATCAATTCGTCTATTTTCTCGGGCTATATGTCTTGTTTACGTATCGTGTTCTAGGCGTTTTATCAATACAAATCCAAAGTGAATGGACAATGAACGGTACTATGTAGCTCATCAAATATATGGCATCTAGTTCAGAGAGAGAGAGAGAGAGAGAGAGAGAGAGAGAGGGGGAGGGGGTAGCAGCCGCTTAAAACAAACTAGGCCATTTCGGGACTGAAAACGGTTCATTTTATTTCAGTCATTCAATTCTGGAACCGGATGTGACTTGTCGTGTACAAGCCTCGGATCCAAACCACAATAAGTTGACTCGATGACAGACCTGAGGATCTAAAGCGTACGCGGAATACCACTCGTATATGTACAACCTCACATGGAATATCTTATGTAACAGAGTGGCTATTGTCACGACGAGTCGGAGCCAAGTTAAGAACGAATTCCAAAATGGCTGCCAATCTCCCCAACACCAGCTTTGAAAAAGGAGCAGTATTTTCAACGTTTTCAGAACTGAAGGCAGCAATTGAGAGATGGGAAGGGTTAGGGTTAGGACTATTTTTACGACTATTCAGTTTTTAACTTCGCCGATGGAGGGCTGCGAAAGCATCGTCGTAACAATAGCCACTGCCTTTATGTTAAGCCAAAGACTTCAACAACTAAATATAGACCCCAAAGACAAGTTCTCAATTGAGGGTAAATTAAGCAATTTGTCAAATGGTCGACCACATGTACCAGAGGGCTTTTCAATATGTTTTGAACACAAGTTAATAAATCTATCACACCATAATGGCTATTAGCAAGCTGGTCAGACAATATTCGAGAATGTTTGGTTACATAAATTTGTGTAATTTTTCAGCTATGAGTACGTTTCAGATCTTGATATTTTACAAAATGGGACAGGATTTTAAAAATGAGTTCAATTAAAAAGAATAAGCGGTCACTCGGTAAACCTCTGTAAACCTCGGCAAATTCCGTTACTAGATGTAGGGTACTGGAATCTGCTGAGGTTTGCCGAATGAATAAGCGGTATAAAATTTACATCACAGTTTGCATGTTCTAAACGTCATCCCTCCGCATGTAACCAACTCAAAAAGCTATATAAAAAAGCCGAATTAGTGTAATTAAAGAGCGAAAATGAAATAAATTGAAATGAGGTTTAACCACCTACTGTTCTGCTCCGGTGTGCTATGGGGGGGATTGTGCACGGACACCGTGCAGGTTTTTTTTGTTTTTTTACGTGTACGCTAATGTGTACACGGGGACCTCAGCTTTACGACCCATCTGAATGACAAACGCTGTTCCTTGCCAGTTGTATACCCGTCTTCATTAGCCTAGTCGGAGCTGAAAATTAGGAGAGAGAGAGAAATAGGGTTTAACGTCCACTCGACACAAACTAGGTCATTTCGGGACTAACATAGTTTAATTTTATTTCAGTAATTCGCTTGCGCGTAGGTGTTTTTAGCATTGGGAGGAAACCGGAGGACCCGGAGAAAACCCACGATGTTGGACAGCTGAAACTTAGGACGTTAAGCCCAATTTCATTCATTTCTTTATTAATTATACGAAATGAAATGACATGAAATGGGGTTTAACGTCCTGTTCTGCTCCTATACTGGGCTAATGAAGACAGGCATTCGCCATACAGTGTGCTATGAGGGAAATTTTGCCCGGGCAGCGGCGCTACGGCCTACTCTTATATCGAATTCCAACTGCCAAGGGATCTTTTACGTGCACGCCAATATGTACACGGGACCTCGGTTTTCGTCCCATCCGAACGACTAGACAGCTGTCCTTGTCAGGCCCTCCGTCCTGCATCACTGACAAGGGGAAACCATGCCGGATAATCTGGATGAACCTTCTCGGCCAATGGTGGGATCTAACACCCGACTTCCAGGCTAGCGAGCCAGCGTATTACCCACAGCCACCTGATCCCCTATTGATTATACCCCGCGGTTTATGTTTACTGTGTATTTATAAAGGCGTCTAGTTACTATACATTAGTTAAATCTGAATCAGCCCGGTGGTTGTAAGTTTATCAAGTCGTGGTAGTTGCTGAACATCGGTGAAAGAAACATTTAGCCCTAAAGGTATCGGTGTTTTATATAGTGAATAATTTTGTAAAGACCTCTATCTTAGAAATATTATCATAGTTCTGTGGTACTGTCTATAGTTCTATCTGGAAAGACAGATGTTCAATTTCGTTAAACATGCATCATGCAAGAGCTAAATCTGCCTATTGCAGGTCTTTCTTTAGGCCTTAAATGTTATCTAAATTATTAATTAGACATTAATTAACTTATCCAGACCAGAATCAACTCTCGATGCCATCGCTAGCCTGCGATATTTACTGGATTAGGATCCGATCTGCTGCTCTACTCTCATTCATGATTAAATCAAGAAATGGATAATCGAGACTATGTATTTTATCGTACCGACTTTAGTAATGATTATTGAGGCTAGGCCCAAAATTCAATCGCTAAATTCTCGGTTCAGAGTGGATAAATTTGACTGAAATTTTCAGCAAATTGCCTTTACATTACGTAGTTATTAACTATTATAGTGAGAACTGCCAGCTCTTTATCTAATCTCCCATAATGTATCTTTAAATTTGAACCAGCCCGGTGGTTGTAAGTTTATTAAGTCGTGTTATAATCAAATTAATACTGGTCGATGGTTTACTTTTGATCGAGTCGAACTAAACTTCATTAAATAATAACCATGCAGGTTTGTGGTTCATTTCAAGTTTGGGGGGTAGGATGGCCGAATGGTTAGCGAGTGCGCGTTGTATCATAAGATTTGTCATTGAGTCAACTGGCGTGGTTTCGATTTCCCGGTTGTACGTGACAAGGAATAGGATCGTCTGTCCAACCTCGTGGTTTTTCTCCGGGTCCTTTGGTTCCCCCCTATTGCTAAAGAAATCTCTACGCGCAGGCGAATTATTGAAATAAATTAAACCATATGTTAGTCCTAAAATGGCTTAGTTTGTGTCGAGTGGACGTTATCCCCCCCCCCCTCTCTCTCTCTATCATTTCACTTTTTCTGACATCAGAAATTGTATACTTGAAAAACAAAACCCAACTAACAACACTACTTGGCAAAGTGTTTCTAATAATAAATATTATCAAGGCTTGAATGTTATATATTTCTCAATTGAGGACTTCAAATAGCTAACAAAGTCTTCTTTCACCATCGTATTATTTTAACTAGGATCGCGAGATCGACATCCTCATCAAATTGCACATTTACGGTCATATATCACGACGGCTTGAAACTCACGGGTCGATTGCTTAGCATTTGGTCATCCACTAACAGAAATTTTTCTCTACTGAAATGATTGGAATCGGTGAAAGAGCAGTTCCATTGCCTATTTTTATTTCACCAGGGGAAATCACCACCGTTGCTTTAATTACAAAGCCAACGGCCTCATTTCTAATATGTCGTGCTTAAGAGCAATAATGTACATATTGTTATATAACTAGTTATGATTGACAATTAATACAGCTATTGGAATAGAAACAAGGCAGATTGCTTGAATAACTTCTGATTATATATTCTGCCGGATATTAGACGGATAAGGACGTCTGTCATTTACTTGTGTCAACATTACCTTGTTTGGGTACAATCTAATGAACAATAAGAAGTAATTTGACTCAACTTGAGTCTTTTAAATGTTCCCAATAACTACAATACAAGAAGCTTCATTAGGTGTTTTAATAATAATATTTTAAATATTCTCTCCCAACGGATATTAAAATCGCACTTTCTTTAATGTCAAATTTATTTCTGCAATCATCAATCCTTCCAAGAGCAATTAAAGGCATTGAAGACATTAATAATAACGACAAGCAAGGGATCTTGGATATATTTCTGTAACAATAAATATGTCAAGGTCCACGTCTAAAATGTTGCACTAGGTGGGTGTCTTCTTTCATAGAATACGGTTATGCGCATTACGAGTCTAGTGATATATCTCTGTCAAAGATGACTGCCTTAACACGTGCTGTCACAGCACGCGGCATCAATCATTGGCTGAATGGCGCGTGCATTGTTTACATAAGACGTTACTGCTTCGGAGAAAATGATGCATTTTAGTCATTTTAATACCCATTTACACTAAATAGGAAATAATTTTTACCTACAAATACGTCAAACGCCTTTATTTATTTTTCCAATACATAAAAAAAATGTTTTAGAATTTAATTTGTCGCAGGAAAAAAGTTAATATTTCTGGCTCATTAAGCCGCATCGATGTCATCCTTATCAGTGATTGTAGAGTCCTAGCAAATATTCACTGCCGATCAGTGTGATTTCATCTATGTACGGCTAAATCTATTTGTTAAGGCCAGCTCAATGTTTGTCAAGGTCGCTGAGATGTAAATAAGGTTAGGGCACGTAATTATTGGCGAGATTGTGGGTTAGGGTAAGCATTGGGGCTAGGTCCAGGGTTAGGGTTAGGGTTAGGGTTGGGATTCGTGACCTAAAACGAAAAATTCAGCTGGCCTTATCATTTAGCACTACATCTATGTACCCATTCAGTGAGAGGTTTAGTATTAACAAATGACAGCTTCAACCTTTTAACTAACAAAGATCAATGCTTTATAATAAGAGATAATATTCTCTGAAACACTCTGCTGACATATTATGACTAAAACCAATATTAAGAAATGATAATTGTTTTCGACTTGACCTTTAAGAGCCACAGTTTTTTCGTTTCTATAAAGCACCATATATAGCCCGTAGATGAATGTCATAGATTAATTTCGATCTCTTCCATAACTATCTTTACTGACAACAATACCCTAATTAAGGCTACAAGAATTCATTAAATTTCTTTTCACAAACACCATAAAGGCCATTCCCCCACACAAGTCTCGCTATGCAGCGTTAGTGCGTGGGCTGTAAGGGAAGACAACTCTGTTCGGGAGTTTGTATATATAAAGGCTTGTACGTCGACAGTCCGATTGTCTACGATATCACCCTAGGTGGAAGTGGACGTAAAACTCTAGAAACGAACGAACGGACGACAGTCCGATTGGTCTAGAGTGCAGTGCTTCGACCTCTAGCTGGCCGGTCACCTCTGGCTTGCGGTTGTGGTTTCGATCCCTGGTGTGAGCGTATGTGGCTTGGAGAATGGGCCCCCTTCTCAACCTCGTGGGTTTACTCCGGGCACTTCGGTTTCCTCCCACAGGAAAGACCACTGCGCGTGCGCCGAGATAATAAAAATGAAAACTTGTCTGCGATATCACCTTCGGTTGAAGCGGACATTAAACACTAAGAACAACAACGACAGTCCGATTTCTCGTTGGACAAAATACCCGAGGCACACAATATCGATGTCTGGTTACCGATGTCATGTCAGCAACGGCGTTGAGATCTTGTGCACCAGAATTTCTTATCTCATGCATTGTCACGTAGCGATGTTCAAGCATGGATAGGGGAATATGTTGCTAAGTGTGTAAGAAGCTGGCTCGCTAGCCTGGAGGTCGGGTGTTCGATCCCTGCATTGGCCGAGAAAGTTCATCCAGATTTTCCGGCGTGATTCTCCCATGTCAGTGATGCAGGACGGAGGGCCTGACCAGGACAGCTGTCTAGTCATTCGGATGGGACGAAAAACCGAGGTCCCGTGTACATATTGGCGTGCACGTAAAACATCCCTTGGCAGTTGGAATTCGATATAAGAGTAGGCCGTAACGCCGCTGCCCGGGCAAAATTTCCCTCATGGCGTATGCCCGTCTTCATTAGCCCAGTTTAGGAGAAGAACAGTAGGACGTTAAACCCCATTTCATTTCATTTTCATTTCAAGCATGGACATTAAGGCATCTGTCACAGACAGCGTCAGACACAAATTATCACTCAACGTATATGTTATAATAATGATGTTGTATGATAATCTGTTTGACAATGAGCCAATAACATCACCAAGCCCGGACTTAAGGCATCTTGTCACAGACAGCGTCAGTCACAAATTATCACAAAACGTATATATTATATATAATAATACTGTTAGTCTCTATCATCCAGAAAAATATTCTACGAATACTAGGAGGTTCTGGGTGACCGAGACTATAATACTATGATAAGGTCCATGATAATACTATGTGATAATCTGTCTGACAAGTGCGCCTTATGTCCAGGCTAGGCGATCTTATTGGATCATTGTAAGTTAAGGGATGAGTTAGCATTGGGTTGACTTGGAGTTTAGTTAGTGTATAGTTAGTATCGAGTCCAGGGGCGTAACTGTTTGCGGGGTGTGTGTGTGTGGGGGGGGGGGGGCGGTACGCCCCATACTGCACACACAGAGATCCACCTACTTCATACTTCGAGAATAGATCTCTGTCCTAAATGGCCGCCATATCTAACAAATAGTATATCGCCTGTAATGCGGTTCTACACCGTTTCACATCTGGCATACACACAAAGACTAAAAAATTCTATTCAATGTCATTAAATGAAAGCAGAAAAAGTACTTCTCAAAATTCTCGAAATATACTTAGTATTTTCGACTAAAATCGTCGATTTAGTATTCAAAATGTCGGTTAACTAGCTTAGTGTCTGTTCTAAAGCGAAGCTAACTGTAGACAGACAGCCTTAGTTTAGTATGATGTATGCCCGTGACCGAGTCAAGTGTTGCGTTATTCAACCTATATAATTACAAGCTATATTTTACACACGGAATCGATCTTTAACACTTCTTTCAATTAGAGTTACCCTGGGTATTGACTCGCGAATTATGCGCATAAGCTAGACACGCGGAATTGAGATTCTGGCCACTCGTTTCCGTTCTGTTACTCAACTCACATAATTTAATCAGAAACAAATTCAAAACCATGGGATTAGTGTTTAAGGTATTTTTAAATTTAATTTCGCTATGTTATAAACTATTAATAATCCATAATTGTGGTGTTTGAAACTTGTTATGGCTTATGGGGTGTTGGATGGCAGAATGGTTAGCGCATGAGCGCTGTATCATAAGGTCTGGCATTGGGTCAACTGGCGTAGTTTCGATTCCCCGGTTGTACGTGACAAGGAGTAGGATTTGCCTGTCCAACCTCGTGGGTTTTCTCCGGGTCCTCCGGTTTCCTCCCACTGCTAAAGATCCCTACGCACAAACGAATTACTAAAATAAAATTTGACCATAATATGTTAGTCCCGAAATGACCTAGTTTGTGTCGAGTGGACGTTAAACCCCATCTCTCTCTCTCTCTCTCTCTCTCTCTCTCTGTTATGGCCTGCATTCCGGACTTAACATATGTCAACCCCGTGAAACCACTATTAAAATCACTAATTACCACTTCAGCTCCGATACTGTATCAACCAAGATCAAAGCAAGACACATCCTCTTTTGTCCTGTTGAAGACATTTCTTTCTTCAACTCAATCTATATTTTCTAATTACATTGGGAGAAAGCTCAGTACACGGGGTATTGATTTAATAAAGACGTCGATAACAAGTCACAATGGCATCAGTAGACAGCTAATCGTCCAACAAAATCATCAACAATAGCTGAAATATGAAAATTATACTCATCGCGAACTTATTTTGTCTTTTTGTTGGTTTTTTTTGTTTAAAAAAAAACAACACCTAATGGATATCACTGTGTGACGAATGACCGAACTGAACAGATCAAGAAAGAAACCCCGGCAAAGTCAGATATGTGGCCCACACAACTGCTGGAATCTAAGACTAGATATATAATTTTATACTCTTAAACATACATTATGGGAGATTAGATAAAGCGCTGACACCCTAAAGAGGCGAACCTATTCCTTGTCACATATATCCGGGGAATCGAAAACATGCCAGTTGACTCAAAGACAAATCTTATGATACAACGCATTCGCGCTAACCATACGGCCATCCCCCAAACTTGAAATAAACCGCAAACCTGAATGATTATAATTAAATGAGTTTAGTTCGACTCAGATCAAAAATAGACCAGTATTTTAAAACTTGATTCTACCACGACTTAATAAACTTACAACCACCAGGCTTATTCAAATTTAAAGATATATTATGGGAGATTAGATAAAGAGCTGGCAGTTCTCACTATAATAGTTAAAAACTAGATAATGTAAAGGGAATTTGCTGAATATTTCAGTCAAATTGATCCACTATGAACCGAGATTTTTGCGATTGAATTTTCGGCCTAGCCTCGATCATCATTACTAAAGTCGGTAAAATAAAAAATATAAACATAGTCTTGATTATCCATTTCAAGATTAAATTATGAATGAAAGTCGAACAGCAAATCGGAACCTAATCCAATAAACATCGCAGGCTAGCAATGCCATCGAGAGTTGATTATGGTCTGGATAGGTTAATTAATGTCTAATTAATAATTTAGATAACATTTAATCAGGCCTAAAGAAAGACCTGCAATAGGCAGATTTAGCTCTTGCATAATGTATGTTTAATATGTATATTCTACCAGAAATGAAAGGGACTACTTTAGTACAGAATTTTAACAGTAATAATATCTTGTTTCTTTCAAGTATAAAATAATATTTTAGGTCCTAGCTAAATTATCGAATTTTATGATAGAAATGGGGTTACTTTTCTGCTCCATCCGGACTAATGTAGATGATCATACGCTATTCCAACTGCCAAGGATTATTTTACGTGCACGCCAATAAGTACACGGAACCTGGCGTTCTCCCCATCCGAACGACTAGACACTATTCCTTGCCAGACCCTCCGTACTAGACCACTGACAAGCGGACAACACCGTGGCTTTCGGAACTTGATGACGTGAAAACAATAGTCCTTGAGCTAATACAAAATGGCGTCACATTCCCAGCTCTCGAAGTTGTCACCGGCAAGTCAAGACATATTAAAATCGCTTAAGAACGGTCTGACAGATGCCAAACTCAGACCGCACAAAGATTGTAAAGTCTGGCTTCGAGAAGATGGAAAATTGGTGATAGAGAGACCAGAAGACCTGTGGAAAAAACATTTTGACAGACGCAAAGATAATTGCGAAGATGGTTTCTTCACGGCACCTTGGGAACCATATAGGTGTTTGGGGGGATCTTTAACGTTAGAAACAAGCGATTTGTTATATCAAACTCTTTCTGATTATTTGAAGAAAAACGAAAAATGTAAAACAGAAGATTCTATAGGTGAAACCTCGATTCCGAAAAAAGAGGTAGCAGAAGTTAACGAAGAAGTTAAATGCTGCCGCAATCGCAGGCGCCCTGCCACTGGATTCGAACCGATACAAGAATCGTTAAAGATTGGCGCTGAAAGAATCGTGGCATTGAGAGGTGGATTACCATACATGGAACATATAAAAAGAATAGAAAAACGTTTAGAGGATAAAGAAGAGAAGCCGATTAATGGAATGATTTTGATGTCCACGGATGATTTAGCTTTCATATTTCACGCTAAAGAATCGACTACGTCGCGTCCCGCTAGCAGTATGAAACAATCCCGTGATGGTGGTGATTCTGATACCATCACCAGCAATAAACAGGATTTAAAAAACAAGGCTACTCCCGAAAAAGATATCAAAGGCCAAATCAAGGAAACTCCAGTTAAATCTGAAAAATCAGTGGACAGTTTGTTGAGGGTTAATAGCGGTTTAACTGACAGATTAAACAGACTTAGAGGGGATAATCTCGAGTTCCTTAAAGCAGTTCACAGGATTATGATTATTTTGAAAAGTATCAAATCAAAAGATTTGAAAAGTCGATACCCACTTAGTCAAACTCAAATTCGAGATATGGAGAAAGAGCGAAAAGTTTGTAAACTGGCTGGACTGTCTCTTTTCAACAAACGTCCTTCAACCGATACTAACTTGTCTCCCGATATGTCCCCTCCATGCATACCCAGTAGACATACTTCACTACTCGCGCCCACTCGAAGAAAAACTCGTCTGTTGACTATATTTGGTCACGGTGGCCCATTGATATCTTTGACTAGTCGTATGAATACAACTAATGATAGAAGGTCACGTATGGCGGTGGAGAGAGAAGTTCGCGTGGAAACGTGGGAAGATTTGTTGCGAGTTGGTGATAAAACGCCCGAACCTCATAATAACCACGAAGTGGCGGTAAATGTGGTACCCGAAACAATTATTCCAAAACCTACAAAGTGTTCCAGGTATACCAGTGCCAATGAACATAATGTCGCAGAAGAGAAAAATAAACCCGCCATTTGGCAAGTTATAGCCAACGAAAAGGTCAAAAACAAAGGATTTCAAGAGACAAACAAGCATGTAAAAGCTAAAGATCCCGCTAATATCCGTCAACGTCTACAGAAAGAAATGGACACATTGACCACAAGTTTAAAAGATAGTTGTAACACCGAATTGAAAAAGTTAAATAGGGAAAGGCTCAGTGCATTTCGTTACAAATTCGGTACCCTTCGTGAAACGTCTACTCTGGAAAGTCATTTCGCGAAGATGAGGCAACCCAGAGAGTATATAGTGAACCGCCTTCATGAAATGCCAGACGTCATTCCTTCTAAATGGTTAGAAGAATTAACAGAAAGGATCCACAATCTCGTGGGACCCGAAGAGTCCGAAATTAACGTAGCTTTAGCACATCTTGGTCAGCATTCCCAGGCGAGTGTAAAAAACATTCCCCAAACCAAGGCTCGTTTATGTTTAATAGTCATGTCATTACCAGCTTACGATATCTGTAAAATATCTACCCAATTAGCCATCACATTTATACTAGAGAAGGTTTTTCAGGGCCCTGTGGAGGAATTCTATCATTGGTTAAGTTTAAGAAAACTGCCATTAGCTATAATAAAATAATTGTGAAATATAACCTTTGCACTAAAAAACAGGGCACATCCTGGGCACTTATTCACGAAAACTTAAACTAAGTTACAATCGAAATTTTAAGAAATACTGCAACTTTGATTTTACTGGTCAGCCAATCGAATTGCAGTATTTCTTAAAATTTGTCGATAATAAACAACAGTCATTATCTGTGATTTATCACCCTTCTTTCACCTTGAATGTAATTATCGGAAACAACTCACCACCATCTGAACGATCAATAAAATAAAAGGTTTTATCAAATGATTTTCTCTTCTTTGTTAAAATCTACTTCAGAATTTTTCAAGCATAATATGAAAGATATTTTTTTAAAAATACAAAATCATTAAATGAAATAAAACATATTGAATCTAGGCCATTACGCCATCTTTAACCTCTGTTATGATTACAGAATAAAACACGAGGGAATATTCATCGTTTCGCTTCTTCTCATTTCGTATTTCATTTGTAACGGATATTTGTGTGTTTCCATCAAATCTGCTTAATGTAAATACGGTTTCCATGGTATTCCATAAACTATGGTTTGTTATTTTAAGCGTACAGTATCAGTAATTGGACAGAAACATTACAAGAGAGAAGCAGGATCGTTATTTCATTAATCTATAAATCTTTTTTACTATCATAGAACAAGCACGTCCACCACAACTCTTATCTTGAGTGGACATTTTACAAAAATCCCACAAGAATCGATAATTTAATAGACTGGGTGTTAATAAATAATTAGTTACCCGTTAGAATTGTTAGGAGACGCTGTTACAGCTTGTCTATGGATACTGTCATGGGGCTGAATGCCGTGTCAAGAGAAATGAAAGAGGAACAATTCCAAAGCTTCCCGGTGCTAAAAGCATTAGACGTGTATGAATTATTGAAAACGTTCGACCACAGCTAAATTATTACACAAATCAAGCACGAAACATCTGTCCAGCGTTCACAAATTCCAACTCTGCAACGTTAGGATAGAACATAACACGCTTGCGGCTATTTTTTCGGTAAGGATAACACCATTACACTAGGGTTAAAATTGCCACAAACCATTACTGAACATATGTCGTCTAAAATGAATAGCAAATTCGTATATTTTTTATGTTTTGTCGTGCCCGTCTTTATTCAATCTGATTTAAACACAAATCCTATTTCGTTTCGTTTTTTATAGTTCAAAATTTCGTTCTACTTGTCTTCACAACACTAGATCTTTATTTAGTGTACGTAGGCCATCAAAAGTATAAAAAAACGAAACGAAATATAGATCTGTATTTTAATCAGATTGATCTTCATTATAGTCCCGTCGGTGCAGAACTGTAGGTCGTTATACTCCATTTCGTTTCGTTTTGTCTTGCCTACTTCTATTTGATGCGGTTTTTATTTCAAATCATGTACACACAAGTTATTAAATATTTATACCGCGGTCTCTATATAGATATCTCCAAAGGACTGGGTCTGAAAATATTGATTGCCAGGAGACAAAGGGGGCCCAACCACCATTTAATTTTTGAAATGAATAATTTAAATTTTCAAAAAATATGTACGTGGAAACAAAAAGATGTAATTAGTTTCCCAATTTTGTTTTCTTTATATTTTTTGATAATTTATATTTTAAATATATTGTCTAAATGTCTAAGGGGGCTCCTCGGGGTCCCACTTGTCATTGGGCATGCTGACAACCTGGCCAGTCCGCCACAGTGCATGTAGCTGATAACTCCTTATAGTTTGTTGAACTCGTCTTTATATTTTGATATGTTCACAGTAATCTTAATGGTCACCATTCCAAGGGTTAGTGCTAAATGATAAGGCCAGCTCAATTTTTCGTCATAGGCCAAGAGATGTAAATAAGGCCAGCGCTAATCCCAACCCTAACCCTAACCCTAACAAATAGATTTAGCCCATTCGAAGCCCCAGAAGAAGAGAGATGTATCACGTGCACCACAAGGATGTACAGAAGGTCATCGCCTCACAAAGGTCACCCCCAGTCAGTTTAAGATTTTCAAATCGCCATTTCAGTCTGTACTCTGAAGACTATTTAAATTCCTATCATTCTTTTCACCAGATAGTAAATAAAACAATTAACTAGTAACTGAGACGTCCAGACCATGTCATGTCATGCATCCAAATAAACATCATCTCTTTTCGTGTAGATAATCTGTTTCAAACTAATAGCCGCCATTAATGAGCTTGCGGCTGACAGCACAGTCCACAACATATCATGATGGACATGTTGCAAGAGTCTATTATAAATGGTTTTACATTAGAGTTGATTTATTCCAATCAACTTCTCTTGATATATTTCGTCTGGTCAGATAAGAATATAAGCAGTGGATTGGGTTAATGATATATTAATGGAAACGTTCTAAATCTGGACATACACCGTAAAATAAATTAAGGTTCAATTATTTCACAAAAGTAAATCATGTCCAATCTGATTAAAATACAGATCAATATTTCGTTTCGTTTTTTATTCTTTCGATGGCCTACACTACATGAAGATCTGACCGGTTGTAGCGATAGGTCGCGTCAAAGGTCATACGAGCGGTTTTTGACCCTATGACGTCAGACATTTGATTAACCAATCAGCATTGATGTTACTAGTGGATTACCCACAGTTCCGTGCAAAACACGCCTAAAGCTGAACTGAAATAAATGGATCATATAAGTATAAGATACTGTTTTCAAGAATTTGTTAAATCATCGTTTTGGTATTACATGTATAGCCTAATTGGACTCAGGGGGGGGGGGGGGCTTCGAATCCCCGGTTGTACGTGACAAGCAGTAGGGTCGCCTGTCCAACCTCGTGGGTTTTCTCCGGGTCCCCCGGTTTCCTCCCACTACTAAAGACCACTACTTCTAGGCAGAATTAATGAAATAAAAAAAATAAACCATATTTTAGTCCCGAAATGACCTAGTTTGTGTCGAGTTGACGTTACCCCCCCCCCCCTCTCTCCCTCTCTCTTTGGGCTCATTTTCTATAAAACAGAACAGTTCAGCTTTGATTAAACTATGGCTCAGGATCCCGGACAACTAAAAAAATAATAGGTACCATTCTTAAAATCTCATTCTTTAAACTCAAAGCGATAAAATCATTCACGGAGAAAGCCATCTGTAAATAGCACATTTAAGGGATGAACAACCACAGAGTTCATTCACTTGTAAAGTATATGTGACGAAAGGATAGTTAATCAGATTCAGTTGTTTCTAACAGCTAAGATTTCTTATAAAATAATCATTAACCCCTTTAGACGTTCAGATTAATCTAACTATTGGAGGATTAGGATTAGTTTGTAAGAAAAGACAAGCCACTGCATTTAATTATATATAACACAATTTCTTAAAGAGGTTAATACCACATGATTTTTAAAAAACTGAATTTACTACTGATTTATAAATTAATTAAAAATTAAAATAGAAACCCAATCTGATTAAAACACAGATAATATTTCGTTTTATTTTTTTTTATAGGTCAAAATATCGTTCTACTTTTCTTTAGTACACTTGGAACTGGAAGAGATGCTATATAACACGCGTTCTAGATGATGTGAGGGTTTAGCCAATGAAACGGTCTGTTACGGCGAGTTTTTGGCGTGAGGTACACGGACCTGTGGGTAACGCACTAGAAACATCAATGCTGATTGGCTAATCAAATGTCTGACGTCATAGGGTCAAAAGCCGCTCGTATGACCCTGACGCGACCTTCCACTACAACCGGTCAGATCTGTATTTTAATCAGATTGATAGAAACCTAGTCACATCAAAATTTATAATTATTTTTTTATAATTCTTCAGTATATAAAACAAGCGGTTGATATGCAAGATACGTCCACATTTTGCTAGAGCTGGACAGAGAAAAGCCCAATAAAGAAGCCATTTTTCGTACAATCAAGGGCCATAATTCAGGAAGTTACGATCCGATATGCGTGAATATGAGAGGTACCAAGCTCTTTGGGTTATAAACATGCATTTCAAATTTCATCAAAATCAGATGAAAATTGTGACCTCTAGAGTGTCCACAAGCTAAAAACGTGATTTTTCGTACAATCAGGGGCCATAATTCATGACGGACAGGGGCGACGACAATATACGTCCACATGAAAATGTGGGCGTATAAAAAAAGAATTCTTAAGCTAAATTCCCGGACCATAATTTTGCATTGGTTTAGAACCTATATTGGAAGTATTTATCACGACAATGATTAAATGGTTATATTAAAATTAGTATCCATGGTATTACCACGTCTGACTGTAAAGTTCTGAGCCAAACTGTGAAAGACCTGTACAAATTTTTCTTCAGCCGCTACGCCCTAAAAAAAGTCCTTCACAGCTGACATGACGTCATCATTACTAAGAAAATGACGACTGACTAGTACTTTTTTCATTGTTTGGAAATAGGTGGAATTCTGACGGGATCAAATCGAGTGATTAAGGTGGGTGGTTAAATGCGTTCGAAGTCACAATGATGGATAGCTGACGTGGCAATTACCGATTTATGACCAGGAGCATTGTCTTGGTGGAACATCTGGTGCCTTTAGTGAGTATTCCCCATCGCTTAGCTTTGATGGCGTCATGCGAATGTCTCAGTAAGTTAGCATAATATCTTCCATTGATAGTCTGACCTTTTTCAGTGATGAATCCAGGTCTCACCCATGTTTACAAATCTAGCCAAAACAGCGCAGATTGACACAGTCAAGAGCTTTGGCACCTTGCAGAAACTTTTGTCATTCCTAACTCGTTGGCGATAATGTACTCAACCCTCTCATAAAGAGATGCCCACAACATTGGCAATATGTCGAGTGGTCAATCGTCGATCAACCATCACCATATCATGCACTCGGGTAATATTTTCTTGAATGGTGGCTGTTGATGACCTTCCAGGACGCAGGTCATCGCAAAGGCTCTCTCTCTGACACGCTTACATCCCGCAGCCCACATCTTGACTGTTGGAAAGGAAAGGGCACGATCCCCTAAGTGGAGACGGGGTCGGCATTTATCTGTGTTGGGATTAGTCCTTGCATTTGCAGGTACTTGATGAATGCCCTATATATTGCCAGTTTTGTCTGTTTATGGTGATTTGGATAGGTGCACAAGGCGATCTGTTACGAAGACTATAACACTACAGGTGTAGTTCATATGTCTATGATTCCTTCAATGATTGTTCTTGTTGGTAGCATAAGTTTGTTTTAACTCCAACTGATCTATCCTTTTCAGGCTTAGCAATTTTCAGCCAGCGCTCCTATAATGAAGTATCCATCTTCCCTTTTAGCTAATTATGAAATTATTTTAAAAAATGCAAAGAATGAATATTCTAGACAAAGAATTAAAAATTGGAGAAGGAAGGGGAAATCTATAATATAGATTGTAGGTTTCAAAATTATTAGCACATCGTTAAGCTGGATCAAATTATATAAGATCAAAATTATGTTTTAATGACACACGATTCTGTTCAGCCGACCATCTATAGAGCCAACGATATTATTTATCTTCCTGCATTATCAATTGTTTTTCAAAAGCGATGAATTGTGAAACATACAGAATTGCAGTTCTTAAAGGTTTGTTAGCGCGTGCGCTTTGTATCATAGGGTCTGTCATTGAGTCAAATGGCGTGCTTTCCCCGGTTGTACATGACAAGGAGTGGGGTCGCCTGTCCAACCTCGTGGTTATTCTCCAGGCCCTTCGGTTTCCTCCCACTGCCAAAGAAATCTCTACGCGCAGGGGAATTATTGAAATAAAACTGGACCATATGTTAGCCCCCCCCCCCTCTCACTCTCTCGCTCTCTCTCAGGTTTATGATTCATTTCAAGTTTAGTGGGTTGAATGGCCGAATGGTTAGCGAGTGCGCGTTGTATCATAAGATTTGTCATTGAGTCAACAGGCGTGGTTTCGCTTGTACGTGGCAAGGATTAGGGTCGTCTGTCCAAACTCGTGGTTATTCTCAGGACCCTTCGGTTTCCTCCCACTACTAAAGAAATCTCTAAGCGCAGGCGAATTATTGAAATAAAACTGAACCATATGTTAGTCCCGAAATGACCTAGTTTGTGTCGAGTAGAGATTACCCCCCCCCCCCCTCTCTCTCTCTCGTAAAGGTTTGTTGCACCTCTGGAAAACAATATCATCTATTGGTGGCCATGCTGCGCCCGAAACCATGTAAAGTTTTAAAATATCTACCAGATTATTTCACGGTAGACTATTTCATTAACTCTATAATTAATATCAAATTGATGCCTTGGGTGAATTTGTTATTTTCAAATTGATGCCTTGGGTAATTTTTTTTTTTTTTGTGGAATGGCTGGTATGGTTGTTATTTTCTGAAATGACGGGTGTAATTAGAAATAGATATGTTATAATATCAAAATCCACAGTGGCATAAACATTATGCTATTAAAAAAAACCTAGTAAATATGTTTATATAGATATAATATTTGACAGATCTATTCTTGAAAAATATATTCTACAGATTACATTTATCAAATGGCGGGTGTGTTTGTTATTTTCTGGAATGGCGGGTGTGATTAGAAATAAATATGTTATAATATTAAAATCCACAGTGACATAAACATTATATTATTAAAAAAACCCCAGTAAATATGTTATAATATCAAAATCCACATTATATTATAAAAAAAACCCCAGTAAATATGTATATAGAGATATAATATTTGACAGATTTGAAAAATATATTCTGCAGATTACATTTATTCAATGCTGCCATTATTAGATTACTTTTTCTATTAATGCTAGTCTTTTGGGCCTGTCTATCAATTCCTGTATCAAAGATAAGAAATATAGTCTGCCTACATTAAACTCTGGAGACAGTCACGAATTCCGTGATAAAATCGTTAACCCTTGGAGGATAAAAAAAATATATATCCGTTCTACTTTCTGCTATTGCGTCAATGTTCTACAGAGGATAATGTATGATGCGTCACAAATAGCTGCTAATTTCCATACATCAATAGTTTTCTTGCGATAACAAGATTATTTGTTATTGAACAACTGGTTCCTTGCGGGTCCTTACATATAATCACAGTATGTAATTTCTGTAAAGCTTCTGGTATAAGGAATTGTTTCTTGGGAACAAAATGACTTCTTTGGCTGCTTCCATTTGACAGTAACTCAGCACATTGAAGTGGTATGCTTGGATGAACATATGTTCTGAACGTTTAAAAGTAAAGAGAGAGAAATGGAGTTTAACGTCCACTCGACACAAACTAGGTCATTTCGGGACTAACACATGGTTCAATTTTATTTCAACAATTGGCTTGCGCGTGGGGGGGGGGGGGGTCTTTAGCATTGCCAGGAGGTTGGACAGGCGACGCTACTCCTTGCCACGTACCAACCGGGGAATCAAAACCACGCCAGTTGACCCAATGACAGACCTTATGATAAAACACGCACGTGCTAACCATTCGGCCATTCACCCCCCCCCCCCCCGCGAATCCCAAACGACCATAAGCAATACCATTAAAGGCTGGATACTAAACCTTCAATAATTCAACTCAAAGTTAAATATTCTGATCTGATGTTGCCATTAGTGATGGGACAAACTGCATGGGATTACTTTTTGATACAAAAGATTCTAAACGGAAGTCGGTTTGTTTACGGATTTTAATTTCATTGTTGGCTTACCGAGTCGACGCACAACCAATTGTACCTCAGGATCGATTTATCTATGGTGACAGAATTTGGAACGATAACATACCAACGTATAAATTCCTTGACCCTAATTAAATATGCCTGACATATAAAACTCTTTAAAGGACTGCAAAATCAGATATCCAGAATATTGTAATCGATAGGAAACTTATCAAACGAACTGTCTGTTAACGAGACAACCTGTTCATTGAAACATTCAAGAGGAATTGTGTTTTGCTAGAAGGTGGATCTGGTCAGCTATCCCCCTCGCCCCTGACCTCTACCAAGCCCCAGCGGTGAATACAGAGGAAGAAAACAAGCCATACCACAACGGAATAAGCTGATTTTGAATGTTATTCATGAGTGATTGGCGTAGTTGATCTTTGTGATAGGTTGATGGTAATCAATGTTTATTCACGGAAACCATAAGGCGCTTTCCAATAAATAACACATCCAATACTTGACAGGTTTCTCGAGCTTGTTTAATACAAAAATAACCCCCTTCTAGACAAATTATATCATCATTTGGATTTTTTTCTCCACTATCTGTTGTTCCTTTAACAGATTCTACTGCACACGGCTTAGAAATAATCTAATTAATCACATTCTGTCAACAATTTGACGTAGATCACGTAGATGCATTATTATGTCGTAAATTAATACCAATCAGCGTGAGTTTTATTCAAAAACAATTCCCAGGAGTTTAGAGGATTACTGTAATTATTTTTCTATCTCTATTAAAGGCCTTAAAGGACGAATATGATTCCGTTGTGCGTTTGCCTAATTGATCTCCGTGTTAGCAAACAGACCATGAAAGACAAGTCAACAGCATACAAACCATATGGGATGAAGTATTCAAGAACGCTACAGATATCCAATCTTTTATAAGAAGGGGATTCACCGAAACGTACTTTGTATTTCTGATAGATATATAATAAATTATCCCGTGTATACATTCCATAAGTAAAAACATTAATATTTGTGAAAAAAATAGCCATAACCTACCTTATAAAATGATACCAAAATTCTTGTTGTGCCGAGCCAACCTACTCTGTTAATCTACACTCACGTATGGCGGACAGCCTCTAAACAGAACTCCATCGAAATCGATTCGTAGATAGTGATGGATCACACCTACACATGCGTCTGCGCGACGACCATTTTCCTGCAAGTGCCAGTACCATTATTCTGAGAGCAACCAAGAAAATCAATTAAGCATTGCGATAATAACATACCTTTGTATTAAGCCTAGACTTATTATTTTCAGCTCAACGAAACATTTCTGTTTTAATGAAAAACATAAATTTCTATATGGTTTCTTTGTTGAGAGCGACAAGTCTGTCGAAATATCAACAATTAGTATAAGCGGTCGAGATGAAAGGCTTTTTTGTGTGACGACAAAAATTAATAGCATGTAGATTGTAAGTAAAAAAAAATATACATCAAAAACAAATATAAGTAGTCTTTGACATTTGATCAAGAACAAAGGCATTGATAATTGATTCTTAAAAAAATATATAAATACATGCTTAATTGAATAGCTATAAGTTTGTTGCATTCCATAGTTTTAATATTAATTTAATAGTAACTGCAGGAGGACAACATTACACAGAAAACAAAAACGGACATAAGACCAGAGAGAGAGAGAGAGAGAGAGAGAGAGAGAGAGAGAGAGAGAGATGGGGGTTAACATCCACTCGACACAAACTAGGTCATTTCGGGACTAACATATAATTCAATTTTATTTCAATAATTCGCTTGAGCGTAGGGGTCCTTAGCAGTGGGAGTAAACCGGAGGACCCGGAGAAAACCCACGATGTTGAACAGGCGACCCTACTCCTTGTCACGTACAACCAGGGAATCGAAACCACGCCAGTTGACTCAATGACAGACCTTATGATACAGCTCGAACGTGCTATCCATTTGGCCATTCGGCCATCCCCACCCCCCATCACAAGACCAACCCAGACCAACCTGCGGACAAGACACACTACATTGCAAGAAATAAACAACAATTAAATAATATATATCAAAGCAAGAGAATGTAGATAATTAGAATGGATAACGGCTTATAAACAATATATATAGATAATTATTCTCGAAGTTACACGACTGGCCGCAAGAAACAAGCCAAGAGGGACGTGTTATGAGACATGCCGTTTTTCTGAAGACACACTTTCGTATTACTGAACCGATGACTGAACTATATAGATTTTAAACAAACTTCATCTGGATATGACATGTTTACGTGTTATTTTAATTACTATCGGGACGTTGGTGGCGTCAGGGGATGCAAGCAAACATTTTTTTCTGAAAAACTGTCAATAGTCAATAACTAAACTAAGCATGTGATAAAGAAGTCAAGAAGTTTTATCTTTGCTTATATCATTCTGTAACACAATCTCAGAATTGGTAAATTGCTCTCGTACAGTTGTACTGCAGCCTAGTCTGAAATATATCGTGGGGGGGGGGGGGGGGTGGCTGAATGGTTAGCGTGCGCGCGCTGTATCATAAAGTCTGTCGTTGAGTCGACTGGCGTGGTTTCGAATCCCCGGTTGTACGTGGCAAGGAGTAGGATCGCCTGTCCAACCTCGTGGGTTTTCTCCGGGTCCTCCGGTTTCCTCCCACTGCTAAAGACCCCTACGCGCAAGCGAATTATGTAAATAACATTAAACCATATGTTAGTCCCTAAATGACCTAGTTTATGTCGAGTGAACGTTAAACCCCATTTCTCTCTCTCTCTCTCTGTGAAATATATGACTCTTTACCTCGGAATAACATTATAATACCTGAAACACCTTGTATTATATTTTGAGCGAAAAAAAAATCTCTACCTTTCAACTGCAATCTGATTAAAACACAGATCCTATTTCGTTTCGTTTTTATAGTTCAAAATTTCGTTTTACTTGTCTTTACTACACTAGGATCTGGAAGAGTTGTTATGTAACCCGCGTTCTGGTTGATGTGAGGGCTTAGCCAATGAAACGGTCTGTTGCGGCCAGTTCTTGGCGTGTGGTGCACGCTGTGGGTATCCCACTAGAAACATTACTGCTGATTGTTTAATCAAATGTCCGATGTCATAGGGTCAAAAGCCGCTCGTGTGACCTCTGACGCGACCTATCGCTACAACCGGTCATATCTTCATGTAGTGTAGGTCATCGAAAGTATAAAAAAACGAAACGAAATATAGATCTGTATTTTAATCAGATTGCTTCAACTGGTGTATACTGTGCATACTGTATTGGTATATACAGTCAAACAGTCTGGAGCAGATTTGAGATGGTTGTGAACGTCCCGGACAAAGGCGTACAAATTTTCCACATCAAGATTGCGATCCCAATCGGTAGATATAGGTTTTTACGTAGCATAATATATTTGGAGGAAGTTATGCCTATAAGAAATGTAAAACTAAGGCCATGGATGGATAGCATCTTTCGCAAGATGTGTCCTGAACGTTCACATCAACTTGCTAAGTTGCATTGCCTAAAGGTCTATTGTTTTGCACACAACTTGATAAAAAGAAATGCAGAAATAAGAAATATAGGAGAAGAGCCAACCGTTTGGCCTCTCAAAATAATATATAATCTATGTAATTCATCAAGTATAGCAGGCTCCCAGAGGGAGGCGTAAACCGCTTAGCACTGACGAAATATTATATAAAATATCACATGTCTCCATTAAAGGACAGGTAAATGCACACTGACTATACATGACAATTTATATAATTGTGTATTATTGTATTGTAGATTCTTATGAATGGATTTAAAATCAATAAAGATTAAAACCCGGTAACTCAATGACGATGGCAAGAAAAACTAGAATCAAGCAACAACGTAAACATCAATTAAATTCAAATTCAGATGAATTTATGAATGTATTTATATATCCAAATGACTGTGTTTATATTTGAATCAATAAAGATTATAAATCCACTTCAAAGTATATACACAGATAAACCAACGGTTGCCAGGCAAGATACGCCCACATTTTGCAAGAGATGGACAGTTTTGTTTTTAAATCAGATAAAAAATGTGACCTCTAGAGATTTTTCGTGCATTCATGGGCCATGATCTAGGAAGTTATAATCTAAAACGGATAAAAATTGCGACCTCTACAGTGTCCACAAGCTAAAAAAAAAGTATTTCACAATGAGATCATGACAACAGGTAAAAACTTATTGTCTTGAGGATTGCTAGCATGTCACGACAGTTGGGTCACCATCCTTCTAATGACGCAAAGGATCTTCAACGTTCTGGTAGACCCCGCAGTGCGTCTGTAAGACCTGATGCATCTCTTATCAGAATCCACCACTGCATTAATCTTGATGTAGGTTGACAGAGACACAATAAATACGGATGTTGCGATACCATGTTGTAAATCAAAGTCGGTCCAATGACCATAAAGCTTATAAGCTTATATCGCCCTATCCATAAATCGATATTTTTTACCGGGCTACCAAAATGAAATTGATGCAGATGCAGTTTTTCTTCAATATCTTTCTTCAAGCAGACGTTAAGTGATTTGTCTTGCTTACAAGGTTTCTTTAAACAGCTGGAAGTAATTGAAATAGACGATACTTAAAGGAGCTAAAACAAGTTGATTTAAGTCAAAATAAATTGGATTGATCTGATAAGTGATACTAGACAATATAATTTTTTTTTTATACGCCCACGTATTCACTCGGACGTATTATATCGTCACCCCTGTCCGTCAGTCTGTTCACATTTCTTTGTGGACACTCTGGCCTCATCATCCAATTTTGATGAAACTTAAAATATATTTTTATATCCAAAAGATCTCGTATGGGTTCCATTTGGACGGTAACTTCGTGAATTTTATCCGATTTTGATGAAACTTAAAATATATGTTTATATCCAAAAGATCTCGTATGGGTTCCATTTGGACGGTAACTTCGATCGTGGATTATATCATCACCCCTGTCCGTCAGTCTGTACACCTGTTCACATTCTTTGTGGACACTTTACTGGCCCCAATTTTATCCGATTTTGATGAAACTAAAAATATATGTTTATATCCAAAAGATCTCGTATGGGTTCCATTTGGACGGTAACTTCGTGGATTATATCGTCACCCCTGCCCGTCAGTCCATATGTCTGTTCACATTTCTTTGTGGACACTCTACTTGCAGCAATTTTATCCGATTTTGATGAAACTAAAAATATATGTTTATATCCTAAAGATCTCGTATTGGTTCCATTTTGACGGTAACTTCGTGGATTATATCGTCACCCCCAGGGGCGCCGGAACCCGGGTACTAGGGTATACAAATGGTACCCTGCCCTTTTCTGGGGTATACATGTATACCCATGCCCTAATGATGAAAGTTTTTCAACCTTTTTACTAGTCTATTCATTTTTAAATGATAGATACGTAATTGCTCTCTGGTCGGTCGCGAACCGGCTCTGGCACTCTCATTGCCAGCTATTAGCGCATGCCTTGGCCAGATGCAACATCTGAAAACCTGGACTAGGTCCACAATGTCTCAGAATTCTCTGAACAATCGACTATTTGCCAAAATTCACAAGTTGAGAATAAACGAAATAGACATAGTGAAATTATTACCTGAATTTATTGTGAAATCTGATCAGCGCATCAATTATTTCGGTCGATTGTAGTCTTAGTCCTGTGGCTGAAGGGGGGGGGGGGTCGCCACCCGAGCTGTGAATTTATGAGACCAAGGTTTTCCTAGACCAGGTTTTTTGCGTAGATATGGGGGTCCAATGTCGACAATTGGGGGAAATGTCTTTATGTTGACATAAATGGTGATGATGTTATATATAAATAGAACATAGATTTCTAGGACTGTCCATCTCTAAATAAGTGTATATGATGCCCCTGGACAACTATTTGGGGTGGGTGGTTGCAGGTGTGCTTGTGTGGAAGTGTGGGGGGGGGGGGGTAAATTGGCGGGAAATGAATTCATGTTGATTTAAATGATGATTTTCTTAGAACATGATGAAACATCTCTACAAATATGTGTATAAGATACATCAGTAGATGAAATTAGAAGAAAGATTTTCTGGAGGAATTTTAATGGTTTCTTTTATTACCATCTTGCCTGTGTAGTCTTTTGCTGCACATTAAATGACCGAACAAGATCACCTTGCGATACAATACAAGGCTGGAATGAAGATTTACTATGCGAATGGGTATCTGAAGCATATCAAAGGATATATGCGAGCTGTTGATCACCCATAAAGAAGATATTTATCACGCTCATATTATGAACATTGATTTTGAATCTTCTGATGAAGAATATAAGAATAAACTAACATCTAAACATGTCTCTTGTTTACTGTTTTTTTCCAGATCTCTTGAAAAGTACTGTTACAATCAATCTGATTAAAATACAGATCTATATTTCGTTTCGTTTTTTTTATACTTTCGATGGCATACATTACATGAAGATCTGACCGGTTGTAATGGCGGTGGCGTCAGAGGTCATACGATCGTTTTTTGACCCTATGACGTCAGACATTGATTAATCACCCAGCGTTGATAAGAACTCACCGTAACAGACCGTTTCATTGACTAATCCCTCACATTAACCAGAACGCGGCTTATATAACAACTCTTCCAGATCCTAGTGTTATGAAGACGAAATTTTGAACTATAAAAAACGGAACACAATAGGATCTGTGTTTTAATCAGATTGCAATATATAATATTTTGAATGACGAAATTGGTACTGAACGAAAAAAAAGCTAACGAAAAGCCACTTTTCAGGTCAATTTTGAACCAAGTGGTTTCTGTCCCCAAAAATACATTTACCCCCCCCCCCCCCCCACCACCCTCCCTACAATTGGACTCTGATACATATATTTAGAGATGTGCAATGAAATTAAAAAGTAATGTTTTCATCAAGCTCTAAGAAAATCATCATTTAAATCAACGTGAACTCATTTCCCGCCAATTTTATCCCCCCACCCTTCCACACACCGGCAACCCCCACCCCCACAAATCAAAACAGTTTGCCAGGGGCAGACAGAATATACACTTATTTAGAGATGGACAATCCTAGAAATTTATGTATTATTAATATATAACATGATCATCATTTATGTCATCATTTATATATGTAGACATTGGACACCCTTATCTCGAAAACGGCCCCCTCAAACGCCTGATCACTTTTTGCCGACCCCACCCCAATTAAATGGTAATTTATACTCATACTTAGAGATGTGGAGCGGAATTTAAAAAAGTAATGATTTTATCAAGCTCTAAGAAAATCATCATTTAAATCGACGTGAACTCATGTCCTGCCAATTTTACCCCCCCCCCCCCCCCGCCTACACACATGCACACCTGCAACCACCTACCCCAACTCGCCACAAATCAAAACAGTTGAACAGGGGCATCATAAACACTTAGTTAGTGATGGACAGTCCTAGTAATGTATGTTTTATTAATATATAACATGATCATCATTTATGTGAACATAATCACATTTTCACCCAATTGTAGACATTGGACCCCCTATATCTCGAAAACGCCCCCCTCAAACGCCTGATCACCACCCAGATTCGGAATCTACGCCAAAAACTGGCCTAGAAAAACTTGGTCTCATAAATTCACAGCTCGGGTGGCGATTTCCCCCCTTCAGACACCGGACTATCTCATTATAGTGTCTCGTTAACACTTGCTCCTGAATATGAGCTCTTGCAAGAATCGTGTCTCTAAATCTACTGTCTCGTTCAAAAGCTTATTCTATTTTCTTGATGACGATTGGTGTATTGAATGTCAAATTTAAAAGAATTTGTTATGAGATGAATTGCTCATGATACGAAAATTGTGAATAATCAGGCTTTTGTCTCTTTCATTATCATTTATTTTAAAGGGTTTTATGTTGGATTTGGAATGCTAGAGGTGAGGTGCTCTAAACAGCGTTCTCGGAATTGACAAATTTCAAAATTTTCTAGAGGCCGGTGGGGGGGGGGGGGAGACCCCCGCCCGTCAGTCCATACGTCTGTTTACATTTCTTTGTGGACACTCTACTGGCCTCAATTTTATCCGATTTTGATGATACTAAAAATATATGTTTATATCCTAAAGATCTTGTATGGGTTCCATTTTGACGGTAACTTCATGGATTATTGAACCTGATTGTACGAAAAACCCGCGTTTACAGCCGGTATATTTTTAATCCCTTGCTTACTACAATATTGTGATAATTGAATCTCTAGAAGGAATACCAGTCCAACTATTGGTTTGAGTTGTGAACATCCAGCATCCAATGCTGCAGATGATATATAGGTATGATGGTAAAAATCAGGCAGCTTCACCTATTATTTTCACTAATCTGATTGATATTTTATTGATCTTAGAATCAGGGGCGGATTGGACTATCGGGCGATCGGGCAAACGCCCGAAGGGCCGGTCGGACAAAAAATGAAAAAAATTTTTTTTGTCCAATTCGTCTAAAAAACCCTTTTCTGCAGAACATTATAGGGGGGGGGGGGTATATTGGACCAGCCATGGAGCGATGATGGTCATGTTGTATGTGACCGGTGGCTTTAAGGGGCCGCCACGCCATCACTGGAATCTGGAATGGGCTGGTATAATAGACTTTCTGGGCCGGGTGTGCTGAGTGTTTGCCGGAATTCGGAATCATGCAATGGGGATTCCGAATTTCATCCGAAAATTTCATCGGATTCACCCGACACTGTCGCCCGCAAATTTACTAAATATTAAGTCACCTGCACCCTGTTTGTGGGGATACGCCAGAAACGTCTGTCGATGGTTCGTAACTCCAAAATAAATTCAATTTTAAGGCCTCAGCAAAATTTGATGATATCTGGTCTTGACGATACAATGATAATACGTTTATTGATAATACGACGATATGATAATTTCACAGGTTGATGGTTGTAAATTTTCATGGGGGAGAGCCCCCGCCCCTCCCACATCCGGACTCCGCGGTCAGTAAAAGTGGCCGCTCCGACACGGGAGCCCGGGCCGGTTCCCGGCCCCAATCCGCCCCTGCTTAGAATGATAAATATTTGGTTCTTCAGTTGCGCTGATCTTACAATGGATCTTTATAGAAAGCTTCTTAAATGGAATTAGAATTTAAGCACTATTTCAATCTGATTAAAATAAGGAGGTCTATATATTTCGTTTCATTTTTTATACTTTCGATGGATTACACTACATAAAGATCTGACCGGTTGTACTAGAAGGTCGACCCAGGGGTCGTACGAGTGGTTTTGACTCTATGACGTCAGACATTGATTAATCAATTAGCATTGATGTTTTAGTGGTTAACCCACAGTTCCGTGCATCAAACGCCAAGAACTCGCCGTAACAGACCGTTTCGTTGGCTAATCCTTAACTTCAACCTGGACACCAGTAATATAACAACTCTTCCAGATCCTTGTGTAGTAAAGACATCTAAAACAAAATTTTGAACTATATAAAACGTAACGAAATATGATCTGTGTTTTAATCAGATTGGCAATATTTAGAGCAAAATAAATTCAAAACTGCCCACCCAGATCACCACCTTCTGACCTCTAGTAGTTTGGTTTGACTCATCTGACAGCAGCTACTCAACCCAACTGGGCCCTGTTACAAACCTTGGCCACCTTGCTGTGACCATCCCACTCCACTGATGAAAATCATAGATGTCTTCAAGCTGAATAAATTATGAAAACCTTCAAAATATGTATAGCTGATGAACCGGCACTGCCTGGGTTGCGCCCGTAACTCCAAAACCGGAAGCGGTAAGTTTACGCCACCTAGCCTATGTTGCTCCCCGGTCCAAGATACCCATATATGGTTAGATCTAATTGATAAGGCCAAATTCAAGTTTGGTCAATGGTCATGATATGTAAACAGAGCTAACACTAATCCCAACCCTTACCCTAATCCTAACTTACAATCTCACCAACAAGCATGTGCCCTAATCTTATTTACATCTCAGCTACCTTGACGAAAATTGAGCTGGCTTTAACAAATAGATTTAGTGGTAGATTGGAAGTATTAGCGGCCCTATTCATGAAAACTTAAACCACTTGACAACCTTGACAAAAATTGAGTTGGCCTTAACAAATAAATTTAGTGGTAGATTTGAAGTATTAGGGGTCCTATAATGCCTATTCATGAAAACTTAAACCACCTGACAACCTTGACGAAAATTGACTTGGCCTTAACAAATAGATCTAGCCGCCCATATACACCAAATTTCAGTCTCGGGACAGCCCTAGTGTATCTAACAACCCTGAACAGGTCTGGGATCGAAACCACATCCCTCTTGACTCAATGTTCCCCTGTATGATCTAAAATGCACCACTCAATCACTGGGCTAATGAAGACGGGCATACGCTATATATAAAGTGTGCTATGAGGGAAATTTTGCCTGGGCAGTGGCACTATGGTCTACTCTTCTATCGAATTCCAACTGTCAAGGGATCTTTTACGTTCACGCCAATGTATTCACAACTGTCCTAGTCAGACCCCACGTCCTGCACCACTGACAAGGGGGAAACCATGTCGGAAAATCACAATGAACTTTCTCGGCCAATGCAGGGATTGAACACGCGACCTCCAGGCTAGTGAGCCAACGTCTAGCCACCCTGACTCCCCTACTCAGTCACCAATACCCACTGTTAAAATGTGAGCTTATGAAGACAACGACTTAGTTCACAATAATAAATGACTTTATTCACTATTTTAACAATAAAGTTTACAAGGAAAAAAAAAAAAAAAAAAAAAAAATAAAACAAAACTAAAACAACACATAATCATCAGTGATGGGATTACTAATTATAATTTTTATGCCATTATTATAATACTTGCTCACTTTAAATAATTTGAAGATATTTAAACTATTGTTCCTGATTTAACACACCACTACCTTAATGTTATAACATTAAAATATAGATTATATAAATTCTTATAAGCTAAAAATGTGACCTTATATTAATTGTAATAATGAATCTATTTGTCAACTCTTGTTATTTTATTTGATTAAATATCTTTACCATATTTTGTTTTCCCCAAAATTCTTTCAAATCATCAAATCATGACATTTTCAAAAATCTAAAAACAAAATTTACAAGTACTTGAATTGTTTAACTTCATTGCTCTTTTAATATCAGCCATCATCATATGATAAATATTGGTCAAGTTCATTTTGATCTTAATTATATCTGTTTGATGATAATGAATACAAGCCGAATTAAACAAGATTTGTTCCTGACATCAGGTCTATAGGTAATTATTACTGGGTTTTGTTTAGCTGTGATCGCCATGGCAACACAGTAACTATTTTAACATTGTTTATTCATATGTATAATGTACAATGACAACAATTCATTATCTTGTCTTAGCCATTAATTACTACATTACATTGTAATTGATTAAAAACCTGCCATCGGTGATAATGGCTTTAGCTTAATGAGCAAATGGTGAATACATCTTCAATCAATCTTATTGTAGAAACGTCTGATTGAAGGAATTAATATAAAACCATAAAATCATGAAATATTTCACGATTCATTAAAACCAAATAATTGGTTATTTGTTCTAATAATTTGAATAATTACATAAGTAGATTTGATGCCTGGATAATCCTGTACCAAACATTTTTTTATATCAAATATATCTATACTCAGATGTGTGTCCAGGAGAGAGGGGAGAGGGGGACGGGGTCTATACAGGAAAGACCCAGAAGAGAGCTTAGCAGAGAGTCTATACATTTAAAAAGAGTAAATTTCCTTCTAAAATGGCCTCAGATGCAAGGAAATCAACCTCAAACTCTCAAATTTTCTTGGGAGTAGTCGGTCACGCCGGAACAGCCCCCCTTCCCCGACCCCACCCCTGATACTGGATGATAATAATATTTAAACAATTCTAGGATATTTACGTTTTCCAAGAGTGCTAAAATATTTGATAAAAAAAATGTTGAGTATTTATATTATTAACTACTCAAAATGATTTATAAACAAAAGCCAAAGGGTGTGATAAATAGTTCAACAATGATATTCTTCATTAATGCAATGACAGATCTAAGAACCTTTTTTTTTAAATTTGATATCACATGACCAAAGTTTAAGTTAAAACATAAATAAAAACAATATATTATGAGCATGTTATTGGCCCCCTTTTTGTTGTAAATAACACATTTGACATTTCAAAATATCATTTAGATAAAATGAGGGTACTTTTATTATAATACTTCTAATAATTAAGCTTCTATATAAATATTAAATAATAAGTATTATGCTCAATCTCAATACAGAAGATAAAAAGTATCATTTAAATCTATTGCACTTTGGAAGATACCCTTTAAATTTTTTCACATAGGTACTTATCACTTTTACCTGGATTTCAATTACCAATAGCACTTTGTACTTTAAATATATTTAAATAAAAAGTTTAATGGAATGTTTGCTGAAAACAAAATGTCCATAATAATGGACAACAAGTACATAAATGTGGAATTTCTGTCTCGAATTTGGAATTCATTGATATAATAGAATGTAAGAATAGAAAAAGCTTAAAGTAATTAAATATCACAGTAAGTTTTTTTACATGGAGATTTTAATTAATAAACTGATATTTTCCACTTTGCTTCATTTTACTTATTCACGTTTCAAATATCAATTATATTGGAATTTTATCTCATCAGTAATACATTCTTATTTATAAAATTACCAGGCCTTTCATTATTTCAGAGGAAAGGTTTAAAATAATTTGAAGGACATTTGTTTAAATATAATATACTGTTGTTGGCGCTCATGAATTCAATTTTAATATAAATTTAATTTGAAATCCTACAACCGAAGATAGTAACAGATAGTGTTATTTATGTGGGGCTGTGATACATTTAACTATAACAACTTGGTGATTATATATATATTATATATCAACATATACATACAATAAATATATATATACATTCAATGGAAACAAAAAACCTCTCTAGTTGACATTATTCTTATTTGATTTTAAAGTCCACATTTAATTAAATGTTACTTGGTTTTGAATTTCTTCCGTGTATTGATGTCAAATCTGAGAATTGATAAATGATATATGTTATGTATGTGTAATTATTTTTCAATAACTATTTTTGTTGTTCTGAAACACATTTTCTATATATACACATGCTTATACCAGTCTGATTAAAATACACATCTATATTTCATTTCATTTTTTTATACTTTCGATGGCCTACACTACATGAAGATCTGAGCAGTTGTACTGGAAGGTCGTGTCATGGGTTGTACAGGTGGCTTTTGACCCTATGACATCAAGACATTGATTAAACAATCAGTGTTGACGTTTTTAGCGTATTACCTACGATTCCGTGCATTGCGCGCCAAGAACTCCCCATAACAGACCGTTTCATTGGCAGATCCCTCATTTCAATTAGAACGGTGGTATAACAAATCTTCCAGATCCTAGTGTAGTAAAGACAAGTAAAATGAAATTTTGAACTACAAAAAAACGAAACAAAATAGGATCTGTGTTTAAATCAGATTGATGTCTATACATAAATTAAAACACGACAAAATGAATGAACACCTTTCTAGTTTTAACTGTAAACCAGCTTCTAACACATTTCCATAATATGCTCATTCATATCGCCATGGTAACTTCTTTTATAACATTCTATACCACCATAACTATTATTGCTTGACCTTTGAACTATGTAATACTTATGGATTAAATAATAAGTATAGTTGTGTACATGAGAAAAGGAGCTAAGTGGGACAAGCATATAGCTACATACTACTACACACAGTGTTATAAATTATCTCTTATATCATTAAACAACGACCATATCAATCATCTCTCTAGTCACAAACTTCTATCATTACTAAAGCAGTGGACACATTAGCCTAATCATTCGGCCGAATCGTTTGGCTGAATCAATCGGCGTTGGTGCCAAATTTTATTCGGCCGAATGGGTGGACACATTAGCCGAATGCTTCGCCCGATTCACCAGTCGATTGCGTCACCTTTCACGTCACGTGATTAAACAAGGCAGCATCTACATCTTCAAACAATCACATGACTTCTCAATGAGTGGTGATTGGCTAATGAATTCTACATTCAGCCGAATGCTTCGACGAAGTGGACACACCAGGCGAATATAATTTGACCGAATATATCAAACATGTTTGATTCGGGCGAATGACAGTGGACACACAAGGCGAATTTCGACGCCGATTGATTCGGCCAAATCATTTGGCTAGTGTGTCCACCGCTTAGGCAATTCAATCATATGTCTTTCACATTTATTCCATCATTTTCAATAAAAACATTATTCTATTGTTAGTACTGCAGTTGTTAAAACTGTTATTCTATTGTTAGTACTATCTGCTGTTGTTAAAACTGTTATTCTATTGTTAGTACTATCTGCTGTTGTTAAAACTGTTATTCTATTGTTAGTACTATCTGCAGTTGTTAAAACTGTTATTCTATTCCTCTATATGAATACCCAGTATTAGTTATTAAGTAGTGACATGAGCCTGTCTGTATGAGGATATTGTTGATCATGTGACCAACTAATTATATATGTATATTATCAACCACCAATAAATATATATAGATGTTATTTTATCAGCTTAAAACAAATATGTGACTTGTCAGAAATTCTTGGTTCCTTATAACATCTATGGATACAGCGTAAATTTAATTAACATTTCTGGCCTTCTCCAAATAAATACAGAATGTATAATTATTACATGTAATTGAGATTTCTGGCATTCTCCAAATGAATACATAGTTTGAAGTTTGAACCAATGTATAATGACCATACTATAACCGAGATTCATGACATTGCAATTTAATATAGGAATTTGAAGATATTAATCATATCTGTTGGAGAATAACCTATTGTATTGGCTGCTTTTGTGAAAGAAATTTTGACAAGTCAATGTCACATGTACACATAGAAATACTCTTGGGCACCTTTTTTGTTAAAAAGAAACCAAGGATAATAATTGAAAACAATATATATGTTAAGAACTGAAGATTCATGAAAAAATCTTCCCGGAAAAGATGACATGATTTAGCTCTTCTCGGGCACCTCCTGTAGCGTGTGCCACTGAGCAATAGGTCTTCTGGGATTGGCCAACATGTCACTCCAGTGTCTCAACTCTGTACCAGTTGAGTTGCAACCTAATAGAACTCGTCCAATGGGTTCAGAGGTTCCAATCCTGTCATAATCTACTACTGTGATAATCAACTGTACTTTCTGAAAAATACAAAAAACATATACTAATAAAATAAACTCTACTTTCTGAAAAATACAAAGCATATATCAATAAAATAAACTCTACTTTTTGATAGTTAGATATATGTAGCATATTTATAATGTGCAACATCTCCTGTTATGGTAATATATTCAATGTACTTCATGAATTTATTCACAAATTATTGTAATTGATGCAATAACTCTAGATTCTGTCTTAATGGTTGCTGAACAAAGCACGATTTATTGCATTACATGGATGATAGTATGGATGGAATGAAACTTAACATCAAGTCTACACTTTACTTGGGTCATTTTTTAAAAAATTAAATACCGGATATGATAATATTTTTTTTTTATGATCATGTATGCAATTTTGAGTGGGGACTTTTAAATGTACTACCAATTCCTATGCAGGCCCCAGTTTATTTGTTCAATACCAAGAACTTCCAATGACATGTAAACAGCTTGATCAGGGGAGAAGCCAAACAAGAGTTATTTCCCTTTATGTGGGAAAAATTCAATTATTGTGATAAACTGGATAGTTATTTGCCATTAAATTTCGATTTAATTTAACTTAAAGAATTATAAATAAAAGATCCTTCAAACATTTGGTCCTAATGAATAATAGTCATTTTAAAATATTAGCAATTAGGCCTATACTATAAGCTTAGCCAATCTGATTAAAATACAGATCTATATTTCGTTTCGTTTCTTTTTATACTTTCGATGGCCTCTACTACATAAAGATCTGACCAGCTGTAACGGGAGGTCGTGCCAAAGGTCATACGAGCTCCTTTTGACCCTATGGCGTTAGATATTTGATTAACCAATCAGCGTTGATGATTCTAGTGGGTTACCAACAGTTCCATGCAACTCACACCAAAATCTCGTCGTAGCAGACCGTTTCATCGGCTAATCCCTCACATCAACCAGAGCGCGCGTTATAAAAACAACTCTTTCAGATCCTAGTGCAGTAAAGACAAGTAAAACGAAATAAATTTTGAATTATAAAAACAAAACGAAATAGGATCTGTGTTTCAATCAGTTTGTAAGCTTAGCTTGCACTGTAAATGAACAGTAATATCATATTAATATAGTACTTACATTCCTTGTCTATTTATATAAATTATGTTAATAATAATAATAATAATAATAATAATAACAAACAATAACCATGCAGATAAAGTGTTATAACATGCAGAGTAAAGGCAAGACAATCTAGTTGAAATATTAACATTTTATTTTATGATCAGTAGTGGAATACCGCGTTTTATCAGTGAAATAAAAGTGTTATTCCACTGGCTAGCAGTAGTCCATGTTGTTTTTACCTAAAATGATTGTAAAATCATAAAATAAATAGAACATTTGTTGTTTTGTCGTGAATAACATATTTTATTTCATCTCTAAGCAAGAAAACGTTTATATTTTCACGAATGCGTAGCATGAGTTTTCTTGCTTCTCGATGAAATAAAATATGTTATTCACTCTAAAACGACAAATATCCTCTATATAATACGTCATAGAAATATTTATTCTGCACACAGAGATTCATCTATTTCATACTTCGAGAATAGATCTCTGACCTAAATGGCTGCCATATCCAACAATATGTACTCCGTTACACATATGTCATACACACAGAGACTAGATAAACTTTTTCAATTTTATTAAACGAAAGCAGAATACATCAAAATTCCCAAAGTATACTTAGTGTTTTCGACTTAAATTGTCAATTTAGAACTTAAAATGTCGGTCAACTAGCTTAGTGTCTGTTCTCAAGTGGAGCTAACTGTAGACAGGCAGCCAAAGTTTAGTATGAGAAATATTAATAAAGTATCGTGTTATTATTAACGTAGGTTAGTTCAATCATCTCTCTTACAGTATTTAGATCCTTAAAGTATCTGACAAATACATTTATTCTGACAATACTAGCTATAATAAATAACTAGTCTGTGTGTTCGAAATTTGTTAACTGATGTACGATCTAAGTTGATGTTAAAAGAAAGACAGGGTAACACAGGACACCAATGAATTGTTTTGTAGGGTGAGGTGGGGTATACTTTAACAAGGATGTGTAATCATGTATATTTAACTGGTGAAGAAAGATGGGGGAATCTTGTCTACATGTTCTTATTGTAGATTAAAGGTTAGATCTATTTCATAAGGCCAACTTCAAGTTTGGTCAAAGGTCACGAGATGTAAACAGGGTTAGCGCTAATCCCAACCCTGGACCTAGCCCCAATGCTTACCTTAACCCTAACCTACAATCTCGCCAACAATCACACGCTCTTACCTTATTTACATCTCAGCAACCTTGACGAAAATTGAGCCGGCCTTAACAAATAGCCGTAGATTTAAGTATTAGGGACCATATTCACGAAAACTTAAACCAAAATATTTTAAAGATCACCGAAAAAGCTTCATCAGTTTTTTTAAATAATGCAAGTAATTATGTCAACATATCCTTTCCATAAGCATAATACGATCCCGAATGTCAATGTAAACTGGCACACGTAAATTTCAGCAGGTAGATTTCTGCCATTCTCCGTGAGCAGTCGTAACATTCCGCTAATAAATAAGCTGTGATGTAACTTTAATCCTTCTGTTCATATTCTAGTCTACATTTCTATGAGCAGAAGGACTAAAATCACGTCACAGCATTTCTATTGGCGAAAAGTTACGACTACTCATGGAGAACGGCAGAAATCGCTAACATTGAAAATTACCTGTGTCAGGTAACATTGACATTCTGGATCGTGTTATACTTATGTAAAGGATATGTTGACATAATTACTTGCATTATTTAAAAAAAATTATGAGAGAGAGAGAAATTGGGTTATCTTCCACTTGACACAAACTAGGTCATTTTGGGACTAACATGGTTCAATTTTATTTCAATAATTCGCTTGTGCGTAGGGGTCTTTAGCAGTAGGAGGAAACCGGAGGACCTGGACAAAACCCACAGGTTGGACAGGTAACCCTACTCTCTGTCACATACAACAGGAGAATCGAAACCATGCTAGTTGACTCAATGACAGACCTTATGATACAGCGCCACGCGCTAACCATACAGCCACCCAACCCCCCTTTTAAAAAATTATGAAGCTCTTCCGGTGATCTTTAAGGATGTAGCATTGTAATAGGCTAGGAGCTAAAATTTCACTTCAAATGTCAAATCCTGACCAAGCTGCATCCTTAAAAAAATAATTTAGTTTAGGTTTTCTTGAAGATGGCCCCTGGTTTTACTAACTATACTATACAACAAATTAAATTATTTATTCTATCTGTTTTAAATGTGTAAAGTTATTGATATTACTATCTACAACAATCAACATAATATTCTATATAAACTCTTATTTTCTTGTAACATATTACAGACATCAATACCGTTTAATTTGTTTTATTTATTTTATTTATTATCCTTTGAATTTGAGGAGCGTTTTTTTTTTAAAATCAAGTATAAAATATCTATCACTAATTTAGTCTACGTAAAAATCGTAAGCTTTAGATAAATAAAATATGTTTCGAATATTGTGTGATCCTATGAAATGGAAATGATTCTTCAAATATCCTAAAATGAATTTCAAAACTGCCATTACTGTATATGTTTCTTTTTATAAGCAAAATAACTTAGATAACACAGAATGAGCCATGAAATACAAGTGTTTAAGTGATGAGGATACAAATATTATACAAGATATTATTGCATGTTTCACAATTTTGATTAAACTGGCATTACTGTATATGTTTCTTTCTTTAAGTAAAATAACTTCGATAACACAGAATGAGCCACGAAATACAAGTGTTTAACGTATAGATGAAGATGCAAATATTATACAAGATTTTGTCGCATGTTTCATAATTTTATATATCTATCTATCCATACAAAGTAGTGATTAAACAAGTGCTTCCAAAAATAATGAGATACTTCTTCAACACAACGTTGTAATCAACGAAGTGTTTATAAAAAAAATCAGATAATTTTCAACAAGCAAAATGAATTCTTTCTAATATCAAAGCAAATATTTTTTTCCAAAACCAGGCAGTGAATTAAACAGAAAGAATAAATAGACTTCAATAAACAAATAAATGTGTAAAATAAATGAAATCCTGGCAAGTCCAAAAAGTGATCTTGTTTCGTGACTTTCAAAATTAAAAAATGGTGAATCTTGTCAATTTTAAATTATCGCATTCCAAATTTCAAATGATTATCGCATTCCCTATATTAATAAATTCAACTATCTGCATTACCATAACAAATTAATGCTAATTCATATAGCAACGGCAGGCATTATTCAGTATGCTATCAAACAAACAGCGAGAAAAGGGAGGTAACTAAGAGAGTAAACTAAAGGGAGTGTTGTATAGGGGGGAGGGATATACATGTAGTAGCTGATCTATTCATCTATTGACTACATCATAACATCATAACAGTAGATATATACTATATGTTCGACTTTTACCATCTGTTCGTATACCTGTATTTGTTCAAAGGGCACCTCGAATGTAAATGATTCGTTATAGTATGGATTCAGTGTACACTTCTTGATCGTAGTCTTCTTCTTCTTAATTCTCTTGCCATTAAGATTCATAGAAATCTTAACATAAGGATCTAATAAACGAAGAGAGAGTCAGAAAAAAAAAGAAAAAAAAAGGATCAAAAATGGCATAAAATAGCCAAAGCCACACAATGAGAAAGAGACCAAACCCAGGAACATTCAGTGTCTAGTAATAGTTTATCAATTAATAAGAAAAATGGATCAGGGGCCTGTTTCACGAAATTTTAACTAAGATAAAATCTAAGTTTTAGTAATTTGATTGGATAATATTAGATTGATTTTAGTGGTTAGCCAATCAAAATTGAAGTACCGGTATCTACTAAAATTTGGATTTTATCTTTAGTTAAGATGTGGCCCAGTATGTTGGAGGTTAATTCTTTCTTTAGCGGTCTATGTCTAAAAGTTTCAAATTTTCCAATCTTTTCTCAAATAGATACACTATTAGTAAACACCGAAAGCACAGAAAGACCCTTGATGCAGGTAATTAAAAGCAAAAAACAATTCTCCTCATTCAAAATACCTGGATCTGCTCAAAGGGTACTTCATATGTGAAGGATTCATTGAAGTAGGGGTTGAGGGTTCTTTTCTTAATGGTTGTTTTCTTTTTCTTCAGGCGTTTGGAGCCCTGATAGAGGGCTATTTTCACATAGGGATCTGAGGAGGAAAGACATGTGTTTAAATGATATTTTGTTATTAACACAAAAATCACAATGTACTTTACTTCACAAACAAACACCACGCTTGATCTTCATCCCTAAATTTTGACAAGTTTTGTACCATCCATGTTCGGAGAGAGATAAAGAGAGAGAGATGGGGTTTAACGTCCACTCGACACAAACTAGGTCATTTCGGGACTAAGATACGGCTCAATTTTATTTCAATAATTCGCTTGCGCGTAGGGGTCTTTAGCAGTGGGAGGAAACCGGAGGACCCGGAGAAAACATATGAGGTTGGACAGGCAACACTACTCCCGAGAATTGAAGCCACGCCAGTTGACTCAATGACAGACCTTATGATACAGGGCGCACGTGCTAACCATTCGGTCATTCACCCCCCCCTCCCATGTTCTCATTCTATTGTCTTTTAATCATAAGCTGAACATGGGTAGATAATCAACCAATCATTGATTGAGATTATTAATTATACAGATAAAAAGAAAAAAAAAACTGTCAACTTAAATGCAAAATTGACTAATATGGCTTTCATAGCTAAAGGCTTTTTTTTTTTTATTCGATTGTCTATACAATATGGGACAGTAAAATGTTATACTAGACTATAGACAACAAAAAGGAATTCCCTGTCGAAGTACATTTACTTTTTTTGTCACAATGAAACGTTATATAATATTTATATCCAAAGTGATTTGGCTTTCAGACAAAAAACACATATAGTTGAAAAGTTCCATTTCTTTCTCTGTTTCCATTGCTGCAAACAAAGCTCATAATACATTTATCATTCTGACTAAACAATCATGGTTTTTTTCATAAACCATTATTCTATCATAAATGTCTCTAGGGACTTCTAGTTCATTTCTATTAATGATTTTATCAACAGAGCAAATAACATGATAGCTCGGTTAAATAAAAACATTCAATCAAGCTTGTAGCAATTTTATCAATCATGTCATAATCATCTCTTCCTACGATAAAGAAGTAAGTTATCTTTGTTTCATCTTGACTAAATTTGCTCTAATTTGTATCCACACAAATCCATGTACGAATATATGTGTGAAATAGCTTATTTAAAATACAGGTGTGATGTCATCCTTTGATGCTGGCGTACCATTATTTCAAATAGTGGTACGGGCAATATGCGTACATTATTTATACTAGTTGAAATATTGGACCTGCGTGACGTATTTCATTGAAAATTAAATTTAACATCCTGCTGTTTTGCTCCGAACTGGGCTAATGAAGACAGGCATACACTATACAGTGTGCTATGAGGGAAATTTTACCCGGGCAGCAGCACTACAGCCTACTCTTATATCGAATTCCAACTGTCAAGGGATCTTTTACGTGCACGCCAATGTGTACACGGGACCTCGGTTTTTCATCCCATCCGAACGACTAGACAGCTGTCGTATTTCATTGAAATGCACATGCTGGATAGTATCTGTATTTTAATGTGTTTAATGGTCTCGTGCAATATCAATATATTACTTAATGTCTCCCACTCGACCATTAAACTATACTTAACTTCCACCGAAGTGATATCGCAGACAGCTTACGATATACTTGTACATAATTATATATATTCAGGCCCGTAGCCCCCCCCCCCCCCGAAAAAAATTTGACGTCCATAGCTCTAAAATACCTACTGTAGACTGTGCCGGGTGTGCCCCCCCCCCTAAAAACTTCACTGACCCTCCGATATTGCTATCCATATAAATGAATGGGGATTAACATCCTACATTTCTGCTTCATCTGGGTTTATGAAGATGGGCATACACCATGCAATGAGCTGGGAGTGAAATTTTGCCCTGACAGCCGCGTTACGGACTACTCATATTTCGATTTTCTTCTGTCTTGGACTCTTTTCGTTCACAGCAATGTGTACATGTGACATTTTATTTGGTCCTTTCCGAATGACAAGACACTGTTCCTTGCTAGACCCTCTGTCCTGCACCATTGACATAGGATCAAACCCAGGACCCCCAGGTTAGCAAGCAGGGGCTTTACTCAATCTGTTGCACAGAGGATTACGAAAGTCTTCTAATAACTCTGTCAAAGATGACTGCTTTCAACACGTGATATCACATTTTACTCATTTTTCATACCCATTTATACTAAATAGGACATATTTTTTGCTTACATATACTTCAAACACCTTTATTTATTTGTCTAGAATTTAATTTGCAGAAGGAAAAAAAATTAATACTGCGAGCTCATTAAGCCACACTGATATCATCCCTATCAGTGATTGTAGCTGCCTAGTGAATATTCACTGCTGATCTGTGGGAACCTTATTCAATGAGCAACTGCAGCTCCCATATAATAAGATAAGTTAAGTAACCCGAGTATTAAATTATTACCTGAGAGACCACCAACATCCATTTTCTTGAGATTTTTGGCTTCCAAGATAACAACAGTGAGTTTACCAGCGGTAGGTACATAACGTAGAGAGAAACAGATATCTCCTAGTTTGTTTTCCTAGTAAAATATAATATCCATTAATATACAATAAAATTTATCTCAATTTGTAGCAGCAAGAGAGAGAGAGAGAAATGGGGTTTAACGTCCACTCGACACAAACTAGGTCATTTCGGGACTAACATATGGTTTAATTTTATTTACATAATTTGCTTGCGCGTAGAGGTCTTTAGCAGTGGGAGGAAACCGGAGGACCCGGAGAAAACCCACGAGGTTGGACAGGCGACCCTACTCCTTGCCACGTACAACCGGGGATTCGAAACCACGCCAGTCGACTCAATGACAGACTTTATGATACAGCGCGCGCACGCTAACCATTCAGCCATCCAACCCCCCCTAGCAGCAAGAGATTCATTAAGGCAAATTTTGTAACAGAAACTAATTATATATATAATGTGTTACGGTATCTTGAGAAAGAGAGACAAATGGGGTTTAACGTCCATGACACAAACTAGGTCATTTTGGGACTAACATATGGTTCAATTTTATTTCAACAATTTGCTTGTGCGTAGGGGTCTTTAGCAGTGGGAGGAAACCGGAAGACCCGGAGAAAACCTTAGTCCTTGTCCAGTACAATCAGGGAATCAAAATCAAGCCAGTAAACTCAATGACAGACCTTATGATGCAGGGGACGCGCTAACCATTCGGCCATCCAAACCCCTACAGTATCTTAAACTCGGGATACCTTTCACATATTTATATGCTTAAATGAACATATATATATATGGGAATATGGACAAATCAGACAAGACCCATCTACGGGTGTCGGAATAGCGAGCCAAAATGGGGTTCCTAGGACAATTTTTAACTTAATGAACACATGTTTGTAAAGGGCCTGTCAACCTACCAGGTTGTTGGAACCAGTTTGACTATTATACTAGTTGTTACCTACATAATAATAACAGTTTAATATAAAGTTGACAAAGAGGTTTTAACAGTAACAACATCTTTTCAAAAATATTAAGATTATCTGTGTGGGGTTAAAAAAAAGATTAATACAAGTTACAAGTACCTTTTCGGCCTCATTATCAGGGCTGGTTAGATCCTGCCATTCCTCTGTAACACGACCAAGATCAATGCTGTTTAATGGAATCTTCACCTGACCGATCTGATCATGTTTAGAGAATCTGTCAAAATCATACACAGCAAATACTAGTGTCTTGGCACCAATCTCTGCATAAGGGACCTACAATTAGTAGAAAATGAAATGAAATGGGATTTAACATCCTACTGTTCTGCTACAAACTGGGCTAATGAAGATGGACATACGCCATATAGTGTGCTATGAGGGAAATTTTGCCCGGACAGCAGCACTACGGCCTACTCTTATATCGAATTCCAACTGTCAAGGGATGTTTTATGTGTATGCCAATGTGTAGATGGGATCTCGGTTTAAAATACAGATCTTTATTTCGTTTTGTTTTTTTAATACTTTCAATGGCCTACACTACATGAAGATCTGACTGATTGTAGTGGAAGGTAGCCTTTGACCCTATGAGCAGCCTTTGACCCTATGACGTCAGAGATTGATTCCCTGCACCGCATGATAAAAAATCTCCGTAACAGACCGTTTTATTGGCTAATCCCTCACATCATCCAGAACATGGGTTATATAACAACTTTTCCAGATCCTAGTGTAGTACAGACAAGTAAAAACGAAACGAAATAGGATCTGTGTTTTAAACAGATTGATAATAATGTGAGTTTTGCATTCTGTACAACAAAATTAGAAATCTATGAGTGGCAAGTAGCCTTCCCAGATGTCCCTCATGAAGCGACTAGTTTCGTTCAGACTTAAATGAAATGAAATTATGCGGATATATTCCCTTATAGTCATCGGGGAACAGAGCACAAAAAAGGTTCCGAAGTTATTTTCCTGGGTGGAATGTTTGCAAGAACAGGCCATATTGATCCCTTGGCTTCCATTTAAGCGATGAAAATCTGATTCGCTAAATTTAATTTATGGACAAATATAGAAAAGATAATATAAATTATAAACATAGATCTGAATATGTATAAGTTTTCAATTTGTATTTTTTGAATAACTATAATGGGGCTATTGAACTCTGCATATGACAAAAAAAAAAGAATTCACGGTCAGATTATTGTAACGGTATAGCTTTCAAAGATGAGCTCTCTAAAGAAAAGCAACTTGAAATCATTACCTTGAATGTGAAGGTTTCATTGAAGACTGGATTGAGAGTTTTTCTGTGAACCTTAGTTTCATACTTTTTCTTTTTGTCAGGTAGAAGGTAGACCTTGACATAAGGATCTGAGGTACCACTCATATCCATACCAGGTAGATCAGCTGCCTGTATTACACCTACTGATAACTGAAAATATAATCATTCAAATCATTAAACATACATTATGGAAGATTATTTTCACTAAAATCGATTATCCATTTTTGCATTTAATCATCAATGGACATTGAACAGCAGATCGGATTCAAATCCAAAGAAAATCGGACACATAAGATGGCAGCGAGAGTTGATTGTGGTCATGTCATGTTAATAAACGTCTAATTAATAGTTTATATAACATTTAAGGCCTAAAGAAAAACCTGCAATAGGCAGAATAAACTCTTGCATAATGTATGTTTAATTTAAGGTTAATTAAATGAAGATAAATACACACATGATATGATAGGCAGTGGAAAGACGGTCAAGAAAGCTCCAACGACTGGAGATTGTTAAAAAAATACCGTAGAAATAGAGTTTCTCTCGTATCTTATCAATAATTAAACACTTCATTGTACTTACTGGTATTTCAAAATACTAAGGAATTTTATAGATAGAGAAAAATGGGGTTTAAAGTCAACTCAACAAGAACTAGGTCATTTTGTGACTAACATATGGTTCAATTTTATTTCAATAATTCGCTTGCGCGTAGTGGTCTTTAGCAGTGGGAGGAAACCGGGGAGGTTGGACTCACGTACAACCGGGGAATCGAAACCATGCCAGTTGACTCAATGACAGACTGTATGATACAGTGCGCACGTGCTAACCATTCGACCATCCAACCCCCAATTTTGTAGATAGTATTTTGAAATACCAGTACGTACAGTGAAAGGTTTAATTTGTGATAAGAGATGAGAGAAACTCTATTTCTATCCAATTTTTGTTTCCAAGTCATTTTGTTTACTAATTTTAGTCTAAATTAAACATTGACTACTAAACATACAATTAGTTATTATCTGACTTATATAATTTAAAGTTTCCAAAGGGAGTCGATAATAATCTCACAAAACCAATCAACACACAAATTTAATAAAAATTAACAATTCTACTTTTAACCTAAATTTAAGAATCGTGTGTCACTTTGAGTGGAAGTCAGTTTATTTACTAGGGTGATATTAGTTTCATTTTTGGCTAAAACTGTCAAATGTTGAACACAAAATAAGTGTGGATCTTCAATAAAACAGATACCCTTATTTGAGGGAATAAATTATCCTGTCAAATTTAATCAAAGTGAAATCTTTATTTTTGATCTAAATCAAATATATATGTCATATTCTCTTAAAAACGTAACAAAAATAAATTTTATATATTTATAAATTCTAATTGAATATATTTAAGTATTCTAGATGGTTAAAAAGATCACATTTGTGAACAAGGATGATAATACCTATATTGCTGAAATTTATTTTTTATTGCTATATCAGATAAAACCTTTTTAAATTCTATTTTAAAATTTAGCAACAGTATATCAAAACCTGCATTTAATAAAATTTATTTCTTATAGCTACATGTATATCAGACATAACTTTTCTAAAATTCTATTTTCAAATCAGTAATTTCATATTAAAACATGTATAAATACATTTATTATGTATAAATTACAATAAACTGAACAATAACATGTATGTGTAACAGCTTTAGTTAATATTTATGAATAGTATTTTACTGATACTGTATGCTATAAAGGCAGTTATAGTTATTTATAAAGTAACATATTCTACTCTACATTCAATCATTTTAAATTATATTAAATTATATTGCTGATACGATGTTAATATATTATAATTTACCACATCATAAGCTGTTAAACTAGGACAAAAATAGTTAAAACTTAGAGAATTAAAGGTCACCGGAAAAGCATCAATTTTTTTAAAAATAATGCAAGTAAGTATGTCCACATATCCTTTCCATAAGTATAACCCAAACCCGAATGTCAATATTACCTGCAACAGGTAAATTTCAACATTAGTAATTTTCGCCGTTCTCCGTGGGTAGTCGTAACTTTCCGTCAATAAGCAATTCGTGACGTCATTTTAGTCCTTCTGCACATAGAAATATAGACTAGAATATGAGCAGAAGGACTAAAATGACGTCACAGATTGTTTATTTACGGAAAGTTATGACTACCCACAGAGAATGGCGGAAATTACTAATGTTGAAATTTACCTGTTGCAGGTAATATTGACATTCGGGTTTGTGTTATACTTATGGAAGGGATATGTTGACATAATTACTTACATTATTTAAAAAATTTATGAACCTTTTCCAGTCGTATATCCCTAAAACAAATGTGGTGTGAATAAAATCATGATGTAATGAAACAAAATGAAATGGGGTTTAACATCCTACTGTTCTGCTCCGAACTGGGCTAATGAAGATGGGCATACGCCATACAGTGTGCTATGAGGGAAATATTGTCCGGAGAGCTTCACTAAGGCCTACTCTTATATCGAATTCCAACCGTCAAGGGAACTTACGTGCATGGCGATGTGTAATTGGGACCTCAATTTTCCATCCCATCCGAACGACTAGATAGCTGTCCTCGTCAGGCCCTCCGTCCTGCATCACTGACAAGGGGTAACCACACCGGATTATCTGGATGTACTTTCTCGTCCAATGCAGGGATCAAACACCTGACCTCCAGACTAACGAGCCAGCATCTTACCCAGTTAGCCACCGTGACCCCCCCATGTAATGAAACACATTCAACTTATTTCAGCTATGTTGATTGGTCAAGATCGTATTATATTCAGTTGGTGCTAACCTTGTCACACGAAATTGTCATATTTATGCGATTGTTGGATTAAGAGAATCTGAATATCTCCCCGAGTCTTGTAACTAGTTTCTAAATGCAAGTTTTTAATTGCTGCTTTGAATTTCTAAGTTAGATTATCAGATAAAACATCAAAAGTTCATTATCATGTTTATACTGTATAATATACTTTTCTTTTGGATTCTAATTCTTCAAAAGAATCTTTGCTACACCTAGTCTTTTGTTATGGTCATTCTTTATCTTTCTTAAACGTCTCTTTATAAATTGTTAGATAACCTTAAAGGGACTATACCGATTTGAACAAAGTCTAAAAATAAAGTCCGTGTAAATATGAAATTTAAGCGCCAAAATATAGAGGAATGGTGTATTTACCTTGTCTCCAAATTTCAGCTCAAAATATTTCAGCTTATCACGTAACCCTTTTAAGACTTCGGGTCAATTTTCGTTGGGTTACCTGATAATCGATTGCCGTTCTTTTAGAGGTCTATACAGTGCATGACCCACGTGCTGTATTTGATAACGAAAGGTAAATTTCACCTACACCTTATTTTTATAAAATAAAGATCTGGTTTTATCCAGACACAGTATAATACAGCTTGGGGCACCAGTCTCCATTTCCAGATGAAGACTGACGGGTTTAAGTTGTTTAAAAACGTATCACGTATATTAAGTTAGTTGCTCGGCCCTAAAGAGGATTTTAAGAGCTTTTAACACAAAATTAAACAGTTTTTTCTTCAAAATATAATCGAGATTTGCTCTTTAAGTAACAAGTATCTAACACTTTTTATATCATCAAGATTACAAAATAACATTACTTATCAAAATTAGATCACTAATGGGTGTGTCTTCAAGTTTATATTTAAAATTAAATATTTATTTAATGGATGTATATGAGGCACATGGTTTATATCTTTAAACTATGAATAAAGTGTAGACTTGCTTCAATAATTTCATCAAATAATTATTATCTTTATCAAAATAAAACATCTATTTCAACTTTATTTGATTATCGGAGTTCAATCTTAATCAGACAATATATAGAGACATTACTAACATATTCTTAACATTTATTGTAGTGTTTCATTTCCAATCTACGTCATATTCACGTCTTGAATAACTTTTTCAGTTATAAAATATTAACATAAAGACGGATCTCTATTTCATATCACATACAAAATTACTTGTCAATTTCTCCAGTATTTCATTTACAATCTACTTCGTACGTCATAATCATGACATCAATAAGTTCTTTAGTTATTAAATAATAACATAAAACTTCAAAGACAGATTTCTACTTTCTATCACACACACACCAAATTATCATTTGTGCCTGATGACGATAAGGGGAAACCATGCCGGAAAATCTGGATGAACTTTCTCGGCCAATGCAGGGATCGAACACCCGACCTCCAGGCTAGCGAGCCAGCGTCTTACCCACTTAGCCACGTAATCCCCCCAGAGGCATTTAGAAACTGGATACAGCATAAACTATAACACATAGAGCCTGTTCAGACGCTTAAGTTGAACTGGTTTAAAAACACCAGAGATCGTTAAACCAGTTTAACTTTGTTGTCTGAACGCAAATTTGGGGCAAATAAACCAGTTTAAAAGACCCAGCTCGCAACCTGTCTTCGAGAAGGCTTTTTATTTTAAACTGGTTCATCTTGGCCATTTGAACGGGTTGGCTTAAAAACCCTGGCTCCAGCTCGCAGTAAACGGTAAGTTACCTTTCTGGGAAAAAGGCGGTGTCATGCAGTGCCAGTGTTATCGAATAAAGAATATGAAGCTACCTATGCGTAGTTAACTTTAACCTCTGACCAAAAACGTCAAAATAGTTAAACTGGTTTGGCCTACATTACGTGTGAACGCAACACAACACTGTCTTAACATTCCCTGCGATTTTGAACTGGTTTAATGATAAGTGTCTTAACGGTATAATAGTTAAGGAAGAACAATTACTGATTTATTAAATCCTAAGTATGTATTATGTGTTACAATTTATAAGAGAACACTTATCAAAACGTTGTTCTATATGTGTATAAACCAGTGATTATTTCCATATAAATTGTGTTGTGTTTTAACAAAATTACAAGTCAATTTCTGGAAATCATCTCTTTTTTAGCACATCATCACACAGATCTTATAGGGCTTCACAGATTCTCCACTAATTTGTTTATTCAACAAATGATAGATTAGATATAATCACAGTAGGGTTTCAGACATTACCGGTAATTAACATTCTAAATAAAGAAATAAAATGAAATGGGGCTTGAAGTCCTACTGTTCTGCTCCGACTGGGCTAATGGAGACAGTACATGTATGTTATGAGGGAAATTTTGCCTGGACAGTGGCGCTACAGCCTATTCTTATATCAAATTCCAACTGCCAAGGGATCTTTTACGTCCCATCTGAACGACTAGACAGCTGTCCATGTCAGGTCCTCAGTAATGCAGAAATGACAAGGGGAAACCACGTCGGAAAATCCCAATGAACTTTCTCTGCCAACACCGGGAATGAACCCACAACCTCCAGGCTAGCGAGCCTGCATCTTACTCACTTAGCCACTGTGGCTCCTATAAATAAGAGTCTGTATATAAATAACTATGAATAAAAGTACTCATTAAAGATACATTATGTAAGAGCTAAATCTGTGTATTGCATGTCTTTGTTCTGGCTTCATATCTTATATAAATTATTGATTAGACATTTATTCACCACACGCAAAGCTCATATTCAACATTGCAGACCGTCGTCTAATTCTGTACTATATAATTGGGTTAAGTTAAAATGGACCTCAAGGCTATTTATTATTGTAGCAATGGTACTTGAAAATCGAGACTATTTAGGCTAAATCTTTTTAAAACTTCTAACATTCATAACTTTCCTCAGAATAAAGTAATTTGACTGAAGTTTTCAATATATTCATTTTCTGTTATCTATAATAGTAAGAACGACTACCTCTTTAGGTAAATCTTACATAATACATCTTTAAGTGTTATAATGTTTTTAACACACAACACAAATTATATTTATTCCAAAATTATTTCATAATATTCATCAAATATTATATTTTAAAGCCAATTCTTAATATTGTCAAGACTTTCTTTTTCATCGTCCCAACTTTAGTAATGATGATCGGGGCTATGCCTAAAATACGCTCGCTAATATGTAATTTTGACTTGTTACATGCTATCTATTATTTTGGGTTGTCAGAAAATATTTCATGTTTATATTTGAATATTACATATTATTTTTAAATTTTTCCTTCCGTTTCAAAAATCTGTAATTATATCATATCGACTTAAAAAGATCCAACACAAATAATATGTTAGTAACAGAAGATTTTTTGTGTGACATGCATACCTCAGCTTTCTGGAAGTCATAATCAAGTGAAAATTGTAATTTTCCAAGTTTAACTTCAGATTTCGTACTTTCAGCATCTTCGTTATCTTCCATATTAACTTGGAGTTCATCTAAATCAGGCTGCACCTAAAAATATATTAAGTTTAAGTTATGAAACAATGCAATTAAAAGTTATAATTAATATAAAGTCTTATGCAATTCAAAAAATGTATATAGAGTTTTTTTATTTCATAAAGAAATATATATAAAGCTTGATACGGCTAAATATTGGTAATTATTATAACTGTAAACAGTAGAGTTTGGCCCAGTTACTGGAGATCGCAGGTGTATTTGAATCACGTATGGTATGGCACATGTTCCACAAGGCGTTAAACCATGCACTTTTATTTTTTCCTGAAACGCCTCTGCCAAACTCACCCTGCGCCTTATCTACGCATGCGCCTAATACACCGAAAAATATGGTATAAATTATTCAAATCTACTATTTCTAAACGTTTTCTATTGATATGACATGTATATTTATGTCTTATCTTCAAAATAATTGACAAAACTCTGAATCAAAGTACCTGTAATGTACCTCTTCAATCTCATCAATTTGTTGTTTTTAACATTTCTAAACTACGATAATATGAAACTACTCTTGTTAAATGATAGCATCATAAATTCATATTGTGGAATGCACAATATTCTCAAAAAATATTAAAATCGATGAACCCTAACTTAATTCATGACCATCAAAAGTTTCCACTTATTTCTACTAATTTTATAACGTTATATTTTTCTGTCTTAGAATCAGAGGTATGTGGGGGGAGGGGCCAGAGGTATGCAGGGTGGTGTGAGGGGCATCCATTTCAGGGAGGAGAGGATCCAATCAAAAATTAAATTACATTTTTGTAAATTTGAACTTATCATAGTTAACCTTGTTGTACAAGCTATCCTACTAAATTCAGTGATTCATGAAAGGTGACTAGGAAGTGTTTTTTTGGCAGATATATTTACCTTTTCTTTGTAAGCATTTCCAAGTAATTGGACACTTTTGAGATCAACAGCTCCTTTTAAACCTTTCTTTCCTTCTTTCTTTTTTCTCTTGCGACAACATCTCTTACACATACAGTAAGTACAACATACAAGTATAAGTAACGCACCAGCACATATTAATATTATAGCCCAAATAGGTACTGAAAGAGAAAAAAAAAACATTGTTTATTAATTGTACATTTATTTTTAATTAATTCAACTAGATCAGACTGAAATAAAATGGGGTTTACCGTTTAACGTCCTACTTTTCTGCGCTGATTTTGGTAACCAAGAAAAGCATATTAGACTCAACAGAGAAATTAAAAGAAATGGGGTTTAATGTCCTACTGTTCTGCTCTGTCTAGGCTAATAATGACGGGCATACACCATACAGTGTGCTATGAGGGAAATTTTGCCTGGGTAGCAGCACTATGGCCTATTCTTATACTGAATTCAAAATGCCAAGAGATCTTTTACGTGCATGCCAATGTATGCACATGCACGGCATGTCCCATCCGAACAACTAGACAGCTGTCCTTGTCAGGCCCTCCGTCCTGCATCACTGACAAATTCCGATGAACTTTCTCAGCCAATGCAGGAATCGAACACGGGACCTCCAGACTAGCAAGCCAGCGTCTTACCCACTTAGCCACCATGGCTGCCTAAACAGAGACAATAAACACACCAGTGAAATGTAAGTCTGGTGTTATTTTGAATATTATATAACAATAACATTTTAAGGACATTTACTTATATACACACAAAGTTTGTGATATTTATTCTTATTTGATATTTACCAAGATATTTGTTTACATTAAATATATAGATATATATTTTGATTATTTGTTTCTAGTTTGTCTCGAGTAACACTGCCATATGTTTAGTACAATATAGCCTGGTTGGGGAGAGAGAGAGAGAGAGAGAGAGAGAGAGAGAAATGGGGTTTAACGTCCACTCGACACAAACTAGGTCATTTCGGGACTAACATATGGTTTAATTTTATTTCAATAATTCGCTTGCGCATAGGGGTCTTTAGCAGTGTAGTCCATGTGACAGGCAGATATTCATTACCAATTTGATGAATTGGTTTAACTATGATTTTCAGTTAGCCTTAGGTCTAAAGTGTCCAAAATTGGTTGATGGACTTCCGGGTCACTTTGCCAAATGTCAGTTTGGCGGCCATCTTTAAAAATGGCCGCCGTTTTTTTTTATTTGAAATAGTGCGAGTCGGGGAAGCCTTCATAACTCCTCAACAGTTTCACCTATGGATATGTAATATAGCTCAAAATGTTCATAATATAATTCTACATCTGCTGGTATATGATATACGTTGTTTAATCAATACTATCAGTTTTAAAATAAAAGATTAATCTGAAAAAAGCAACATTTTCGATTTATTTTCATGTCTGTTCGTAAGTTTACCGGTACTAACAAATCGTGTTCAGACCCATATAAGCCAAATTATCTGTTTGGTCAACTAAAGTGATTTAATACATATCAGAAACGTTGATCATAAAAAATAATCTCTAATATGAGTGTCCCAAATCCAAGATGGCGGAAATTCAAAATGGCGACAAAATTTCCTAAAATGGCCAATATGTCAGATAATAGTCATTTCATTGTTTGATATGACATGTACTATCCAATTGAAAGGGCGCTCAGTGTTGCTGAGCTTACAATTAAAGACACGTTACGTACGATTTAGATAGAGAGCTAGCCATTCTTGCTAATGTAAAATGAATAATTTGACAATTTCATTCAAATTACTCTATTGCGAGCGAAGATATTAGCCTTTGAAGGTTTGACAAGACACGTGCAATAATTTCAACCACTGTACTGGTTGTTCGAAGCTAAGTCTCGCTCCTCCATTTTTAGATTAAATCAAAATATGGCTGAACCGTTCTAATCTATTTAATATCGGAGAAATCCGATGCCATCGAGAGTTGATTATGGCCTGGACCAGTTAATTAATGTCTAAATAATAATTTAGAAAACATTTCAGGCCTAAAGAAAGACCTGAATAGGCAGATTTAGCTCTTGCATAATGAAAAGTTTTAAAAATCCAAGATGGGGAAAATTCAAAATGGCGGCCAGAATTTCCATAACATGAATGACTGTTTTATATAGCTTATAATATCTCTTTTATAAGGTTTTCAGAGTCACTGAACTTGAATAAAAACTCAAAAATTAATGCTGAAAATGATGTTAATGATACTGCTAAAAATGACACATTATATCCGATCCCCGCCCCCCCCACACACCCCATAAACAATACAATGGGGCATATGGAATTGATTATTCTGGATCTCACAGATCACAATACATTTCACCAAAATAGTGAGGCATTTTAATTTCATCTACTATGCCTTTGCACCATTTTTAGCCGTATTGAGAATTACTTATGATATATCGAGTTGTTAAGAATTTAAGATCTCTTATTCGTTCAGAAATGTTAATGTGGTCCGTTTTTACATTAACGCCTCTATGCCCGGCAACTTTTGTCGTATAGTCTAGTAGCCATGTCTAGCTTGCTTAGAAACACAGTTCCGCTACAAGGTGCTCCCTATTAAACAAACTATACATATTTGGAAAGCTTATAACACCAGGAACACAAATCCAAGTAAAATGTTTTAAGGCCAGATGGAAATTATGATAATTGTCAAGTAAATGTTATATTTATACTGACAATTGTGAAGTTGACATAAAATTACACATATAATACCTAGGATAGGACAGGCTTATCTTTGCTCCGTGAGGTGAACGACAAGGTTCTCTACAACCAGACTCGAAATTTCTTTTGAAAAAACTTGACTGTAATTTAAATGGTACTTTCTATAGTATATCCTGGTGATTTTAGCTTATGCGTATATCTTTAATAATTCATCAAAAACGACATAAATTCATGACTACGCAAGAACATTGACTAGTTTAGGGACCCCCGAAACTACCATACTCCTTTTGAGTGTCCATCCCTGAAAAGGGAGGCAAAAGATATGATGTTAAAATGATAATTCGTATATCATTTTACAGTTATATAAAAAAAAATGTTTCCTTTTTATCCAATGAACAATTTATTGTTAGTTCATGTAGAAAGATATGGTGCTTATAAACGTGTTGCTAATGTCCGTATTACATGGTAGACTTCAACGTATCATATAAACAATTGGTATTTATTTTACAAGTATAAAAAATGTTTCTGTTTTATCGAATGAACAATTTATTGTTAATTCGCGTGGAAAGATATGATGTTAAACATGTTACAAATTAACAACTGGTATATGAGTATTTTACAGCTAAAAGAATGTTTACGTTTAATCGAAAATTCCAATAAACAATTTATTTTTAAGTTGAAAGGAGTGTCCTACGGGTGGTAGGCCATATTAAATGCTGCTTGAATGTGTATTTTCATAAACTTTGTATGCAGATAGATTATTATACTGAAGGTTCGTCTGGATAGAAAATAAGATTTTGTGTGAAACAGGTGTCCTGGAAAAAATGGGTTCACTAACATCAAATATCTGGTTCTACAAATTGTATTTGTACCTTCTAAGCTAATACCCACCCATCCTAACTAGAAATTCGTTTTTCGTTAAATTATGTCGGCCATTTTGGAAATCGGACAGAACCCCAAGCGAAAATGACGTCACAGAAGTGACATAATCTCAAAATTGTCTTTTGACACAGAAACAACCCGTCCCCAAATATCGTTTCGATTGTGACACACTAGCTAAAGTTCACTATAAGTTTGTGCCCTGCCTCGCCAACGTTCAACATTTTAAATTTGACAGTCTACTTAAGACTTTTGTTGAGTTTGCGGCCACCGCAGCTGTATAACTTAAGAAGACCACACACATAATTTGGCTAAAATTACTCTGAACATGATTTGGTAGTAACCTTATAAAATGAATCATGAAAACCTGGAGAAAAAAATGCCAAAAGGTTGCTTTTTCCAGAATAATCTGTTGATTTGGAAAATATATGATTCATTCAACAACAAGTATCATATAGCACCTGAAGTAGCATTTTCTTGTGAACATTGTGAACCACATTCCATATCCATAGGTCGATCTTTTCAGAAGTTATGAAGGTTTCCCCGATGCGCTCAATTTCAATGAAATAGCGGCGGCCATTTTTAAAGATGGTCGCCAAAATGCAATTTAGCAAAGTAACCCGGAAGTCCATCAACCAAATTTCAACACTGCAGCCACCAGGCTAACTGAAAATCATGGTTGAATGTATTCATCAAATTGGTAATGATGTTCCAAAATCCCAGGTCTGTCACATGGACTAGTGGGAGGAAACCGGAGGACCCGGAGAAAACCCACGAGGTTGGACAGGCGACCCTACTCCTTGTCACGTACAACCGGGGATTCGAAACCACGCCAGTCAACTCAATGACAGACTTTATGATACAGCGCGTGCACGCTAACCATTCAGCCATCCACCCCCCCTAGCCTGGTTGGAGCTGACGTGCCATTAAACAATATTTCATTCATTCATTTTATTTTGTGAAAGTGGTAATGCTTCATTAAGCTAGATGTAATAATATCTATAGTACATGCATGCATGATAGTTCTTCCTACGCAAAACCCATAAACTTAATGAAATTTATCAAGTGAAATCGATGTTTATCAGTCAATAATTTTCAGCTGTCCCCACAACCAACTATTATTGTAAGTTCCTGACTCTTTGGAAACCTGAACAGCTGCAATTATGACAATAAAAAAAAAGAATATTTACTGCACATAATATATTGATTCAAAAAGATTACAGAAATTTATACCACTATAAACTTCAAAAATCCAACACTTAATCCTTGCATAACCCATACTAATATTTGTGACTGTCGTTCGTTCGTCTGTATGTATATGTCACATACATAAATCAAAATACGACATTCTCGATAACAAATTACAAAGAATTATTTTTGTTGGAGTCTGGTTATATTAAAGGGAATGGAAGCTTATAATTAACCTATTTCTTACCGGGAACTCATTTGACCCAATTCTGGCCCGTTAGTTTCAAAATGGAATAAGAACCCTGGTTGGCTGCTACACTTGGGCTGTCCAGAGACTGAAATTTGGTGTATAGGGGTAGCTCGAACTGAGGAGTTAAATAGGCCTGGGGGCGATGTACTACCACTTCTGGTTTCGGAGCCACGCTACTTCTGGTTCAGGGTTATACCCGTGCTATGCCGGGTCAACCGCTAGTATATCATAAGAAAACTTACATTTTTCAAATTGTTCCATAAATTTGTCTTTTAATTTGTCGAAGTTAGTCTGTTGAGGAGCGCTTGCAGTGCTATCATCACCTGATGTGGTAACACCGCTATCAGCGCCATCTGCTGGTGCTTGGGTCACTGTCTCAGCTACATTTTTTGCAACTTGCTCAGCTGCCCTCTGCACACGGTGCAGGTTCTCCATCGTTAAAATCCGCATCTTGATGTTTTAAGGCCCTGGGACCTACAAATATAGAAAAAATATTTTTATACAAAATGTACAAGTAATTTTTCAAGGCTATAAAATAAATGAAACAAGTCTATGAAATAAATGAAATAAAATGAAATGGGTTTAACGTCCTACTGTTCTGCCCCGACCGGGTTAATGAACAGAATGAATGAATGAATGCCACTGGGTTTAATGTCCTATTTATTTTTTATGGTACAGTACACTTCAAGCGGAAGTACTAAATTTCCCCGAGGTCCGACCTGGGCGGAAATGAAAAATCCCGGACGTCAGTTAATCAATCCGCTCTGGCCACGCTCAAAATTCCGCTCTAAAATTCCTCCACGAATTTAAATAAACCGCCGACCTCCGCGATTATTTTAATCTGCCGCCCACCGCGAAATTTTAAAAAGTCGGACTTTCCACGCATGTACAGTCGGCACATCCATAGCTGGTTTGAAATGGGTTTATTTACATGTGTAACTGGGCTAATGAAAAAGAACATACAGTATATGCGGTGTGCTATGAGGGAAATTTTGCCTGGATATCAACTGGATTCCATTTGTCATATGAGTTCTTTTACGTACACATCTTGATTTTTTGTCCCATCCGAATGACTAGACGCTGTTCCTCACAAAATAATGAACAAAAAGTATCGTACAATAACTGTGTTACTAGGTGGCAAAAACATGGCCACAAGCAGTTTGTGACAATTTGGGTAACTATCAAGCTTCATCTGTCACTGACATCAAACCGCACCCAACAGGTAGAGGTGTTTTAGGCTTCAAGAACATTTTGCAATAAATTGGTCCAGCAGGCCTCTTGAGTTTTAGCAAGATCAGTTAACAAAATACAAAATACAGATGTGACATCATCCTTTGATGTTGGCCTACCATTATTTCAAATAATGGTACGGGCAATGTGGCTTGCGTACATTATTTATATTAGTTGAAATATTGGACCTGTGTGACTTATTTCATTGAAATGAACATGCTGGATAGTGTCTGTATTTTAAGTTGTTTAATGGTCTCGAGATAAAGACATTGTGTAATATATAGATATACCCCTTATGCTAACGCACTCGTACAATATCAATATATTAATCAATGTTTCGCATTCGACCATTAAACTTCACATATTAATATTAGCCTAACTCAAGCAAATAATAATATTGGAGAATCAATATATTTTTCTCCTTTTAATAAGTTATAAATCTTGGAAAGCTCAGACTGGGAATATTTCATTTAAAGGGCCAATCCCGATAATATTTTGGAGAATAAAATTCCCTTAATATCCTCTACAATAGGGCCGAGCAACTAACTCAATATATGTGATACGTTTTCAAACAACTTAAACCCGTTAGTCTTCATCTGGAAATGGAAACCGGTGTCCCAAGCTGTATTATGCAGTGTTTGGATAAAACCAGACTTTTATTTTATAAAAAATAATGTGTATAGGTGAAATTTACTTTTCGTAATCAAGTAAAGCACATGGGTCATTCACTATATAGACCTCAAGGAACAGGAATCGATTATCAGGTCACCCAAGGAAAAAACTGACCCAAAATTTTAAACGGGTTACGTGTACGGATAAACTGTTTTGACATTCACGTCCAAACGAATCAATATTTTGAGCTAACATTTTGAGACAGGATAAAAATACCATTCCTCTATATTTTGGCGCTTAAATTTCATACGTAGTCGGACTTTTATTTTTGAGATGCTGTTCAAATCGGGATTGTCCCTTTAAAATCCAGAATATTAACTTTATGGCAACATAAATTGAAACTAAATACAAAAGTTATGTCGATATTATTTTTAATCGTTTAAATGACATAGACTGTAAGCTAACACAACATCTTCGTCAATAAATCATTACCACAATAAATTTATTGTATTGAAACTTATTTAGAATCTATTTTTATATGCTCTGATGTCATCAATAATCGTGTATTGTGTAAAACTGTTCATGGAGAGAAATCAGTATCAGAAGTAGACTTGTTCAATAAGTATAATTATGTCTTAATAATATAGAATTCTATTAACTAGATATTTATTGATTTAATTATGTAAATGTGTAATATAAAAAAGATGTCCTACACTTAATTAACTTTATTCTGTATTTTTATAACAATAATAGTTTTACAGCATGCATGATTTAATAAGAAGGTCTAATGCAGATGTGTTGTGAAAAGAACCAGATAAGGAAACTTTCATTCTAATTTTTCAAATCCTAACCATAATGATACAATACAGCTACAGCTTATTTCTTATTTTATCAAGATTTATCAAGATTTATTAAGATTTATCAAGATTTAAATTAAGGAGACATAAAAATCCATAATTGTATTTTTCCTATATACTGTTATTCATATATTTACGAAGCCCCAACATGGGAATGAAAAATAAATAACAGCAAAGAAAATAACAAAACAAGACAAGGGACTTAAAATATCAAGTTACTTTTTAAACTTCCTGGTGAACCATTAATGAAATGAAATGGGTTTATAATGTCTTAATGTTCTGCTCCATCTGGTCTAATGAAGACGGGCATATACCATACAGTGTGCTATAAGGGAAATTTTGCCCGGGCAGCGGCACTATAGCCTACTCTTATATCGCATTCCAACAGCCAAGGGATTTTTTACATGCATGCCAATGTATACACAGGACCTTGGTTTTGCTTCCTATCCGAATGAGTAGACAGCTGTCCTTGTCAGGCCCCCTGTCCTGCACCACTGACAAGGTGGAAACTACATCGGAAAATCCTGATGAACTTTCTTGGCCAATGCAGGGATCGAACACGCGACCTCCAGTCTAAGTGAGCCAGTATCTAAAAATGTCCGTAACATTGAATATAACCCAATTTAATGGAAATCAACAAATAAATGGAAGCTATTATTATTCTATCAATCCTAAGCAAGTGATGAGGTTGAGAATATATAACATTCAGTAACAATTGAACACTTGACACCAAAACTGGGGTTATAGCAATAGTTGACTATTTTAGCAGAGTAAAAATTACAAATTGATTTTATTTGAAATCAATTGGTTTATATTTAATTACAGAATCATACAAACACTCGATACTAAAGGATTTAGTATCTAACACAAAATATCACGATAAATAACCCCTACATAATCCAATATAATACCTTAAGAAGCTTGGGTAATGATAATGGGTTATATACTGTTTATACATAAATATATACATTACAACATATTCACCAAGCCTTAAGACATCCGCATAGTCATTATCTATTATAATGCTGTATATCCAATAGAGGATATATGTGGGCGGGTATGTTTTTTTATGTCTTTCTATAGGCAGGAGTCTTAATATCATTAGACCCAAGGCAATGTATGAGCTCACACATACGTGACTAAGTTACATAACCAATATTTAGTATGGCATTCTTCTCAGTACAACCAGTATATTATGTACGTATTATTTTTATAATTTACAATAGAAACCATAGGCAGTATGCAAATAATTTGTTGCCTGGCAACAATCCTTATAAAATTACAAGATTGCAAATCTAGAGATGAAATTCTTTTTATTAAAATGACCTTTTTATTATATCTGAAGTGAGAAGAACGAACACAATAATTGAAGATTTGACAAGTTTGGGAAAGGGCAAAGAATGAATGAAATGAAATGGGGTTTAAAGTCCCCAATACCAGGAGCGAATCCCTGCAACTCCAGACTAGTGAGCCAGCATCTTACCCACCGTGGCTCCCCAATCTGCAATTGACCTTTTTTTATTATATTTGAAACGAGAAGACGGAATACGTTAATTGAAGATTTGATGAGTTTGGAAAAGGGTAAAGCATGTCATTTGGAGCAGTATTGTAAAGTCTTTTATACTTGACCATTTTATATGTTAAGTGATGAAGTTAATGATATTTTTAAATGTCACACCTTTAATAGTGGATTAAGATCAATTCTCAATTGCCTCTCAATATCGCACGCCTGTAGGATGTTTTAATTAAAAGAAAGCTGATAGTCAACATATTGATAGCTTATTGCAGTTTGTAGTTAGGAATTTAAACAATATTTCACTGATCTATCCCAATCACAGTTATTGTTTTAAAGTAATTTGTTGGAGAAAGATCTTCTTATGCTGAGGATTATCCAGTGCAGAACAATAATGAAAATACAATAACCTCTCCAACATCATGTAGTTTAGGTTAACCCTTCCATCTGTACTGAGAGATATATTATATTATATATAATCCAGAAATTACTGGAGTTGAATCCCAGTTGCTTTCAATTTGGTAAGATATAAAAAATCAATAGCAATTTTAGGGCATCGGGAATGTAAACGCCTGTGGAGTGGTTTTGTATCACATACAGATGCTATCAATGCTATGTTCTAACAGAGAGAGAGAGAGAAAGAGAGAGAGGGAGAGGGAGAGAGAGAGAGAGAGAGAGAGAGGGTTTAACTTCCACTCGACACAAATAGGTAATTTCCAGACTAACACATGGTTCAATTTTATTTCCATAATTCGCTTGCGCGTAGGGGTCTTTAGCAGTGGGAGGAAACCGGAGGACCCGGAGTAAACCCACGAGGTTGGACAGGTGACCCTACTCCTTGTCATGTACAACCAGGGAATCGAAACCATGCCAGTTGACTCAATGACAGACCTTATGATACAGCACGCACGTGCTAAGCATTCGGCCATCCAACCCGCCATCATTACAAGGGATGTCGTGCCCAACTCAAGACACCAACACCACTTAACTACACTATTAACTGCACGATAGCAATACAATAACACTATATATGTTCAGCTATATAGTAAAACAATAACACTATTTATGTTCAGCCATAATAAATCAATGACTTGCAGATGTAAAGGAACTGCGGACAATACAGAAAGTTGTTGTAGCTGAGAAAAAAATTCATTCTCTTAAAATGTCAAGAATATCTGTTACTGTAATTGACAGCATTGTATGAATGTCAGGTACCAAGGTACTTTGCTTTAGGATATGTTGTCGTTTGAAAAGAAAGTTTGAAGTATCAATACTAATTCTTTTTATTCGAACCAGCTCACATAAGTGACAATTGAGAATGTTGTTGTTTTTAGAGTTTAATGTCCGCTTCCATCAAGGGTGACATCACAAACAAGTCTTATTTTATTATATTTTTCACATGTGTGGGGGTCTTTTCTGTGGGAGGTTAAGCATGTACTCTTATCTCAAAGTCACATACGCTCACACTAGGGTTCGAAACCACAATCCTATGCCCGACATGACCGGCAGCTAGAGATCCAAGCGCAACACTTTAGACCACTAAAGATCACAAACAAGTCTTATTTTATTATATTTTTCACATGTGTGGGGGTCTTTTCTGTGGGAGGTTAAGCATGTACTCTTATCTCCAAGTCACATACGCTCACACTAGGGTTCGAAACCACAATCCTATGCCTGACATGACCGGCAGCTAGAGATCCAAGCGCAACACTTTAGACCACTAAACATACATTAGTTAAGAGTTGGCCATTCTTGCTATAATAATTCAAAAATAGATGATAAAAAAAGAAAATGTTGAAAATTTCAGTCTGATTACTTTGGTCTGAACGGAATTGTTACTGTTGGAAGTTTGGACTAGAAATAGGCATCAATTGTGTCTGCACCATCTATAAGAATTGGCAATTGTTTGATTGGCAGACGATAACTCCACCCACATATTCTCGATTATCAAGTGACATGATCAATGGCTATGGTAGCCTTGCTTGGCAGGCCTTTCATAAGCAGTGTTTGGTAGTGACATCAGCAACTAACAGTAAACGTTAGATTGATTTAATTTTAAATGGACGACTTTTTAAATCCAACCGAGTGTCTACAGAGTTGATTTTGAGCTTGTCGTGTAAATAAAGGTCTAATTAATAATTTCTATAACATCTGAAGCCTATATATAAAGACTTGCAATAGGCAGATTTAGCGCTTGTATAATGTATGTTTAAATACCGTTACTATAGAACAAGATATGATATCTGTCTATTCTAATCAATAATATCTGTACAGTATAATTTTCACTGGTCAATAATTACATGACAGACTGATCAATATCGTTGACAACACAACAATAATGTAATTATCATATATCTATACTAGTGTATTAATTCTTTGTTCAACAGGCAAGAAGCCACTCTGTTATAATATTAGAAATTTATATTACGCATTTATATCGCCATCATTTCAATATGCATTTATATCGCCTATATCAATATTCATTTATATCACCATCATTTCAATATTCAATATTCTTTATATCACCATCTGTAATTTCAATACGCATTTATATCTACAGCAATAATTTCAATAGGCATTTATATCGCCATCATCAATTTCAATTTATATCGCCATTATTAATTTCAATACGCATTTATATCGCCATCATTAATTTCAATATATCGCCATCATTAATTTCAATGCGCATTTATATTACAGCATTTTTTAAATAGACAATATGAATATATTGCATTTATCGTAATACCTATTTATCTCAACTTTATTAACTTCAATACGCATTTACACTGACAGCCTTATACGCATTTATATCAACATCATTACTTTTCAATAGGCATTTATCTCAACTTCATCAATTTCAATACGCATTTACAGTGACAGCCTTTATACAAATTTATAGCAACATCATTAATTTTTAAAAAACTCATTTATATCGCCACCATTTTAATTTCAATACCCATTTACCTCAACCTCCTTAATATCAATACGCATTTTATACAGAAAAGTACGATATTAAAATTCATTTATTTCAGCACCAGTAGTTTAAAAATGGTTTATATATCGACCCCATGTTTCATCGGAAGCAATTTGATTCCAACTGTAACTTCATGAGATGTATATAGATAGTCAACGTAAGTCTTCTAACAGCACTGTTCGCTCATAAATGTCAATTGACCCAAATTATGTATTTTTTTTTGTGTCTGCCCACATACATGAAGGAACAAACTTAAGTAGAAAATCAATACAAATAGCCAACAAACAGCCTTCCTATCACCATACTGTTCTAAACATACTTCAACATAACTATATTCTATTATAGCTGATTTTATAACCACATACTGTATATAAGCTTGTGCTCTGCAGAATTTTGTAATAGAAAGAGAGAGAGAGAGAGAGAGAGAGAGAGATGGGGTTTTATGTTCACTCGACACATTCATTTTGGGACTAGCACATAGTTCAATTTTATTTAAATAATTCGCTTGCGCAGGGGGGGGGGGTATTTAGCAGTGGGAGAAAACAGGAGAAAACCTAGGAGGTTGGACAGGCGACCCTACTCCTTGTCACGTACAACCGGTGAATCAAAACCATGCCAGTTGACTCAATGACAGACCTTATGATACAGCGCGCACGATGCCCATGCTTACCATTCGGCAATCCAACCCCCTTGACTATATTCTATCATAGCTGATTTTATAACCACATATAAAAAATATAAGCTTGTTATCTCTTATATCTGTAATAAATATATACTTTATATAAATATATACTTTATATAAATACTTTATATCAATACTTTATACAAAATCAATAGAACTACTCTAATTTAACAATCATGTACTGTCATTCATAAAAAAACCTGTGCTTTCTAAATAAGGTCAATTCTATACCACTCGGTGAATGGAAATCAATACATTTCAGAAAAGATATAATCTAGACAATGTAGAAGCAGAGCACAAGCGTGGTCCCTGGATAGAAATGTACAAACACATCCACAAGAGAGAGACACAACCTTCAAATTGTTGTCTCAAGTTGTCCATAACATTTATAATAAAGCAGAAACTTCTAAACCTGTATTCTTGGGCTATACTATATACCGAAAAACACCGGAAAACTACCAGAAAACACCATGTTATACTGAATACTGGAAAACACTGGAAAAACACTAAATACCGGAAAACACACTAAATACCAGAAAACAACCGGAAAACTACCAGAAAACACCATGTTATACTGAATACCGGGAAACACCGCAAAAACACTAAATACCGGAAAACACACTAAATACCGGAAAACACCCTAAATAGGTAACCCGGAGAAGGGCTATACTATAAACCGGAAACTAACCCTAACCCAGGCACACAGAGGACCAGGCTCCCGGTTACCTATTTAGGGTATTTTCCGGTATTTAGTGTGTTTTCCGGTATTTAGTGTTTTTCCGGTATTCAGTATAAAATGGTGCTTTCTAGTTGTTTTTTTCCGGTATTTTCTGGTTGTTTTCCAGTGTTTTCCGGTATTCTTTGGGACCTTAAAAAGCACATATTGATTTAATATGAATATAAACTGATTCTTTAAATTTTGATTGTAATTTCTAATCAATTATGTTCAATGAAATATGTACATGGCAGTTGTTTGTGCCAGGTTAGTACAATTTACAAATATATCCCTAATAGCAAATGCAGGTGGACTGCACCACACACAATTACATAAAACAAATCTACGGACAAGACACAATACGCAGAAATCACAAACAAACGTACATATCAGATAACACAACATCAATATTGATTAAAATGGACTAATATTGAATTCTAATTCCTGTTTTTAATGTTGAAAGTATGGATAATATTGTGTTAAAACTATACACCCTTTAAGAAGATGGGAAGTTGGATGTATCATAAGGTCTGTCATTGAGTCAACTGGCGTGGCTTCGATTCCCTGGTTGTACATGACAAGGAGTAGGGTCGCCTGTCCAACCTTGTGTGTTTTCTCCCACTGCTAAAGACCCCTACGCGCAAGCGAATTATTGAAATAAAATTAAACCATATGTTAGTCCTGAAATGACATAGTTTGTGTCGAGTGGATGTTAAACCCCATTTCTCTCTCTCTCCCTTAAAGAGGACTACAAACTTAACATCAACCATTCCAAATGTAGTTTATGGTTGAATTTGTAACAAAATTACACCATATGTTATTCCCGAAATGACCTAGTTTGTGTTGAGTTGATCTCTCTCTCTCTCTCTCTCTCAGAAGACTACGAACTTAACATCAACCATTCCAAATATAGATTAAGGTTTAATTTAAAACAAAATTAAACCATGTGTTAGTCACGAAACGACCTAGTTTGTGTTGAGTGGATCTCTCTCTCGAGTGGACTTAAACCATCTCTCCCTCTCTCTCTCTCAGAAGACTACAAATTTAACATCAATCATTCCAAATATAGATTATTTTTTGTTTCCATCTCATTAAGACTCACTAATCAGATGAATAAAGAGAGAAGGGGGATCACTTGCACACAATAACATGTTCTAGAAATCTCATTATTTCCATTAAAACTTTTCCTTTGAGAAAAGGAAGCATAAAGCATACATTAATTTTTAATTATTTCATTCCAGCCATTGAACAATATTCTAGTATTTTGGTTTTAAAAGATTATCTTTTTATTTGTCACTTCATGCTGTTTTTTAAATTATTATACGGTGATTTTAAAAATGTTAATATCAGATCTTTGCCCAATTTAAATAAAGAGCCGATATTAATGTCTAAGAGATTATACCTGAATTATAACATATTTCACAATTTAAATCTTTTTATTTACTTCGCAAATAGAATTATAATGTTACAAACTACATTAGTTGATCTTGAAAAGTTGATTTGAAAAATTACAAAAAAAGAGTGGACCTATTTCGACATTTAAAAAGATACAATTATTTAGCAACCCACTAAGATATATTCTGTATTTTTCAGCTTCATTAATGATCTCACATTCCTCAATAGAAAATATCATCATGAATATCATGTCTCGCAATTTTCAGCTAAAATGTTTACATGTGATAATCTAGCTGAAAAGTTCAAGGTTCGTTCAATGTCAAGGTTTCCGTGGAGGTGTCCATGTTTGATTTGAGTGTGTTTGTGTCACTGTTTCTGATTGAACAGCACTATTGTTCATAGGTCTGCGGTAAAAGGCAATAATGTACCTATAAGTTCGGGAATTTCAGACTAATGTAGCAGGGGCTAGATGTTGTTTAACTTGCGGTTGTTACTTCAGGAACATGCCATGCATATGTCAGGACAGTTTCTAAAATGAAAACATTGTCCACGTGCCCGATTCATATGTTTGTTTGTCTTATAATTAATTCCGATTATAACCAAATCTAATATTATATTTAAATACATGTATTTAAATACCTACAAACACCTGTTTGCTTTAATTTACAATTATTAATGTATTCAACAAATCCACATTACTGTAGTAACAGATGTTGAAAGTCTGATAATGTGAAGTAATATAATCATAATATCAAGAAACATGTTTTATAAATGACCGTCTAAGCTGTTTCTTAACGTTGTTTTTGTGAGAAAAACCTAACTTTTAAAATATCAAGAATGGCCATCTAAGCTGTTTCTTAAGGTTGTTTTTGTGAGAAAAGCCTAACTTTTAAAATATCAAGAAATATGTTTATAAATGGCCATCTAAGCTGTTTTTTAACGTTATTTTTGTGAAAAAAAAAACAACTTTTAAAACAAAATAATTCTTCTTAAAAAATTAAACAAACCGATTAAAAGAAAGCCTCAATTTAACCAGAGTTAGTCTGTTGTGTAATCATCATTATATGCTTTACATGATTTCAAGATTATACATGCTGTAACAGTGTAAATAGAAAAACCTCAAAATAATGAAAAATAGATTAACAGATTAACACATCTAAAAACTGAACACGGAAGGATTATCTTTGATTGCATGTTCTTGTAAAAACTTCCTGGAGAAATATATTTAGTTGACTACAGGCTAATAGATGCCATGTGCAAATCCGAAAATGAAGGACTCGGTGGAGATTCTTCATCATTGTTAATTAGTTCATTCAGCTTAACCTTAAACTAACTTAACCTTGACATCGGAATACAAACCTGGTGTAAATACATTGTAAGCTGGCTTAAATTCAACAACTTCCAAAGTAGATTAATTTCAGGAATATACGACTCCACATGTCAGTGGGTTTATCAGCGCTAGAGATGATTGCCTGTAGCTAATCCTTTTGTTTACATCTTTTGGCCCTTGATGCATTAGGTAATTCAAAATTTTTTTGTCATTTTGAAGGAGAGAGGGAGGGAGAGAGAGAGAAAGAGAGAGAGAGAGATGGGATTTAATGTCAACTTGACAAACTAGGTCATTTCGGGACTAACATATGGTTCAATTTTTACTTCTATAGTAGGCTCTCTAGCTGTGGGAGAAACCTGGAGGACTTAAGAACAGACATTATGATCTAAAACGTACACGTTAAACCATTCAGTCACCCCACCCCTCGTTCGTCTGTTTTAGATCGGCAGCAGCATCAACAACAACACTATCAATTTACAAAATCCAAAGTCAAATCAATTATAAATGAACATGATGCGATCCATCTAGAAGAAATAGGATTTAATATAGCAATATTATAAATCACGATACAGTCAAATGTCAGAAATAATCATAGTGGTATTTAAATAAGCATATCACTGAATGAATATAAAGTTATTGTATTATTCTAGTTAGAGTATGTACCTAAAATAATCACTGTTAATTACTATATAATTAATGAGAATAATTAAATAAATCTATTAAACACTATGTAAGTTTCTATGTGATTATGAAATGATAATTTGTATTCCACATCAAGTTAACCTTTCTATAATATCCTACGCCTTCATATCACAATTAATAAAATTAATAACCTGACATTACTACATCCTGCTACCATACCCAATTTCCATCAAAGAGAGAGAGAGATATGGGGTTTAACATCCACTCGACACAAACTAGGTCATTTCGGGACTAACATATGGTTCAATTTTATTTCAATAATTCGCTTGCGCGAAGGGTCTTTACCAGTGCCAGGAAACCGGAGGACCTGGAGAAAACCAACGACGAGGTTAGACAAGTGACCCTACTCCTTGTCATGTACAACAGGAGAATTGAAACAACGTCCGTTGACTCAATGACCAACCGTATGATAGCAGGCGCATACGCTAACCTTTCGGCCATCCACCCCCCACCCCCCATCACACCTAATTTCTATCGAACAAAAGAAGGTTATTGACCTCTACACGAGGGAGGCTATTACTCAAACCATCAACATATTTTTCACAACAAATCTAAACAGTACAAAAATGAAAAAAAAGGAATCTTGGGTAATTTTCATCAATAGCTTGACATACGTACATGTATATATTGTCGATGAAAACATTATAATGTTCATATATTTATTTTGACAGAAATATGTGTAAATTGTAAGGATAATTTCATTTTCTTGAAAACCTCAAGACAAACTAATATGGTTAGCTTATTTTTTTTTCAAAATACAAAATGGCACCCTATATTTTTTTAGAAAAAGCAATATGTCTGTAACAATTACAGTCATGGTTTATATCCAGTATCAATAAATAAAACAGTGAAAATTTCTAGAGAAATTCAGGAAACATTTCCACAATTCAACAATATTGATTAAGAATCCATCATCTAATACCTCATGTCAATTAGACCGAGTCGCATATTTCTAGCAACATCTACGAGGTACAGACTTCATTACATGGTCGAGAAAATCAATACACTAGCTTCATATTGAGTTAAAGAAATCCTCGAATTCCAAAACAAAACACACCCAATTACTGCCTTTAAACTTACCTAAAAACCTCATCAACAAATCCAATTTATATCCAAATATAGGTGTGACGCAATTCCAAGTTTTTTTTTAGTAGGGTGCTGGCATTTTGATAGAATTACGTAGGCCTGTGAAATGATAGAGACGATGTTTAACAGTTCCTCTTGGCAGCCATAACTTGTACCAGCTTGTGATTATTGGTAATCAATATACAGAGTGATGCATTCTGGGAAAATAATATTATGCTGATGTGAACGGCTTGGTAGCCATTAGTTAGATTCAGATATAATTATGTTAATTATCAATCATATCTGTATGTCAATCAGATTAATAATTATGATAATTATATTAACGCAACTCAGTAGTTTTAAATTACCTTAACTCAAACTGGTTAAGTCAGGACTGAACATAAATTTTATTCCACATTATTATATTCAGAATAACAACAGGTTAAAGATACATTATGTAAGATTTAGATAAGAGCAGTCTATTCTTGCTATAAAAGCTCAAAAATAGATAATGTAAAATGAAAATATTAAAAATTTCATTATATTCAGGTAACAACAGGTTAAAGATACATTATGTAAGATTTAGATAAAGAGCTGACCATTCTTGTTATAATAGATAAAAATAGATAATGTAAAATGAATACATTGAAAATCTCATTCAAATTACTTCATTCTGAACCAAGTTATCACTGTTTGTAGTTTTGACAAGAGTTGATTATGGTCTTGTTTTGTTAATAAATTAATATCTGATTAATAGTTTATATAACATTTCAGGCCTAAAGAAAGACCTGCAATAGGCAGATTTAGCTCTTGCATAAAGTATGTTTAAACAAAAACCAGTATTCTCTAAGCTACGCATTTCAAATTTGAGATACAGTCTTTAAAACTATTGGAAATTAAAAAAGAAAGTTTTGGAATACCTTTTATCTGTGACAAGCTGTTCTTCTCAAAGCAAAATCCAAAACACTCAAAACAGAAAAACTTATCTAGATTTAGATCTACTAAGATAATAATCACTCTGACCTGATATCATCAAGCATAGATTTGAATTCTTATTAATGACAGGTCTGTCTATAACTGTTAAGACAATGGAAGCAATTAAAGGTTATTATTGTGTATGATAATTAGTTGTATTTAGAGAGTTCTATAGTGACATATGGTACTCAACAACTCAGTCTATGACATTTATACAAACATCACAACTCATGTATAATTCAAACATTGGTACATTTAGTAATAAATATATTCTAAGCAGAATATCCAATGTCTTAAAATTGATTAAATGTTCACTGACAGGAATTGATATCCACTAACTAATTAAAGATACATTATGTGAGATTAGATAAAGAGCTGGTAGTTCTCACTATAATAGTTAAAAACTAGATAATGTAAACGGAATTTAAGGAAAATGTCAGTCAAAATGATCCACCCTGAACTGAGTATTTAGCGATTGAATTTTGAGCCTAACCTCGATTATCATTACTAAAGTCGGTACCATTGATTATCCATTTTTTGATTTAATCAGAAGCAGCAGATCGGGTTGTAATCCAGTAAATATCGCAGGCTAGCGATGCAATCGAGAGTTGATTATGGCCTGGATAAATTAATTAATATCTAATTAATAATATAGTTAATATTTCAGGCCTAAAGGAAGACCTGCAATTGGCAGATTTAGCTCTTGCATAATGTATGTTTAAAGGATTTAAAATCCTTCTACAATAAATTCATAAGAAACTAATAAAAAAATATAATTACAATATTTAGAAATTGAATTCCAGATTTCTATAGTTTAACACTTAATTTTAATTTACATGTTTTATTAATCTTAGTGTTAAAATTTTTCCAGTTCAGAACTTCAGATTCGCACATAGCACAAAAAAAGATAATTGAAAAGAATATTTGTGTGAAAGAGAAGACTTTGTTTTTTTGGTTTTTTTACTGAGTGCTTTATTTAATTCTGTAGAAATGAAATGAAATGGAATGGGGCTTAACTTTCTACTCAGACTTGGCTAATGAAGATGGGTATAAGCTAAACAGTGTGCTACATGTATGTGGGAAATTTTTTCCCAGACAACAGCACTATGGACTATGGCCTATTTTAAAGCTGCAATTTCATATTTTTAAGTTATATTTTTAAAATTTATTAAAATAAAGCCTTAAAATAGATGGTATCTATAAACAGTCCTACCTTGTTAAAGAATAATTCTATTAATCCTATAATTCACTATTGCCAGTTGAGAAATTGGCAAAAATATCATTTTCAACTTTAAATTCCAATGTTTGAAGATAGCTATTCCATGGGGGAATAGAAAAACAAGGGAGGTAATTGTGTTATTATTTCCGGGGTCAAAGGATTTTTAAGAGGGAGAATAATACCTATAATCGTATAATAGTGAGTTGACAACCTATTGAGCAAAAGACATAGAAATAATTATGTTTTGGCTTCCTTAGAAAATATGAAATTATTGCTTTAAATTCCAACTGTCAAGGGTTCTTTTCTGTACATGATAATGTGTAAAAGGGACCTTGTTTTTTGTACTATCCGAACAACTATACATTGTCCCTTGCCAGACCCTCCATCCTGCACCATTGACAAAGGAGAATCAAGCCAAAAAATCCAGATGCACTTTCTCGGCCAACACAGGGATCCGAATAGGAGACCTCCAAGCGTCTGAGCGGAACTACAGTCATGTGATCTGTATCTATTTAGACACCCCCACCCACCCCACCCCTTCAAGATAAATTTTCAGATAGCGATAGTTTGTCATTTGAAGAAATGGGATTGAACTGAATATAAAATCTATTTAATAACATCAATTATTCGATGGAAAACTAATATTCAAAACTAAAATGACTGATCAGTATTCCGTGTGACCAAACTCCTCAATTTGCAATTGAAAAGTACTCAATTCCAACAGAGGTCTTCATTATGTTTGAAAACACCAATGCCACTGAGACATGTGTCCTTTATGGCATTCAAAAGATTTTATTAATAATATTAAACATACATTATACAAAACCTAAATCTGCCAATTGCAGGTCTTTCTTTAAGCCTGAAATCTTATATACACTATTAATTAGACATTTATTAACAAAACAAGACCATGATCAACTCTCGATGGCATCGGATACTCAAGATTTTAACTCAACGGTTTGTCGTTGAAAAATTTAATTTAAAAATGGGAAAGTCTCGAATATACCAGTGCCCTGGTTACCACAATGCACACATCTTGTCAAAAACTACAAAAAGTTATAACTTGGCTCAGAATGAAGTAATTTGAATGAAATTTTCAATATTTTCATTTTACATTATCTATTTTTGAGTTATTATAGCAAAAATGGTCAGCTCTTTATCTAAATCTTACATAATGTATCTTTAATAATAACCTTTTTCTATAGCGCTGAACATTCAGTCAGTCTAAGTGCTCTGTGGCGCTTTAAACCAAATTTTATAAAATTCACATGAGACTTCTGCACATCATCATGTTAAGCAAAACATGTTTAAACATAATTATCTAAAATCATAAAAAATTTAATAGGGTTCTTCCTTATAGTATTCATTAATAAACAATCCAACCATGTTTTCAACAAATCTGTTCAAAGTTATGTTTTCTTAATGAGCCTATGTGAAATCCGTCTCCGAATGCAAGTGAAGACAATATACGTCTAAAATAATTGTGGGAATATAAAAAAAAGTTAATGTGTGTCTAGTCTATTGATTTTGAACGATATCTGTCGTTTAATTCCAGATGTTCGGAGTATATATAGTTCGGCATTGTTATATCGTTTAAGTGTAGAGATAGTAATCAAACACTTTGATATAATATGAGGTATTTTTTTTAAGCTGATTGTGTTTCAGTGATTATGATGATTACTTTACCCGTCTTCATTAGCCTGGTCTCCGCAGAAACCAGGAAAGTAGGATGATATATTAAAACCCTGTTTTATTTCATGATTACTTTCCTGAATTATGCTCGAGATGCCAAGATAAGGAAAAGTGAAATGGGGTTTAACGCCCTACTGTTCTGCTCCGAATGGGCTAATGAAGACGGGCATACACCATACAGTGTGCTGTGGGGGGAATTTTGCCCGGGCAAGAACATCGACTTCTTTAGAGGCCCTCGCGGCTACCCTACTTGCAGGCTCATTCTCAGCCCACCCCTTATCTACAGTGCTCACATTCCACGATTCGGCCACAACCCACTCCACCCAGGTAAGTGTCAGATATTTTGGACAGGTAGTGAACGATCAGATCACCAAATTACCAGTTATATATTACATTAGACTTCTATTTTATAATTTGGATATTTCATCATATTTTGAAAGTGATCAAGGACCAGAACTCTGGCAGTAATTATCAGAAATTGTTAAAAACAAACAGGCTTCTTTGTCTCATGACCTTAAACACTGTTAATTGAATATCAACTTTGGTCTCTAGAGTGTCCACAAGCAATTACGAGTGAAAGACCGACAGACGGGGGTGACGTCACAACAATGTGGTCTTGTACGAAACTACGCAATTATTGTACAGTTAACGACTCTGTCTATAATGTGACGCACTTGATCATTAATTAAAGCTTAAGAGTTGTTCAGCATTGATTTCAAGAGGTTTGCTTTCAAACGTCTACTTCACATAATAAGTCACAGTATAAATAAATCAACAACCAAGGAGGTAACAAATAGACTTTGACAACTGATCACGATCTGGATGGAATAAATTAAGTGTGTAATGAAATCATTCCTCCAACTAGGCATCAGACATTGCTTACAATATTTCCAAAAATTCAAATATTAATAATGTTTCTAAACCTATATGGAATTAAAAACCATATTTGGAAATTGGAAATTAAAGTCTGAATTGTCTTGTATTGAGAATTATATAGATATTCACACTTGAAAGCAATTATGTCTGTGTCAATCAATAGAAAGGTTGTGATCAATGGTCTCCATGGTAACACTGACGTCAATAATAGATATTGGGTTTGTAAACAAGAGCAGCATATAAAGCCTGAAGAGAACGTTTCTGTTGTCATCAGTACCCTTAAAGTGACACTAAAAATATTTTAAATGTCCACCCAAAAAATTATGGCAGCCATTTCCACTACCGTCATTATAGTATGAATCCCTATTAAGTGAAGTTCCTTGTTTTTGGCATAGTTCCTTTCGTTTTGTTTTTTTTTCGTCTAACTTTTCAAGTCAAGATCGGTTGTCAGACAAGGTGATATGCATTCATCAGCTGCCTTGCTGTCTGCATCATAAGCCTTTTTACAATTCTTCCCAATTTTTACCGAGTGCACAAGAGTCAGTATCAGGGCCCTGTTTCTCGAAATCTTAAAGTAGCTAAGTCTCTAACTCAATATCATCCAAAATCTTCAACATTGAAAACACAAATTATTTATCAATTAAATCAACATTGATGTTGTGATCTTACCAGGAAAAGATGAGCTTCTGATATCCAATATTTAAGACAAAATAAACATTTTACCATTGGTACACGAATCGTGTAACACGAATTGTGTACCATAATGCGGTTCATATTCATTTGTAAAAAGGGACTTGAAAAACGAGGCTACGCATATTCCACAAGTCAAGTCAAATGGTGACTTATCTGGAGAGCATGTGCAAAAAATACTATCGGTGTAGAATAAAATAACCAGGCGCTAGAGATTGCCATTCAATTGGGACTTCTGGCATATTTTGCCGAACATAAATGATTAGAAATTACAGTGAAAACAGAAAAGATTGAATGTAAATCAGTTTATATTCATTCATATTACATCATTATATGCGTTGTGACCCGTTTGTATCAATTTCTTGGTCCCAAATATTAGCGATTTAGCCCCTTTAACTAAAAATAAAATCCACTATGAACAAAGAAACCAGATTGTTTTTATAGGTTTCTTTCGTATGGTTGATGAAATAATCACAGCAAGTTAACGCAATAATGAAAAACTTCACGCAACGAATAATAAAGTAGATTTTATCGCAAGAATAACGGTTAATCAAGTATAAATAATATCCATGGCAGGTGTGAGCAAGTTGATTTCTTATTGAGATAAAATATTACATAAATTGTTGACATTTAATTAAGATCCAAAGAATGGGCCCAGTGGACCTTTAGTCACACACTGGGTGTCATACACACGACAGGGTATGGTTATTCTTTATAAAAATACATCACTTACTACACGTCTCTGGAACTACTTTTTTGTAAAATAGATAGGGATCACTATAGCAACACTATGCCATCCAACCTCCCTAAACAGATGGAGGAGGACAGGGAGGAACAAGGTCAACAATATAATACACCCCTACGTGGGCCAATATAACTGTTCTTATAATAGCAATATGTATAAATCTCTCAACCAATCAATTTTCAGTGCCTGACAAGAAACACGGCGGTACCATGGCTAAAATGAGAAATGAAATGGGGTTTAAGGTCGTACTGTTCGCACCGTCTCTGCTAAGGAAGACGGGCATACATCACGCATTGTGCTATGAGGGAAATTTTGCTCACACAGCGGCACTACAGCCTACTCGTATTTAGAATTCCAACTGTCAAGGGATCTTTTACGTGCATGGCAATGTGTACATGTGATCTATGTTTTTAGTCCCATCCCTCGGTCCTGCACCACTGACAAGGGGGAAACCACACCGGGAAAAATCAAGAGGAACAAACCAGAGACTTCCTTGTTAGCGAGCCAGGGTCTTACTCAGTGAGCCACCACCCAGCTATTGTCTCACACCAACATCCTATCATTACATTTATACAAAACTTTAAACTTCAATAGGGGGGTTCGATGGCGAAACACGGGCGTGCTGTATCATACGGTCTGTCATTGAGTCAACTGGCATGGTTTCGAATCCCCGGTTGTACGTGACAAGGAGTAGGGTCGTCTGTCCAATCTCGTGGGTTTTCTCCAGGTCCTCCGGTTTCCTCCCACTGCTGAAGACCTCTACGCACAAGCGAATTATTGAAATAAAATTGAACCATATGTCAGTCACGAAATGACCTAGTTTTTGTCAAGTGGAGGTTAGAGTCTCTCTCTCTCTCTCTCTTAAACTTCAATAACCAAAATAATAACTTTTATAAATTGGATAAATGGTAGAAACATTCATAAATTATGAGCAAAAAAATGCCTTTTTTCCAAATAATTGTGTTTAAAATGTACAGGATTATATGATACCCAGTGTTTAAAATGTAGAGAGTTTTTAATGTCACTTTAAATATCCAATATCGACCTAGATAATCAATCAAATACAAAGAGTAAATTTATTACACTATACAAACTGTATTATATGAGAAAATATTTATCTAAGCTATTAAATACAATATTGATCAGAACTTTATACATTCAATTCTTTAATCTTCTCCATATGACATACTCACAAAAAATTTAATCCAGAAAAAACTTGAATACAATAATATCGTAGCAACATGTTTCTTCCATCATTTTAATTATTTCTCCAATTTCAGTTTTACATAAAGATCTATTGCCTGGCAAATAAACATTCACCCACAGCAGCTATCACATTTTTTATCTTTTGTCAATTTATAATCACATTCCAATGTGAGCATAAACAATTTAAAACTGAACTTTAAGTGGCATTTAGCGATTGGGAAACACATTAACAGAACACATTTTTTATCGGGAAACAATCACTGGTTTTATTCTAAAAGCACAACGTTTTGACAAGTATCCTCTTATCGTTATCAAGCACAATAATGATAAAAGGATACTTGTCGAAATGTTGTGCTTTTAGGATACTTGTCGAAACGTCGTGCTTTTAGAATAAAACCTGTGATTGTTTCTCATAAAAATTGTGTTCGGTTAATTTAAAACTGGTATTTAATGTAGTTTGAAGTGTCTGACTCTTTTTGTGGCCTTTCTGAAGCTACTGTGATAGCCGATGCCAGGAGAGAAAGAATTTGAGATTCTGTCCAGCCCCCCCCCCTCTCCTCCTTTCTGCCAATTCTTTATTTATTCCTATTATTTCATATATGAAAGAGCTTGATATCTTAATCTATGCTACATGTATGCTTTAAACATACATTATGCACATTATGCAAAGCTTACTCTGGCTATTGCAGATCTTTCTTTGCTTATGTGTCAGATTTTCACTGGATTTGAATCAGATCTGCTGCTCAACGCTCATTGATGATTTAATCCAAAAATGGATAATCAAGACTATGTGTTTTATCGTACCGACTTTAGTAATAATGATCGAGGCTAGGCTTAAAGTTCAACCGGTAATATCTTGTTCAGAGTGGAGCAATTTGACTGAAATTTTCAGCACATTCCCTTTACATTATCTAGTTTTTAATTATTATAGTGAGAACTGCCAGCTCTTTATCTAATCTTCCATAATACCCATTTAAAGGACCATTCCAGGTTTCACGGGATGCTGTATATAAAAGTGTGTTTTTCGCATACCCTTTCCGTACTATGAACCAATCTGTTTCACAGAGGATTATGAGTCTAGTAATATATCTCTGTCAAAGATGACTGCCTTAACACGTGCCGTCACAGCACGCGGCGTCAATCATTGGCTGAATGGCGCGTGCATTGTTTATATAAGACGTTACTGCTTCGGAGAGAATGCTGCATTTTAGTCATTTTAATACCCATTTACACTAAATAGGAAATAATTTTTACCTACAAATACGTCAAACGCCTTTATTTATTTTTCCAATACATACAAAAATGTTTTAGAATTTAATTTGTCTCAGGAAAAAAGTTAATATTACTGGCTCATTAAGCCGCATCGATGTCATCCTTATCAGTGATTGTCGCGGCCTAGCAAATATTCACTGCGGATCAGTGTGACTATGAACATGAGATAATCATTTCTCTAACCACACTATATTTCTACTACATTCTGTACTTTAGCTGATTTATACCACATCCAATTTAACTTTTTGACTAATTAAATGAGAGTAAACACATTTACCTTGTAATTTGATACCAGTATATCATAGATGATTACAATCTTATACAATGTATTTATATTCGTTAGGAGATGAATTTATAGAAGCTCTGGCTTGTTTTCAGATCCCACAATTATAGAGTGTACTTTTATAATATGTAAATATTCATTCAATAAATAATGTCAGAAAAAAAAAAGTGTGTACAAAAATGAACTTTAAGGTTTATCTGGACGACAGTTGTGTTGGGTAAATCCGGATGCTTTAATTTAATTACTAACACAATTACATTAATCCTAGAAACCACCTTCCTGAAAGGCCCAACAACCAAAGCTGTGTCTACCAAATCAACTGAACTTGTCAAGAAAGTTACATTGGGGAATCCAAAAGACCACTAGATTTCTAAATGAAAGAACATGTCAAAAGTGCCTACCAACCAATCTGTGGGTGCCGAACATTTGAATGAGAACCCATGGCATCGAGTCGACTGGACCATAGTAAAAACGTTAGCCGTGAACCACCACAACAAAAGAAATAGAAGAATACATGAGGCGATCAACATTAGAAGACATGAACTGAAACTGAATCGAGACCCAGGCATTTATATCTCCAAAGCATATGACTGCATTATTAAAATGTAAACACAGTTCCTCTAAAGTAATTCCCCATGCTCAACCATATAACTTCTGGCATTACTATCCAATATCAAATTTATTGTATAAATGTATTTCATACCTCAACGCATTTCGCTACCATTTTTAGTCAAATATTACAACGATGATAACTATGTTCAGAATAAAGTAATTTGACTGAATTTTTCAATATATTCTTCTTTCATCATCTACTTTTGAACTGTTATAGCAAGAATGGCCAACTCTCTATAAAAATCTCCCACAATGTATCTTTAATATGCAACTTACTAACAATAATAAAACATAACCCGCAAATATTTCTTAAACTGTTCTAAATGCATAAGAGTATAGTTTTAATATATTTCTGTAAATCCTCTTTTTGATCTTTTTGAATGTATATTTAGTTAATCATAGTAGTATAAACGTCTTATATATGTTAAACTGTTTTCAATATATGGATAATGTGTTTCAATATATCTCGGTAATCCTCTGTTTGATCTTTCAATTGTATGATATGCTAATCCTAGTATATATGATTATGTACTTTTGTTTCATCAATAGCTTGTGATAGCTACTCATGTTCAACTTCCTTGCATTCCAATGGATAGTTCACGGTGATGTTTGTATATAAATATATATATATTCAAATTTTTCTCTTTTTAATTTCTTGTCTACGAAATCACCCTTGGTGGTAGTTGACGTGAAACTCCAGAAACGATAAGAACGAATCATTTTAATTTATCTATTTGTGTATATGCTTGATAACGACTTGTGAAATCTTGTTGAAATGCTGCAGTGAAATAAACCATTGTAATTGTTATTCCATAAATAGTGTGTTATTTCAATATTTGACTACAGTATGTTCCAATTACTAAATTCCATTCAAAGAATACATCAATATATTCTGCTAGAAATTGAACAAATGCCATTTGAAATGGCCAGTTATTAATTAACAAATCAAAATCAAAAAGGACAATTACATAAGGTCATAAGCCTTTGCGACAGATGATATCTCCAAAGAATCACCGCTCTACCAATTTTGTGCTTATGACTTACTGTATACAGACAATCAGACAATCTTTATAAGATTAAGTTAATAAGACCCAAAAGGTGTAGGCCTATTCACATTCAGGTTCCCAATCAATATTTAATATAAGTTCTTTCAAATCGTGTATCCAAAAAAGATGTTACCTGTTTATAATGGGTTATGCTGAGTGACGAACATGAAGATGGAAGTGGTACATTTTATATAATTTCTAAACAATTTTTATTGAACAGTAGCCTAGCTCTACTCTAGGCTACTAAGTAAAAATAGTAAAGTAGTAGGCCTACATTAAAGTCTAAGTAGCATTCGTTGTCGACATAAATTATATTTTATAATGAAAAAGAAACACTACTTACGTAGTCTCAACTAATAATGGACAGCATGCTGTTAAACGTCTTTATCAAAAGGATTGATTTGAGGAATTACTCGTCAGTGAGGAAATACTACAGCCGGTGGCTTGTTTGTTGTTGACTGTCAGAAATAAATAACAACATTAATTTGCTAATCGCGAAGACTTCTCTCTTTCTTGGACTTCCAGTCTCTTCAGAAATTCACTCGGAATGTCGAGGAGAATTAAACCACTCGGCCATACTGAGTCTAATGCCAAAATTGATCAGCAGCAAATATTAGCGAAGTGAAGTGAAGTGAAATGGGGTTTAACGTCCTACTGTTCTGCTCCTATACTGATCTAATGAAGACGGGCATACGCCATACAGTGTGCTATGAGGGAAATTTTGCCCTGGCAGCGGCACTATCGCCTACTCTTATATCGAATTCCAACTGCCAAGGGATCTTTTAAGTGCATTCCAATGTATACACGGGACCTCGGTTTTCCGTCTCATCCGAAGGACTAGACAGCTGTCCTTGTCAGGCCCTCCGTTCTGCACCACTGACAAGGGGAAACCACGTCGGAAAATAGGGATGAACTTTCTCGGCCAATGCAGGGATCGAACACCCGACCTCCAGGCTAGCGATCCAGCGTCTTAACCACCTAGCCACCGTGCCTCCCATAAATATTAGCTCTCAATATTACTTTTTTTCTTCTGCAAATTAAATTTTAAAACAATTTTTTTCAATTATTAAGAAAGTAATGTGTTAGAAGTATACCTCGATAAAAAAGATATTTCCTATTTAGGGTAAACAGGTACATACAATAGTATGAGAAGGCATAAAAGGCACCAATATTCCTGGATCAGTTTGCGTTACGACGTCCAATATGAAAACAACGCACGTGCTATCGAAGCCGTAGGCCTACGGTGCGATGTCATACGTAGTCCTCTGCACGTGAACTTAAAAGTCAGCCATCTTTTGAAACTCAAAAGAGGGCTTTCGCAGTACCGCTAGGAAACAGATTGGTCTAATGTCAAACCCGTTATTCTAAACGAACCAAGCGTGGTTGCGGATGGAGGTGTTGAAAGTGTGGCGTGTGTGTGGGTGTGTGTGTGGCGGGGGTGGGGGTGGGTGGGGGTGGGCGGGGGTACTTTGGGTTTCACCTTTCATTTCAAAAGCAGGTTGTACGACGTTGCACATCGTGTTTGCCACCAACGGCGGATGAGCATGTTTTGGATAGAAAATGTACAGATTGAGGTCCTCTAAATGTTTCATAAATAATTTTCGCGCCAAGTTCCACATAGTGTTTAGATTAAAGGCACGAAAACAACATGATCAAAGGCATATGAAGCATTTTTGTGTACCGACTGGGCTAATGAAGACGGGCATTCGCTATGCCGTATCTTGTGCTATGGGCGAAATTTGTCTACTCCAACAGTTAGGGATGCTTTTACGTGCACGCAAGTACACGTGACCTCGGTTTTTGTGCCATCCGAACTACTAGATAATGTTCCTTGTCAGACGATCCGTTCTGCAATACGGACAAATCAAACAAATCCTTATGAAGAACAGAGAGAGATATTGTGGAGCGCAGCGAGGCAAAAGAAAGGGGTCGCTTGAATCTTATTCCGTGTTATTTTATACACATGAAATAATCAGTGTACCGAGCGTAGCGATGCGAAAAAAAAATGCTAGTTTATGCATTTAATTTTAATTTACATTTCAAACATCCAATAGATCCGTTAATCCAATGTCTGGCAAAGCTACAAACAGATTCACATGGATAAATGGAGAAACTGAGAAAGACAGTATGTTGTTACTGTCGAACTATTACGGATACCGACTGCTGGTCATCGGGAAAGTTATAGGTTGTCGAATTATTCTTCTGTTTGGTTTGCGGACAAGGCTTGGTAACAAGAATGTACATTGTATATCGTTAAACTTCGACAGTGAAGTACTAACTGACAGGCCCGTTCCTTCAATTTTTTATAATGTTCTTATCAAAATATCATAATACGCTAATATCGCAAATTCAGCTTCAAAATTGAAATTTTCATAGTTTCTCTCCTCAGGTGCAAACCCAATCTTCCAATATTTTCGCGGGGAAGAGCCCCCTAGACCTTTCCCAGAAAGAGGCGCATCCACGGTGCCGTTCGCCAGGGATCATCAAGTATAGGTACCGGCGCCACCAGAAGGCCTTGCCCCCCCCCATCATTTTTGGGCTGGCTATACGGGCCTTACTGATTGGCCCAAACTTATAGCTTTTACAAAACTGGAGGTTACTTTGGTCAACTTGGGTAAGTGAATTCGTTTCTATGTTGGTCCATAAGAAGGTTAAACAAAAAGTCTGACACAAAATCATGGATATCTTCGCGCTTGTTGGTAAATGATCGATGATTTTGGATTTGCCATAATTGAATGTACGGTTGTATCGGGGGTGCTCGACTTAGATTGTACGGGAAATCTGTGACAAATCAATCTACAGAAACGGCTGAATACCAAAATGTGTCTTCCACTGACATTACTTGTTTGTATGCACAATAAAATTATTGAAAATTTAAGCTTCGAATAAAAGAAAGTCCACAGTTCAACTTAGCTGTGACCGGGCTTCTTCGAGGAAAAACCGGAGAGTTGCGAATGTAGGCATGTTGACAATCTAGATTATTGAAACTGAAAACGACATCCAAATCATGTTTTTGATGCTATTTATTTTACTTATTGTAATTTTTTTAGTCGCTCTTCCCAATTATTCAAATATTCTGTCTAATGTGGTGAGTTCATTTTGTTATTTACTCCTGTTGAATGTTGTCACTGTCGTTTTCGCCTCCATACCACCACATTCTATCACTGTATATCAGTGAGTTTATCTTTAAATTATATTAATAAGCCTGCCTAAATATCATTACGGCAGTAGGTGAGAGAGAGAGAAATGGGGTTTAACGTCCACTCGACACAAACTAGGTCATTTCGGGGCAAACATGGTTTAATTTTATTTCAATAATTTGCTTGCGCATATAGGGGTCTTTAGCAGTGGGAGGAAACCGGAGGACCAGGAGAAAACCCACAAGGTTGGACGGGCGACCCTACTCCTTGTCACATACAACCGGGGAATCCAAACCCCCCCAGTTGACTCAATGACAGACCGTATTATACAGTGCGTGTGCTAACCATATGGCCATCCAACCCCCCACAACAGTAGGTAATACTACTAATACCAACCCGACTTGCCTTGAAAATGAAAACATAACCTAAGCTATAATTATATAGGTTTGAATCACTAAATAAGTACCGTAAAGTCCGTAAGAGATTTAGAAAATGTTAATAGTTGTACTACAGAATACTTTTGAGGGGGGGTTGGATTGGCGAATGGTTAGCACGTGCGCGCTGTATCATACGGTCTATCATTGAGTCAAATGGTGGGGTTTTGATTCCCCGGTGGTACGTGACAAGGAGTAGGGTCACCTGTTCAACCTTGTGGGTTTTCTCCAGGTCCTCCAGTTTCCTCCCAAAGACCCCTACGCGCAAGCTAATTATTGAAATAAAATTGAACCATGACCTAGTTCCAAAATGACCTAGTTTGTGTTGAGTGGACCTTAAACCCCATTTGTCTCTCTCTCTCTCTCTCTCTCTCTCTCTCACAGAATACTTTTGGATTTTAATAATTAAACCTTTATTTTTTCTAGCTCTGTAAAAGACTGTTTAAATTGAGTGATAGTGAATTAGATCTTCGAGCACAAGTGAAAGATTTAAAATGTGAACAAGCTTCAATAAGTATGGCTGATGAATTTGCACGATACATGAAATTACAGAGGAAGATTGATAAATGTTTGCAGGAAATTAAATCAGAAGGTTGTTACTGTTACATAAGAAATTATAATATATTACAAAATCACCTATTGAATCTCACAATGTCTGATAATTACCATACTTACTGTACATTGTTAATGCCATTAATGACAGAAAAATCTTGTGAACACTGTTTGTTGCCTAGAAATGGTTCCAGTACTGATGTCTTCCACCTTACTCCAGCCACAGTTTAGCGTTACCGGTACACATTTGTAGCTAACTGTAGCCTATCATCTAATGGAAATACAATACAAGCAGTTTTTAGATGTTCATTAAAAGCCTATTGATTTTCCAATGATTAGAGGCAGAGTTAATGCAAAAGTTTATTTTTAAAAAAAACCATTTTTACTTGCTTTAGCTATATGAAAAATTGCAAAGTGGGAACTTTTATGGACTGGTCCTTAAACATACATTATGCATGAGCTAAATCTGAAATGTTATATAAACTATTAATTGGACATTTATTAACAAAACAAGACCATAATCATTCAACTCTTGATTAGAACGGTTCGCCATTTAAAAATTTAAAAATGGGAAAGCAAGCTAAGTCTTGAATATACCAGTGCCCAGGTTACCACAATGCGCACATCTTATCTTATCAAAACTACAAACAATGATAACTTGGCTGAGAATGAAGTAATTTGAATGAAATTTTCAATATTTTCATTTTACATAATCTATTTTTGAGCTATTTTATAGTAAGAATGGTCAGTTCTTTATCTAAATCTTACATAATGTATCTTTAATGCCAGGATTCTTACTGATAGAAAACTATGTTTTGTTTTGACAGGTGATCCAAGGCAACAGAATGTTGCATATGTCAAGTTAGGAGTAAAAATAGCAATATATGTACTTCATGTGAGTAATAATTTTAATATCATTGCTGTAAGAGAATCAGTGATAACAAGAGGTAAATTGTATGTTTATGTTGCCAATCCAATTACATTATGGACATTTTTCACCCCCTTTCATGTTCTGAACTCATAGATAGATATTTTATTACATAAAACACCCTTTTTGTGCAGCATGTAAATTATATATTATGACATTATATTATAGATAGAATATTAATTAAAGTTTTGAATACATGATAGTGGTTTGGACTATCGAAGGAGATCTTTATAAAATGAAATTTTGGGGGGGTTTGGTTTATATGGAAGTGGGTGCCACATCCCTTTTCTAAAAAACATTTGATAGAAAGTGAAATAGTTTATCTCTTTTCACTGATTTTCAGCATTTTTGGGTCAATGTGTTTTAATAAAATGGCGGAGCCTCGGTGGCTAAGAGGGTAAGATGCTGGTCTCATGTTCGATCCCTGGATTGGCCGAGAAAGTTCATAGGGATTATCCTATGTGGTTTCCCCTTGTCAGTAGTGCAGAAAGGAGGGCCTGACAAGGACAGCTGTCTAGTCATTTGGATGGGATGAAAAAACGAGGTCTCAGTATACATTGACATGCACAAAAGATCCCTTATCAGTTGCAATTTGATATAAGAGTAGGCTGTAGTGCCGCTGTCCGGGCAAACTTTCCCTCATAGCACACTGTATGGCATATGCCTGTCTCCATTAGCCCAGTCGGAGCAGAACTGTTAAACTCCATTTCATTTTATTTCATTTGTTCTAATAGGGAAACGTTGCATGGGTTGTTCTTGAATTAAACAAAAAGTCCAGCACACTGTATAGCGTATACTCGTCTTCATTAGTCCAGAATAGGAGCAGAACAGTAAGACGTTAAACCCCCATTTCATTTAATTTAGCAAAATGGCAGCCAAATTAATCTTCACTTTACATGTTATATTTATTATTTTTATGATATTTTTACAGGGAATAACCATGTTAACCTTGGTACTGATGTATAGATCAACACCATTGTTAATGATGCCACCAGAATGGTTTACGCCCTTCAATAAAATTGTTGCAATGCCAACAGGAGAACCAGGTAATAGATTTTAAAATATTTTTCAATAAGATTGGAGATCTATAGGTCTTTAAACAATCTGATTAAAATACAGATCTATATTTCATTTCGTTTTTTTATACTTTCGATGGCCTACACCACATGAAAATCTGACCGGTTGTAGTAAAAGGTCGCGTCAGAGGTTGTACGAATGGATTTTGACCCTATGACGTCAGACATTGATTAATCAATCAGCGTTGACGTTTCTAGTGGTTTACCCACAGTTCCATGCATCGCATGCCAAAAAGTCTTCTTAACAGATGGTTTCATTGGCTCATACCATTCAGAATGCAGGTTATATAACAAGTCTTCCAGATCCTAGTGTAGTACAGACAAATAAAATGAAGTTTTGAACTATAAAAAAAAACTAAACGAAATAGGATCTGTTGTTTAATCAGATTGGGTCTTTAAACATCGATGTATCAAATTACCATCAAACAAGGCCTGTTAAAATAGTTAAATGTTAATGTTCGGTAATATTGCCCCAAGTTGCTTCTTTTTTTTCTCTATATTCCTGCAATGCTTAGTATATTGTTCCTGCTCTTGCATAATGTATGTTTAAAGATGCATTATGTAATATTTAGATAAAGATTTGTCTATTCTTACTATACTATTCAAAAAAAGTAGGGGATATTTGATTTTTAAGTGTTATTAAAGTCACCTAATGAAACTGACGAAGAAACAAATGACAAAATGAAATGAAGTTCACATTCATCGATTTATTCCAAATGATCGTTAGACTAAGTAAGGCACAGACTGACCATTATAAGGGTAAAATGATACCCGGGGTCAAACAGCAAAGTTACCACAGCATCACAACCAAGTCAGTAACGGGTAAATCCTCCTCTGTTTGCCAAACAAGCATTGATCCGACGTGGCATACTCCTAATGAGACGTCTAAGGTAATTTTGGTCCAGATTGTCCCATTCCTGTTGCAACGCAGCAGCAAGTTCTTGGACATTGGCAGGTCGTTGTTGACGTTGACGTAACCTCTGTCCAAGCATGTCCCAGACATGCTCGATGGGGGAGAGGTCGGGACTCAGTGCTGGCCAAGGTAATGTGGTGATGTTCTGTTGTTGGAGGTAACCTGTAACGATCCTGGCCCTGTGACATCTTGCGTTGTCATCCTGGAAGATGAAACGGCGGCCATGACGTCGTGCGAACGGCACAACATGGACTGCCAAGATGTTGTTCCGGTAGTACTGGCCTGTAACACGCCCTGCAACAACATGTAAAGCCGTTCTTCCAGCAACAGTGATGCCTCCCCACACCATAACAGAACCACCCCCAAATCGATCATGTCTGATGACGTTAACGTCTTGGAAGCGCTCGTTTCGACGACGCCACACCCTCCTACGTCTGTCCAAAAAATCAACAGTGAACCTTGACTCATCTGAAAACATCACATTGCTCCAGCGTCGATTATCCCAGTGTTGACGATCCCTACACCAACGACGTCTTGCCTGAATGTGATGATCTCTCAAACAAGGGATCACGCGAGGACATCGGGCGCGAAGGTGACCCCTATGCAGTCGATTCCGAATTGTCTGGCCACTCACTCTCACACCAGTGTCTGTTTGAAGACGAGCGCTGATCTGATTTGCTGTGATGACACGATTTCTCAAGGCCAAGGTACGGATAAATCGATCCTGGGCTTGAGTTGTCGCCCTTGGTCGACCTGAGCGTGGTCTGTCCTGTACAGATTGTGTATCACGGTATCTGGACCATAGCCTGCTTATGACAGACTGAGAAACATTCATCGTCCGCGCCACAACCGCCTGTGTTGTGCCGATCTGTAGCATGCCAAGGGCACGTAACCTTTCATTTTGGGTAAGCCGACGCATATCAAAATTTGTTTTCTGGTCACTAAAACAATTAAACTGATGTTTCCACCCTGGAATTCAATGCCACAATGACTGTAACATTCAAAGTCAGAGTCGTGCAAATCTTGGGTTGGACCCCCATGATGATCCCAAGCATCACCTGCATTCCATGCGGTAGCTATTGGTGCGTTTGGGCGTCACATGTAACTGGAAATGTTTCTTCTGTTAGGTTCTATAGTGACTTTTTTCGTAGTCATTTGCATATTTTAGTATTATGCCCCCAAAATCAAATATCCCCTACTTTTTTTGAATAGTATATAATAGTTCATAAATAGATAATGAAAAATGAATATATTAAAAATCTCAGTCAAATTACTCGTTTCTGAGCAAAGTTATCAGGCTTGCGATGTTCACATAGTCTCAATTGTCAAGTACCATTGTAACAATAATAAAGTCTTGATTATCTATTTTCAAATTAAATTTTTAAATGGGCTTGTGTTTCAATCCTTTGAAAATCGCAACCATCCTATGTTCTAGCTAGAGAGTTGATTATGGCCTTATGTAAATAAATGTCTAATTAGCAATTTATATAACGTTTGAGGCCAAAAGAAAGACCTGCAATGGGCTGATTTAGTTTAGGTCTAAAGTCATGATTATGGGCTGGGCATGTAAATAAATTTATATTACATTTGAGGCCAAATAGGCAAATTTAACACCTTTACGTTTATTCAAAAATCTGAATTTTTTTTTTTTTTAAATTTTAAGTTATTCAATAATCTGCATTTATTGTTGTTTTAAATTTAAAGTTATTCTATAATCTGCATTTATTGTTGTTTTAAATTTAAAGTATTATTTATTGTAGGAGGTATTGGAATTGGTTGTTGGATTGTAGTATGTAATACAGTTGTATATCGTGCTATAAGACTGTCACCTCTACTGAGCAGATGATAAATTTATTCTTCCACAAGTTTTTATTTACTGGTGGTTGGTAGACTAAATAGAGTGATGGTTCTTGCCTTGATAATAGAAAAACCAAGTGTGTTGTTAATGGAGAAATATTGGTTTTAAAATAAATGTCCTATTTTCACAATGTGATTAAATATCAACATTCCTGTTAATGATGTGGTGTGGTGTAGAATATTGGTGGTGTTTTCATAATGAACATTAATTGAAAATATTTCCGAATTCGTTATTAATTCACTTGTCGTTCAGTACCTTTACCTTGGAACAGTTTTTGTTCCTGTTTTCCAGGTTGGTAATGTGACTTATTGTGCTGCCAATTTGAGCATAATACCTTTTAGGGGGAGAGGGAGCATTTGTGTCAATATGACGAACAAACCACAATAGGAGAGTGTTCAGCAACATGTGAAAAAGAAACAGGATTCCAGTCCCTGTGTTCTATCTTCATATTTGATTATCGTACATACTTCATATTGAACTGTCCATTGAATTAAACATATTAGATATTTATAGATATTTTAATTATATTATCTTAATTGTAAATTATTGTAAATTAAAAACATTTTTTACAATGATAATAGTTGATGAGTATTCTTTATGCATATTTAATGACACTGATCAGCAGTAAATATTCGCTAGGCTGCTACAATCACTGAGAGGGGTTAATGAGCTCGTGAAATTAACTTTTTTCAATGGCAAATTAAATTCTAAAACATTATTTTTTTTTGAAGTATTAGAAAAATAAATAAAGGTGATTGAAGTATATCTAGATAAAAAAAATATTACCTATTTAGTGTAAATGGGTATATAAAATGAGTAAAAGGCATCATTCTGCCTGAACCAGTTAATGCAACGTCTTATGTAAACAATGCACGTGCCATAGAGCCAATGATGGATGCCCCGTGACATCATACTTGAACTTATAAAGGTCATCTAATACAGAGTTATAAGAAGCAAATAGGGATCATCCTTAGGGTATAAGGAATAAGTATGTAAAGTTTCAAGATGATCACTTAAGAATTGCAGCCTGTAGGCCACACTAACACACACACATACACAGGGGTGACGGCAATATGGGACGTATAAAAATTCATGTTGTGCTTCAGGAACATGGGATGTTGATAGGCTTCTTCGCTTCACTAATCAGAACAATGCATACATTTCCAGCAGGTTTGATTTCAACTGTTTCCACTAGAGCTTTCACAAGATTTCACAAAGAAAACAATGGCTTTAGCTCTAGAATATTTAACAAGGTGAACAAAGGCGATGGTACAGCTCTAGGATAACCCTACAAGACACAAACCCCATGGATCCTCCATTTTTATACGCCCACATTAAAATGTGGTCATGTTTTGTCATCATCCCTGTCTAGCGGCTAAAGTTACCATCCGATAGTCTTTATACAGTCAGAATTTAAAGTCTGAGTCAACGATTTTCGATAATAACTGACAGAGTTATGGCCCTTGACCACTCTGAAAAATCTTGTAGTTTTCAAAGAGACTTAAGTTATCATCTGATTGACACACAATTTATACACACTGTTAGGTTGAGATGAAGAAGTCAAAGGATAAATACTTTTAGAGTTATTTTTGCCCTTGATCAATTTAAAAACTTGTGGAATGCTCAAGATAATGTTATCTTTCGAGTGCCATTATAATAATAAACAGTGTTTATTTTTCAGATGAAGAAACCTAGAATTACTTTCAGAGACATTGCACTTTTTTAAATCATGTGGACATATGTCGAAAATATTTTTCCTATCGATTTGAAATAGTGATGTTCACGAGACTAGAAGCCTTCTGATTTGTATAATAAATTTTAGCATCAGGCCGAAGTAGAAGTCCATCAAATTTTAATTATTTCTGATAATTACTTAAGATTCGGTTGGTACTCTTGATTAATTTTTAATGTCCTTGTAAAGGTTCCTATTTAGTTCAAAATAAGAAATATAGGACACTCCTTGCCGACTGCTCGGATGAGAGAGAGAGATGGGGTTAAATGTCCACTTGACACAAACTAGGTTGTTTCAGGACTAACATATGGTTCAATTTTATTTAATTCGCTTCCAAGTCGGTGTCTTTAGCAGTGGGAGGACCCGGAGAAAACCCACGAGGTTGGACAAGCAACCCTACTCCTTGTCACGTACAACCGGGGAATCGAAATCACAACAGTTAACTGACAGACCATGTGATACAACGCACATGCACTAACCATTCGGCCATCCACTACGTTTTCAAATTATGAGCCATAATGTTTCCAAGGCAGTGGTATTTACCACTGATTCTATTAGTCACATCTTTTCAAGTACCTTTTGTTCATTTGTACTCCGTCATATATAAAACAGACAAATAGAGTGTAGTATGAGATTTAATATGTAAAGTTGATTAATATATGATCGATATGACACTTGATCTGGCTTGCATAACCATTTATATAATAACAATCTTCACAAAACATCAAATACAGGACGGATATTTATATTGCAGATTGACATGGCTCTACTCAATAACTAATATCGTGCATTGGACACGGCACAAACATGTTCCCATTATGTTGATAAGTATGGAAGAACGGTTGTGATAATAAATTTTGCTCTGGGACTTAATTAACGGAGAACAATGTTTGCTTGTTCTTATAAAGAAATTCTAGGCTTGCACATTATCAAATCAAATTATATGAATAACGACCAACCAATGTCAAAAGTTACATTAATTTACATGATATTTAAAATAACATTTCATTTAAAGAAAGGGGCTTGATGTTAAATCATCAGTTTGCGCACTGGAGCATATACCAATAGCATACCAGTACTTTAATATTTAAAGCTAATTCTGAACATAGTCAAATGTACACATGTCCAATTCACATAATTTTCCACCATAAATAACTTGTACATCATGAAAAAGAAATAATCCATGCTACCGTAAACCGGTGAAAAAATTTAACAAGATGTACAACTGTTTTTTAAAGTTTGGTCAAATGCATTTACAAAGAAGTACCGTACACATAAACAATACAAATAAATATTACATAAGATATAAAAAGTATTACTTTGTTGTGTGTTCAAATATAAAGAGTGATTACAAAATAAATTATGCATCCTTGAATATAAAAATATATCACAGATCTTAATACACATTATCTTCCAGATAACAACACAACAAAATATGACACGATTAACATAAAAACAATTAAAAGATAAATTAATTGGGAATATAAAACATCAAGATAAGATTTCATTGAGACACATAATGAGAATTTTTGATTGTGAAAAGTTGATATAAACGTAATGTAATTATCACTAGAGCCTTGTCTGCGACATCACCTCGGTGGAAGCGGACGTAAAATACAAATGACTCACACATCACTAGAGCATTTAAAATCATTAAATGAAATAAATTAAGGCTTTATGTTAAAAGTTATGTTAAATAGTTATGTGTTGAGTGTATATACATTATGTTAAAGTAAGATAATAGATAAATATAACTTAATTTATTTGGTATCAATGTTTTAAATCAATATATGTGTTTCAAATTCTTATTATTGCTTGAATTCATTTTGGCTAATAATGTACGGTAGTGTATATAACTGTTAGATATGACGATAAAACTAGAACAACATGGACGGATTATTCTTTATTAAGATTAGCAGGAAACTGGACGGACAAGCAAACCAAATGCTTTCACATATATGCAATCCATAACAACAGGGCTGGACAGGCAACCTAACTTCTTGTTATGTACAACCGGGGAATCGAAGCCATGTCAGTTGACTCAATGACAGATCTTATGACAACGCGCACGTGCTGTCCATTCGGCCATCCGCCCCCCCGCATACCAGTTAGTAATAGGAATGATGAAGAAAATGAAAGTAGAAGTAAATTTGCACTGATATTAATTAACTCACTTGAAGTCATAAACAAGTTTATACACTATAATCAGCACATTATTTTCCTCTCTGTACACAAGGTTAGAAAACATGAAATTCTATCAAGGTTCCAGCCATTTTAAAAACGGTTAGTCCTAGGATTTAATAATCACTGCTTCCATGTACTGGGTTATACTCCCAATATATTCCTGATAGTGCACAGTTTAAGATTCTTACAAAATGTTATTTAATAGAAAATAATTGACATGTATATAAAAAAAAATAGTTTATCCACTATAACATAACTTCTTCGATATCATCATCCAAATTATCAATGGCCGACACTGCAGGCTTAGAACTAAATGTGGTTGTTACTGGCTGCCGTATTCGACGAGGTAAAAGTTTAGATTTATCCGATAAAGCATTATTATCGTCATCTACCAATGCTGAGCCACCAGCAAATAAAGCGCTTGTTTCACGTTTCGGGGGAACTGTGGTGCCATTCGACTTTGGCTGCTCGTCCCAAGGAAAACCCGATTTTTTGGGTGATTTTTTAGGTGAACCAAACAGGTCATCTGTAGAAGAGGTGTCCTCAGTTTTCTTCCCAAAAAGATCACTCATTAACTTAGCTTTTTTATCAGAATTCGATGGTTTGGATGATCGGCGGAAATCCTCATTGAAAACTATCGCATTTTTATTTGTGGGTGATTTGTTGGTGGGGGTGCTCATTTTCCGTGAAAATGATGGTTGATAACCACCTAGCTCTATATCCTCCTTCTCGGTTTTCAATTTTTTCTGACGTTCCAGATAAGGCAAAGTTACATCTTCATGGGATGGCAATCCATGATGCATGTTCTCAACTGGTTTAGTAAAACTATAAGCACTTTTTGTAGATGCGTTACTTTCTAAACCAGGTGATCTAGAATAGCTCTGTATGCCATTTTGTTTTTCCGTACTTGTGCCAATAAATGTGGCTTGTTGTTTATTAGAAGAAGATGGCTCCAGTGGACTGGCTTCTCTTTCTTTCTTTTTCTCCTTATCTATCACATTCATCCTGGCTAACAAAATTTCTTTTCTCTTTTTTTCTGCTATCTGCACCGGATCATTTTTCATCCTTTCTCTTTCTTCTTCGGCAAGTCTTTCTGCTTCATCTTGCCGTCTTTTTGTTTCTTCCCTCTCCCACTCCTCACGTTCTCTACGTTCCCGTTCTCGTTTTTCCTTTTCTCTGGCTTCACGTTCTTTCTCAGTTTTTTGTTTCCTTTCCTCATCTTCACGTAACCGTTCCTCTCTTTCTTTTTCCAATTTCTTTATTTCTTCCGACTCCCTCTTCATTCGTTCTCTTTCTAGTCGCATTTCTTCATCAAGTCTTTTTCTTTCCTCTTCAAGTCTTTTTCTCTCCTCTCTATCCAATCGTTCATTTTCCTTCCTCTCTTGTTCTAAGTTTTCTCGTTCTCTAGTCAGCCAAGAGTCGGCCTGTTGTTCTTCCCTCTCTTTATCAATAGAAATAAACTGTGTATTTTGATCTCTGTCATAACTAGCTGACAATCTCTCTTCTTGATTCCAGATTTCTTTGGATTTTTTAAATCTTCTTGGTGACTGAAAATATATGAAAAACAAATTGAGTTATGAAAATTTTAAGCAAAATGGGGTTTAACATCCTACCATTCTGTGCCGACTGGGCTAATGAGAGAGAGAGAAATGGGGTTTAATGTCCACTCGATACAAACTAGGTCATTTCGGGACTAACAGATTGTTCAATTTTATTTCAATAATTCGCTTGTGCGTAGGGGTCTGTAGCAGTGGGAGGAAATCCTACTCCTTGTCATGTACAAGCTGGGAATCGAAACCACGCCACTTGACTCAATGACAGACCTTATGATCCAACGTGCATGCATTAAAACATTTTGGTGCTTGATCTTCCTATATAAACTTCTCCGTTAAAGACTGCAAAGCACACATTTAGAAAAGAGAAAACAACTAAAAATTTATTGTGGCTGCAATAATTAGGCTAAACTTTTCTTTGTTACAAACCTCTAACTTCTGTTTTTCTTCTTCTCTTCGTTTAGCTTCGTATAATTTGACCTTATCACGAGATGAGAGATCCGTGAGAGATGGATTACGTTTTTTCCTAGCTAGTGGAGGTGTGTGGTGTGGTGTACCATTATATGAGGCAGGTAGTTTATGCGGGGGTTTCATAATTCTATTGCTATAAATATTTTTGATTTCTAACTCTTTTTCTTTTTCCTGAAACAATTACAAATATTAATCAAATTAAATTATTTTTTTCAAATGTGTAGAACACTGTTGGGATTTCAAATTTTTTCTTATTGAACATTTTTACCGATAATAAAGGGACATAACTCTTATTGTTGTTTTAGACTCCAGCATATTGTTATAATCAACACATCTTTCAGAAACAATACATGAAATATAAAGATATACAGTTCCAACTTAAAAAAAACTTAAAGAAACGCCACTGATTTCCCAGTACTGAAAATGCAACGAAAAAGCAATTTAATCCTCATTTCGCCACAAGTGAAAAAAAAGATAAAACCAATTCTTCAATTAAGTTTTTAACTGAAGTATCTAAAAATTATAATTTAAGCAATTTAAAGAGGATTAACTGTGTAACTGGCGGCCACAAGCTAAATCACAGTAAATATTTTATTCCATTACTTACCCGTAACATTTCTTTCACATGATTTTGTTTATCTTCCATCTCTCTTAAGTGTTTTTTGGTCTCTCTGTGGTGGGCCATCTCTATCCCTAATTCATGCCTATGGTTTTTATTCAGTTTTTCAATGTGACGCTCTAATTCCTGCAAAAATTATATTGATGGGATAAAAAGTGATACAAATCTATCTTTTCCAAATTCAGATCAATTAAACTCTATATATAGGCAATGGTCAATAAAACTTAATCTTGTTCTTTTAAGCCATAGCCTACTGCTATTTGTTTAAGTTTATAAAATTTCACCATTACAGCAGATGGTAGATGGAGTATTAAAAATATTTTATTCAATAAGCTGAATTGGATTGAACAACAATCTGATTAAAACACAGATCCAATTTCGTTTCGTTTTTATAGTTCAAAATTTCGATTTTACTTGTCTTTACTACACTAGGATCGGGAAGCATTGTTATGTAACTCGTGTTCTGCTTGAAATGAGGGGTCAGCCAATCAAATGGTCTGTCGAATCGAGCGTTTGACCTTTTTTGCGCGGAACTGTGGGTAGACATTACCGGCAATAGAAATCAAAACAAAGCAAAAGTAGATAAAAAATACATGGCGGTCGCTAATTGGTTAATCGAATGACTGACGTAATCGGGTCAAATGTCGTTTGCTTGGTACCTGACGTCATAGAATAACTTGTTAGATCTACATGTTGTGTAGGCCATTGAAAGTATAAAAAACGAAACGAAATATAGATCTATATTTTAATTAGATTGATTGAACAACAGGCAAAAGCCTATATATGTTCTCTCCAGTGGCAGATGTGCATGCGCCCACTCTATTCTTTTATGTGTTCTTGTACTCTTGGATTTATTAATAGTAGTATTTCCAAATTCCTTGCACTTCACTGGGCTTTACTCCCCTCCCCCCACCCTCTTGTATCCTCTTATCACTAGACCTGGCCCATTATTTCTAGCTTTGCTCTAATTTTTTGACACCCCCCACCCCTTTTCTTAAAAAATCTAATAACAAATAGCTTTATAGCATATAATCTTCAGGAGAGTAGAACGTTAAGTAAGAACAACTCAAAAACACACTTTTATGGATAACAAAATAAGTAAGAACAACAGCTTTCAATTTTGAAAAGATACTTAAGTTATGATTATTGAAGAGTTATATCTGTTAAAACAAATTACCAAGAATTATTTTTGTTTAAGTCAGGTTATATCAAAGGGAATGGAAGCTTATAAATAGCCTATTTTCTACCTGGACCTCATTTGAAATTCTGTCCGGTTCGTTTCAAAATGGATTAATAACACTGCTTATGATGATTGCAAAATTGAAGAGTAACATCTGTTAAACACAATAAACTTACTTTGATTTTAGAGTCCTTTTCTTCTAGATCTATTTCTGCTTGCTGTAGTTTTCTATTTAACTCATCTCGTTCGGGCAATCCTTTACTCTCACACAATTTTTTATATTTTTTTAATCTGACTTTATATACATCTAAATCATCTTCTGCATCGCGTAAATAACGATCAGCCTTTTCATATTTCTCTTTCATTCTTCGATTCTGTTCTCGTAAAGCACGCACTTCGTTACTATGTTTAGTCAATAACTGCGGAAGCTCACTTTCTTTTTCTTCAAATTTTCCTAAAGCTTTTTCGTGACGAAATTGCATTTTCTTTAAAGTTTTATTTTCAGATAGTAGTTGTTGGATTTGAGCTTTCTGCTCTTCCAGCTGATTTCTGAATTCATTTTGTTTTATTCTGCTGGCAGACATCATTCTCATAGCTACTGAACTATTACCGGATCTGTGTACGTCTTGTTTCATACTTTGACTAGTTCGCCCTCTTCCTCTCCCTCGGCCTCTACCTCTGGTTTTTATTGTGTAAGGACTTGCTGAAATTACATTAAAAAATCTATTATAAAAAGACTAAAATATATCATAATTATTTTGAATTCTGTAGCGGTTCTGAAATTACATAAAAAGATCTATTACAAAAAGAGTAAAATATAACATTTCTACTCAAACACTGAATTTAAAGTTTTAGTACACCTAAAACAATGCCTACATCTTGTTCAGTTTAATGTCATAAAAAAAAAAAAACAATATGAATTCAGTCCAGATTCGCCTAATTACCGGTACATACGAAAAATTTGAATTACAAAATTAATTATGTCTTAAGTAAAAAAAAACGAAAAAAAAAACAGACCTTCAAAGTTTATACTTATAATTTGAAACAATAAATCTTGCAAAGCACACTGTTTTTCAAAATTTAATATTTTTTTTTTATTTTGATGATCATGGATCATATTCAATGGCTTGGAGCTAATGGTAATTTCAAATGTCTAGGAAAATAAAATGACCATTAGAAAAGTTATAAAGTAGGCTAATCAACCAGAATTAAATTTCAATAAATTTGAAATGTTATGAACTTAGTAATAGAAGAAATAACTGGTGATAAGAAGCACTGATTCAACCTGTCAACCATACCGTAACTCTGTCCACGAAAATTGTACTTAATTAATGTTGCTTAGCCACTGATCTTCAAATCATATTAAAATTAAAACCAAATAGTTAGAGCATTAATAAGAGAATAATCCATTTATTAATCTAATCTATCTAATCAGATGATTATTTTTTTAGGTTTGACAGTAACAATTTATTTTATAAAATGATCTTTCTTAAACATTATAATTACATGTAAGTTGTCAAATCTGATTAAGATATTATGTAACTTGATCACTTAAATTGCAACTGTCAGTTTACTGTCACAGATGATTGAACTGTTTTATGATTAGCTCGCTATATTTCCTCATTCTGTTTGTAATTGGCTGTGATTTGCAGCGCCCCACATGGGGGGATGGGGGGGGAAGGACCAGAAATATTCATTTTGTAAGAATATTCTTAATAAAAACTTGAATTTTAACAAATTTCTTGCATCATAAAAAATCAACTGAGCTCTGGCATTGAAGAAAGCAGTTACAGAATGTAAGGGTCGGGGCGTCACTGAAACTTTTGCCCTGGGGCGGTACATAAGCTTGTGAGAGCCCCTGGTGATTTGGGGAATTTGTTGAGATTCTGTAAGTTACATGTAGTCTAAACAATTCAATAATGACTAAATCATGATATAAATGTTGGATTTTTTTTCTTTAGAATAAAGCAGATTTATCTTATTGTTTTACACACAGATAATAAGAATGCTCTCTTTGAAGATAATTTAACTTTTCAAACAAAATTCATAAATTGTTTTACTTCATCACAGTATTGCATGTATGATATATACTCAATCAAAAGATTAGATTACAGAAATGCCAATTCATTAATTATAATATAATGTGACTTTTATAAATTCCAAGAAATTTTTTTATTTAGGGTCAGACTCAGATATTGCCTTCAAAAACGATTATCAGATCTAAAGAAATTTCAAATAACTCCTGCTACCAGCTTTTAACGAACTATTTGTATTGACTGATGATGACATTACTTTGTTTTTAGTTGACAACTCGACTTATCTATTAATTAATTAAAAGACAAATTAATTTGGACGTATTCCAAGAAAATCTCATTGATTTTCTGTAGGTAAGAACACTAATTATATATATATAAGTTGATATAAAAGATAAGAGTAGCTATGAAGACCTGGTTATCCAAGGAGAAAGTGACTAATTTTGTTCGTATATTAAAGTTGCTTATCATCATTCAAGTATATTCTACACACAGAGAACTATCTACTCTACTTCGAGAATAGATGGGGATCACGTGGCTAAGTGGGTAAGACGCTGGCTCGCTAGCCTGGAGGTCGGGTGTTCGATCCCTGCATTGGCCGAGAAAGTTCATCCAGATTTTCCGACGTGGTTTCCCCTTGTCAGTGATGCAGGACGGAGGGCCTGACAAGGACAGCTGTCTAGTCGCTCAGATGGCGTGAAATGTAAAGGATCCCCTTGCAGTTGGAATTCGATATAAGAGTAGGCTGTAGCGCCGCTGCACGGGCAAAATTTCCCTCATAGCACACTGTATGGTGTATGCCTGTCTTCAATAGCCCAGTTTAGGAGCAGAAAAGTAGGACGTTAAAGCCCATTTCATTTCATTTCATTTCATTTCAAGAATAGATCTCTGCCCTAAATGGTTGTCATATCCAACAATTAGCATACTGTTTTGTAATGTGGTCCTACACAAAAAGACTAATTAAACCTTTTCAATTTTATTAAATGAAAACAGAATATATACTTCTCAGAATTCTTGAAATACAATTAGTGTTTTCAACTAAAATCGTCAATTTAGGACCCAAAAAGTTGGTCAACTAGTTAGAAAGTTTATAATGCATTCTACGTGTGACGTCACATCACATGGCATCAATCTTTGTCTCGATAGCATGTGCAATGTTTACATAATGTGAACTGGTCTGGGCAGAATGGTGCCCTTTACTCATTTGGTATATCCATTCACACTACATGCATGTAGGTAATATTTTTTAACCAGATATATTTCAAACACCTTTATTTTTCTATTACTTCACACAAATGTTCTAGAATTTAATTTGCAGAAGAAAAAAAAGTTAATGTTTCAAGCTAATTACCCCCCCCCCCACCCCCCACCCCCACCCAAGCCGATGTCATCCCTTTCTGTGATTGTAGTGGCCTAGGGAATATTCACTGCTGACCAGTATGACCGAGCCACTGTCACTCCCAGCAATGGCTTTAAAGAGTATATATAATTTACAATGAATATAATTGTACTTTTACTAACAATGGTGTTTAGAAGTCTTCATAACTAAAAGGATTAGTGGTAATGTTTTCGTTTTTTTTTTTTATGGCTGATAATCAGTTTGAACAAAACGGCAGATCAATGATCAATAATCTTTGAAGGTCAACTCAAGGTTAGAAATAAAAACAACCAGAAATGAATGGGCTTCATTAACAACCATTTAACTATTGTTTAAATACTGGTGGTACATAAATCAATAAGTAACAGAACACTATTTTATGGGAAATAATCACTGGTTTATTCTAAAAGCACATTTCGACAAGTAGGATACTTGTCGAAACGTCGTGCTTTTAGGATACTTGTCGAAACGTTGTGCTTTTAGGATACTTGTCGAAACGTTGTGCTTTTAGGATACTTGTCGAAACGTTGTGCTTTTAGAATAAAACCAGTGATTGTTTCCCATAAAAACTGTGTTCTGTTAATGTATTTCCCAATCGCTAAATGTCATTTAAAGATTATAATCAATATGTAGACAGTGATTTACATCAATCATCATAGAAGAATATTTATATAGAGAGTGTAGGTTATTAATTCTATCGGTATTAATGAATCAGCAATATTTATTTCTATGTTTTTTAATGAACAAAACTCTCAAACACATATTTATATATGGTAGCGCAGGCAATGAGTGCAATAATAATTGATGTGAAGTCATCCTTTGTCGCCTTTGATGTTGGCGTACTATTATTTGAAATGTGCCAAGCGTACTACTAGTTGCAATATTGGACCGATGTGATGTATTTCATTGAAATGCACATGCTGGATAGTGTCTGTATTTTGCATTTTCACTAAAATATCAAATCTCTCACAGCTTAATTATATAATAATCCACCCTAATGTACTTAGATTGATTATTTAATAGTTAATTAACAAATTGAAATACCAATGCTGGATAACCTCCAGGCTTGGATTCAATTCGATTTAAAACAGTGAGCAGCATAGATCGATGAAATTTCAATTCAATTATATAATTGTGAACACTGAACGGAATTAGTAGGATGAAAATTCCTATTAGAGATTCATCTTTCAAAATACAAGGAATTCCTATTGCACTAAAATGATGCAATGAGACGTCTATAACATGCGTCTGTAAAGATGCAATAACACATTTAAAGATACATTCCTGTGTACAAACTGGGTGATTTGATGATATATTTGGCCTAAAAACATATTCAAACTAATCAATTTATCATAAATTTGCTTCAAATCCTTCTCAAAACATTGTAATTGTCAAGGAATACCCTTGCTATAAGAAATTGATCAAAAGAGGTCATGTTTGTGTCTCGTGACTTACGGGTGCGAAGTCGGAGGAGAATTCATTGCATACACAAGACGATGTTGTCTTAAATCCCTGACTATTTATTACAAATATTGAATCGTAATTAAATTCTCGGATTATCCACTGTCCGCGTCTTTTTCTGTGATTTTTACCTCAGAAAGTGTTGTACGTCTAACTCTTCATAAAGTTTATCAACCTATCTTTTAGATATTACTTATTTGATATTTCACATTGCTTTGGTGTAAGCTTATAGATTCATCATATTATTTTGTTCTATAAAACTTACATTTCTTGGGAGGCTGTGATTTAGTTGGTTGTTTGATGGAGACAATATCATCTTCACTTACAAAATCATCACTATATCTGCTGCAATCATCATCCTCACTATAATCAGAACGATCAGCCATTTTCACGCTGTTCTCAAAAAAGGTCAAATTCAAATATTTCTTGTATATAAAGATAGATGATATTTACTGTCATAAATATTTGAAGATGTAGAGCACTTGGTTACAGGATGGTTCATAGTGGAATTGTTGACCTTAAAAATATAGTAAAATTTACATCAATTGTTGAAAAAATTAATAAAATGCATTATACGATAAAAGTTGATTTTAAAATTTTATTGGACAATTTGGTAACAAAATAACCGTTCTCAAGATAATTGGACTTTCTAACAACACCATTTAAATCTAACCACAAACATATGATGTGGTGATGAAATAATTCCAAGGTTTGGGCAAAAGGGCTCATTTGCTATATATTTGAATGAGAAAAAATAGGATGAAGATGAAAGGCCAATGATTTGGGTCAAGAATAAAATATTGGATTTAATGTGTTGATCTGTTTTGTGGGATAACAATTTTAAGTCCATAGATAAAGCCAGTGATGATGAGATAACCATTTTGTATTCCACCAGCTACCAATAATTAAACTAAAATTAACAAACAACTGACTTCAACTTAATCTTTCAAAGCCAAAATTAAATTGCATAAGATTAAGATTATACATGTAACTTGCCCTGGGCAAATTGTATTAGTTCATCGATAACATGAGTTGATATCATTAAAGGTATATTTTATAACAAAGTTTGTGTCATTTTAACTAAATTCAGATGTTAATGCATTGTCAAAAAATGTTGAAACAAACAACCATGTTAGTTGTTTTTATACAGTTTTATGGCATAGACTTGAATTAGAGATGGGTGTTCCTATTCAAAGGGGAAGCCGCTTGTGATCATAATCTCACCAAGAGACACGTTTTTCAAAAGATGTGCTTTCGAACAAATGGAGAGAAGATCTAAATGTAAACCACTTAAAGACTTTCAAAGAGAAAAATAATGACCAGAAAAAGGTAAATTATTGAAAACAAGAGTAGCCTCCCTTTTGTCAAAATAAAAGGCATTTCACAAAATTAATGGCCTTAATATCAATTATAAAATGGGTTCATTAAATTCTCGACTGTCATAAAAGTAGGTATCATAAGAAAACACTGAAAGTGAACCATCAATAAGTTATTGATCATGCAGTTTCACTCATTCAAGTATGAAACTACATGCTCTTACACTAGTAGGACTGATAGTGATAATATATGGTGCAAAAACATGTATACCAATAAGATTCAAGAAGTCAAGCTGCAACATATCAGTGACAATTAAACATACATTATGCAAGAGCAAAATCGGCCTATTGTAGGTCTTTCTTTAGGCCTGAAATGTTATAAAAACTATTAATTAGACATTGCCTGCGATATTTGTTGGATTACAGTCCGATTTGCTGCAAAACTTTCCTTCGTGATTAATGATTAAATGGATAATCAAGACTATTAGTTTTGTCTTATCGACTTCAGTAATGATGATCGAGGCTAAGCGGAACTTTCATCCTCTTAGATCTCGGTTCATAGTGGATCAATTTGTGTGAAATTTTCAGCAAGTTGCCTTTACATAATGTAGTTTTTAACTATTATAGTGAGAACTGCCAACTCGTTATCTAATCTCCCATAATGTATCTTTAACCTCACGGTTTGACTCAGTACATAACCAGTTTGCCTTGACTCGTTATTTGTGCATGGGTTTGTGTGATAAATTTCCAGTTAGGCTACTGCCGTACTAATACTGTGTTTGTCCATCTCATGCTTTCACAATAATCTCAATTCTAATTCTCTAATACTTTTACTAATACCATCTATTGAAAATTGAAGACAAGAATTGATTTCTCTTTACTAATGAAACACACTGACACAGACTATTAGATTTATTACGCTATTTAAATGTTTGATTTGGTGCTAGAATTTCTTGTCTATTTAAAAATCTACACATTATTTCGTAATCTACTTATAAAGTTATCATATGTTATAAACTATTTTATAGGCCCTATTATCTAGTATATACCTATAGGCTAGGCCTAGTCTCTAAATAATAATTACCGGTTACTTTAGTATTAAACATAAGTGGGGATCATGCAGGTTGATCTATGGTTTGTGTGAAAATATCTTCAATGGCCACATACAGTTGGGTAGGCTAATGATCGAATAGCATTAAAATTTTAAAAAACATAAATATATTGACACTCAAACTGTCAACGTTCATCAAAGTATGCATTGCATCCAATTCCAAACGAAAAACCTGTCCAGACTCAATACGGCGCGGTAAATAAAATACACTCGCAAATATCATTTATGGGCATGCACAGGAGGGTCGTATCAAATGTAATAGTATCAAGAATATTCGTTACCTTATTCGAGTACGCGAACTCATCTTTTCCGTGAAACGCAGCCTGTCTTCAAGTCGTAAAATTTATAAAACCAATATTTATTGAAAGTAAACTATTTTGTTTATCTGCCCAGCAACACCACCAACTGCACACAAAGTGGTGACGTCAGGAAGACCGGAATGTGATATACGTCACTAGAATATGTGCTGATGTACATCCCAAACTTGGTAAACTTACGGCAAGAAATTCTTAATCTGTTCATCTGACATCGAATATCATACAAGATAATTAAGTAAAGATCACGAAACGATTTCGATACCGTATTTAATATTCTAACGAAAGCAAGAACCCACCAAAATGGTTATTAAGGTGTATATGACCAACATAATTAGCAGTAATGTGGTAAGTTATTTTTAAAGTTAAAGGGGAACTCTATCATTCTTAAACTTAAAACAGCTAAACTTAAAGGGGCAGTGGAGTGAATTGCGATGAATTATTACAAGCTATAGCTGGAAAACCTATAACAACATTGTGTTTGGGTGACTGGGCGTTTGAGTTATAAAATATTGTCTTCATTAGATCCGATGGTCCAGAAAACTAGGACGTAACACCAGTTGCACAATGTACGCAAATCCACCCAAATCCACCATTATTTCTACTCATACCACAATAATATATATCAATATTTGATAATATACTGTTCTTTATACCAAATTGTTATATTTAATTCAAAACCGTGTTAATAAACCCCTCAAAAGGTGGTTTCCAAGCTAGCGATTTTGTGTACCGGTTATACACAAGTTATGTCCCTCGCGTTAAAATCTTCAAACATGCTTGGAAATCACATTTTTGAAGGGTATTTTTGATACATATACTCCATGATTTTCAATTGTAAAGGGCAATTTGGCATTACAAACAGTATATTATCAAATATTGATATAAATTATTGTGATATTAACCTGATTCGGTTGGCTTTGGGGGAATGCTACCGGATGCGGGTCAGTTCATCCCACAACCGTTTAACCCCGGGCTGTTTCATCCCAACCTAATTTTTTATCGGACTGTTTCATCCCGGCCTGTTTCATCCCCCTTGTTATTATAATAGCAGTCAATTAACTGAGTTGTACTTATCGTTAAATAAACTGTTAAACACTTACTTATTGTTAAATAAACAATAATGTATGGAATGAATAAGTTTTACTCGTCGATTTTTGTTGATTATCGATCACGACCGAGATAAGTTCACCGCTGTATATTCGTATTGTTTATTCGTATTGTTAGTTAATTGCCGTTATGATTTTAGATTAGTTCACCGATGTTTTTGTAATAAAGTATACTCGTATGTATTGTTTGTTAGTTTATGATGTCTAACATCATTTATCTTCTTTATAAAAAGGTATTTTATAATTACATATTGACAGCTTAATCACTCGCCAAAATACATCATGGACTCTATACGTATTATCAAATAATCAACTAAATTGCACAGGAGCCCCTTTTAAATAAGACAAATTAGATTGATAATTGATTTTAAAACTAATCGTTGATTTAATTTCCGTACATGAAATGAAACTAAACAATTCCGAATATAAGAATTCATTTAGAATACCAAAATGTGAATCGTAACACATTGTGGTCTAAACTGTGTGATAAATGATAAAATAAATCGTAAATCAATGGAACTTGTTGTAAGGTGGACATTGCCTGCTTTCTTTTAACGTTGGGTTATTTGAGGCGCCAGGTAGTCTGAACATCTCAAGATAACACGTGTCGAAGTAGTCGCTACATGCAATTTTATTCTTTGATCTGTTCTATCACTGGCAATCCTGTTATAGTGAAACCAACTATTCATGATAAAATTGCATTGACATTGTTATTGGTATTAATGTATAAATAAAATATTAAAAATTCATGTAATACCATTTTTATACGCCCACATTTTCATGTGGACGTATTATGCCGTCGCCCCTGTCCGTCCGGATGTCCGTCCGTCCACAATTGTTTGTGGACTCTCTACAGGTCACAATTCTTATCCGATTTCGACGAAACTTGAAATATAGGTTTATCCTCAAAAGATCTCGGCTGCTTTCGATATTGGCATGTATCGGATCGAAACTTCATGGATTATGGCCCCTGTTTGTACGAAAAATCACGTTTTTAGCTTGTGGACCCTATAGAGGTCACAATTTTTATCCGATTTTGTTGAAACTTGAAATGTAAGTTTATAACCCAAAGATCTCAGTTCCTTTCGATATTTGCGCATATCGGACCGTAACTTCCTGAATTATGGCCCCTGATTGTACGAAAAATCACGTTTTTAGCTTGTGGACCCTATAGAAGTCATAATTTTTATCCGATTTAAAAAAACGTTCTATTATATCACCGTTACACCCTAAGGATGACTGAGTTCGAATTTCGTGAAAACAGGCCCAAAATTGACAGACAAAATGGCCGCCGTTCGTTCCCAAATAGCGTAAAAATATGGTATATCAAGGTTGTGGACCCTATAGAGGTCACAATTTTTATCCGATTTTGTTGAAACTTGAAATGTAAGTTTATAACTCAAAGATCTCAGTTCCTTTCGATATATGTGCATATCGAATTGTAATTTCCTGAATTATGGCCCTTGATTGTAGGAAAAATCACTTTCTTGTTAGCTTGTTCTCTATCCATCTCTCGAAAATGTGGGCGTATCCTGCCTAGCAGCCGCTGGTTTAAATTTGTGGGATGAAAAGACTCGATATAAGTGGGATAAAAGGACCAGTGTAAATTTGGGATGAAACGGCCCGGATGAAACAGCCCGGGGTGAACCGGTAGTGGGATGAAACGACCTGCTCCCAATGCTACCATCCTGTTAAACCCCATTTGTAGACAGATCCAAATAGTTATTCATAAGTTAATGTACAGTAACAATCCATTATAATTATACATTTGAAATGAATTCTGGTAGTGTTTACTAGAGATTGAAATAGTTAGGCCTATTCTTTATAATATTATTTAACTAGCCTATCAGTATTATTGTACATATAAATTAATCTTGTGGCAGACATGAGGAGTTTTCCATCTAAATCACATGACTATGAATGAATTCCAGTGATTTCTGATGAATTCCAGCATTAAATCAGGCACCTGACCCTCAGGCCTATCAAAAACCATCATTATCTATCTGTACTGGGTAAATCTGGGCCTACCTGTACTGTACATGTATTTAATGTTTATATCTATATATATATACCGGTAAGCTTTATAACTGCCTGTCTCCAATTAAAGCTCCCACCTGCCGTTTCTTCTTGGAATTATAATTGGTATAAGCCCCCTATCTACCATATTACTATAAACATTATTACCTAACAGTATTAAAGATAGATCTTAAATAATGCTGTACAGAACCCTGAGGTTACAAGCCACCTAAATACTTCTACCTTGGATTTTTTGCTCAATTCCATTTAATCCAATCCACAATGTTGAATGCACAATTAAAATTAAAAAGGTTTTAATAGAAAGCAAGGAAGGGGGTTGGATGGCCGGATGTTTAGTACGTACGCGCTGTATCATAAGGTCTGTCTTTGAGTCAACTGGTTCCGATTCCCCGGTTGTTGGTGACAAGGAGTAAGGTCGCCTGTCCAACCTCATGTGTTTTCTCCGGGTCCTCTGGTTTCCTCCCACTGCTAAAGACCCCTATGCGCAAGCGAATTATTGAAATAAAATTGAACCATGTGTTAGTCCCGAAATGACCTAGTTTGTGTTGAGTGGACATTAAACCCCATTTCTCTCTCTCTCTCTCTCTCTCTCTCTAATAGAAAGCACTAATTATTGAATATTAACATGTATTTACAGATAAGAAAACAGCAGTTGCACGTATCAGATTTATTAAATAGTTTACAAATTGATCATGAGAATATTGATGTTAGTGACCCTTCAGAGGAAGAAGCCTTGAAATTTATGAGATCAAATAGTACACCAAAGAAACCAGGACAAAGGCCTCTTCCACCACAGTTGTTCAATGATGATGAATATTGTGGGGTAAGTTATTGTATAGATCTACCTAATTAAAGGAACTAAATCGCTATTTTTTTGCACCTGGAAATGGATACAAATGGGTCACATTGCATATTATATTGTATTGTGAATGTATAAACTGATTTTCATTCATTTGTCTACACCAGTAGTACATGTATTCTCCTGTGGGGTATGTTTAGACTTGTTCATCGAATCGCTTCATTACAAAGCAATTCGTGTGCCAATTTTAAAATTTTCATTTTGTCTTAAATATTGGATATCAAAAGCCCATCTTTTCACGATAAGATAAATCAATGTTGATTTAAATTGACCAAAAAGTCGTGTTTGCAATGTCGAAGACTATGGATGATATTGAGTTAGCGACTTGCTTTCTTTGATTTCAAATGAATTATCTACAAGTAATCTGTTATTCTAAATTACATAATCTGCTATTTGTAAAAAATGAGTAATGTATGCTGTGATTTTCTTATGGACTATAGTAATTAGTATAGTTCTAACAGTTTATGATATTGTGGTCGAAAAAAGAGTCCTAAATAAAAAGTAATAAACGGAAATGTTTAATGTTTTTTTATTATAATTTGTTAAATCTTTTTTATTTATATTCCAATGAATTTGATTTGTGTCAGATATACTTAATTTATTTTTTTTTTGATGCTATAGATAATTAAATTTGAGGCTTGTCATATTGGAAATATTTATATGTGTCATATTTACATGCTTTTTGGAATGTAATTACATGGCAATTACTTTAAAAAATATAATGATTACCTTCCATTACCATTGCCCCAGCCCAGGTAGACATTATAGATTACATTTCGATGAAGAGTACATGTAGGTGGAAATAACGTTGGATGGTTTTTATTAGCCTAGGTAGTGTAGAAAAGGTATTTTATATTTCTGGCATCAATGTTTACTTTTTAGGATTATTTTATTTCTTCTTTTTTTTTTTTATAACAGGACTATGAAGCATTTGCTAATGCCATCGAAGCAAATGAAATATTTGAATTTCTAAAATTAGCAGCACCAAAACAAGTGTCCACAGGCTCAGTTCTGATTGTAAGTAAATTATGATTATATGAAATGCTCTGATTCAGTTGAAATCTCTCTCATCAAAAAAAGCTACCACTTTATTATTTGAATGGATAAATAGGCCTACTAGGTATATTTTTCAAAAACAAGATCTTCCAAAATTAGTCGCAGGAAACAGTTATGGTAATAATGTCAGTCATTGATAAAGTCTGATATGTGTTTCTACCTTATATGGAGAAGTTTGGCCCAAAGATCAAGCCCAGTTTAAAATATCAGAATATTATATTGTTTTATGGCGTTTGATTAGCCACATGCTTAAAAAAAGATAAATTTGTGTCAATTTGCCCTGAAAAACAGGGGATCATATTGGGTTTATGCCAAGTAAAGTATTGACCTGTTAGTTAGAAGAAATGTCTTACTAAAGAAGTCACTGTATTTCTGAATGCTGTGTGGCCAAAGACATGACATACCAGTATTGACTTGTTGTTTTTAATCAACTAAATGTCAACCTGAATTAAACGTACATTATGCAAGAGCTAAATCTGCCTATTGCAGATCTTTCTTTAGACCTGAAATGTTATATAAATTATTAATTAGACATTTATTAACGTGAAAAGACCATAATCAACTCTTGATGCCATCTTATCTGTCTGATTTTCATTCGATTTAAATATGATCTGATGTTCAACACCCATTTACGATTGAACACAAAAATGGATAATCAAGACTGTTAATTATCGTGATAGCGGTAACAATGACAATCAAGGCTACAGTGATTTTAAGATAAGGTTTTCTCGGCTTAGAGTGAAGCAATTTGACTGAAATTTTCAGCATATTTCCTTTACATTAGTAAGAACTGCCCAGCTCTTTATCTAGTCTTCCATAATGTATTGTTTCGAATCCCCGGTAGGGTCGCCTGTCCAACCTCGTGGTCTTTCCTCCAGGTTGTCCGGTTTCCTCCCACTGCTAAAGACCCCTACGTGCAAGCGAATTATTCAAATAAAATTAAACCATATGTTAGTCCCGAAATGACCTAGTTTGTGTCGACTGGACGTTTAAACCCCATTTCTCTCTCTCTCCATAATGTATCTTTAAATAGTGTTTATATGAAAGTGATATATTTATATACTAGGAAGATGAAGAAGAAAAGATGGATAAGGTATTTAATGTATTAATGCATGACAAAAATGTGTGTGATTTCAAGTACTCAAAATCCACCGTATCAGTTGATATTACCCATTTCCTAGTATTGATTTGTAAACACAAATGCCAAGATTAGATTGCTGAAAAACAAACATGAAATTGTTGTTCAGTAGAATAAAAGTGTATTTTGAAATGGTAGTAGGAGTTTGAAATTAGATAATAGTTGCGTAAGTTGACACAGCTAGGCAGTAATATTGATATTACGTGCAATTAAGCTAGAAATCTGTGTATAAAGCATGATGAAAACATTGATTGCCCCAGCTTCCTAAGGACAAAACTTAAAGTGAAATTTTTATGGATAGTACATCTCAGGCCTGTAGCCAGCTTGCGGAGGTGCAGTGAAGGTTTGAGGTGGGGAGGGGGGTGCAGTCTACACCTACAGTAGGTATTTTAGAGCTGTTGTCAGCAAATTTTTTTCGGGGTGTCAAAAAATTGTTTATGGGGGGCATTGTCCCCCTTTGCCCACCCCCAACCCCCGCTGGCTACGGGCCTGGTATATCTATAGATGTTGAGCATACTGTTAATTGTTTCTAAGTTTTTAATAGCATGGTTTATTTGGAAAACCTAACGTCGGAATGAATTACTAATTATGTTATAACACAACCCTTAACTGGTCAGGTAGAAAATTGTTATAACTTCTAGTCACATGTTTTATATATATATATATCAGTTTAAACGTCAACTCAACATGTGATATCCAGGTGATTGTCAAGTTTATCGACATCAATTTATGGCTGATCAGATAAGAGTTATCCAAACCTAATGTGCAATGTGATTTTATATACTAGAAATTTTAGTCAACTTTTTGAATAATATTAATTTATATATAGGCTACAGTAGCTCCAGTGGCATTTACCGAGTAGTGATTGAACACTAGTAACTCACTAAAAACTATTTATGGAATAACAATTACTGGTTTATTAACATAAAACTTTTCAACGATGATACTCTCGTCTTTATTAAAGCAAGTGATTGAACAGTAGTAACTCACTAAAAACTATTTATGGAATAACAATAACAAACAATTACTGGTTTATTAACATGCAAAGTTTCAACGATGATACTTTTGTCTTTATCATCATTTGATTGATAAAGACGAGAGTATCATCGTTGAAACATTGCATGTAAATAAACCAGTAATTGTTATTCCATAAATAGTTTTTAGTGTGCAAGTGTACTTTGTTAAAAAGGTTGTGTTAAACTGTGGACATAGATTGTTTGCTGTTACTAGGCGGACACACCCACACACATTCTCCTATACATTTTAACTTTAATTAGAAATACTTGCACATTGTTGTAAAGCAGATAAACTAAAAACAAGCAGAACACATTTAAAAAGCCTTTCGCTTGCATACTCAATCTTACAGTATTTTAACAGTTAATACTAAAATAGAGAAATATTAAAACAAAGAATTGGCTGTGACTTTGTAAAATGAGATAAAAAGATAGTATTTCCTTATTCTTTGAGAAATGCTAGCTAATTTATTATAAAAAAAACCTTGTTAGTCTTAACAAGGCATTTCAGATTAACAGTTAATACTAAAATAGAAAACTATTAAAACAAAGAATTGACTATGACTTTGTAAACTGAGATAAGAAGATAATATTTCCTTCTTGAAATGCTGACCATGTTATTATCCCCTTGTTAGTCTTAACAAAGCATTTCAAATTAACAGTTAATACTAAAATAGTATACTATTAAAACAAAGAATTGACCATGACTTTGTAAACTAAGATAAAAAGATAGTATTTCCTTCTTCTTTGAGAAACGTTAGTCAAGTTATTAAAAAAATCCCCTTGTTAGTCTTAACAAGGCATTTCAGATTAACAGTTAATACTAAAATAGAAAACTATTAAAACAAAGAATTGGTTGTGACTGTGTAAACCGAGATACGAAAATAGTATTTCCTTCTTCTTTGAGAAATGTGAGCCAAGTTATTAAAAAAAATCCCCTTGTTAGTCTTAACAAGGCATTTCAGATTAAGATTGTTATAGCTTGCTCTGTTTAAATGCATGAACTACCGCATGGTGAAGATGGGTGTGAATTTTATAATTGTTTGCTCTTATAAATAGAGATTTGTTGACCCTACCACAGTTTGCTACCACTCCTTAATAAATTTCAGGTAAGTCTATATTGATTTAACATGTTTATGTCATTATGTGTGGACAAATTTATTTCCTACTTTTCTATAGATAATAGTTCTTCATTTCTAGACCTATTTAAAAGTCGTATATTTCCTATCTAATATTTTGGATTAACAGAGTGACACCCCACCCCCATCTCCCAAATATTTGTGGTCCATAAACTTGATGATCTTTTACTCTAATATTTATTTTTATTTTTTTATTTTATTTTTTTGTCCCCCGCCTTTCGAAGAAAGCAGGGGACTATTAAAATGGGTTCGTCCGTCTGTCTGTCTGTCTGTCTGTCTGTCCGTCTGTCTGTCCTTCTGTCTGTCCGTCTGTCTGTCCGTCACACTTTTTGGGACACAATAACTCTCTTCCTAATTGAGCTAGAATGTTCAAACTTGGTGTATGTGTTTATTAGGTCAATGCCTTGATGGAGTTCGAAGATGAGCATTTTCCGCTTAGGGTAAGCAGAGATAAGCAATTTGATTGGTTGATGCTTTGGGACACGATAACTCTCTTCCTAATTGGGCTAGAATGTTCAAACTTGGTGTATGTGTTGATTAGGTCAATGCCTTGATGGAGTTCGAAGATGAGCATTTTCCGCTTAGGGTAAGCAGAGATAAGCAATTTGATTGGTTGATGCTTTGGGACACGATAACTTTTAATTGAGCTAGAATGTTCAAACTTGGTGTATGTGTTTATTAGGTCAATGCCTTGATGGAGTTCGAAGATGAGCATTTTCCGCTTAGGGTAAGCAGAGATAAGCAATTTGATTGGTTGATACTTTGGGGCACGATAACTCTCTTCCTAATTGAGCTAGAATGTTCAAACTTGGTGTATGTGTTGATTAGGTCAATGCCTTGATGGAGTTCGAAGATGAGCATTTTCAGCTTAGGGTAAGCAGAGATAAGCAATTTGATTGGTTGATGCTTTGGGACACGATAACTTTAGTTCTAATTAAGTGAGATTGATGAAACTTGGTGTATAGTTTCATTACAGTAATACCTTGACTAAGTTTGATAATGAGCATTTTCTGCTCAGGGTAAGCAGAGCGATACGCAATTTGATTGGTCGAGACTTTGGAAAACAATAACTCTCCTACTTTGATTGTCCCCCGCCTTTCGAAGAAAGCAGGGAACTATTAAAATGGGTTCGTCCGTCTGTCTGTTTGTCTGTCTGTCCGTTCCGCTTATGGTAAGCAGAGATAAACAATTTGATTGGTTGATCTTCGAATTGAGTAAATGTTCATGCTTATTGTCCCCCGCCTTTCGAAGAAAGCAGGGAACTATTAAAATGGGTTCGTCCGTCTGTCTGTTTGTCTGTCCGTTCCGCTTAGGGTAAGCAGAGATAAACAATTTGATTGGTTGATGCTTTGGGACACTATAACTTTAGTTCTAATTAAGTGAGAGTGATGAAACTTGGTGTATAGTTTCATTACAGTAATACCTTGACTAAGATCGATAATGAGCATTTTCTGCTCAGATTAAGCAGAGCGATAAGCAATTTGATTTGCTGAGACTTTGGAACACAATAACTCTCTAATTATTTTCCTATTTCGGCGGGGGACATCAGCCTCACTGTTGGCTTGTTTTTACAAAAAAGACCCCAATAAATATTATTATTATGTTGTTAGAATATTGATCGACCTCCAAACATGTATTTTTACTAAATTCAACCACAAATTATCCAAAATGTAAAAGGATCATAAATATGAATAAAAATTGATTCACTTTAAAGTTTACTGTGAAATTGATCAATTTGATACAGTCTAAAGGGGGTCAACATAATTCATCATGGTATAAAAGGTGACATATTTATTCATGGAAAAAAAAATACAATTTAGAACTAATTGCCCTGTCAGACTCACTTTTGATCTGGCTCAAGATATTTATACTCTTATAGGTTGATATTTACTATACTATTATAGGATATTTATGCTATTATAGGATGTTTATACTTTTATAGGATATTTATATATTATTATAGGTTGATATTTTTATAGGATATTTATACTATTATAGGATATTTATGATATTTATACTATTATAGGTTGATAATTATAGGTTGATTTCTACTATTATAGGTAAAGCTGTATTTGTATTACAGGAAAAAGGTGAAGATGATGAAGAGGAGGATGAAGTAGATGGTGAAAAAAAGGATGATGAAAAAGATGGTGAAACAACAGAAGACGATAAATCTGAAAGTAAAGATGAGGAAGAAACTAAAGAAAAGAAAAATGTTAAAAAATTCAAACGAGATGATGATGAAGAAGAGGATTTATTTTCTGGATTAGAAGAAACAAACGATGAGGAAGAAAAGAAAGAGGAAGAAGAAAAGGAAGAGGTGAAAAAACCAGTAAAGAAGTTCAGAAGAGATGATGATGAAGAAGACGATCTATTTGCTGGACTGGAGGAAACAAAAGATGAGGAAGAAAAGAAAGAGGAGGAGGAAAAGGAAGAGGTGAAGAAACCAGTAAAGAAGTTCAGAAGAGATGATGATGAAGAAGAAGATCTTTTTGCTGGACTGGAGGAAGCAAAGGATGAGGAAGAAAAGAAAGAGGAGGAAGAAGTTAAACCGCCACCGAGGAGGTTCAAGCGAGATGATGACGAAGAAGAGGATCTATTTTCAGGACTCGAGGAAGCAAAGGATGAGGAAGAAAAGAAAGAGGAGGAAGAAGTTAAACCGCCACCGAGGAGGTTTAAACGTGATGAAGAAGAGGAAGAAGATCTGTTTTCAGGACTTGAAGAAGCAAAGGAAGATGCAAAAGAAGAGGAAAAGGAGGAAGAGAAACCACCAGTGAGGAAATTTAAACGGGATGATGAAGAAGAAGAAGATCTGTTTTCAGGACTTGAAGAGAAGAAAGAGGAGGAAAAAGAAGAAAAGGAGGAGGAGGAGGAAAAAGAAGAAAAGGAGGAGGAAGAGGAAAAAGAAGACACAAAAAAACCTGTGAAGAAGTTCAGAAGAGATGATGATGAAGAAGAGGATTTGTTTTCAGGACTTGAAGAAGCAAAGGAAGAAGAGAAGAAGGAAGAAGAAGAAGAAGTTAAAGAAGAAACGAAACCAGTGAGGAAATTTAAGCGAGATGATGATGAAGAAGAAGGAGATTTATTTTCAGGCTTAGAGGAATCGAAGGAGGAGGAGGAGGTAAAGACTGTGGAATGAAGTGTGATTACATTGACTTTAATACTACTTTCATACTTTGAAGTGACTTAACACAGGCATCCTTCTATCTCTCTTTGTTTTATTTTTTTTTACATAAAATCTATTAAACTAAACTATTCCTTGATTACATGAGTAGTATCTTAGGATTGAGATGTTTTATAAGACTTTTTCTATACTGATGACCTTTATAAACTTCTTCTATTCCACCTTCTGTATAAAATCCAAATCAAACCTGCATTCCATCAACTCTTATTCTAAAGATTGTGCACGTCCATACTCTGAATATTATATTATTACAACAACCTATGGATAGGTACCCCACCCCCTCTCTTGATTTGTGTCTTATATAAGTTCTTTTTCTTCTCTACATATAATTTATTTGACCATTACCTTTTCTTAATCTACATCTAACTTGTGTATGGATGTGATAACCTATCATGGAATATAAGGTAAGGTATTAAAAACATTAATCACAAATTTGGGGTGTGATCTTTTAATAATTAACTTTTTACATTAAATAAATATGAACCAAACATATGATCTGGTGTGATTCTTTTCTCAACATTTCTTTTTTATAAAAAGGGAAATTGACTCATTTCTTTCCTAATACTATTTTGTGCATGTTAGTATTACATTTACCCTATCCCAGTGATGAGATTTCAAAATTTTGCTTGTCGGACATTTTTTTCCCGAAAATAAAGGGGCATAACTCTTTTATTTATTTAAGCAGGTCTATCCAGATACAAAAACAATATTCTCAACAAGAAATGATATAAATCTGTCCATTTTCAATTGTTCACTAGAAATGTTTGATAACTTCTGCATAAAGTTAACTCAGGACTGGTTTATAGTTGTTTTAATATGGATAAATCAAAAATAATTATATTAAAAATTCTGCTGTTTCCATTGACTCAGGATTCGGCAAACAACCCTTGCATTAGTTGCCTTGAGTGATAGCAGATGGCATGTGTTCGGTCTCTACTTGTGATTACTAAAGAGAATTCTCTCTTGTAGTGTGGACTGTGGAGCCAGAGTTATGTTGACTGACATTTTGTAACATAAAGTTTTAAAACAAAACGATTCTCCCCCCCCCCCCCCCCCCCCAAAAAAAAAATATTAATAATTTGTCAATTTTAAGTTTGCATTTACATTTTGAGATATTTAACTTTCAAAACAATATTTCCATGATATCTCAAATTCTTTTATAGAATTGTTCAAAGTTAGTAGAAATAGTTAATATTGAACACTGAGGCCATTTATGAGAAACGTATTATGAAAACAAAGTTCATTTTAGAAATAAATCAAAAGAAATTTGTGACATAAAAACCTGTGCATTAAGACTAATAAGAACCCTTTCTACACCTTTGGTTTCGATTCCTGGTTGGACAAAACAAGGAGCAGGGTCGCCTGTCCAACCTCGTGGGTTTTCTCTGGGTCCTCCGGTTTCCTCCCACTGCTAAAGACCCCAACACGCAAGCGAATTATTGAAATTAAATTGAACCCTATGTTAGTCCTGAAATTACGAAGTTTGTGTCAAGTGGACATTAAACTCTCTGGGTCCTCCGGTTGCCTCCCACTGCTAAAGACCCCTACACGCAAGTGAATTATTTAAATTAAATTGAACCCTATGTTAGTCTTGAAATGATTTAGTTTGTGTCGAGTGGATATTAAACCCTCTCTCTCCCTACCTCTCTCTCTCTCTCTGTACAACTTTAAAGAATTCACGATTCAGATATATAATAATTACCCTTTGCCATTTAGATAAACAACAAAATGTCAATTTCCCTTTAAAAATTTTTATCTTTTGCATCTATTGATTGAATGTCTTAACAAAAAAACTAAACCTATTGCATGATTATAGAACTGGAACATGTTTTATGTCCGTATTTTTATATAGATATCTTGTTATATACGACTAATGCCAGTCTGTTATGGATGAGCAGTATGTATTAATAACAGAACAAGAAAGAAATCAACCAGGGGGTAGAATTTATACTTCCAGGAATCAAGAGAGATGGAGAAGAAATTTGAAATGATTCAGTACCAAAACCATAGACATGAGAGAATAAAAAATTACATTATCTTATCATCAGAATGATTCTAAGAATTATGTTGTTTTTTTTTACAAAATAAATTCTGATAAAGTTTGTTTTTAACATAAATTATCTCCCATTGATGATAAAATAGTTTTCGTAATACATTCGAATGATAGGATTTAAATCCTAAATATTAGTTATTTATAATGATGGTTGTTTTGTTAGAGTAAAGAAGACACTAGTAAAGATGATGAAGAAGTAAAACCAGTACGAAAATTTAAACGTGAAACAGATGATGATGTAGAGGAGGAAGAGAAAGAAGAAGTGAAAGCTGATGAGGAAGTTAAAGCTGATGATGAAGTAAAAGATGATGAAGAAGTTAAAGCTGATGAAGAAGTTAAAGCTGATGAAGAAGTCAAAGCTGATGAAGAAGTCAAAGACGACAAAACAGAAGAAGACAGTAAAGCTGTAGAGACAGAAAAGGAAGAAGAGAAAAAGACAGCTGCACCAAGACGCTTCCGTAGACAGTTTGATGATGAGGAGGAGGAAGAGAAGCCTGCTGAAGAAGAAAAACCTGAAGAACCAACTAAAGAAGAAGAAACTCCTGCTAAAGAGGAAGAGGAAAGTAAACAAGTGGAGGAAGAGAAGCCAGCCGAAGAACCAGAGACAAGAAGGCGGCGTCGTAGAGAGGAGAAGCCTGAAGAGCCTGCCCCAGAACCTGCCCCAGAACCCGAGCCTGTAGAAGATGAGAGAGAGGCTAGAAGACGTCGTCGTAGAGAAGAAAGAGAAAAAGAGAAGGCTGAAGAAGCACCTGCTGTAGAAGAAGAATCAAGAGAAGAAAGGAGAAGACGACGAAGAAGAGAAAGAGAAGAAGCTTAAGTAAGTTACATCATGATAATTGGCATGGTGTGACATCATATAGATAGAAAGCAGATAACTGTTTTAAGTGCATGTCATATACCACAGCATGGAAACTAACTTCCGTGTTCTCGATTCATTACTAATATGGGGGGTCATGGTGGCTAAGTGGGTAAGACGCTGGCTCGCTAGCCTGGAGGTCTGGTATTCGATCCCTGCATTGGCCGAGAAAGTTCATCCAGATTTTCCGGCGTGGTTCCCCATTGTCAGTGATGCAGGACGGAGGGCCTGACAGGGACAACTGTCTAGTCGTTCTGGTGGGACGGAAAACTGAGGTCCCGTGTACACATTGGCGTGCATGTAAAAGATCCCATGACAGTTGGAATATAAGAGTAGGCCATAGCACTGCTGTCCAGTCAAAATTTCCTTCATAGCACACTGTATGGCGTATGCCCGTCTTCATTAGCCCAGTTCGGAGCAAAATAGTAGGACGTTAAACCCCATTTCATTTCATTATTACTAATATGATTTATATCCTGATTATTGTTTTAATAAAATGTCCAGTCTTATTTATGCGTGAAATTAATAAATTATTAGAAAGTCATTTTATAGATTGATATATGTTTGCTTTCCAAAGTTTGTAGATTTCAGACCCTTATTAATTATAGAACTAAAATAGACATTTTGTACAGCATCATTTTAACATTTGAAAGTGTTGATTAAGATATAATTACAGCATGATATTGATTCAAGTTTTGTGTGTGAAGTTAACAGACTGCATCATGTTGATACTCACCAGATGTGTACCATAATTACATGTATATACGATATACTAATCTCTTAAATATTATAATGTACTTTATTTTGCAGTTTACAACAGACTTATAAAAAAATAAATTGTATTTATAACTATGTTATTGTTGTTGATATTGTGGGTAAGCCTATATTTATAGAACAGTTGATCTCGATTGTTTAATAGGACAGAGATTTATTAACACATTGATTTATGGATGATTGTGATTCATGTGAAACCAAATCATGTTAAATCTGGTATCAATTGTTTTATGATGGTATATTTTCAAAGTTGAACATAGATAAACATAAGTGTATGAAGTTTTTATTCAAATACATAGCATTAATTAACTTATATATTGTTTCTGTGTTCAAGAAAATAATTCACCACTTTACTTCATTCTGAAATACATAAATTAGCTGTCTGCCCTCTATAGGCGTCTTCAGATATTAATAATGTATACAGAAATATTGAAAATACCATACATACACACATTTTTAAAATAATAGATTTCCATGGCAATGGTCTGTCAATGGATTATAAATAATATTACATGTAGGTAACTACAACAAAAGGTTATAAAATATAATACATAACATGACATTAATATAAATAGCCTTCCTGGTACAGTTTGACAATAGTTCAATATAGGAGTAATGAAATATATCAACAGTTGTTTATTGCAAGCATGTCACAATAAATGTTGAAATGTTGACATTAATAATCTGAAGTACAGTTTTAACAGCAATGGTTTGAAAACTGTAGCTGTATTGGTGTGACGTTTAGTGTGACCTTGATTCATTATTACAGTTATCATGATCAGTGCTTGTCATAATTTATAAGTTTATATATTTTTCAGACAAATGATTGTCAAGAAGAAGAAAATGAAGCCACCAGTAACTAATATGGTAAAATATTTAACACTACAATCCCAAAATAAATTAATTACTCATTAATTACTTTCACATTCATCCTTTTATAAAGCATTGGGAGCCACAGTGACCAAGTGGATAAGGCGCTGGTTTGCTAGCCTGGGGGTCGCGTGTTCGATCCCTGCATTGGCTGAGAAAGTTCATTGGGAGGGCCTGACAAGGACTTGTCTAGTTGTTCGGATGGTATTAAATAATCAAGGTCTTGTGTATACATTGGCATGCATGTAAAAGATCCCTTGGCACATGGAATTCGATATAACTTGACATACGAATCCCGTGCCAGAATGCCTTCAATAGCCATTTGTAATGAAGCGACTCAATGAACGAGGCTAAACATAACCCCCAATGGAAGACTACCAGAGTACCATTCAATTTGCACTCGTTGCATATTTCACCCAACATATAACTGATTAGATTATACAGTAAAAACCGAAACGATTGAATATAAATCTGGGGCCTGTTTCACGAAATTTTAACTAAGATAAAATCCAAATTTTAGTAATTTGATTGGATAATATTAGATTGATTTTAGTGCTTAGCCAATCAAAATTGAAGTATGTACTAAAATTTGGATTTTATCTTTAGTTAAGATTTCGAGAAACAGGGCCCAGTTTATATACATTCTTATTACATTATATAAGCGACCCATTTGTGTCCATTTCTAGGTATCAAAGAAAACCGATTTAGCTACTTTAAAATTGACTTTTAATTTCACATTTTGTTAATTGCAGCATGTCGAACCATACCAATGCTGGGTACGCTGATATTGTCAGGATAATGTGTTGGAAACTTTATGTAGAACAAGTGATGGTATCAAATGTACGTGTTAAAAGACTTTCATCATGTTTTGTGTATATATAAAACTTGTGTGATATCGGACTGTTAATCCTCTATGCTAGATGAAGTTGTTACTAGTTTTTAGTAAGCAGATGTATATAATTGTTTTACAATTATTATTATTATTATTTGTTGAGCCACCCCTTTAAAGCTGTATTTCATTGAACTACAATCAATCTGATTAAAACACAGATCCTATTTCATTTCGATATTTTATAGTTCAAAATTTCGTTTTACTTGTCTTACAGATCCCGTTTCTTTTCCATTTTTATAGTTCAAAATTTCGTTTTACTTGTCTGTACAACAGTAGGTTCTGGAAGAGTTGTTATATAAGCTGTGTTCTGATTGATGTGAGGGATTAGCCAATGAAACGGGCTGTTTGCGGCGAGCTTTTGACATTCGGTACACGGAACTGTGTGTATCGCAGTAGAAACATCAATGCCAATTAGTAAATAAAAAATCTGACGTCATAGGTTCAAAAGCTGCTCATATGACCCCTGGGACGACCTCCCACTACAATTGGTCAGATCTTCATGTAGTTGAAGCTATCGAAAGTATAAAAAACGAAATGAGATATAGATAGATCTGTCTTGTCTACGGTATCACCCTTGGTGGAAGTGGATGTAAAACCTCAGAAACGAACAAACGAATAGATCTGTAGTTTAATCAGATTGTTACTACAACAATAATCAAAAGAATTTTTTTTTTTTATGTAAAGTGAGGTCGGGGACATCTTGATACTGTGTGTGAAATTTAACGTCTGCTTCCACCGAGGTGATATTGCAGACAATCTCTTGGTACTGATTGTTGATTGTATTTAAACCATTCCGTTGTTCAGTTATTTGTCTTCGTAATTCTCTTTTCATTAGTTCATGACCTAAATCATCATTTAGAAGAACATGTAAAAAGTTACACTGCCAGACACATCTGTTGAAATATGATTATTTGCCCAACTGAAGTTGGTTATGCTAGGTCCCCGCTGTCGTGCGATGCGTTACAATAGGATTATCCCTATTAAGTCCACGATCTGATACGATTGCTGACCTCAATATATGATAAGACCTGATAGGGTCATCACCATTACTTCATGATCGTGGGAACCTCGCATTAGCAAAATATTACAGAGTCTACAGGGTAATAACTACCCCAAAGCAATAATACAGCAGGGTACAATCATAGATGTTTATATACAAAATTTATAAATAGTCTATAATGTATCCAAATTATGAGATTATCCATCTAGTCTGCAAGATATAACAGCTTTAATCCCATACCCCAATAAGTAAACATGGAATACAGCTTTAAAAATATGTTATGACATGCTGTGGAATGCATATTGTCAATATTTGCCACTTGTTAAAGCCTAGCAATGAAAAAGATTTAATTGTTGCATGACTGATATCAACTTATATAAACTGTGGTACTAATTCAAGATTTTTAACAGCCATTGAGATTTGTCTTAATATATTTTGTTAAAGTTTAATGGTAAAAAACATAGGCTTATCTGGATTTAAGGGTATGATGATCTTTTTTGTTCCCCACCTTTCAAAAAAAGCAGGGGATTATTAAAATGGGTTTGTTTGTCTGTCCGTCATTCTTTTTGGGACCCAATAACTCTCCTTCTAAATGAGCTAGAATGTTCAAACTTTGTGTAGCCGTTCATTAGGTGAATGCCTTGATGGAGTTCGAAGATGAACATTGTCTACTAACAGTAAGCAGAGATAATCTGTTTGATTGGTTTATAACTTTGGTTATAATTAAGTGAGAGTGATGAAACTCTGAATATAAATTCATTATATCATTACCTTGACTAAGTTCGATTGTACGAATTTTCTGCCTGGGCTAAGGAGCGATAAGCAATTTGATTGATCAAGACTTTGGAACATAACAACTCTGCTTTTAATTGAGGTATAATGTTTAAACTTGATGTAGATGTTCATTAGGTGAATGTTTTGACTGAGTTCAATGATTAACATTTCGAGCTGAAGCTAAGCAATTTCTTAACTTTGATTCTATCGGATAGTGTATAGTTGATAATCAGTCTGATTGCTTGATACTTTTGAAAAAGATTAACTGCAATTAATTAATATTATGTGTCATCTGTTTATTTCGGGATTTTTTATCATTTTCTATCACAAATTCATACCCCTTATTGCTTGCATTGATCAGTTCAATATTTTATTATATTTTCTTTTATCCTTCACAATGTTAAACTTCTGAAGGATTGAAATGCGATCAATGGAGAATTGTGATTTTTAGTCTTTATGCAATTTAACAAAATACACCACAAAGGAGCTGTTATTAATTTATTTAGCTTATAAGCTATATAATATTATATGTAGTAAATAAATTTTTATATCTTATCAATTTGTTTTCTTTGGTTTAATTCTTTTCATGTAAAGCGTAGAAATAAGCACCACACAGAGGCTATGTCTCGAAAAAAAGATAGCCATAGACAGCAGCTTATCTGAAGGGGAAAATTAGATGTTGACCATCTGGTAATATATCTGTGGAAATCAATAGTGTTCATTGTCCAGCTGAAAAAAATAGGGTTCATCCTCTCACTGTCCTAATGTTTCTCACAAGACAGCTGTCTAGTCGATCGGATGGTACGAAAAACCGAGGTCCCGTGTGCACATTGGCGTGCATGTAAAAGATTCCTTGACAGCCGTAGTGCCGCTGTCCGGGCAAAATTTCCCTCATAGCACATTGTATGGTGTATGCCCGTCTTCATTCTTCATTAGCCCAGTTCGGAGCAGAACAGTAAGACGTTAATCCCCATTTCCTTTCAAAATTTTTTATTGAAAAGTGGGCTTTACTGTGGCTCAGGTGGTTGGGGGAATGTGTGTAACTTCAAACAGAAAGTTGTGGCATGCAGAAAATCAGTAGGGATCATCCTCCCATTACCCCAGTAATAGAAATAGTTATTCAGTCTAAAATTACACGGCATTATGACTGCCCACACAAACCGTTCAGATCTAAAGGAGGGGAGTGAGAGAGAAAGAAATGGAGTTTAACGTCCATTCGACACAAACTAGGTCATTTTGGGACTAACATATGGTTCAATTTTATGACCCTACTCCTTGTCACATACAATCAGGGATTCGAAAAGCACCCACTTGACGTATTGGCAGACCTTGTGATAAAACGCACACGCGCCACCCAACGCCGCCCCCCGACCCCAAAATGGTGGGAAGTTTGGTTTGATCTAAATGTTCCATGGTTCGATTCTTAAAACAGACTGAATCATTGTGGGAACTGTAACAAAGAAAATACGACAATTGTTGGAATACACTTTATTTTTGTATAATGATTTTGAAAGACCCTCAGCTTTGATACCAATAAACCCGATTACAGGTACAAAAATACATACAATCAAAGACTTTGGGGGGAAAAATAGATTTATAAAATAAAATTGAGTTTGTACATGAACTATATTCTGTTATTACAATATAAACAGATATTAAAGACTAAATGCCATTTAAATTAAATATGCGTATGTAAATTCAAATTAAATATGCGCATGTAAACTATTTTTAATCATCAATCATTATTCATTAATCAAATTTGAGGATTTTACAGGATTTTAATTTCATACATTTTAACATTTATACATACTCACATTCATAAATAACTAAAGAATTGTCATGACTTATTTCTGACTTCAAAATAAACATTAGTATGTTTGTCCAACAAATAATTTTTTTTAGTCGACAAACAGAAATATCTAAGCATCAGCCCATACCGGATGGATATATTTTTGAATAATAAAGCCCCTTACAGCCCCTCAAACTGAAAATATTTTCTAAGTTATTAGTAGCTATTAAAGGACAATATTGGTGCCAGTCATCACATATGTGTTAGAGCTGGTTAAACACATTCCAAATATACTTTTAACACAGAGATCATTGCTACGATAGCTGAGTAATATAGGTTTCCCGTATCAGAAGTGACGAACGCCAAAGGAAAACAAGTCACCGCTCTATATAACTGACTGAAGCGACGAGTGATAACATATACACGGCCAAATTTCTGCTCACTAATAATTCCTTCGAAGACCAAAAGTTGTTGTGCGAGACTGCGAGAGGATATCTGACAATTCATAAAAAGAATTGACTGCCACTAGATAAGAGAACACATAATAAAGACAGAAAAAGTCCGTGCATTACCATGTTTTTATAACGTATAGAATGAATATAAACAAGGAAATGTACTGACTATTTCTATTTTTCTCGGTTCTCTTATCTAATGACATTCAATTACTTTATTGAATTGTCAGATATCCTCTTACAGTCCCATATAACAACTTTTGGTCTTGGAAGGAATTATTAGTGAGTAGAAATTTGCCCATGTATCTGTTATCACTCGTCGCTTCAGTCAGTTATACAGAGCAGCGACTCGTGTTTTCCTTTGGCGTTCGTCACTTCCGATACGGGAAACCTGTATTACTCAGCTATCGTAGCAATGATCTCTGTGTTAAAAATATATTTGGAATGTGTTTAACCAGCTCTAACACATATGTGATAATGACTGGCACCAATATTGTCCTTCAATGTTAAATACAGCTACAGACTACATAAAATTAGTTTTGATTTATTTTATTAGATGGTCAAATTTTGACTAAAGATTCAGTCTCCTTAAATATCTCCCTGAAAAGTTAATTTTCGACCCATGATTGTAAGTTAAACAGACTAATAAATATCATTAGAACAAAGTTTCTACCAATTTCAGGATTATAACAGTCCTTCACGTTTATAAAAATGTGCGGGAGCCATAAAAAGCTCTTGTCAATTTCAACTAGGAGAAAAAAGCTCCCGTAAAACAAAACTCTTCTTAATTATATTCAAGAGTAATTTTACATTTTCTTGAATTAAGGAGAGCCAAATTGTATTTATGCTTCAGTCGTGTCAGAATTATCATCATGGCAACTGATAGCTCTAATATATGCAGTTTAAAAATAAAACATAAACTGAAAGTAGTTTAATTATCTCAATATTTAGGAGAGCGATTTAGCTAATTTACAGGAGTCTTTAATGACTTCTGTGAAGGAAAGTCAACGTGCATCAAGAGGAGCAGAAGCAAAAGCGCACCTTAAATGTGAAGGACTGTTATAATCAATGTAAATTAGGTAGCAGAACAAGCACTATTCAAATACACAATACCAGTAAATAATAGAATCTGATATTGAGCAAATACACAATACCAGTAAATAATGGAATCAGATATTGTACAAATAACACAATACCAGTAAATAATAGAATCAGATATTGTGCAAATAACACACATTCTTCCAAGATGAATTTCTAATAACATCATAAAAATATAAATGCGAAACAAATGCACTCTATCACCTTCTATCACAGCACTTAATCAATCAAATTATGACTTTGATATTGAAAAATACTGGACCTTTGTTATTAAATGAAAATGAAAAAAAAAAATATATACTAGTATTCAAATCTCGTCACAAACATAATCTTCTTCTGTTCACATTCACTCAAACCAATCACTGATTGAAGACTCACTCAGTTCCAAAATACTTTTGACCAAAATGATTAGGAGCAACTGGATGAATTTCGGATGTGAGAATTGTTATTCCAGGAGATTCAGAGATAACATTTTTGGCAGCTGAAAAACAGAACCAACAGGAACGGAATGAGGTTTTAAGTCTTGTCAACACAATATTTTGCTCATTTTGAGACTAACATTTTTATTTCTATAGAATACGAAAAGGAATTTTGCCTACTCTTTTTCGAATTCATACTGCTAAGTTTTAGTTAACTACACCCTTACAGAGAGAGATAGTTGGGGGTCCACTAAGTAAAACTAGGTCATTTCGGGACTATCACATGCTTCAATTCTATTTCAATAATTTGCAGTCTTTAGCAGTGGGAGGAAACTGGAGGACTTGGAGAAATGAAATGAAATGTGGTTTAACGTCCTACTGTTTTGCTCCGAACTGGGCTAATGAAGACGGACATACGCCAAACAGTGTGCTATGAGGGAAATTTTGCCCGGACAGCGGCACTACAGCCTACTCTTATATCAAATTCCAACTGTCAAGGGATCTTTTACGTGCACGCCATTGTGTACACGGGACCTCGTTTTTTTGTCTCATCCGAATGACTAGACAGCTGTCCTTGTCAGACCCTTCCTCCTGCATCACTGACAAGGGGGAACCACCCGACCTCCAGACTAGCGAGCCAGCGTTTTACCCACTTAGCCACCGTGACCCCCAGGACCTGGAGAAAATCCACGAGATTGTACAGGCGACACTACTCGTTGTCTCATACAACCGAAACCCACCAGTTGACTCAATGACAGATCTTATGATACACGCTAACCATTCGCCCCACCCCCCTCTTCTCAGCGGGATTCAAACTCAAGATAATCTAGTCAAGAGCCCAATGTAATACAGGCAGTAAAATGATATTTGGTGACTACCCTGGACAAAATGGTTCAAATAAATTTAAAGTGATTTACCTTGCGGTGTACAGAACAAATTTAATAATATGACATTATCTTCATTTATTTTATGTTCCCTTAAAACTTTCATAGCTTGAGCTACAGTATTGCCGGTACCTGTAAGAAGATTAACATAACAGTCATGAAAAAATCTGATTAAAATACAGATCTATATTTCGTTCTGATTTTTTATACTTTCAATGGCCTACACTAGATATAGATATGACCAGATATAGTGGGAGGTCACGTCATACAAGCATCTTTTATCCTGTAACGTCAGTCATTCAATTAACCAATCAGCATCTGTGTTTCAAGTGGGTATTCGGAAATACAACTTTTACTGTCATTTGTTTTTTATCGCTGTGAATGTCTACCCACAGTTCCGATTGCTAGATGATAAAAACTTGACTCAACAGTCCATTAGATTGGATAATATGAAAAACGAGCGTGTGTAAAAGAACCCTTCAAAGTTGGAATTAATGAAGAGTACGCATAATTGAAGAAAAGTACGCAAAATTTCCCTCATAGCACACTGCCTGGCTAATATTCATTTTCATTCAATCAAAGCTTCTTTTACGAGCACACCAAAATGCATCTGAACAACTATACATTTTCCTTTGCCAGGCCCTCAGCCCTGATCAAGGGAACCAAACCGGAAAACTGAGGTACACATATATATATACCAACCATGTGACCAACGTGATTAATACAATGAAGAAATTTTTAAAAATATTGTAATATTACATACTCATAATGGGGTACATCAGCAGCACTTTTCGTCTGCTAATATCTGGAGGAAGTTTAGCATATAACACTTTTGCTTCGTGTGTATCTTCATCACTCTGTATTAATATTTTACCAATTCTTATTGAACGACAGCAGTCTCTTAATCCTTGTTCCATGGCTTCACCTTAAAAATAAAATTACGTGGTGTTCACAGACATACGCATCTATATTTCTTATAATATGATAAGGTAGTATAAAAGACATAAGACATACTCAAGGCAATAGCACACAAGTCCACTGGTAAACTATAATGAGAGAGAGAGAGAGAAATGAAATGAAATGGGGTTTAACGTCCTACTGTTTTGCTCCTAAACTGGGCTAATGAAGACGGGCAGCGGCGCAATGGCCTACTCTTTTATCGAATTCCAACTGCCAAGGGATCTTTTACGGGACCTCGGTTTTTTGTCCCATCTGAACGACTAGACAGCTGTCCTTGTCAGACCCTCCCCAGTCCTGCATCACTGACAAGGAGAAACCACGCCGGAAAATCTGGATGGACTTTCTCGGCCAATGCAGGGGTTGGAGAGAGAGAGAGAGAGAGAGAGAGAGACACTGTGCATAAATTTTAAGTCAATTGCACATTAACTGTAGCCTCTAGTGTCCACGAGATTTTTAAAAGTGATCAAGGGCCATAACTCTTGAATTAATTTTCAGAAATCACTGCAAATCAACAGGCTTCTTCGCCTCATGTGTATGAATTTAAAGTCAACCGGACGGACAGGGGCAATGTGGGCGTATAAAAAAGAAATGAAAGTACACTTAAAAATAGTATGGTCTAATTTTAATTATAAAGACTCACCACTTCTCATAATACTGACTCCACAATTTCCTTTTTCATAGCGTAACCCGTTGTAGGAATGCCCTGTCAAACATGTCATAATTATCAATCAAATAATTAATGTTTTCTATTATATACTATTCAAAAAAAGTAGGGGATATTTGATTTTGGGGGCATAATACTAAAATATGCAAATGACTACGAAAAAAGTCACTATAGAACCTAACAGAAGAAACATTTCCAGTTACATGTGACGCCCAAACGCACCAATAGCTACCGCATGGAATGCAGGTGATGCTTGGGATCATCATGGGGGTCCAACCCAAGATTTGCACGACTCTGACTTTGAATGTTACAGTCATTGTGACATTGAATTCCAGGGTGGAAACATCAGTTTAATTGTTTTAGTGACCAGAAAACAAATTTTGATATGCGTCGGCTTACCCAAAATGAAAGGTTACGTGCCCTTGGCATGCTACAGATCGGCACAACACAGGCGGTTGTGGCGCGGACGATGAATGTTTCTCAGTCTGTCATAAGCAGGCTATGGTCCAGATACCGTGATACACAATCTGTACAGGACAGACCACGCTCAGGTCGACCAAGGGCGACAACTCAAGCCCAGGATCGATTTATCCGTACCTTGGCCTTGAGAAATCGTGTCATCACAGCAAATCAGATCAGCGCTCGTCTTCAAACAGACACTGGTGTGAGAGTGAGTGGCCAGACGATTCGGAATCGACTGCATAGGGGTCACCTTCGCGCCCGACGTCCTCGCGTGATCCCTTGTTTGAGAGATCATCACATTCAGGCAAGACGTCGTTGGTGTAGGGATCGTCAACACTGGGATAATCGACGCTGGAGCAATGTGATGTTTTCAGATGAGTCAAGGTTCACTGTTGATTTTTTGGACAGACGTAGGAGGGTGTGGCGTCGTCGAAACGAGCGCTTCCAAGACGTTAACGTCATCAGACATGATCGATTTGGGGGTGGTTCTGTTATGGTGTGGGGAGGCATCACTGTTGCTGGAAGAACGGCTTTACATGTTGTTGCAGGGCGTGTTACAGGCCAGTACTACCGGGACAACATCTTGGCAGTCCATGTTGTGCCGTTCGCACGACGTCATGGCCGCCGTTTCATCTTCCAGGATGACAACGCAAGATGTCACAGGGCCAGGATCGTTACAGGTTACCTCCAACAACAGAACATCACCACATTACCTTGGCCAGCACTGAGTCCCGACCTCTCCCCCATCGAGCATGTCTGGGACATGCTTGGACAGAGGTTACGTCAACGTCAACAAAGTCCTGCCAATGTCCAAGAACTTGCTGCTGCGTTGCAACAGGAATGGGACAATCTGGACCAAAATGACCTTAGACGTCTCATTAGGAGTATGCCACGTCGGATCAATGCTTGTTTGGCAAACAGAGGAGGATTTACCCGTTACTGACTTGGTTGTGATGCTGTGGTAACTTTGCTGTTTGACCCCGGCTATCATTTTACCCTTATAATGGTCAGTCTGTGCCTTACTTAGTCTAACGATCATTTGGAATAAATCGATGAATGTGAACTTCATTTCATTTTGTCATTTGTTTCTTCGTCAGTTTCATTAGGTGACTTTAATAACACTTAAAAATCAAATATCCCCTACTTTTTTTGAATAGTATATATTGTTATGTGTATACTAAACACACTGAAACTATTTGAGGTATGTGCTACAGGGCAATTTTGTCTTTCATGTTTTCAAAACAATCAAATTTTTGTACATCACATCTGATATGTTGTTTAGTGATCCATAAACCCTTAGTTTTACTTTCAATACTATTTGATCAAAAGACCATCCATGTTCCTGAAGCAACAACTGCGAGTTTTACAACATCTGGACGTTGCTAGATTACTTTACAATTTCCACCAAACTTATAGCTACGTTATCTGCAGACACGTGAACAGTAGCGTCCAATCAGAGGTTGCGACATAGCGACCTCCAAGGAAACCTTGACATTAAATGAAACTTGGGTAGATGTGGCGCATTATCAAATGCAATATATTATTATTATTATTATATTGAACTTTGCAACTTGATTCGCGACGATCTAGGAATCTGACAGGCTCACAAGTTGGGTGAATACCCAATCGAAATTAGTGCCGAAATATGCAGGGTATTACGTGAAGGCCTTGATAAGATGTACGTAGTTAAAGCGAGACCAAGCCTTCTATTGAAGATAAAGACCATCATAATTAAAGATTGCCCCATCTTCAGTAAAAGACTAGATCTCACTTTAACTTTGTACAAAACACTAGATCTCACTTTAACTTTGTACATCTTATCAAGCCCTTAATACCCTACATTTTTCGGCACTAATTTCGATTGGTTGCTGACCCACCTCGGGACCTCTCAGATTCCTGAATAGAAAATACCAAGTCTTGCGCTTTCCAACTAAAATGTCTAGCTGTGATAATAGAGTTGCAAAGTTCAAAGATCGTACAATGTCAAGGTTGCTAATGCTATGACCCACTTCACATCTTAGTCTAAACCTTTCTAATTTACTTTTTGTTCTTTCATTATGCTAGTAAGGTTACTTTTCTTTGGTTTTCCATGAGTTTTTCTAATTAAAAGAAAGTTTTAAACGGCTGTAAACGAATCTATTCCTTTACATTTTTTTATTACGTATCTGTGGTAAGGAGAGATAACTATCTAAAAGTTTGGGAACTTCAGACTAATCTAGCAACGGTTAGATCTTGTGTAGCCCGCAGTCGTTGCTTCAAGAACATGAGGTTGGCATTGCCTTCCTGACTTGATATTATATAATCTTTTAGTGGCATTGCTCAAATGAGAAACACATTAACAGAACACAATTTTAAAGGGAAACCATCACAGGTTTTATTAAATAAGCATGCTTCTACAAGTACCCTCTTATCGTCATTAAGTACAGCTATAACAGAGAGAGACAGAGAGAAATGGGGTGTAACGTTCACTCAACACAGACTAGGTCATTTCGGGACTAACATATGGTTTAATTTTATTTCAATAATTCGCTTGAGTGTAGGGGTCTTTAGCAGTGGGAGGAAACCGGAGGACCCAGAGAAAAACCCATGAGGCAGCTATAACAGGATATTTGTTGACATGTTGTTCTTACATAATAAAACCTGTGATAAAAATTATCTTGTATTGATTCATATTTGTTTTGTTTTAAAATAAAATAAAATATACAGGTCACAATTCTATGGAATACAATTACTGCTTATTATTGAGCAACGTTTCGACTAGGCTTCTCTAGTCATTATAAAGCATTAATGGGTTGGCTGCTAAATTGTGATTTATCTGTAAATAAATTCAATAAAATATTGGACATGATGATTGATTACCTGTAGGTGTTGTTATAGAACATTCTTTATATGGCAGTTGATTCAAGCCTTCTTCTACTATCAAACGTATCTACAAACAAAAATAAACGATGTACATTGATTTCTAGGACAAAATATATTATTGAAAATTAATAATTTGGTATACCAGTAAGCACACTGTCCTGCCAATTTTCTTTGAATTGTACATTCCTGATATATAGTACAACATTAAGGATATGTTAGTCAAACCCTACACAATTGATGATGTTCACTCATGTCACAACACAAACACTCCCGTCAAAAGGCAACACCTAGTAACTCATGTTTTTTCTTATTTTAAGAAAACAAAGGAAAACGAAATGAATGAATATTAAACCCCAGCTTATCCATTGATTTGACTATTGAGTTACTAGGTTTTTCTGTGGCATACTAGGCAAATGAAGGAAGTTGCTAGGTTGTGTCATGAGTGTAACTGCTTACAAAATCAAAAGATCAATATCTAGTACAACAACGGGAAGCACATATCCTAGTAACTACAAATTTGGTCCTAACTCAATTTTGATAAAAAAAAAATGAGTTACTAGGTTTTGAATTTTGACGGGAGAGTTACAGACATACACAATCAATAATAGTTTAGTTTATTTTACAGACTATTCAATCTAAAGGCCATACATTATAATTAATATAACAGTGATCAAAGCGGCATTAAGTAAGATTAGATAAAGGGTTGACAGTTCTCGCTATAATAGTTAAAAGGGAATATGGTGGAAATTTCAGCCAAATTACGTCACTTAATATCGCAAGCGTCCGATATCATCGAGAGTTGGTTATAGTCTGGATAAGTTAATTAATGTCTAATAAATAAATTAGATAACATTTAACTTAAATTTTAAGGCCTAAGAAAGACCTGCAATAGGCAGATTTAGCTCTTGCATAATGCCCGTTTCATGTAAATATGCATGTGTAAACTAATATTTGTTACATGTCTTTACGAAGAAATTGCTGTAAAAATTGTGCAGTAGGATATTCAGCAAACTACATAGTACAGCTTTACTTACCCAATTAGATCTCACATTCTCAATACTTATTTGTTTGTGACATCGTGTCCGCAGGTTAATCTTCTAGTATTCTATTAGTGGGGTGGTTCTGCTGCACTTACAGTTAGTGGCAAGCATACATGTTGCCAAATTATTTAAAAATAACAGATTTTGTCCACCCCATTACTACTCCTACTCCAGCTTATCACCAACTCTGTACACAGATTATAGAAACCATAGATGGCTACAAGAAGGGGATTCATATAGGATGAAAAAATAATGAAATATTTCTATCTATTGGATAAATATACATACTAGTCTGTCAGCATAGAAAATAAAATCACTTCTTGAAGTCGATCTGAAAAAACACATAAATTTATAAGTACAATTAATGTAGGCTAGGAAAATGAAATTAAACAAGCCAACAGTGAGGCTCATGTCCCCTGTCGAAATCCAAAAATAAATGGATGACACATATTAATTAATTGCACGTTTATTTTTTTCAAAAGTATCGAGTAAACAAACTGATTATCTGTTCTTAGTCTAAGTATAAAATGTTAACAATCAAACTCAGTCAGGTTTTGAAGTACCTTGTAGTGAAACTATGCACAGGGAACAATAAGAAATAACCCTTCTTTTTTATCATTATTATTCCATTACTAGTACTACACTTATTATATTCATGCAATCCATAACCATTACTTTGGCTGAATTAGTCAGAAAAATATTAAATAATTAACAGATAAACCTCCCTGTCACCTCTATAATTCAAATTAGCTGTATTTTCTTTAAAATTTCAATGAACTTTTTTATTTCTATTTAAATTACAAATATCTAGAGAGCTTTTAAAATGTACTGAAGGTGAAGGCATGTGCTTGGGTTTTTTTTCCGTCCAAAAGAATGGAGTCCGACAAAAGACAATAGAAAAGTTTTTAACATACTTATCCCTTAGAACTGTCTGTAGTTCCTTGATGTTATCAGTTATTCGAAGTTTCTTAACATTTCCCTCAAACTGTTCATCGACAATAAGACTAGGGACAGTATTCTGTATTAAATCTGGTGCCGGTTCAACCATTTTTAATCCCTCTTGCTTCTGTAAGGTCATTCATATAAATATTATTGCAATTAAAATCTCAGAATTACTGTGAAAAGTTGGGCTTCTACTAGGCTAATATCCAATAATATAAATATTTAAAACAAAATAAAAATTTTAAAATTGGCACATGAATCGTGTGCCAGAATGCTTTTGAGCTCCATTTTTATGAAGCAACTCGATGAATGCGGCTAAACATGTAGGAGAATACTACCAGTGTAGATTGGCGAATAACCATACGCCAAAGATTGCCATTCATGATTCAATATTTCGCCAACATATGATATGATATTACTTAAACAACTTAGAAATTACAGTAAAAATAGAACCGATTGAATGTTAGTTTTGTTTATAATACTGGTACAAATCCTGAACTGGTTGTATAAAATTGTTTGACTTTCTATACAAATTAATTATAATTATCATGAATGAATCAATAAAAAAAATAATGACTGATACTGATGTAAACCGTAATCCAGCGCCCAAATCTTGATCTCATTATCTGATGATGACTGAGTTATTTTAAAGTAAATAAGTCTGATAAAATAACAATTTGTAATAAAAATGATAACCCTATAAGTTTTGATACTAAAACATACAAACTTTCTCTAAATTCGACCTCACAGAACTTCCTTTTAATTAAAAAAAACCCAATAAAATAAAAAGAAAAAAAACTAACATCAATCATGTCTTCCGGTAGAGACCAGACTTCCGGTAGGATTTGACTGTACCGGTAATAAAAGACTACTTTCCGTAGTCTTGCTACCAGTCTCAAATCGATTTATTTCTATGGTGGACTGTACATGGTGTTAATACATCACTTCACTAACTTATTCTTTTCTAAGGTATACATTCTATTCTAATAAAAGATAACCTACAATCAGTGTAATCATACCGCTGTTGGAAATTTTCAATAAAATAATGCCATTGGACCCCAGCCAGCTAGGGGGCGCCGGGACGTCCGAGATAGCTGGTAATGGAGGCATAAGGGGGAGATCTGGAGGGGGTTTCCCTTAGGTTGAGGGTCTGTCTCATGGTTTGTTGGAGAGGTTCCGTGGCCCTCCACCGAGAAAATATTTGAAATTTTGTTGCAGAAATAATGAAATCTAACGACTTTTGACCAGTTACCTTTTATTCCAAACCAGATCAAATTCAACTCAGATCCTGAAGCGATTTGGTGCACCCGTTCCGGATATAGCATTACAGGTGTTCCCGTTCTATTATTATTATTATTATTGCCTTTATGTAGATAACCATTTACGATGGATCCTTTAACTTGTTTTTTACTTATGATTGCGTGTACATTGGTCTACTGCATTATTTGTATATTATTTATGCCTGTGGTTTTACTTGCAAAAATGTCAAGCCGTTTACGTTTGTTTATAATGGTTGTTTACATCTGTTTATGGTTGCTTATTTTTATATATTTTTTTGTTTCTTTGGTAAAATTTAATGTTCTCATCTTTTTTTGTGTGTGTGGTAACAAGAATTTGCCCGTTTATTTAACCATAAAGATATATTTATTCAACTCTTGCGATAAACGATGGGGCCAGATTATTCCAACAAGAAAATTACACATTGGATACGCCGGTCTACTGCCTACGTACAATGGTGTATTTTGCCCATTTATACATTAGGGTAATGAATGGGGGCTTTGCAAGACTCGAATGCATTCAACTGATGAGAATATTCTTGGCGCAATTTTATTACTTAATATGTGTATTTTATGTTTATATGTATAAATGATCACCTGAGTGGAGCGATACCAAACGATTTGCTTAAAATAATGGTTAGACTACATCATCGGCCCGCACAAAGCATGGAAATCACAGAACCGCTTGGTCTCGAAAATAATATAGCCTGAGACAGTAGCTTAAGCGCAGGGAAAACGTGTATGTTTTTTGTTTAAAAATCCATTAAAAACTGTAGCCTCAAACATTTATTTTAACAAATTTTTAGGGTTTTTTCCCGAAAAGAGGGGACAAATCAGGAACGGAAGGTCGCGGAAGACTGAATAACGATAACACTGGTAAAGTTTCAGACCAATTCTGGAACAAAAAAGTCGTATAACGCTGAAATTGAATAGGGGTCAGTCTTTCAGGGTCTGCAATCATCACACCAAATTTGACCAACGGACGGACGGAGCAACAGACAGGACCGATGATGCCCAAATTACGATGGGTGTATAAAAAAATTGCCAATAGAAAATAAAGAGGGTCACCTCTGCCCCCTCTCTGTATCCGCGCCTGAGACAATCTCCGTATGAACACCAAGACCCCGTGTTTAATCATTTATCCTCAAAAGAGAGATAGAGAGAGAGAGAGTTTAACATCCAACAAGAAAAGGGCGCTGACTCCGAGACTGGCCCCTTTGACTTCTCTGCAAGTGCCTCTTTGCCCAGTAAACTAAGGCACGTACGCATCATGAATCATTCCACCATTCATCAGTGCCGTTGTACAGAGGACATACGACAAAAGGCACTGGCTTACTAAACAGGAGGTCCCAAGATTAATCCAGCGGTTTTGACCGAGAAACTTCCTTGGGGTTTTTAAGCGTGGTCCCCCCTTGTCAGTGGCACCTATATCCGTTTTTATTGGCCCAGTTGAAACCTATTTCATTTCATTTCACAAAACGCGAATACCGATGATTGGATGCATGGTTATAAGAGCGCTAAATTCAGCGATTCTGGTTAGAATAAACTACCGGACATTTAAACCTTTACATACACTTTTGCCACGACGTGTTTTCCACTGACCTAACCGCGGCCGAAGGTCTGTTTCTTAATCCACCCCTGTACAAAGATATGATGAGTTGAATAGTTGTCCATATCTGGCATACTATGTAGACGATATAAATGGGATATGGTCAACGAAATCTATCGCGAGGGGGAGGGGGGGGGTGATGGCGCTTCGAAGTCTAGCTGGGGACTGCGGTTTCCCCCCCACAGGAAAGACCCCTGCGAAATCAACATCGCTGGAAGCGGACGCTAAACACTAATAGACGAAGAAGAAATCCATCGCCATCCTCACTGATAGACCTCCCTTTATTCGGATTGAATCCAAAACCAATAGATTGGTATTTTGATTTTGTTTCTGAGTTCATTTTTAACGTGGATCAACCCGTAAATATAGATATTATCCTGTAATGTAAATGGTGATCTGCAGCTTTTAACGCCAAAAATAATTATTTTATATTATTAATCAAGTATGTACTTAAAAATATACAAAGAGAAAACAAAATCATAATAAACAAAAACATGTCTCAAACTTCATATGCAATCGATAAAATCTGATTAAAATACAAATCTATATTTCGTTTATTTTTTTATACTTTCCATGGCCTACACTACACGAAGAGGTTGCGTCAGGGGTCATACGAGCGGCTTTTGACACCATGACGTTAGACATTGATTAATCAGCGTTGACGTTTCTAGGGGTTTACCCACAGTTCCGTGCAGAACACGCCAATAACTCGCCATAACAGGAAGTTTCATTGGCTAAATTCTAAATCCTCACACCTCCTAGAACGCCTGTTATATAACAACTCTTCCAGATCCTAGTGTTGTGAAGACAAGTAAAACGAAATTTTAAACTATAAAAAAACAAAAAAACGAAATAGGATTCGTGTTTTAATCAGATTGCAATCGATAAAATCAAGGCCTCTTGAAGATTTCAGCTATTTTATCCACCAATGATGTTGAAAGATGTATATTGTTTACATTCGTAAGATCTCCTTGCTTTTGATCCTTTTTAGTTTGGGCATTGATTTTACTTCTTCTTAGTTCTTCCCGTACTTCTTGTTGGCCATTGTTGGACATATTTGGTGACTGTTTAGCATCTAAGTTTAATATAGTTGTAGATATTTTTTCACTGCAATAATTCCATTCGTGTTGTTCAAAGAACCCAGAACTTTGTTGACCATCTTCTGTGCTGTCGAGAGTGTGTATACATGTATCCATGAATTTCTGTTCTATTGATTGTTCTTCTTCATCGAGGAATAAATCTACTTGAATATCTTCATTAGTTCCAGGTGGTAATTTTGCTTGGTTTTGGACTTTTTTCTCTGTAACAAGAAATTTGAGTTCCTTTGTTCGCTTAGCCGCTTCTACACACTTTTGTTTGATTCTTTTAAATTCCATTCTTTCAGCTTTTCTTCTCTTTTGCATCAATTCCACCTGTGAATAGATTTCGATAAAGGAATGTTATGAATATCTATTTGACAGACATCACTCGGGAAACCTCGGCAGATTCCAGTACCCTACACCTAGCCTCGGCTGTATGACGAAGTACGCCATTGGAACTACTTTCAAGTTCCGGGATTACCAACGGCGTTTCCCATGACGACGCCTATGAAAGATGTTTTATCACACAAATATTTCAAAGTCTGAAGCTGTTTTTCTTTCAAGTCTATCCGATTTTCTTCAAACAAGGACAACTTTGCACTGACAATTCTACACACGCTTTGAACGACGCGATTCTGATAACACTTTTTTAAAAGCGGCAAGTTTTCCTAATAAGTAAACCGGTGCTGCATCGCAATTGTATTAGGCGTAGGTACATATCACTTACCGTCATACAGCCGAGGCTAGATGTAGAGTAAAGGAATCTGCCGTGGTTTGCCGATTGTGACAGACATAACTTTGTCAGAGAACGAATATACCCCACCCCACCCAACTCCTCCATAACCTCTCTAGAAAGAGGTAAAGTGGTCACAGGTGTCGACGACGACGACTGACAAGTTGCATTCAATAGGGTTACCGTTATCACCAACTGGACATTTTTACAAAACAATTTTAAAGTGTATTTATGAAAAAACCCACTACGACCTGTTGAGCATTTAAAACGTTATAGCGTAATGAGCAATAACTCTGTAGAAATTTATGCACGAATCTGTCTTTTAATAGGGTTTGGCTAGCCAAACAACACCAGCAGTTTGAAAGACTCTGAACCCCAGCAAGGTTTCGGCGACAAGGGCAATGGTTTAAACATATTTTATTGCAAATAATTTACAAAGGGATTAGGACAATTTATAAAAATTATGAACCTTCTCCAAGGGAATAGAATAATATAATATTATATAATATATGATGGCAGAACAAACATTTAACATACAGTGAAATGAAATGAAATGGGGTTTAACGTCCTACTGTTCTGCTCCTAATGAAGACGGACATACGCCATACAGTGTGCTATGAGGGAAATTTTGCCCGGGCAGCGGCGCTACGGCCTACTCTTATATCGAATTCCAACTGCCAAGGGATCTTTTACGTGCACACCAATGTGTACACGGGACCTCGGTTTTTCGTCCCATCCGAACGACTAGACAGCTTTCCTTGTCAGGCCCTCCATCCTGCATCAGTGACAAGGGGAAATCACGCCGGAAAATCTGGATGAACTTTCTCGGCCAATGCAGGGATCGAAAACCCGACCTCCAGGCTAGCGAGCCAGCGCCTTACCCACTTAGCCACGTGATCCCCCTTAACATACAGTAGATACAGCTATATACTAAATTAAGAATCTAATATAAACTATAATCATAATTAAATATGTGTTTATCTAAATAAAGTGATAAATATGAGTGTGTGGACACTAACTGCAAAACATTCATGAACGATTCTAAATTTCGCCGAGGTGCATTTATAAGACTATAGCAAAAATGAAATGAAATGAAAAGAATAAATGGGGTTTAAAGTTCTGCACCGACTGGGCTTACGATCATGGGCGTGCACCATGTAGTGTGTGCTTACTCGTATTTCGAATTCCAACTTTTAACGGTTCTTTTACGTGCACGCGTGCACGTAACCTGACACATGGGAACTACACCGGAAAATTACACATTTTAGCAAGCCAAAGACTTACTAACTGAGTCACCGCGGCTCCCTTATGACTATAGCCAAACAATCCAGACAGATTATTTCAATTTATTAACCATTAATAAGAGAAAGATTATTTAGCATTTATGAATAATAATAATTTTGTAAAGTTGTAGCGCCACGAAAAAAATGGATTTGGTTGGGTTTTTTTTTTATTAATAGCACAACTTTAACCGTTAGATGTTTGATTTGTATAATTTAACATCATATTGTACCGGTACGTACACCAACGTACAACCTGTATAACCTAAAATACCATAGCTATATATTATATTATTTACCTTTTCTCGCACATCGGCTACATCACTTTTTAAGATTTTCAAATCCCCTTCCAAAGGCAGAATATAATTCACTTCTTCACAAACGTCTGAAATATACACAGGGGTTATATAGAGGCAGCCATTCTGATACTCCCAGATACTGAGGTTATTTGAATATGGAGGGTGGGGGGGGGGGAGATATGGAGGTGGATGGCCGAGTGGTTAGCGTGTGTGGCTTGTATCATAAGGTCTGTCATTGAGTCAGCTGGTGTGGTTTCGATTCCCCGGTTGTACGTGACAAGGTGTTGGGTCGCATGTCCAACCTCGTGAGTTTTCTCCGGGTCCTCCGGTTTCCTACCACTGGAAAAGACCCCTACGCGCAAGGGAATTATTGAAATAAAATTGAACCATATGTTAGTCCCGAAAAGACCTAGTTTGTATCGACTGGACTCTCTCTCCCCCTCTCTCTTTCTCTCTCTCTGTGTGACATGTAACTGGGTTTGCAACATCTGGGGTTTTCAGTCTCGTCAACGTTTGAGACTATAACCATGTATTAATATTTATTTCTATATCTAGTCTTCAAGTGTTCTTTACGTGAACACCTGTGGACCTCATTGTGTGTTCCTTCTGAACGACTGGTCACACTGTCCTCCTCAGCCCCGCAAGCGCCTCCTCTGACAAGTGCGAACCGGATTAGGCATTTATAACTGAGGTAAATAATCACCCAAGTCATCGCTTTCCCATTTCACTCTTTCTTCTCTTGACGACCTCAGCAATTCATGCCATTTCATCAGTTCCGTGGTGGTTTCAGTGTCCAATTCTTCGTTGATCAACTAAAATCATAGAACAGGTGTCTATGCTAAAATGGCCCCGGTTTCACAATGCCTTCTCAGACTTAAGTTAAGAATTTACTCAACTTTCAAATTTCAATCACTGTTTATGAGAAATATCTTTGATCCAGAAAAACAAAACTTTCCGCATAGTTTTTTATTGATGTATTTGATACATTAAAACAAAATAAATTTTATAAAGGGCTATTTTTTTTAAGTTAAAATAAAGCGAACAATTTTGAGTAAATTCTTAACTTAAGTCTGATAATGTTTTGTGAAAACGAGGCCTCTTTTTAAATGGTTAGTTCGAAGATATTCCAGGTATAATCAAGAGTTGAAGCTCCTTCAGAATACTTCTAATCATCTCGTTCTCACTTGAAACAACCCCTTGTCGGGGTCACTAAATGTATACATTATTAAACAACTGGAAGAAAAGTTGATCATTATAAAATGACAATTTGTATTGAAGAACGACAATACACGTGATACAGTAGATAGTAATTATTTCATATAGCAATTTGTGAACTACAATTCAAAACGATACACAATTCTTCTCTTTTGTTGTTAGAAAATCATCAATTAGCGTCGTTCACATCCAATATATACACAGATAATAAGTGCCGTTACGTCATTCGATGTTCAGTAATGTTTTTAACGATGTCAATTATGATATTTTATGATAATAAATAATAAATATTTTCTTGAATAAACATCTGGGGATAAAATTAAGGGGGCGAAATGGCCTTAAAAAGAAACCTTGACATTCAACAAATGATATGAAGAGCTTTGTTCGGTGAAGACCAGGAACCACGTTGGCTCCCTAACCAGAGGATTCCGTGGACGATATCGGTGTTGACTGTGAAAGTTCTTCGTAGTTTTGATGCACGATGGAGGGTGGACAAAATCATTCGGATGGGACGGACACTCGAAGTTCCGTGGTCAATGTGAATAAGGCTTGGACCATAGTTTTTAGTAAGAGTACGTTTAAGGGTTTTGGAGTCTATATATATATATATATATATGATTTATTTTCTGGGTTACTATAAATTGAATAAGCGCAAAGAACATCACCTGGATATGACGAAGTCTGTCATCAGCCTCTCCTAGATCAGCAATAGCACACCTGTATTTGGCTCTAAGAGCATTTGTTTGCCGTTCAAGATTTTCTGAAATCATAGATAAACAATCATTGCTGACAACAAACCATTGAATAACAAGGTCAAAGTTTATTACATTTCAGATATTTGGTTTCAATTTCCGTAAATTTGCAATCGAACCAGTAATCAGTAACGAAATTGTCTTTTTCTGACCTTGAGGCACATTGCAATTTGATTAAAATACAAATCTATATTTCGTGTCGTTTTTTTGTTCTTTCCATGGGCTCTACTACATAAAGATCTGACCAGTTGTAGTGGAAGGTCATATGAGCGGCTTTTGACCCTATGACGCCAGACATTTGATTAACCCATCAGCGTTGATGTTTCTAGGTGGTTACCGACAGTTCATTGCACCTCACGTCAAAAACTCGCCGTAACAGACCGTTTCATTGGTTAATCCTTCACACCATACAGAACGCGGATAATGTAACAACTCTTCCAGATCCTGCTGTAGTAAAGGCAAGTAAAACGAAATTGTGAACTATAAAAAACGAAACGAAATAGGATCTGTGTTTTAATCAGATTGGGCACATCGTTAATGGATGATTAAAGCGTATTGAATTGCAGCGTATATCTCTGTCGGTTTGGCAACATTTAATGTACTTTCCAGTCTGACCACAAAAAAAGTGGACGCAACACAAATAACCCCAAACCCTCAAATTATGTATATTATTTACCTATAGATTTGTTCTAAATCTACTGTATACAAAAATATCAAAAGACGACGTTTATAAGTTGATATAACGTTTACTTAATCGTTTTGTATTGTCATATCGAGTCCCTTGTTACAAATGGCGCTGAAATGCATTATGGACACGATTCGTGTAGCAATGGTAAAATGTGTATTTTGTCTTAGCCTAAATATTGGATATCAGAAGCCCATCTTTTCCCGGTAAGATCAAAACATGTTGTTTTAAATTGACAAATAATTCGCGTTTTCAATGTCGAATACTTTAGATGATATTGAATTAGAGACTTTGCTACTTTAAACTGAATTCTTCAAGTAGTTGGTCGATTAGTTTAGATTTTTGTAAAATTGTGTATTTCTATCTAACCTCTTTCAGCACAAAGTTCTGCGATCCTATCTCTTTCATTAGATTCTTGTAGTTGTAGATATTCTTTCTGGCATTCTTTCCACCTGTCTTCTATAGTAATATCGTTGATCTCATGTCGCATCGCCACTAAATAGAATCATAATAAATCGTTTTAGAGGGAGCCACGGTGGCTAAGTGGGTGAAATGCTGGTCGCGGGTTCGCTCCCGGTGTTGGCCGTGAAAGTTCCTCGGGATTTTCCGGCGTGGTTTCTCTTTGTCAGTGGTGCAGGACGGAGGGACTGACAGTTGTCTAGTCGTTCGGGTGAGACGAAAAATCGAGTGCACGTAAAAGATCCCTTGATTTAAAAGTAGGCCGTAGCGCCGCTGTCCGGGCAAAATTTACCCCATAGCACACTGTATAGATAAATCGTTTTAGGATCCCCACTGTGACTGTTCTAATATAATGATATGAAATGAAATGGGGTTTAACGTCCTACTGTTCTGCTCCGACTGGGATAGTGAAGACGGGCATACACCATACAGTGTGCTATGAGGGAAGCGGCACATATGGCCTACTCTTATATCGAATTCCAACTAGATATATAGTCTAGGGATATTGCATCTAATTAAAATGAATAGTATACAGATTATAGACTAATGTAATAAATCTTACCCACTATTTCTTCTAGTTCAGACGTAGCTTCAACTTTCTTTTTCAGCTCTCCCTGAACATTTTTCAATCTGTTGGCAATGGCTTCAGCATTATTGGCAACATGGTCAACTTTATCTGATGTTTCCGATGTTAGTTCATCAGTTTTCTGTATGTCCTTCCATTTTGACCGAATATTCCCGAGTTCATTGTTAAATAATTGATTGACTCCCTGTAATACTGTAATATAATTAGTGCATGGCGCCTCGAAAGTAAATGGACTTTGAGCAGACGTTTGTGCTGCAATACTTGAGGATGGTTTATCTGAAGCTATTGCATTCATTGTCTTTCGTGCTTTATACGTCACAAATGAATTACGTCAAAGCATAAATACGTAAGCAAGTCCTTCGAGTATTTAACAAAATTCTTTACTCAAAAGTTAACGTTTAAGTAGTGGGCGGAAGAATAAATGGAACCGTACAGGGTCAGCATGGATCTCAGTGATACCGTGAGGGAGAAGGAATCAATCATCTGAAAATAATCCCCTAGCAACAGACTAACCAAAGTGTGCATTATAATCTGAAGTGTTTATTTCAGGAGCGATTGTTAGTATGTTGCTAGGGGATTATTTCATCGAAAAACTGAAAGCTATAAATCTTACTTGTAGTCCGGCAACCAAACCTTAGGTTAAGCCTTGACATGGAAATAGTCCATCTAACGTTTTTTTTTTTTTTTTTTTTTTTGGGGGGGGGGGTGGGGATGGATTATTATCTTTAATATGTGTAGACTCAGAATCCGGATGACGCCACCCGGGTGGTATCCTTGGGGAAATTTATATATGCAGCCAAGAGGCATTTTCTGGGTATTTATTTAGTTGGGTTAAAAAAAATCGTGACAAATTCTCTAGGACCTCTAGGCTTGAAGATGTTTTTTTACAAGAATTCGACCCGTTTGACAGCTAATTCAGCTAGGGGGCAAAATTTAAAATTGTTGCTCATTTTGGCGGGAAACTTATAAAGTTCCTTATATAAGTGTACTAATATATTGAAATATATAGGTTTTCGGGGTCTCTTAAATCAGATATAAACATAAAAATATGTTCCGGCCGAAAGGTATTCCAATATCACCGATATATCAAAATGCTGGCCAGATTTGACACGACATTTAGTGTAAATGTAATACGCCAAACAAAAGGTTTCCAGGGTCGCCGAATTCATATCTGAACAGCAAATGCACTATGATTGAGCGAAATGCTAGTATGGTTCTCAAATTCGACATAATAGCTTAGTTTACGAGACCATGAAAGAAAATAGTACAATGTAAAAGCTTCTTTATCAAAGAACTAAGACGAGAGTAAGGCATAATGGGCGTACACAATAATAACTACCTCGAAGATATTTCTTATAAGAACATTCATCACAGCCAAACACAATCAACCATCGTGAGTTGAAAGCAAATGTTTCTGAGAGGATGGGCCCTATCGATAATTAGAACTCAGCGAGCTCCCGTTTCTGACTTATCCCCCCTTTGCAGAAAACCTTGCGACCAAGAAAGAGGCAAACGCTTTTACCATATATTTGAATAATTTGCAATTAAAGCTTTGGTGTCATAAGCGGACAAATCTTCTTGATATTCAGCTAGCGTTCCGCGACCCTCCGTTCCTATTCCCATTTGAAAAAAATGTTGTAACGCTATAAAGGCTACAGTTTTTAACGGATTTGTAACTAGTTTGGCGTGAAGCATTATGATCATGAGAGGACGAACCCTATCGATATTCATCGTTCCAGAGTTATACCCCCTTTTCAAAATACATTGTAAACATGATAGAGACTACTGTCTTCAATGGATTTCTTTCAAATCTGGTGTGAACAAGCAAACAATTCAAAAAGGATGAATGGATCCGGGGGCTAGCCGTAAGCGTCCATCATTCTGTGCCCTGACCACATGACTACCACTGCTCCTTAATGAGAGGAAAAACACTATCAATTTTTAATGAGTTCAGAGAGAGATAGAGAAATGGGGTTTAACACAAACTAGGTCATTTCGGGACTAACACATCGTTCAATTTTATTTCAATAATTCGCTTGCGCTTAGGGGTCTTTAGCAGTGGGAGGAAACCGGAGGACCCGGAGAAAACCCACAAGGTTGGACAGGCGACCATACTCCTTGTCACGTACAACCGGGGAATCGAAACCCCGCCAGTTGACTCAATGACAGACCGTATGATACAGCGCCCACATGCTAACCATTCGGCCATCCAATCCCCCAAATAATGAGTTCAGAGTTGTGTCCATCTGTTATGGAATCTTAGAGGGTTAGTGCTAAATGAGAATATGTAAACAGGGCTAACGCTAATCCCTAACCTAAAATCTCACCAACAATCATGTGCCTAAACCTTATTTACATCTAGTCCTTCGGATGATACGAAAAACCGAGGTCCCGTGCATACATTGGAATGCACGTAAAAGATCCCTTGGGAGTTGGAATTCGATATAAGAGTAGGCGATAGTGATGCTGCCCGGGCAAAATTTCCCTCATAGCACACTGTATGGCATATGCCCGTCTTCATTATCCCAGTATAGGAGCAGAACAGTAGGACGTTAAACCCCCATTTCATTTCATTTCATTCATTTACATCTTAGCAACCTTGACAAAAATTGAGCTGGCCTTAACAAATAGATTTAGCCAATCTTAGAGTAATAGGTGCTATTGTAAAAAGAGAAATGAAATGGGGTTTATTAACATCTTACTTTTCTGCACCGACTGGGCTAATGAAGAAGGGGTATATGCCATACAGTATGTTATGAGGGAAATTTTGTCCCGACAGCGGCACTACTCTCATTTCAAATTCCAACTGTCAAGAGTTGTTTTACTTACACACGCCAATGTGTACACAGACAGCATCTCGTTTTTCTAGGCCCTCCATCCTGTACCACCGACAAGGTGGAACCTCGCCGGAAAATCTTGAGAAACTGTCTCGGCCAAAACCGGTAACGAACCTGATGACACTGGAGGGCGATTTCCACTCATCTCTGATTAGCTCATTTTGCTTGAGAATAAAGGTCTTTAGGAGTGGGAGTAAATCGAAACATAGGTTGTCAGGTAATGAAACATAGACCCACAGCCTGTAGAACATCAACAATATATTTCAAAGTGATTAAGGCCCAAAACTCTGGCAGTAATTATCGGAAATCGTTAAAAATCAATAGGATTCTTTGTCTCGTGACCTTGAACACTGTGTATAAATCTAAAGTCAATCAGATATTCACGGGCCATAACTCTGGCAGTAATTATCAGAAATCAATAGGATTCTTCGTCTCATGACCTAGAACACTGTGTATAAATTTAAAATCAATCCGACATTAACTTTAGCCTCTAGCTTGTCTACAAGCAATTGTGGACGCCGGACCGACGGATAGCGGTGACAACAAAATACAACCACATTTCAATGTGGGTGTATAAAAACCCACGATGAGGTTTCGCAAGCATACTACTTCTTGCATGTACACATGTACAAGCCTAGGATTGAAACCTCTCACCTTGTCTCAATGATCTAACGCAATAACGTTAAGACAACTTGGCCACCCAACGACTCATTCTCCAACTTAGGCAAATGACTGTGATAATTAATTTATCAAATTTTTATCACATTCAACTCACTAGATTGTGTTTTAAAAAAATAACTCAATCAGACTGTCGAAGACAATGGGTTTAGCGAATGGATATTGATAAAAAAAATTATATTGTACCTTTGTTATTACAAACAGATTGCAGTGGGCCAATTAAATATGCATAGAGATGGTGTCGATATTCGAACTTTGACACCAAAACTTTGAATATTTTTTTTTACCATGCACACTCTTATAACAGACTTCTGTCAACAAAAATAAAAATGTCTTTGGATATTTAACTCAAATTTTGTATGCCCCTTTTTTTAATATCAATTTGAGTAATCTGAAAAATATGTGACACCTGCCTTTCCCTTTCAGAAATCTTGTATACACCACTAAAATCAAGGAAGTGTATTAGTTAGCAATGTCCCCTTCATCCATAACAACTTAAACAGCAAATACGATAAGATAAGATTTATTATACAAAAACATCCATTTAAGGAAAGGACGGCATACGATACATAAATAAAGTAAGAGCAATAACAATACAACAATTACTGAACATTGATAATAGACCTACAATAACATTATCAAGTATAAGAATAATATAATGAGACACAACGAAAACGCCACACTGATTTGACATTAAGTGCGGGCCAGACATAATGCCGCTGAAATATGAATTTTGGAAAGATTGCACACTGGATATTTATTTTACAGTGAAGGGTAGGCACAAGGGTTAAAAAATCAAAATTAATTAACAGCATTGAGTCAAAATGGTTTGACTAAGGCCATATGGCAGAGCATAGATGGCCACAAACAGTGTTGGCGCTGATAAACCAATGTGCACCCATTGCAAGACAGCATTACAGGAAGCTGGCAGCGAAGGATCTTTTGGATTTTGTCAGATAATGTTTGGTCTTGTCGCACCTTGCTGTCCAAGCCATGGCTGATATCTTGCACATCCTATTTGCTGGAAACAATAGGCCAGTCACTGAATGGTACTGTAATAGCATCCCATCCATTGGGCGACAGCTCTGGTACTCAAGCTGCCTCGAATTAATACATTGGCATGTTTTTGGTATTCAGGTCTCAACTGAAAAACTGATCTTTGCATTTTAAAAGCCATACATGTACATGTACTTTATACCCCTTTGTCTACACTACACCATAAAATCATGATACAATCATACATTTATAAAGTGCCGTGTTCTCATTGCGTCTCAGTTACATTTCCATTTTACAGACGGATTACACTAATAAAATTCTTTTTAATATTAAATAACAGTTATACTATGGGTGTTCCAAAATAAATTGAATTAATAGATATTGGACGGTTTAGAATTAATAGATCTAACAGACGATTGAAAATACTCCAATTCACTTTTTAAAGAGGCATTATTACTTTCAACAAGAATTGTAAAAATTGTTGAAAATTCAAACACTTACCCACTTTGAGAAATGTTTTTTTTAGCATACAGGTTCGTTCAAAATCTTGACCAATTGTTCAAATTGTATACTGCATTCGAGTACATGTACATATGTGAGCTTATAGTTAAATCATGTCAAAGAAAACCTTTTTTTTTTTTACTGAACTAAGCACTAATGCCTCTTTAAGTTAGGTCAAAATTTCATTTTACAACAAGAATAAAATACTTTACATAAGATACATGTACTTCATATACTTAAAGTTTACACATTTATGGATGTTTCAAAAAAAAATTATCTAATGTGAAAATAAACAAATAATGGGCAGGTGAAATTAATAGCTTTGATCTAAAGGAGATTAAAATTTAATAGAGCTAATGGACCATTGAAATTATTAATTTATTTTTAAACAATTCTAACAGTCTAGCAAAAAGCAAAACTTACATTTTATATAGAGGGATTATAAATAAAATACTTTAAATTTTATACTGGATATAATAGTTTAACATGTATAAGTGTTTCAAAAAAAGTTTTATCTTGTGTGAAATTACTAGATGATGGACGGCTGAAATTATTAGTTTAGATATAATGGACGTTTAAACATACATTATGCAAGAGCTAGAACTGTCTATTGTAGGCCTTTCTTTAGGCCTGAAATGTTGTCTCAATTATTAATTAGACTTTAATTAACTTATCCAGTATAATCAACTCTCGATGTCATTGTTAGCTTGCGATATTTATTGGATTAAGATCCAATTTACTGCTCAATTTTCTTTCGTGATTTAATCATGAAATGAATAATTGAGACTATGTTTTTTTATCGTACCAACGTTAGTAATGATGATCGAGGCTAGGCCGACAATTCTATCGCTAAATTCTTGTTTCAGAGTGGATCAATTTGACTAAAATTTTCAGCAAATTCCCTTTACATTATCTAGTTTTTAACTATAATAGTGAGAACTGCCAGCTCTTTATCTAATCTCTCATAATGTATGATCTTTAACATTAATATAGCTAATGGACGGTTCAAAATTAATTTAGTTTTTAAAGATTAAGAGTACGTAGTCAAGTAAAAATTACATTTGACAGAACAATTATACTAATAAAATATTTTTACCCATATAATAAGAGTTTTACTACATTTGGTGTTCCAATAAACTCGTCTGTGTGAAATTATTAGAATTAATGGACAGTTGAAAATATTCAATATATACTTTCTTTAGTCAATAATAATTAAGTTAAAATAAAGGCTATCAATTAAAGTTACATTCCTTTGATAAATCACGATGGCTAAGTGGGTAAGACGCTGGCTCGCTAGCCTGGAGCTCAGGTGTTCGATCCCTGCTTTGACCGAGAAAGTTCACCCAGATTTTCCGACATGGTTCCTGCTTGTCAGTGCTGCAGGATGGAGGGCCTGACAAGGGCAGCTGTCTAGTCATTCAGATGGGACGAAAAACCGAGGTCCTGTGTACATATTGGCGTGCAGGTAAATGATCCCTTGGCAGTTGGAATTCCATATAAGAGTAGGCTGTAGTGCCCCTGCCCGGGCAAAATTTCCCTCATAGCACACTGTATGGCGTATGCCCGTCTTCATTAGCCAGTTTAGGAGCAGAACAGTAGAACGTTAAACCCCATTTCATTTCATTTACTTTCCTTTGATAAATGGGATGGACTGGAATTAGATTACTATCGCCCACTGATGGCATTGAAGTTTATATGATGCCAAGTACAAACAAATGCCCCGTCTTCATTAGCCCAGTTTGGAGCAAAACAGTAGGACGTTAAACCCCATTTCATTTCACAAACAAATGCTATGTAGAGTTTTGTAGTGGTTGGATTTTGAGGTACAAATGAGGTAAAATGGTTTGAAAGTAGCCGCCATTTTTGTTGTCTGGTAAGTCACTATATGTAACAGCCAGGCCAAGGTGGTGGCTATAAGTAACATATCGCATGTATTCAGCTGGCCAACTTTGAGGTTAGAAAAGGAATACCCTACTTACTTACATACAATTAATCTGATTAAACTACAGTTCTATATTTCGTTTCGTTTTTTTATACTTTCGATCGACTCTACTACATGAAGATCTGACAAGTTGTAGTGGGTGGTCGCGTCAGAGGTCATAAGAGCGACTTTTGACCCAATGACGTCAGACATTTGATTAACCAACCAGCATTAATGTTTCTAGCAGGTTACCCACAGTTCCGTGCAACTTACGCCAAAAACTCGCCGTAACAGACCGTTTCATTGGCTAATCCCTCACATCATCCAGAACACCGATTATATAACAATTCTTCCAGATCCCAGTGTAGTAAAGACAAGTAAAACGAAATTTTGAACTATAAAAAACGAAGCAAAATAGGATCTGTGTTTTAATCAGATTGACATACAACAATGTACTTAATAAATACCATAGGTACTATGATTAGATTTTTCCTGTTTATTAGAAAAAATTTCTGAGATAACCATTGATGACTTTAATATCATCAAAGTGACAAAGGAATATATCTTTTAATAGTAAAACAAGACGAGCTGACTAAGATAATCTAGTTATCACATCTTCGAGACAATGACTTTGGAATGAATTAATGTGGAATAATTTCCTACAATAGGTAACAATTTAAAGTGTCCTCAAATTGCTTGTGCATTACATGCACATTGTGGGTGTGCATTACTTTTGTTCGTGGCGCAAAACTCCTTGGCCAAAGAGTCAGATGTTAGGCAGGAGGTGACTCTTGTAGTGTGTTGACTTCTGTTTCTGTTTCTGTGGATTGTTAGGAACTGGTGATGTAGATACAGGCGGTGGCTTTAACTGCGGTAATTGTTGATATGCTTGTGTATTGCTAAATCGAGAACTGTAATCCTTCTTACGAAAGGAGTGTAACTCTTTCTGAGCTGTTGGGTCTTTCTCCCTCATTTTTTCTAGGTATGGATGTTGTAGTAACTGTTTGCATGTAGCTCTATCTTGGGGATCCATCTTGAGACAATCATTCAAAAAAGATAGGGCATTTGGACTAAAGTTGGAAAATTTTTCTTCTAAAGGCTCCATTCTTTCTGGATTTGGTATTATCATGCCCTTAAAAAATGCATTGCTAGAAAATATATCCATGTGTCGAGGTGTTAGGTCACCTAAAGTTTTTCTTATTAGATATAACTGATCTAAATCAGATCTTCCCGGCCATAGGGCTTGACCCGTCTTTAACTCTGAAAAAACACATCCAATAGCCCACACATCTACAGAAGGACCATATTGCGTATCTCCGACTAATAATTCTGGTGCTCTATACCATCTAGTTGCCACGTAATCGGTGTACTCATCGCCAGGACCTGTCAGCATTCTGGCAAAACCAAAGTCACACAACTTGACTTGACCACTTCTGGTTATTAGGATATTTTCTGGTTTGACATCTCTATGTATGGCATTATGTTGATGACAAAAATTGACTGCTAATAATGTCTGGTAAACAACCGTCATCGTGGTTGATTCCCCAACACCACTAGGATGAAGATCCAATTCATGTAACGCTGTATGATCAACATACTCAAACACAAGATGAAGTCGTCGTCTCCGTCTAAATACTTCTAGTAAGTTGACAAGATTGTTGTGTTTTAATTGCTTCAACATTCGTATTTCCCTCATCGCTATTTTACGAATTAAAGGATCATCTTCCGATTCCACAAACTTCTTTATTGCAACGAGCTGTCCAGTTTCTTTATTTCGACACTTAAAAACCAATCCATAGGATCCTTCACCTATTTTACTGATTCTGTCATACTTCTCCATTGTTCTATTAAATGATTTTGCGGGCTACAAGATTATCAGAATATATTCCAAGTACGAATAATAACAATAAATGTTTAGGCTAGCACACAACCGTGATATCAACACAACTACAGGGCATGACAATGATGTTCATTCTAGTTATTGACCACTGGCACTGTTGATTGAAAAATATTTTGACATCATGCGTAGAATCCATTTGAAATTTGACTAGAGTCTAGATCCATACATACAATACACACACAACAGAAATTCGTGTAGATGTTTGATAGGCTTAGGCCGAGAGGCTAACCTCCTTTGTCGTATAATTTTGTTCGTCCTTTCTAGTCCTATTTCTTGTTTAGACTTAGACCAAAATAGTAATATGATGGCCGTGATGAATATTGTGCATTTCGGTGTGTGCCATCTTCGCTTACACTTTGATTATTATTATCCCATTATGTAAAAGACACAGACGACGTATTCAAATACCTTTTTACTATTTTATGTATTATGTAACGATTACAATCCTTAACGAAATACTTTCACAAATTCCTTGTTATCTTATCGCCATTTTGTAGTGGCTGTTTGTTTCAGAATGATCTAGAACCTGTGTTCATGACCTTGCAAGGTATTTGCCGTCAATCCTTGTTAGTGGGATAAATCACGATAGGGCTGAGGGCCGATATCGGTATTAACTATTTGCCAAAATAGTGTGTTTTCGCTCCTTTTGAATTTTAAAGCCATCATTCGCAGCCCAGTGTCCTATTACAAGGCATTATTTTTGGTCGATCGGGATCACCGAACTTCGATCTCAGATCCTTGTACGAAACAAACGCACCCCAAGCATTCCAACCAGGTATGCTAATAGCGCATGCGTCAAGCTTGCACAGTTTCCATAATAGAACTATGGCCTCATGGATGAGACAAGGTCGTATATTACGCACACATTTTATTGGGCTTGCGCAAAAGAACACATACGGTTTCCTTCATATATGTTATGGGTAAATGAAACGAAAGGTAAATGAAAATGGTGTTAAATATTTTTTTTTTTATTTTCACAGATAACTGATTATTAGAAAAATTGCTCCACCCAAGACAAATTCAATAGATAACCATAGATAATACCAATGATTTAATCGAACGATTAGCTTTTTTAATGTTTTGGGGTTTGTTTGTTTTGGTTTTTTTTTTTTTGGGGGGGGGGGGGGGGGTATGTGGTTTTAAACACAATCGTTTATTTTGGCATTTCTTATCCGTTAGATTAAACCAAAGAGCATAATATATAGACCATCAAATAAATCATCGGAGGAAATTGTTTCATGATCGGCATAATTGTGTCCGTAAGAAAAGGGTAATTTATGTAACCGATCAAAAATACTGACAAAAATGAATTAACGAAATGATACGGATAACTAACACATCTTTCTCGGGCAAATAATTATAGCCACTTCAAAGGAATTTTACCCTAGTGGCAGTAGCTAGGGTAAGAAAAAAAAAGGGGGTTCTGTCGATAAGATCAATTTGATAAGGCCAACTTCAAGTTTGGTCAAAGGTCACGTGATGTGAACAGGGCCAGCGCTAATCCCAGTACTAAGCCCTGGACCCTATTTCCCTGGTGTTTCACAAAGTTTTAACTAAGATAAAATCCAAATTTTAGTAATTTGATTGGATAATATTAGATTGGTTTTAGTGCTTAGCCAATCAAAATTGAAGTATCTACTAAAATTTGGATTTTATCTTTAGTTAAAATTTCTTGAAACAGGGCCTAACGCTTATACTCTAATCTCGCTGCGACCTTGACGAAAATCGGGCTGGCCATAACAAATAGATCTAGGCCGCTGGAATTTTAAACTACTATCTTCTTCTGATCATACGGGTCACAATTCTATGGAATACAATTACTGCTTATTACTGAGCGACGTTCCGACTAGGCTTCTCTAGTAATTGGACTCCATAGAATTGTGACCTGTATACTCCAGTTCAATTACTAAATGCCATTGAAACAATTCTTCTGATCAACTATAGATTTAAATGAAATAAATTATAAAAGAAACTCAGCCGCGCCAAAGATCTCTGGTAGATCAAAACAAAAACAAATCTCGTCTGTCCAAAAATAATAAGTGAACAGATAAAGCGGATCACGTATCTCCTCTCCTCATTCGTTTCATAATTACGTCGCCGGGAGTAAAAATTTAGATTTCACAAGGTAATACTTTGCCGTGACTGACAATACGACTTCTTGTCGCGGGATAAACAATCTAAACATTAGGGAACTCGGTTGTCAAGAATGATGCCATTAAGCAATTTCCAGTTCAAGTCTACTTCCGTTCCTAAACAGGTCACCGATTTTAAGTTCCGGGTCACGCGTGCATCCAAGAAAATACCGAAAATGGCGACCATCGGATCGCTTATTGTTGAAGATCAACGTGAGCCTGAAAAACCCATTGACAGAGAAAAGGTTTGTATATTATCATTCTTCGGTTGCATACAAATATGTTGGATTTGAAATTCAGGGCACCGATTACAAATTTAGGAAAATAAAAGCAGTGTGAGTGAAGGCCATTTACCAAAATAGTAGTACCCGCCTAACCTCGTGGGTTTTCTCCCATTGACCCAGTTCTCGATAGGCATATATTATTCTGTTTCGTCATAGTTTCCTTCACGTTCTAAAGACCGCAGGACGCAACCGAATTATTGAAATAAAACAAGATACCGTAGTGTATCTTCCTTTTGATTGCAAGAAATGCAACTCACACTCACTTTTAAAAGCCAAATTACGGGATGTGGTATAACAGCATAATGAGTGAGCATAACGCCCACAATAAAGCCAATAATGGCCAAAATCAATTTTGGTCCAAACGGCCAAAATATTTACTGCTGAGGTTCAGATGTATGTAAAGTTATGTAGGCCTACTATTAAGATGATATGGGTAAAAAAGTGCAGAATAAAGTCACCTTTCTTGTCCCTGGATGATGGGTTTTTTTTTTGTAAAATTAATTTGTTTGATATACATATTTTCAGACATGTCCGCTGCTGTTGAGGGTTTTCTGTAGCATGGGACGACATCATAACGTGTCAGAGTTTGCTCGTTCTAATACTCCAGCAAATGAATTGCAGATATATACATGGTAAGATTTTTATGTGAATTAGTGCTACATATATGTAGTACTGTGTCTATAGTATATCACAGTATATCGAATCAATACATTATTTAGATGCTCAATATATAATTACTAACAGGAGTCATGGTGGCCCAGTGAGTAAGGTGTTGGTTGACAAACCTGGAGGTCCTGGATTTAATCTCTGTGCTGACCGAGAAAGTTCATCAGGATTTTCCAGCGTGGTTCCTTTTTGTCAATGGTGCAGGACGGAGGGCTTGGCATGGGACACAGTATAGTCGTTAGAATCAGACGAAAAAATGAGGAACACATTGACATGCACCTGAAAGAAGCCTTTACAGTTGGAATTCAATAAAAGTGTAATTTTGAGTATACCGAAGTGCCGCTGATCGGTCAAATTTACCTCACAGTACTTACACTGAATGGGAGGTATGCCTAGTAGTAGTAGGTGCAGTACAGGAAGACGTTAATCCCCATTTCGTTTCATTGGCAAATGTAATAATAATAAATTGAGCCAGCACTAATCAGACTGTTATTTACATACCAACCAACATAAGACCCAGTATTTTATTTATCTTTTGGGACTATTATTAATATTCTCTTAAATTGCCTTCAAGACCTGTACAATTGTGGAGTTTTTACTTAGCTATTATGCAGTCCTTTTCTGTTCTTTTTATTAAGAAAAAGCTATTTTACTGAAACAATAATTGCTATTTATTAATTCCCCTTGTTGGTTTATTTTTTAGGATGGATGCCACATTAAAAGAATTGACTAGTCTAGTAAAAGAAGTTAATCCAGATGCCAGAAGAAAAGGAACATTTTTTGATTTTGCTATTGTGTATCCCGATCCCAGAACACCTACATATAGGTTACGTGAAATAGGAACTACATGTTGTGGCAGAAAATCTGCAGATGATAATGTAACATTAGCTAACAAAAAATTTCAGATAGGTGATTATTTGGACATTGCCATTTCTCCTCCGAGAGCTGGTGGTGGACCTTCCCCAATGATGAGATCTCGACGTCCATATTAAATATACATGTAAATCATCCATTTTAAGAAGCATTTGTATATTTTACACATTTTAAGGAGATGGTTTGTCTGTTTTTATTCAGTAAATATAGGTACGATAAGGAGATATTTAATTAAATGTCCCGGAATTGAATTTACCGGTTATTGGTACTGGTAGAACTGCATTCCAGGCTGTCACTCAACTGCAATTTTCTCAATTCGAAACATTTCAGACTCTCACAAGTGAACCCCTCCATTTTCAATTTTTATAACATCCAAGAAACCAGAATTGACACACCTAATGATAGTAACCCACATCAATTAACGATGAGTAGCTGATGTTAATTCTGTAGTGTAGGTATATGTCAATATTATCTGAGGTCCCGTGTACCTACACATAAAAGATCCCTTGTCAATTGGAATACAATATAAGAGAAAGCTGTAGCGCCACTCTCTGGGTAAAATTTCACTCATTGCACATTTTATGGCATTAGCCAAGTCTGAGCAGAGCAGTGGAACAATAAACCCCATTTCATTTCATTTATATATATGATCCCATGGCAGTTGAAATTCAGTATAAGAGACAGCTGTAGCACCACTGTCCGGGTAACATTTTACTCATAGCACACTTTATGGCATATGCCCATCTTCATGAGCCAAGTCTGAGCAGAACAATGGGACAATAAAACCCATTTCATTTCATTTATATATATGATCCCTTGGCAGTTGAAATTCAGTATAAGAGACAGCTGTAGCACCACTGTCTGGGTAAAATTTTATTCATAGCATATTTTATGGCCTATGCCCATCCTCATTAGCCAAGTTGGAGCAGAACAGTAGGATGTTAAACCCCATTTCATTTCATTCATTAAATTAGCATTACACACATACATTAGGTGTTAGGGACAATAAACTCTATTTCATCCCATTTATATAGTGAATCATTATTGAATAGAAACACATTAAACTTTTTTAATGTCATCAGTGTCGAAGAGTAAATGATGTTAGAAAGTTGGATGTTTCAAACTTAAGTTTCAGTGGTGAAAACTATTCCAACCAGATTTCTTTGCAAGCTATTAACATTTGTAAATTAGGCATACATGATGAATATTTTGATATAGTGTTATTAACAACAGCAGTGAAATGTACATATACAGTATACCAGTCAAAAGATTTAGACAAATAAGCTCAATCACATTTGTTTTAATTAATAAATTTTACCAAAATGGAGTCTTTAATCTAGAAGATAATTGGCTCGTATGCAATAATGTCCATTTATTTTAGCTGATATAAACACCCACATTAATTCATTTAAAGTGTAATTATATGTATCTTTTTAATAGATTCAGAAGTCTTAAATAAAAAAATGATTTTGAATTATTTGACATCCATTTGTAATAAAATGCAAAATAAATTGCAATAATTTTATTCCTTACAATGTATTTAATTGTAATTTACATGTACAATTTTTTATACCTCCAATTCCAATGTATATAGCTGGGTTTGTTGTTTTTGCCATTTTATCAGTGGGTTTAAACAGATTGAAGTATCCTAAATAGTGATATTATTATAGTATTCAATAAAACAAACCTGAATTGATCTTAAGTTACGGCAGCTTTTGGGAGCCGGGGGCTTAGTGAGTAAGACGTTGATTCTCTAAAGCGGTGGACACACTAGCCGAATCAATCGGCGTCGAAATTCGCCTAGTGTGTCCACTGTCATTCGGCCGAATCAAACAGGTTTGATATATTCGGCCGAATTATATTCGCCTGGTGTGTCCGCTTCCGAATATAGAATTCATTAGCCAATCACCACTCCTATCAAGAAGTCACGTGATAGATTGAAGACATAGACGCCGCCATGTTTCATCATGTGACGTGAAAGGTGATGCAATCGGCAGGTTGAATCGGGCGAAGCATAGTGTGTCCACCCATTCGGCCGAATAAAATTCGGCGCCGATTGATTCGGCCGAACGATTCGGCTAATGTGTTCACTGCTTAACCGGGAGGTCCCGCATTGGATCCCTTTATTGACTGAGAAGACTAAACAGGATTTTACAGAGTAGTTTGGATGTCGGATTGGACTAAAAAATGCTGTCCAATGCAAAATTTCATTCATAGCATAAAGTGTATGGCATATGCAGGTCTTCATTAGCCCAAAGATCACTTAGTGCAGAACAGTAGGATGTTAAACTCCATTTCAATTCATGTCATCTTTCAAAAGTTGAATGAAGGCTTTTGGATGATTATCCTTGAACATTTTGTTCCCAGCAAAGCACAACAAAGCAATATTTGACAGTAAAGGTTAATAAAAATGTATGTAATATTTTCATGGTTGAATACTTTATTCTTCTGTCAATGGCACTCATGGCAATTATAAAATATTCAATATTGACGACAATATTCAATTTATTCATGATCAGTCTACAGAAATGAAAACACCACAATATAATTTTACGATTGCAACCTTTTATAGCCGCATCAAACATGTACATTTAACGGACAACGCATCGTGATGGCTGATCGTCGATTGACCACTTGATATTGACAGTGCTGTGGGCGTCTCCCATGAGAGGGTTGAGCACATTATCGTCAACAAGTGAGGAATGACAAAAGATTCGGAAGGATCAGAAACGTGACAATCTGCGCCATTTTGAAGCAGATCCTGATAATTTTTGGGCCAGATTTACAACAATGGATGAGACCTATTTCCGAAATGAAAAGGGAACTAGCCGGTCGTCATTACCGTCCTTGGTAATGATGACGCCATGTCAGCTGCGAACGACTTTCTTTTAGGGTGGCTGAAAAATTTCGCCCTGACCGGCATCCAGGCCTTGCAACATCGTTGTCAAAAGCGTGTACACATCGAAGGGGATTATGTAGAAAAATAAATGGAAACCACCGACTTTGTATATATCTTTCATTGATAAGCTTAGAACTTTTTAGCCAGCCCTCATACCAGAAGCCAACAACCACTCATTTTACCTGTACCCCGCTTCATCCCCTTTCTCGGACTCCAAGAAAAAAAAATTATATCTTGTTTCACATTTTATTGCCATAAAGTACACCAACTTACAACAATTAAAATAGCACTTCATCATTTGTAACTTAATCACAACAATTTTCCAATTATTTACACACTATAACGAAAACAATTTAACCAATAATAAATATTTCTGTTGACGACAGAAACCAAGAAACAACTAAAACAAAATCTAATACAATCTGTTTTTCATGCCTTTTAGATGTTAATTTGTTCAAATAAACATATTTTAAGTGTCTCGCTGTTAACTGAAAGCTTAATAAATAAGGGGGATAACTCCAGAAGTCACAACTACGACCCAGGGCGGTCAACATTTTCTTCGACTCTTCATAATCATATTTTTTATTGGATGATTTTATTAGGAGTAACACTCAAAATATGACATATTCCTGCAATTATACTGATTTTTATTTTTTTTTATTTTTGTTCCAAAAATAATAAATTATTGTTTTGCTGAGCACTTTATGCATTCAACAAACCTCACCGGAAATAGCATTAGGTTACAATAAATATAGACAAAACGCCAGACTTTAATAAAACATGCTACATAAACAAATGTAAATTAAAGATGTGTATATAATTCGTCTTAGAAAATATTGTTTGTCTCGTATTATGTCAAACAATGGTCGATCTCAGCGGTTCATCCGAATATTGCACGATTTTCTAGCGACTGGTAAGAAACAAATGACACAACAAAAGAACACTGCTCTCTTTGGTTTTAACCATAGGCCAATAGCCTACATGTGGACCCGGAAACAAACAGTAAAAAAAAGCAGAATAACTTTTATTTGAATTGTTCAGGTTTCCTAATTATGTACAGTGACGGATCCAGGTGAGGACCCCTGCCGCCCAAAATAACATTTTTAAAGATTTCCTAATTCTGTTTTTTTTTTTTAGCGTTTTGTTGGTTGGGATGATGTAGCTGATGATATATTCGGGTTCAGATATGCGCCACAAATCACAAATGACACCCCAAATGTTCAACCCTAACCAAATATTCTTCGCCCGTCACAGATTTTGTAGCTGTGCTATCAAATGCATGAAAGTAATATATCTTTAAATATCCTTAAAGGATAGGACCTCTCTGATTTGGGTCATAAAAAAAAAATGAAGGTGTCTATTTTATTAAGTTTGACTTGAGGGTATCATCTACATTTCAAATTTTAAGTTTCGAGGATAGAGGTGATTTTGTGTGCCATTGACGACTTGGCGTGAACAGTTTAGGTCAAAAGGTAAACTAAAACTAGTTCAGAAACAACAAAAAAAGCCGAAACAAACAACGACCTTATATTAAAAATAATTGATAGTTTTTGGATAGTGCCATATTTAAATATAAAAGACCAAAAAAATAATTATATCGTTCTGTGCAAAGTAACTCTGCTATGTCTTGAATAAGTATTGCTCTCTGACTCTGAAAAACAGACAATTTGGGAGACCACATTGGTTCTTGTGACTACTGTAACGTAAATGGTTATTAATATTAATGTTTGTATTCAATAGATGTATTTGAGATTACCAAGACAACAGACCTTATCCTCGTTTATATATATTGGGGAGTTATTGACGGGGCTGAACTGCTGTAACCTGTTAAGCCCGTGTACACACCTCTTTACTACAGGAAATCAACAACGTCTGATGGAGTGAGTGAGACACTATAAATTATATAACGATACCACATTTCGATATAATACATACAGGTGATCGGAAATTCCCGTCGTTTCAAACTACCACGTGTTAGTATACCAACGGAACGTGTGTACATATACATATGTCAAAACAGTACATTTATTTGGTTTTAACCCTTGCTCTAAGACACCTTCTTCGAGCAGCATCTACCATGTCTCGAGAAACAGTTCGTACATAACGCCTTTCGGGAGACGGACTGTCCTCTCTTTTTGGTATGTTTGGAGCATCAAGAATAAGACTACGCCTGTTTGAGTAAGGGTTTTCTGACGGAGGAAGTGGTAAAGACTGTGCCAATGTCTGCTGGCTAGTAGTTTCAGGATTCACAATATGTATACGCGGCACTTTTAACATATATTCAGTGTCAGTTTTGTCCGATAGACGTTTTGAATCTGTTCCGTTCGTGCCTGTCAAGTCGCAGTTTTCTTTACCAACAGTGTCCTTTCTGTCTTTTGATAAGTCTATTGCTCCGTCCGAATCACTCGTTAGTGTCAATTTGGATTTCTTTAATACACTAGATACAGGAGAAATATTTGGCGTTAAGGAACGTTTTAGTTTGTGTGAGTACACTTCACCATACGATTCTCGGCGTAAACTGGCGCCCATATCTACGGAATTACGACTTGTTGTTCTGTCAGACCCGCTGTTGCATGAAGCACACTGAAGACACTCGTCCATATGATCTTGTTTATGGGCTGTACTTCTTGGTTCCGCCGATTGTGATCTGTTTATATTGTCACTTCTGGTACCTGTAGAACATTTCTGCTTATCGGCTTCTTCTTGAGCTTTATCTTTAAAGAACTGCTCTAATTTCTCAGCCGTTATTGGTAATGGTAAAGGTATCGGTACCGGTACAGGCAAAACCACCGGATACGGCACCATAACCGTGACCGGAAGAGTTCCTGAACCAACCACAGGAAAAGGATTATTTTGTGGAGGCATTGGTATCCCACCTTCGCCGAATGGAAGTTCACCGTTGTTGAATTGTGGGAATGGAAATGGTGGATATCCAACTGGCAGAAAGGGCGGCATATGTCGTGAACCCGACATAAATCCACTCATGTTTGGAGCAGCGGGTGGACTACTTCCCAAGGACCCTGTTGATGTCGCCGGTGAAACTGAATTTTGACCCATTGGTGATGTGGTTTGGATTCTGTTTTCTGACTTATTGTTTGTGGCACTCTGCGGTAAATGGATTGGTGGACCGTATGGTCCCATCATACCGTATAATAGTGGATTCATCATGCCTGGTCCCATACCATTCAATAAGTGCGGAGGTGGAACCCAAGGAGGCATGTATGGTACACCAGGTAAGGGTGGTAGGTGCGCAGGTTTGGGAGATATTTGGGAACTATTCGAAGGACTAGTAGCGCTTAGAGAATCCCTTGAATCGGCCAGCAGCGTACTCGATCTATGTTTATCTCTTCGTCTTTCTACAGGTTTTATATCAGACATACTTCTAGAATGTCTCGCCGTCAAATGGACCTTGTTTTCAGATTGCGATGTTATAGTACTAGATCTTTCTGGTGGTGCCGAGCTTTTAGTCCTAGGTTCAGAATCCACACTGTTCATTTTATTATCCATAGGAGATTTATTTTCACCGCGATCTTTTAACCAGAGGTCAGGGGTTATGAGAATATGTTTTTCTTTTACGTCACAGTTGTTGTTTTCCTCGGAATCCTTAGATTTGATTTTGTTCAAATGCTCCTGTGTCTCGCGACAGAATATATTCATTTTGTACTGACTCAAACACTTTTGACTGCAGAACTGGTATTGAAGGTCGCCATCTTGAAATTCGACATAGTTGACCGTATGCCGCACGTGTTTACACCAATCACAAATTTTGTTTTTCTTGAAAGATGCCCGACGACACTGAGTAAAACACAACTCGCTACAGAATGGCTTGACACCACTCGGTGATTTGAGGGTAAAGAGTTTAAGACCAGGTTTCTGACACCAAGCACAAACAATATACTGAGGTGACGGGGGTGATTCTATGGAGCCTGAAATTAAAAAAAAAAAGAAAATACATTAATCCTTGTTTGTTAAAAAAAAAACATAAACAAGTAATAAAATAAAATACCCTAATGCTTGTCCTGTTTGTTGTTTGTCTAGAAAAAAACAAAATTCAATTTTCTATACATCTATTTAAATCTTTGTGACCCGACAGCCAATCAATTTAACTAAGTAACCTTTTGTTCAAAAGACGGGAAATTCTACCCCGGTACATATGGTGATCATTTAGCCAAATTTGAATGACTGTATTATTACAGACCCGTGTTTAATGTTGGTAAACTGATTCGTGAGAACAAAAGAAGGCTTGAAAATGCATCTAAAACTAGGCATCAAATTACCGCCTTTGTCAATATGGATGGGATAGATTTACATTAAGCTGGTATTGTCAGACCCGTTCTCTCTCTTGCTCGGTGGATTTAGTCATAGAGAACATTTCAAAAAACAGATTAGTAATCTCTCGATCATATTACTGTATCATTCATCAATGGATGAATTTGACATAAGTTAGTTGATAACCCACTTGATAGAGCACAAGTATACAATTACATCGTGTATATTATTCATTTAGATATGGCGTATTACTATTTCATTTTGGGTGTTTATTACCATCACCATTGTCTGTCTGTGTGTGGGTTAGTCAATCTCATCGTCCATAATTCGTGTAAACAGTACGATTGACTAACGAGACGAGGCGTGTTGACCCATGATTGTGGATGAGGAACAAGACCCAATGGGGTGGGGGGGGGCACTAAAACCTAATATTCATATGGTTGTGTGACGGGTGGAGCAATTTTGGGCTGTGTTGAGTTCCACGTCATTTATGTCCATTTGAAAGGGGGCGAAAAAACAATGACACAAAGCGCGTCATTACGTCCCTGTCACTTAGCTTCGGGATGACTAAACAGGCGCTACCGGGATTAGAGTTCCCCAACTTTCAAAGTTTGGAGCTCTTTTGATTTGCCCTTTGTGTGTGAATTACCTTTATAACGTTCGCTTCCACCGAGGTGATATCCAGTAGCGGATTATCAGTGAGGCTGATGAGGCTGCAGCCTCAGGCCCAAAGATTTTGTAAAAAAAATTTTTTTAGACTTGTCTGATACGATTAAAAACGCATAGACAATGAATGTTAGGGGGGTGGGGTTTAGGCCCAACGGGAATCAACATAGGCCCTGACCCGAAATTAATTAGGCCCACGCCATTTTAAATAGGCCCTATTGTTTGGAGATCTGATCTTATTTTTTAAACGTATGGGCATATAAAGTTACATTACGTTTATAATGTTAGCAACTACCTTGGCTCTAACTTTAAAAACTAAATAGGCCCTCCAGCAACTGCCGCCTCAGGCCTTGGTGGAGCTTAATCCGCCACTGGTGATATCACAGAAAAGTTTTGCCCTCTGTTAGCTATACTTATTTAAGATATTTCAAAGGATTCTTAGTTATCATCGTCTGATAATTTTATTGCGCCTATCGCCAAAGCCTTGTGAACACTCTACGGGTTTATTTCGGTCTGGAATGGACCATATCGAAATTCAAAAAGGCTTTTGCTTGTCCCCGACAAATAAGACAGAAGGGTCAATACAGTGGCTATGACAATTCATAGTATTAAAATACTTAATGCCTCACCCACCTCAGCCCATTCCACTTTAAAAACAAATTCTAGCCGATTATATTTCACTTCTGAGCAGCAGATTAGATTACAAAGCAGACATAATTTATGAAAAGTGGTATACAGAATATGATATAGGGATTATATTAAAGGGTATTATTCTTATGTTATTCGATAACCCGTATCTAATATCTATTTATGTAGGGTTTTTTTTTTTTTTGGTTTTTTTTTTTCAAAAAGTCTTTTTATAGGATAATTTTGTAATGAATACACACGCTCACAATTTAAACAGCTGTCGGTTAAGTTGATGATATACATTAAACCGATGACGTATAAGATTACATATCACAAACATCTACACTTTTAAAATCTTGCGTTATAATATTACTTCTTGGTTGACGTTCTTTCATTTTGCGCAAATTGGAGTATCAAAAACAGGGTACTTAACTTTGTGCTAAATAAAATGAAATGAAATGAAATGGGGTTTAACGTCCTACTGGGCAAATGCAGTATGCTATGAGGGAAATTTTGTCCGGACAGCGAGCGGCGCTATTTCGAATTCCAACTGTCAAAGATTCTTTTACGTGCACGCCAATGTGTAACGGCACCTCGTTTTTTTGTCCCACCCGAACGACTATACGTTGTCCATTGCCAGGCCCTTCATCCTACACCACTGACAAGGGGGAACCACCCCGGAAAATCCCGATAAACTTTCTCGGCCAACGCAGGGATCGAACATGGGACCTCCAGACTAGTGAGCCAACGTCCTACCCACCGAGCCACCGTGGCTCTCCGTCCTTAAACATATTGATATATTAATCAGTTATGTTTATCAATTTGGTATGTTTTTATTATTCTTATTATGCTTTATTGAGACCAAAACATGGGTCAATTTTATTGTCACTCTGTACACAGAGAACTGTCTACTTTGAGAATAGATCTCTACCCTGGATGGCCGCCATATTTAAAAAAAAAGTATATTATTTTGTAATATTGAGCTAATCCGTTTTACATCTTTCATACACACAAAGGCTAAATGGGAGCAGAATAAACACTTCTCAAAATTCTCGAAGTATACCTAAAGTTTTCGACTACAATCGTCGATTAATGTCGGTCAATTAGCTTCGTGTCTGTTCTCAAACAGACAGCGTAACTTTCGTATGTTATATTGTGTGCTTATATACACGGTGGTGCGTGACATGATACCGTATATAGCATACTTGTCTTAGTTTTATAGGCCTATATTACATGTAATTAACATATTTGATTTCAATTTATTTAAAAATAAATTTAATACAAATAGAATAGAAACATCAAGAAAATTGTGTGGGCTCATCCGAACCCATTTATTTGAGAAAAACTAGCTAGAAAAACATGAACTTCTTCATGGAACTTTCTGACACCGAAGCCGATGATGGTCTTGGTCATTTGGGTACAGAGATCCATAGCTCTTGAAAAAGTTATTGGTGAAAAGATATCTAACTATATTCCTGTCATGGTAATGTACTCACTGTGTGTCGCAACAAATACTACTGAAAAAAGTTAAACTGATTTATGGAAAATTTAATTAATAAAAAAAACCCAATTACCTATTCAAAATATGAACCTGCCTTGTTCGTCATCATGTAGGTATGGACTAAACTACTAACTCTGATCAAATACAGTCATAGAAATATGGTCTACATTTAGTCTCGTATTACAAGAGGTCGAAGCTTCCTACACGACAAAGATTGATGCATCCAATCAAAAGCTATATAAGAAGGAGAGACAATACAAAGAACCTCCAATGACAAACACTGTATCATGTGAACATATCATGTGACATAAAGGTATTAAGATAAAAGCTTAGCTTATACTCTAATGGCCCCTTCAATCACTTCTTCTAGGGGTTAGTCACAAAAACACGTTATTTGTTAGATCTTTCAAGCAATTTACACTCACCCCCCTTTGAGTATCACATGGTTGCTCCTATATACCTGTAAACTGATCCGTCTACAATATCCTATTACCTGCAGCCCACTGTGATACATTCAACTAATAATTGCATTATATAATTCTATTCAAATGTCCGATTTTTAAAAAAATAATAATCTCCCTTTGAAGAATTAGAAGGATATAATATCACATTATAATACATAGTCTATTGTAATACACGAAATGTTATGAAAAAATATATTATGTTGCCTGATAGTTTTAAATTGTTCGAATAAAATAATCCCCACTTTATACACAGTCAATTGTTTGAATAAAATAACCCCACCTTGTTCACAGATTTATACAGAGAGAGAGAGAGAGAGAGAGAGAGAGAGATTTAACGTCCACACAATCTAGGTCATTTCGGGACTAACATATGGTTCAATTTATATATCATTAATTCGCTTGCGCGTAGGGGGCTCCAGCAGTAGGAGGTAACTAGAGGACACAGAGAAAACCCACGAGGTTGGAAAGGCGACCCTACTCCTTGTCACATACAAGCTGGGAATCGAAACCACACCACTTGACTCTATGACAGACCTTATGATGCAACGCACACGCGTTAGCCATTCGACCACCCAACCTCCCACATACGTATTTATAGGAATAGTCGTACGAAAATAAGCTCCTTAAAAGACACAAGCCCTTAGCAGTTTGAAATGGTGAAAGATCAGCTATTATCACCTAGACATAATCACGTACTTACAAAATCTTATTTATCGAGAGAGGGGATCACGGTGGCTAACTGGGTAAGACGCTGGCTCGCTAGCCTGGAGGTCGGGTGTTCGATCCCTGTATTGGCCGAGAAAGTTCATCCAGATTTTCCGTCGTGTTCCCCCTTGTCGGTGATGCAGGACGGAGGGCCTGACAAGGACAGCTGTCTAGTAGTTCGGATGGGACGAAACCCCGAGGTCCCTCGTACACATTGGCGTGCACGTAAAAGATCTCTTGACAGTTGGAATTCGATATAAGAGTAGGCCGTAGTGCCGCTGTCCGGGCAAAATTCCCCCCATAGCACACTGTATGGCGTATGCCCGTCTTCATTAGCACAGTTCGGAGCAGAACAGTAGGACGTTAAACCTCAATTCATTTCATTTCATTTCATTTTTTATTAATAGAGAGAGTTATGAATTTATGAACGCTAAACGTTTAACATAACTTTGCGTCATTACAAATGTTTTTTTTTGTTTTTTGTTTTTTTGTTTTGTTTTTTGTTAAAAAAAAACCTTATCGAGAGGGGCAACCTTATCTATCGAGAGAGACACAGATTGGTGAACTGCACAGGTTTAACATAACGTTGCGTTATTACAAATGTTCATGTATACCTGGAGATGCATCTTGTCTTTTATTTAACGCCGATACCAAGTTTCTATGCTGGGCTGCTAGAGATGTTTCCCCTGGCTCACCTGAAAATACAGAAATTATATTTCATTTATTGTACTAAATATTAATTTAATAATAATAATTTATATAGCGCCGACAATTCAACTCAGCAAGCTGCTCTCGGGCGCTCTACATTACACAAATCGAAACATATTAATCCATAAAAAAAGACATAAACAAAAAACGGAGAACATTATTTAGTATACATGGTAAAAGTCTGACACAAACACAGCTAGAACTGTATTCAATCAGTTGTATATTTGATTAAAAAGTTCGATTTTGAGATACTTTTTAAAACCTTTAATAGAATTTGCGCTTTTGGTTTCGTTTGATATTAAATTCCACGACTTCGGAGCACTGACTTTTAAAGATCTATCACCTGAGTTGTTTTTGAAAAAGGCTTAATGATAATTTATTTATTTATGATAACAAGAACCACTATACCTTTTGTATAGCACCGAGTATTTAGCGATTGAATTTTGGGCCTAGCCTCGATCATCATTACTAAAGTCGGTACGATAAAAAACATAGTCTCGATTATCCATTTTTTGATTTAATCAGAAGCAGCAGACCGGGTTCTAATCCAGTAATTATCGCAGGCTAGCGATCCCATCGAGAGTTGATTATGGTCTCGATAAGTTAATTAATGTCTAATTAATAATTTAGATAACATTTCATGCCTAAAGAAAGACCCGCAATTGGCAGATTTAACTCTTGCATAATGTATGCAAGAGGTAAATCTGCCTATTTAGAGATCTTTCTTTAGGCCTTAAATGTTATAATTATAAACTATTAATTATACATTTATTAACATGCCAATACCATAATCAAGTCTCGATTCCATCGGATAGGTTCAATTTTACTTAGATTAGAACGGTTCAGCCATTTAATGATTTAATCAAAAAATGGTGAGGTGAGACTAAGCTTCAAACAACCAGTATGGTGGTTACAAACAGTGCACACATCTTACCAAACCCTCAAAGGCTAATATCTTCGCTCGGAATAAAGTAATTTGAATGAAATTTTCAAAATATTCATTTTGCATTATCTGTTTTTGAACTATTCTAGCAAGAATGACCAGCTTTTTATCTAAATCTCACATAATGTATCTTTAAATCAACGAGGTTTAACCCTTTTAAGTTTTTATACTGTAGGTGTTGCTGATATTTGTTTTTGAATATGATTTAAAATGTGTGATTCTAAGAAATGCGAGCACTATTATAGATTCTGAGATGCCACAGTCTCATATCATTAGAGCTTAAGGCAAGAAAATCATTTTCCTCTCTTAATTCTAGCTTAAGGCGTATCAACTTTCACACCAAGTTTCGCCTTTCTTAGAAAATGGAAATTTCTAATAACTTGGATAGAATAACAGACATCTCATTTTCTCAATTAATAAAATAATATATATATTTATATCATATTATACCGGCCGTCGAAGGTGAAGAATTGTATATCTTTATTTTCGTTTTGTTTCAGGAAGTTGGTTAAATAATTACCACGGTATATTGGGGTTAGTGCAATTTTTCGTCATAGATCACAAGATGTTAACAGAGCCAGCGCTAATCCCAACCCTAACCCTAACCCTGGACCCAGTCTCAATGTTTACCCTAACCTACAATCTCGCCAACAGTTACGTGCCCTAACCGTATTTACATCTCAGCGACCTTAATTAAGCCGTATATTGGTTGTCAACTCTATACGTTTTTAAGACCGATTCTGTCCAAATTGTCATTAGCTGTGAATCTAAATACATGGATCGAGGTTCATCCCCAGAACATTGAACTTGATCAACAGGGTAAACCCAATTCTCCGAGTAACCACCGAAACTTACCGAATAAACACTGTTTTTGTTCTTAGTGTTTAACGTCCGCTTCCACCGAAGGTGATATAGCAGACAAGTCTTATTTTTCATTTTTATTATCTTAGCGCACGCGCAGGGGTACCTGGAGTAAGCCCACATACGCTCCACACCGGGAATCGTATCCACAAACGCAAGCCAGAGGTGACCGGTCAGCTAGAGATCGAAGCGCGGCACTCTAGACCACTAGACCCCGCCCCCCCCCCCCCTTTCGAATAAACAATGATGTAACTTCACCTATGTACCTATAGTTCCTGTAACCACAGACCTATTCTGTCATACCACTTGGTTTTAGCGAGTCCGCGCGAATTTTACCAGCTAACCGCTCAACTCTACTACCCCCACAATTAGTTTTAATGAATACATAAAACCTTTGTCCGTTTCATAAAATATCTATATATATTTCTAGTTATTCGATTGGATAATATTGGATTGATTTTAGTCCTTAGCCAATCAAAATTGAAGTATCTATTAAAATTGGATTTTATCTTTAGTTAGGATTCCGAGAAACAGGGCCCTGTTAGATATGGTACAATATTGGGGTTATACATACGAAGTTTGCTTTATATTTTTACATTTATTTAAATTATGGGTGGAGCTACCACTGAAATTGATACTTAGTTTCATCGACCTTTACCCACAACTTTACAACAATTGATATAGGTAAGTTTCTTAGGGAAACCACAGTCATTTGACTCTGACGAAAAATGTTTATTATTTTGGAACATGTTTTGCATACTTAATTTGTCTTATATAGAAACTCAGACTTTTCTTCAGTCAAATTATTTTAAAAACGTCTGCACTCTTTCACCCTTCGTCAACAGCTTGATGGCGTTAAAATGTATTTAACAATATGTACCAGGTTATGATAAGTTCGTTTTTGAAGGTCAACGATAATAATAACCAATTCCACTCAGCCCCGAACTAACCATTGTGAAAACAAAGCGTGGGTTTAGTATATCACGGAAGTGGGGGTCGAGTGGGGCACTACAAAGTGCCGGATGAAACTGGTGAAACTGACCCGGGACACAAAATGAGGCCCCGCAATAAATAAAACCAAGCCAATAGTGAGGCCTTGGTTCCGAAATAAACAGATGATACTAATTACTTGCACATTTATCTGTTTTTACAAGCACGGAGAAATTCAACTGTGTATCATTCTGCAAGGAAATACTCATTATCGAACTTAGTCAAGGTCTCATCACTCTCATTCATTTAGGTGTCATCACTCTCATTCAATTAAAATCAAAGTATTCAAAAGTATTGAGTAATCACATTTCTTATCTCTGCAGATATAGCCTACGCAGAAAATGCTCATCATCAAAATCAGTGAAGACATTCACCTCAGTATCAACAGCAAGTTTGAACATTCTACCCCCTCAATTAGAAACAGAGTTACACGTGTATGGGGAGCACCCTAACCTTTTCAGTGATGAGGGTCTTTACAGCCCTTAATCCGAACGTGAAAGGATTTAATTTCAGGAAATTTGAATTTAAACGAAACAATATAATTTATTGGCGAATAATGGCCTTCGATTTCGTAACTGAAAGTAGTCAAGATAATGCTATCTATATCGTCCTCGAATATTTTGAAATGCTAGCAAAACAATGATAAAATTAAAACTTAATATTGTCAAACTAAATATGGATTTTTAACAAATAATTAAGTACGCCATGTCTGCCAGTGCATGGGCGCCCCTAACCATTTTCTTAACCTAAGCACTTGTACTGTTAATCCGATGTTCTATTGGTGTTCTGACACCAAATAATATCATGGGAGACAACGTTGGGAATTTCTTAAAATTTATCATTTTGTTATATGGGCGAACAATTCTTTAATTCAACTAATCATTAAAGAGACATTATGGAAGATTAGATAAAGAGTTGACTGTTCTTGCTATAATAGTTACAAAATAGATAACGTAAATGTTGAAAATTGCAGTCAAATTGCTCTACTGAGCTTTTGAATTTTAAGCATAGCCTCGATCATCATTACTAAAGTCGGTACGATAAAAAAAAACATGAGTGTTGAGCAGCAGATCGGATTCAAATCCAGTGAAAATCTGACACGTAAGATGACATCGAGAGTTGATTATGATCCGGATAAGTTAATTAGGCAGATTTAGCTCTTGCATAATGTATGTTTAAGTTTTTTTTATAAATGTCAATTAATCATTAAATTGTAAATTCCGCCACTGAAATTTGACCGTAGAACCCGACCTCTTCATTTCCATCCTTCTAGGACCCGTCCCTTTTATTATCTCCCATGGGAGTATTTTGTTTCCTATCAATGCATGTTTTTTTATATATATATATATATATATATTTAATTGAATACACTATCACGCCGGTATCAATTTACAACTGGACAGACTGGAATAGTATAGAGATACAGTTACCCGATAGCCATGGAAAGACCCGTGGTCAATACCAAGACGTGGTTATCGGCACAAGACCTTAGGTTGCTAGTTTATCACATCCATTTTGCACGACTGTCTATACCTACGCTTACCCTTTTCCGAAGATATAAATTAAATGAAATAGGGTTTAACGCCATACTGTCCTGCACTGACTGGGCTAATGAAGACGGACATACGCCATACAGTGTGCTATGAGGCACTACGGCCTACTCTTATACCGAATTCCAACTGTCAAGGGATCTTTTCGTTCCACCCGAACGAATATGCGTTATCATGTTCTTCACCACTGCCAAGGGGGGAACTACGCCGGAAAAGTTGTTTTTCCGAAGCCACTTATTTCTTGATTGTGCCTAATCCATAGACATCCTAGTTCGACTAGCAGCTACAGGATCGTATCTGATCGACGTTTTGAAGTCTATAAAAACTTAAAAGTTACCCCATGTCTTAGTCAAAATTGCCAAGATATAAAAAAACATAATATACAAACCACGGAACAAACTTCATATTTTTTCTAAAATTGCCAAGATATAAACAAAACCCATAATATACAAAACACAGAATAAAATTCATATTTTTTCTCAAAATTGCCAAGATATAAAAAAAACATAATATAAAAAAAAAATTCATATTATTTCCCCAAAAAAACTTAAATAAATTAGCAACCTTAATGTGAAGCTATATGCCGTTGTGTCAAACAGAATTCCACTATCTGTTATAATTAGGTAATTTTTCAGACCGATTTTACATTAAACCAGCGATTCATCTGGTAATTGAGACGCGTCTGTAACTATAGACGGGTCCGCTAGTTTCGTATTACTCCAGTTTTCCATTAAAGCAATATATCAATAAATTAATGCGATATCGAATTTTGGCAATCATCTACATGAATGAATAACTTTTGATTACTTTCAACGAAAATATATCTTCAGAGGAAGAAGAAAGGGTAACGTGATAGCATGGCCGATGAGACGGTGGTCATTGTCTGGATGCTGTAAGTTTAGTTTTACAAGCAACTAAAATCATAGATGTAATGAAAACATCAGCCATTAATCTATTCTGACATTTTCAATGAATCATCCCACATTACAGGTAACCAGACTCTTTTCAAACCTGACTAGGGAGAAAGCGATTACGCTAGCATAGGCTAGAATTTCCCCTGAAAAAAAAATCCACCCAAAATGATACAGTATTATATATTGAGCGAGTCGTGCATCTCAATACAGTCTCGACAAGAGTGTCGATTTCATAACATCCTGTTTTGAATGAGGAATATCGAAGCTGCCATGGTAATCATCTACTCTCTTTTACAAACATTTCCAGAAATTCGCAAAATTTATGTTGACACTTAATCCAAATAGTAACTGATATAACGCCAAAAAGTAATCAATCTGCGATCCATTACGTTGATGCATGGGCTAGTATAAATATTCTTATATAAACTGTACTACAATTACCAGATTAAATTAACAGTACGCTAGATAGGAATAAAGATACCATTGTCTTTAAGTCTTTTTATAACTTTATAGACAATAGATCTAAAGAAGACAGATCCTAACAATACATAACATTATACTTGTCAAATTTTCCTGATGTTTTAACGTTAGAAGTTTGAGTGGTTTTTATTTGACGATATGGGATCAGATATCGTATAGAGAGGTATGAATATAATATTTTAGACACGATCAAATATGAAGGATTCTGTTCCTATATTATATAAGTTGGATAGAAACCACATGTGTGTCTGTTCCGTCGGGTTTATATATTTATATATATATATAATATGACATTATTAACCGTCAGTGTTTTTAAAGCTAATGCACCATGTTAGAGCATAAACTGATAGCTTTGCGAACTTTCCAAATACACAGAAGTGAGATCAGGTGTTCATATTGTGTTTCTTGCTCTATTTATGTCATTGGCTTGTGTAAGAGTTTGGGATGCATCTTTCATCTTTTAACTCTGTCACAGCAGCAACGTTTCGTTAAATATACGTCATAGCGTTTTTCTGAGACATTTTGGGCGGTGTGGAACTTGTTATATTTAGAGTCGATTTGTAGCATATCTGCGCGACAGTATTATATTTGACTAGGATTATAGCGTTGAAAACCACATCGAAGCAACATAATCTTCCCAAAACCTAAACCTATGACGCAAGCTCGTCATTGTATCCCATCACTTAAACCCTCTATAGAATACCATTCGAGCTATAGCCCAGGGGTATCTAACGCCAACCCTAATTCATTGGTACAGAAATCCTTTTTTGTTGGACCAAATCTATTTGTCAAGGTCGCTGAGATGTAAATAAGATTAGGGCACGTGATTATTGGTGACATTTTAGGTTAGGGTTAGGGTAAGCATTGGGGCTAGGTCCAGGGTTAGGGTTAGAGTTGGGATAAGCGTAAGCCCTGTTACATCGCGTGACCTATGACGAAAAATTGAGCTGGCCTTATCATTTAGCACTAACCATTCTGTTGGAAGCAACGTATGCACGTCACAGAGTGACATAGTGAGTTCAGATGCCCCTTTTCTTTTGTTTGTTATATTATATTACACTTACAACTTCTAATGCTTTCATTATCATCTTCATCATCGACGTCATCATCATCGTCATCATCATCTGGTAATGTATTCATACTTCCATCACTATCATCACCACTATCGTCGTGTTTTCGTTCATGCCTTCGTCTCTCTTTAGATGAGTTTGAACGATATTTAGTTAAATTTAAGTGTTCTGTTTCCATACTGCTGACCCCATCATATCCATACCAACCTAATAACTCATTCATTGTCGTCTCCGCATAATTCTGAAAAATATAACCAAAAATATAACCAAAAATAGTCTTTTAAATGACAAGACACCTTTGTTTTGGGGTCAAAAACACAGTTGTCTATATGTCTTTGGATTTTAAATGTTGATTTGTTTTGTGACACGACCGAACTGATTAAAACACGGGGGCCTGTTTCACGAAATTTTTACTAAGATAAAATCCAAATTTTAGTAATTTGATTGGATAATATTAGATTGATTTTAGTGCTTAGCCAATCAAAATTGAAGTATCTGCTAAAATTTTGATTTTATCTTTAGTTAAGATTTCGTGAAACAGGCCCCAGATCCTATTTCGTTTCGTTTTTATAGTTCAAATTTTCGTTTTACTTGTCTTTGCTACACTAGGATCTGGAAGAATTTTTATATTACCGGCGTTCTGGTTGGAGTGAAGGATTAGCCAATGGAACGGTCTGTTACGGAGAAAGTAACAGATCTTCATGCAGTGTAGGCCATCAAAAGTATACAAAAAACGTTCTGGTTGGAGTGAAGGATTAACCAATGGAACGGTCTGTTACGGAGAAAGTAACAGATCTTCATGCAGTGTAGGCCATCAAAAGTATACAAAAAAACGAAACGAAATATAGATCTGTATTTTACTCAGATTGTGACACGACAGAGTTCCTGTTTAAATGTTGTGTCACATAATCCGTTTAATCCAATTATCAAAGTTACCAACAAATAAGATGACATCCTATTTTAGAATTTTTTTTTTTTTAAAAAATCACTCTATTGTAATGAATAATAGCCCACATAAAGGTGTGAAGAAAATATTCGACATTAAAAATCATTGTATCGTAATGAATAATAGCCCACATAAAGGGGTGAAGAAAATATTCGACATTAGTTGTATACTATTTGATTTACAAAATTCACCTTCCAAATCTCATAACAGTAGGACGTACATGTATAACTAACTATGGTCATACAGAAGACATCTACTTGAGATTAGGCGCCATTATATTTTTAAAAACTATATTTTCCAAGTATGGATCTTTGTTTCTGTTAAGTTTCAACCATGTAACTGATGACCATATTATTAGCCCCGTGGAGAGATATTTGGTGTGGTCTGACTTGCGGAAAGCCAACGGAAATTTTGGTTAGATTTGTGAAATATTTACTCCAGCTATGGATACCTTTGCTTCTAGAAAGTTTCAGCCATGTAACTTATGACCTAATTTTTGGCCCCATGAGGGGTATTGTAAGGTGCTGCTGTGGCTATATGCCCGAGCAGTGCCCGATCTGACCAATTGATTTTTACTCGTATGGACACCTACTACAAATTGTGGGGGTCAAACCTTTTGTACCTGATATTATTTTGTCGTCAGCTCCTGGACAATTAGAAGAGTATCTACACTATGTATTCTATAAATTTTACATTTTAATTGTTACTTTTTCAAAAACAAATAACCAATGATAAAAATTTACGAGAGCTATATTCTACAATAATGTATATAACCTCAACAAAGATTGGTCTATAAGAAATCTAATATTGTATTTTCATATTGCATCACACGATAGTATCACCTTCAATTTTGTAATAGCTCGAATAACGTACGTACCTTTGTTTACAAGGTAACAAGTTCCATCATAATAGTCTCTAGAATTATTTACGTGCGGGCTCCATGTAGCGCGTATCTGGTAGACATAGATTTAAAGGAAAATGTGAGGATGGAATATCGGATATCGTGTCACAATAAATCGTATCCCATCCTTACAATTAACCCGAAATTTAAAATTCCACCATCATTTTCAAGAGTGTATTTCAAAACAAATTATTTTAGGTCGAGGGAAATTTTACCTTTTTAAAGTGGCCTAATTGATGTTTTACTTATATTATATATAGACATTCATGTTAACCAGTATGAATTCGTGTTACCCTAAATCGTTTCATATCCTGACAATTAACCCGAAATTTAAAATTCCACCATCATTTTCAAGTGTGTATAAAGACGAAAGCAATTTTACCTTTTTTAAACTAACCTAATTGCCTACACGTTTTACTGTTATTATACATACATACACATACATGTTGACCAATTACCAACCAGATTACGTATTTATCAGGTAATTTAATACGTCAGATCAGGTAAAACGAGAAAGGTGAACAATATAACAAGCGTTTTTCTCTAAAGCTTTTTCAGGCTATAGTGGTTATAGTATAAGACTATCAGTTTTCTCTTATAACACTTTTGGGTATGGAGGAGTCTGGATATCTTTACCTAATGCTTCACTATCAAAAATAGCAGTTTAGTAATTTGATCATGTCTGCAACCTAGCTGGTGTAAATAACTTATCTTTCTTACAAATGGCAACCATAAACCTTCCAGTCGTCTGTCTTAAGATAGCTGTACAATTTTCAACAGATAATCTTAACACATTTTCTTCCCGCCATTATTACTTTGCACTTCTGCTTTTTAACCCGTTCACTTAATTAAAGATACACAAGTTCTCCTAATATTATAAGTTAAAACATAACTTGTTTTAAAAGAGAGAAACAGAGAGAAAGAAATGGGGTTTAGCGTCCACTCGACACAAACTAGGTCACATTCACCAATAAAAAATATTTCAGAATTATTAAATTATTTGTGAATTTCGGCGACGAATGTCCCAATCTATGATCATTCCGTATTTTTTTATTATCTGAACGAAGTCTGACAACTAAGTGGTTTTACAGTCAAAATCTACTAATTTCTCTTTCTAGCACCCAGTCACCTCTTGTAAAAATAAAAGATACGAATTCCTTGTTTATCTGATTAGAGGTTACTATGAACTTAAAAACAAAACTTATTTTTTCCGATTGGAAAGGGACGATCTAAATCTGGAAGTTGTGTTAAATATTCTAGAAAGCGGAGATAAACCCTGGCTGTTTCATCACACTGCACTACTACAGTATGTTATGTCATTGTGATGATTAGACCATGGCAGGGACGGATTCATTTTGCGTGGGGCGCCTGGATGAAAATATCACTGGGGCCCTTACATCAAAAAGTGAAAAGGGGGTATACTGTCATCCTTTTCCGTCACACTCACATAAATGCAATTTGTATAAATGAATTATTTATTCATGAGGGAAAACTATTCAGAATTCAGAACTAATTTTTGGAAACCTGGCTGCAGCCTGGTCAACTCCTCCGCCCACACCTCTCTTCTGGACCAGGGTTGATATTATGTTTTGTTTATCTGTGCTAATATTTGTAACCGCCGTTTGTCTGTCTGTTCAGGGTTGGCTGCTGCACTAGGACTGTCCCGAGACTGAAATTTGGTGTATAGAGGTAGCTCGGAACGGGGATTAGGTGGCGTTGGACTACCACTTAAGGTTTCCGAGTTATGCTACTTTCAACCCGTACAGCGTCGGGTCATCCGATAGTTTACAACATATTTTTTCTATAAGAGTAATGTTATACAGTATTAGATACAAGCAGATGTTTCATCAGAACGTAAACAGTAATGGTAAACCCAAACCAGGTATTTTCAATATCCCTACAGGTATGTATATGATAACTACTTATATAGGTTACATCTAACAGGTATCAATGATCAATTTGAATATTGAACTTTGAATGGCATTTAGTAATTGGAACATAATCAAAAACACACTTTTATGGATAACAATTACTATGGTTTATTTCACTGCGACGTTTCAACAAGGTTTCACAAGTCGTTATCAAGCATATATACAAATTTGTATATATGCTTGATAACGACTTGTGAAACCTTGTTGAAACGTCGCAGTGAAATAAACCATAGTAATTGTTATCCATAAAAGTGTGTTTTTGATTTGATTGAATATTGAACGTCTGGGTCCTGTTTCTCGAAATCTTAACTAAAGATGAAATCCAAATTTTAGTAGATACTTCAATTTTGATTGGCTAAGCAGTAAAATCAATCTAATATTATCCAATCAAATTACTAAAATTTGGATTTTATCTTAGTTAAAATTTCGTGAAATAGGCCCCTAGTGCGGATCGGGTGGTTATAACTAGCGTTCAGTAAATCAGCAATTTGATTAAAATACAGATCTATATTTCGTTTCGTTTTTTTATTCTTTCGATGGCCTACCACATGAAGATCTGACCAGTTGTAGCGATAGGTCACGTCAGATGTTATACGAGAGGCTTTTGACCCTATGAGATCAGACATTTGATTAACCAATCAGCACTGATGTTATTCTAATGGATTACCCAAAGTTCCTTGCAAAACACGCCTAAAGCTCGCCGTAACAGACCGTTTCATTGACTAATCTCTCACACCATTCAGAACACGTCAATAACACACTCTTCCAGATCCTAGTGTAGTAAAGACAAGTAAAACGAAATTTTGAACTATAAAAATGAAACGAAATAGGATCTATGTTTTAATCAGATTGGTAAATCAGCAGTTGGGTCAGATAAAAAAACAAGCTAACAGTGACGGTCCAAGATATTGCAAAAAGTGGCCGACATGGAAGATATGTTATTGATGTGCATTATCTACACAACGTATCCAAAATCTTAAAGTTTCGTAAACAATTGACACAGTTATGAGAGAGTGAAAAGTCCAGAGCAAGGGGTCTAGGTCTAGGTGGGAGAGGGTATTGTTTCCTATTTCACTGTAGCCCCTTGGGATTTCAGAGGCTGCAATTTGTTAGACCTTGTGTGACTTTTCGCCAGGGCCGGATTAAGCTTTCATTTTCGTTGGGCTTAAAATGTCACTGGGGTCCCTTGAATCAACAGTAAGAAAAGGGGGCATATTCTGATCATTGTCCGTAATCTGTATGTCAGTCTGATAGACGGATAGATTTATTTGGCAAAAACATATACAGAATTTAATAAAATCGTAAAAATTATAAATAAAGCATCTTTTTAGAATTAATTTGTGGCAATCTGATTAAAACACAGATTCTGTTTCGTTTCGTTTTTTTATAGTTCGAAATTTCGTTTTACTTGTTTTTACTATACTGTAGTGTAGGCCATCGGAAGTATAAAAAACGAAACGAAATATAAATCTGTATTTTAATCAGATTGAATTGGGGACCACTGTAATATTGGAGCCCCTGGCTTCAACCCCCCTCTCTGTAATCCAGTCCTCCCTACAAATGCCCTGACAGCGAGTTTCATTGTCTCTCCAAATAGTTTCTATGAAGAAAATCCCATATAATCATTATCCAAATCTTAACAAGATAACTCGAATCACGCAAAGTCACAAAATTACATGACATTCTTTAACAGGTACTATTAAAAATCTCTTGATATAGAACCACAAGGCGTAAAGTAGATAATTGATTAAGGTGTATTTTACAGTATTAGACACGGTGGTGAAATTGACAAGTTGTTCAATAAGTTTTTTTTTACATCCACCAGGTAAAAAAGATGAAGAAAGTAATAAAGGCCTGTCTTTAACAAGTGACATCAGGTGATAAAGGATAATTAGAATGGAAGAAATTGGACCTCTTTACCTTGCCCACAAACCTGTACGAATCCTAATAGACTGTGATAGCTTATCGCAGTCGTCTGACGTCTCAATTTCAAAAAGAAAACGAACAAAGTCTATGAGGTTGTCATCAGGTAGGCTAGATTTACCTGTCACAAGAAATGGTCACGAGATTTGAGCCGACTTCTGAAGAAAGCTATTATCTTTAAACGCCAAGTCTTAGAACTTAAGAAAATAGATTAATCAACAAGCTAAACAACTAGGTTTGCTTGACTGCATAATAGACAGTAGCTTGGTTCACATTTCACCAGGAAAAGATTTATTAATTTAGAAAATTAATGATTTCATATGTGTCATATAATAGAAAATAGCTCAAGTTTTACTCTAATAATTGTCTTATCAATCAGAAATTTAATCTATATTCTTTCAATAGATAACATTAGGAAATATTCGGTCATATTCTTTTTTTTTGTGGAGTTAACGTCCACTCGACACAAACTAGGTCATTTCGGGACTAACATATGGTTCAATTTAATTTAAAAAATTTGGGGAGAAACCGGAGGACCTGGAGAAAATCCTCGAGGTTGGACAGGTGACCGTACTCCTTCGCCCCACCCCCTCCTCCAAGTATAGATAAAGCACCACCTATATAAAATACATCAGACAGACCTTATGATCACACGCGCACGCGTTAACCACTCGGCCACTCAACCCCAGTATAGACAAAGCACCGTCTATATAAAATACATCAGACAGACCTTATGATCACACGCGCACGCATTAACCACTCGACCACTCAACCCCAGTATAGACAATGCACCGTCTATATATAATATATAGGACTACATGACATAAGAAAAACACACTGACATAATGGATACATAGATAATTCCCTTGACATTTAAATTTCAAATACCTTATTTTTTTACATGGCGAATTAGTTTGTTATTGGTAATTATTCTTCAGACCTTTCAAAGATTCAAAACAAATCGATCTATACATGAAATCTTGTTTTCTGTATACATATATTTTTTGTTTAATGGAGATAGTGTCAAATGAGAAACCCAAGCACTGACTATGGCTTGGTATTAATTTTCAGTTTGTTTGCCAAAGACTTAGTACAAGTCTCCTAACATTGGTCTCTGGAAGCAACCTCACATTTCAGCTGGCAAAGTGAGCAAACTTGATACGTCAGTAAACATCAGTTCCAATCTATTTTACATGGTTTCAGAAATCCTAGACATGGAAACAATCATTTGTCAATTGTGTATGGCAATTAGCTAATTAATGATACCTATTTTCCTTCAATTTAAAGCTATTTTCTACTTTCCAATTACAGTGTGTCTGGTTCATCATAAAAACTGGAACTGTAGTAGACGACATTTTCACTTACTGCCTCGATATAATATTATTAAAATCAAAATGTAATAAGTTTCTATATTTAAAGAGAGAGAGAGAGAAAGAGAGAGAGAGAGGGGGGGTTAACGTCCACTCGACACAAACTAGGTCATTTCGGGACTAACGCATGGTTCAATTTTATTTCAATAATTCGCTTGCGCGTATGGGTCTGTAGCATTGGGAGGAAACCGGAGGACCCGAAGAAAACCCACGAGAGTTTGCAAACACGACATATTGGTCAATTTAAATCAACATTGATGTTGTTATCTTACCGTGAAAAGTTGGGCTTCTGATATCCAATATTTTAAGACAAAATGAAAATTGTAATATTGGCACACGGATCGCGTGCCAGAATGCTTTCGAGCCTCATTTGTAATGAAGCGACTCGATGAACGAGGCTAAACATATAGCACATGAGAATACTACCGGTGTAGGCTTAGATAACCAGACGCCAAAGGCTGTCATTGAATTTGGGCTCTTCGCGGTATTGGCCGAGAAAGTTCATCGGAATTTTCCGGCGTGGTTTCCCCTTTTTAGTGGTACAGGACAGCTGTAGTAGTTCGGATGAACGAAAAACCGAGGTCCCGTGTACACATTGGCATGCAGGTAAAAGATACCTTGGCAGTTGGAATTCGATATAAGAGTAGGCCGTAGCGCCGCTGCCCAGGCAAATTTCCCTTATAGCACACTGTATGGCGTATGCCCGTCTTCATTAGCCCCGTCATTTCATTTCAGATATAATTTGGTGAAGACAATAAGGCGAACACGCCGCTGTCCGGGCAAATTTACCTCTTACAACACTGCATGTCAGTCTTCTCTAGCCCAGATAATTAACCGTTTCGATTACTTATCGATTTATCCCATTCTTGAACATATTCCTTTAAGTGCCACCCACACAACCATGTCTAGAGTCTATTCCAGTCAGTCTCAATTTGAAAGCAGATCAATAGATAAATCTTACATGCATCATGAGGTTTACAAAGGATAAAAATACCCTACCCCATGCACCATGAGGTTTACAAAGGATAATAATACCCTGCCCCGTGAATGACATCTGCCACTCCTTGAAGTCAAAGTGGTCGCTTGTTCGATTGAAAGAGCTGTGTTAATATCCAAGAAACAGAGAATATTGAAGCAGGGGCGTGTTGATGAATTTGTGAGTGAGGGAGGCGGGGGCTGGGGGTATAGGTTTCGCTTCGAAAGGCGTGGGACAAAAACGACGGCAATGCTTCGCACGTTTGTTTTGTTCGACGTTATTTCGATGAATTCAGGAGGAATCAAAATATGCGAGCAGGGTGGGGGTAAGGTACCCTTTCAAAAACGAAACTCGTTTAAGCTATAAATAGTAACATACGTCGAATGCTTACACAACCAAGAACACTTCATATCACTTCTCATTTATTGTGAAAGTTCGCAAAGCTATCAACGTATGTTATACCAGTATTGTGAAAGTTCGCAAAGCTATCAACGTATGTTATACCAGTATTGTGAAAGTTCGCAAACCTATCAACGTATGTTATACCAGTATTGTGAAAGTTCGCAAAGCTATCAGTGTATGTTAGCCTTTACCATTATTGTGAAAGTTCACAAAGCTATCAGTGTATGTTAGCCTTTACCATTATTGTGGATGTTTGCAAAGCTATTCATGTATGTTGCTCAAGGATGGTGACTCAATAGCAGGGTGCGAACACGGGGTGGTGTGGGTGGGGGTGTCTCCCAAAAGGCCAAATAAGGTTGTACTTACCACATTACGACTAATCTCTGCAGTATGGGGATTTCCCAAAAAATATTACATATATTACGGTACCTAGTATATAGTAAAAAAATCTATACCTTACTACTTATTTATATCTTGTTTCAAATAAAATCAAGAAAACATAATTGCTTTTATATAAAAAAAAAACAACTTCCGAAAGCTTCAAACCATCCAAAGTTAAAAGAAGGCGATCAACTTCCCTGTGACACCCCCATGGATTATTCACAGAGTACGTGCTTGAAAACAACAATACCTGTCCGAAAACAGCAATATCTGTGACGTAATACACAACATTCAGACCACACAATATTATTATATATATATATAGGGGTTCAGCCAGTTCGTTTTAATATGGTTTATATTATATCTAAACTGTGTGTCCTTCACTTATTTTACTTGGCCAGGTAACAAAGCGGATACTTATACCTCGTATCAATTTCAAATTGCCTTTATAGAAACTAGAAGGGGATCCTAGATGTCCCACAGTGTTGGTTTAATCAGAAATTCTCTATTGATTCTAGGGCAAATTGGTGGTAATCCGATTCCGACCAGCGAGTTAGGAGACTTGGGGCGAGAGGAATTGTGGAAATTCGAGCTGCCGAACTCGGGGTGTTGCCGACTTCATAAGGAAATTACTTGAAAATTTCTTGGCCAAATGTCTGCATCGGGCTAGTCTATCTAGTTCTCGAGTTACCTACCAGATAAATACGGTATAACAAATACAATTATTATAGCAAAAAATCGAGTAATACGATACCGAGGGAAATGTCAAATTTGAACAGTCTCTGTGGATATATTCATGAAGATCATGTTCGCTCCATTTGCCCATAGTGTTCGATTACAAAAATAGCGCGTCTCTTGTTGCTTCATTTTGGACCTCTCCCCTGAAAATTAATACTTGCTTCCTTCCATCGTGTGTGTTTAAAATACATCATGTCTGGCCAGAAATTTCTGGCCTATTTCATCTTTGTTTTCCGATAGAACTGGTGTTTCGTCATGATTTTCCACCGATTATACCTTCAAATAAGACACGAGATGTGATCTTTCTAATCAGGTCGGTACATTTGGCGCGTGAAAAAAAAGAAATCCTATCGTTCGACAGCTGTGTACAGAACTAATGTTACAAGAAATAATTGCAAATTTCCATAAAGGATTGTGGTGTACTTTACCATAGAAATTAAAATCCCATTATGCACTTTGAATTAAGACCGATGTATTTTTCTACTGCGCGGCGTGACTTCACAGCGTTACCATGTAATTATTGCATCTCTGTACCTATAGTTATTCTCATCCTTTGACAGAAAATGGATTGCCAGGCAACGAAACATATACCCATATACTCATTAGGTAAATATTTATACTGCATAATATCATTGGCGCGGTGACAAAAGATTATATATGTCATGACAAAATATCGTGTCATGAAAAAGGGCAATAACTCTGTAAGTAATTATTAGAAATTGTTGTATTTGTTACATATCACATTAATCCAAATCCGTCTTCATTAGCCCAGTCAGAGTAGGACGTTAAACCCCATTTCATTTCATTCATTAAATTAGCATTACACCACAGGACTCTGACCTTCTATCGGTATATATATGCATTCACCATGTCGTACCAAACAATATATATATAATATTGTTTTTTTATTATATATTGTCTGGTACGACATGGTGTATGCATATTGCATATATATACGGATAGAAGGTCAGATTCCTGTGATTACACACATACATTACACACATACATACAATAGCAATAGTCCGTACATTCCCTTGTTTTTATTCATTCTATTCTGCACGGACTTTTTCTATTTTTTTCGTTTTCGTTTTCTTGAATTGTCAGACATCCTCTCACAGTCGCATCTAACAACTTTTGGTCTTGAAGGAATTATTATTGAGCATAAATTGGCCCGTGTATCTGTTATCACTCGTCACTTAAGTCAGTTATATAGAAGGATAATTTGTGTTTTCCTTTTGCTTTCGTCACTTCCGTTTCTTAAAATCTTCATTACGCATCTATCGTAGCAATGATCTCTGTGTTAAAATTATATTTGGAACGTGTCACTGCTGTCAGAACAAAGCATTTTTGTTGATATCTATTTCCCGGTACACCCTAGTTACAGCGACTGTCATGAGACGGACAGTGTATGCTTACTCCCCTAGAGCGTCTAGTAGCCTACTACTTCGCTACTAGAATACTGACTCTTTTTATATATGTTATATATCTCTTTTTTTCAGAAGTTTATGCAGAAGTCTATGACTATATGTCTGGAATTTGGCATAATAAATATTAATGGAGTTTTGAATTTGGTTATCCCCTGGGGTCTAATTATAGTATTTTGCATGCTACTACTTTGAAAAAAAATCAAGTCATGGCTATATATCAAATAAATTACGTGAAAGAAATGGAGTCTCTAGTATATATGTATATCTACTTTTCCCTTTTTGAATGAATATTTATCAACCAACTCAATACCGCACATCAGTTATTTGTCCAGGATATGACAAACCGACTTGCACTTAAAATAATTCTCTACCTTAGTAATTCACGCCAAAAAAACCCAACCCAACAATTACTTTCCGGTGGTGACGTTGGAGGGATAACTCAACATTTACTAGTTTGAAATGAATTTTAACCCATTAGATTGCCATAAATTGATAGGGTTTTTAACGCGACAAATAACGGTTGTTGTATAGACAAGAAAGACAAGAAGATAAGTTTTAGGTCTCGCGCAAAGACCACGTACAAAAATACCAGAAACAAAGAGAGCCAAATAAACTCGAGGCTGCATGACATTTTTGTTTTGTTTTATTAAAAGGAAGTTTTTTCGTCGGTACTTTTAGTTTAATTTTGATATTTTCCCTGAGATTTTTCATTGGCCGTTTAGTATTCTTACATTGTCTGCCATCTGTTTTGTTGCCCGTCTTCATTAGCCGAGTCAGTGCAGAACAGCCGGAAGTTAAACCCCATTTCTTTTATTTCTGTTTCGTTGTGCAGGTGTCCTGCATCGTCTATATCTAGTAGAGTAATTTTTCTTATTAGTTTATTCTCTTTACAATAAAATAATCACATTCATATATTTCAAGATTTGTCTGAACAAATAGATTTTTATTTATCTGTTAAAAATGGCGGCAAATCTAATCTAGCAGACGTTTATGTCAGTTTTGAAAGAATATGTCTGTCAAATGTCGTTAATCAGCCAATGATTTGTAAGTATGGGTAATAGGTCATAGCTAGCACATTAATGACCATCAACCATCATACCAGAAATAACAATATCTTTGACCCACGTCCAACTCTTTCTTCAAGACCAAGCAGCAGACAGATCCCCATTTGTCAACTGAAGAAAGATAATCAATCTTCATTTCTAAATTCCGGTTTATATAACGCATATTGTTAACACCATTCTTAATTCTGGTTTATACCGGATTTAATTAGCTAACAGCCGCTGTAATTCATTTGTGATAAAGACGAACTTAAATATGAATTATTATATGTTTTCTATTAAGTCCGATAATCCATTGATTTCAGATCATTGATTATGCTCTTTTAATTCCAAGACAGATGAAAGGGAGCGTTGTGAAATTAAGAGAAACCAATGTAAATTTCAAACTGTTTCAATGGCATTTAGTAATTGAACTAGTGTATACAGGTCACAATTCTATGGAATACAATTACTGCTTTTTTACTGAGCGACGTTTCGACTAGGCTTCTCTAGTGATTTTTTACTGAGCGACGTAAAAAGCAGTAATTGTATTCCATAGAATTGTGACCTGTATGAAAATGAAATGGGATTTGGCATCAAACTTGCTAATGAAGACGGAAGGAGAGAGAGAGAGAGAGAGAGAGAGAGAGAGAGAGAAATGGGTTTAACGTCCATTCGACACAAACTAGGTCATTTCAGGACTAACATATGGTTCAATTTTATTTCAATAATTCGCTTGAGCGTAGGGTTCTTTAGCAGTAGGGAAACACTGGAGGACAAGGAGAAAACCCACGAGGTTGGACAGGCAACCCTACTCCTTGTCACGTACAACCGTGGAATCGAAACCACGCCAGATGACTCAATAACAGACCTTCTGATCCAACGCACACGAGTTAACCATTTGGCCACGCACCCCCTAATGAAGACGGAACTAAAATGACCATACGTGGTCAACGTTTTGACTAAAATGGGTATTTAAATTCTAATAAAAGTATTTTTGACCCATATTCTGAGATTTTCGGAATAAGAATTTTATAAGACGAAAAGACATTTACATAAATCTATTTAAAAAATGGGTATTTTAATTCTAATAAAAATATTTTTGACCCATATTCTGAGATTTTCGGAGCGAGAATTTTATATGAAGAAAAGACATTTACAGAAATCTATAAAACAAAATATTACTAAGAATAATATACAGAATTCAGAGTATATAATATGATAATTAGAGAGAAGAGAGAAAATTTGATCTGGTTTCATGCCGAGCTAAATCTTATTTCATGTATACTGATCACATATAAACACGCAATATCAACTTGTTTTTCAATTAGTGAAATCTTAAATAACATAATATCCAATTCATCATCCTATATTATATAATGCATTTTGATCCATGTTGATGATATATGTCATTTTTTAATTAATGGAGGGCTAACACAACAAAACCTATCAATAACGGTTAATTAGAATTTATATCATAGCAGTATTTTTAACGGATTCGTCTTGGGTATAGTTTTATAAGTATTCTGTTGATAATACATCAGTAAAACTATTAATATACTGTCTTTATTCTACTTTCATTTGTCAGATTTCCTCAGTTATTTCATCAATCATTTAGGGTAAAACTTCCTTCTTTATGTTTCAAATGAAATGAAATGAAATGGGGTTTAATGTCCTACTGTGCTCCGGACTGGGTTAATGAAGACGAGCATACGCCACAGTGTGCTATGAGGGAAATTTTGGCCGGACAGCGGCACTACGGCCTACTCCTATATCGAATTCCAACTGTCAAGGGTGCTATGAGGGAAATTTTGGCCGGACGGCGGCACTACGGCCTACTCCTATATCGAATTCCAACTGTCAAGGGATCTTTTACGTGCACGCCAATGTATACACGGGACCTCGGTTTTTCGTACCATCCGAACGACTAGACAGTTGTCCTTATCAGGCCCTCCGCCCTGCATCACTGACAAGGGGGAACCATCTTTATGTTCCAGAAGGAGAAATGGACATTAAGTAAACAGGACATTTATTTCCATATTTCTTTTAAAAGTACGAGAAAACTGGATTACACTTTGAAAATCCGCGGGGTAAAACAAGGGAGTCTACTGCGTGGTGCAGCGAGGAATTTGATAATAAGGGTGCTCGGGTTTGAATGGCCGAAGGTGGAAAATTCGATTACCCCGAGAAAACCCGCGAGTTCAAGCAAGTGGCCCTTCTCAGTAGCATAGTCAGGTGGGGTGCTGGTTTGCTAGGGCGTTTCAGGGTCATGGCCCCCAATGAAAATATTAGAATGGTGGCACATTTAGTGCAATCTCAATGAATTTAATACAATATTAGCACAAAAAAATGACCTTTCACTGGGGCTGGGGGTTGGGAACAATCCCTGTGAGAAATTAATGTATTTTGGCTATGATCTGCAGTGCACACATTAGACCACTGGGCCACCCAAATTCCCTTAAACATACATTATGCAAGAGTTAAATCTGCCTGAAATGTTTTCTAAATTATTAATTAGATATTAATTAACTGATCCAGGTCATAATCAACTCTCGATGACATCGGATTTCTACAATATGAAATAGATTCGAACAGTTCAGCTATATTTTGATTTAAGCTAAAAATGGAGGAGAGAGACTTAGCTTCGAACAACCAGTACAGTGGTTGAAATTATTGCACATCGGATTTCTCCGATATTAAATAGATTAGAACAGTTCAGCCATATTTTGATTTAAGCTAAAAATGGAAGAACGAGACTTAGATTCGAATAACCAGTACGGTGGTTGAAATTATTGAACACGTCTTGTCAAACCTCCAAAGGCTAATATCTTCGCTCGCAATAGAGTAATTTGAATGAAATTTTCAAATTATGCATTTTACATTATCTATTTTCGAACTATTATAGCAAGAACGGCTAGCTCTTTATCTAAATCTTACATAATGTATCTTTAAGTTAAAGGATTCAACAATCTATAATCATAGTTTTTCATTTTATTTTATTGAAATATAATTGAAAGAAAGCTCAAATATCACGTAACGCTTGTTTTACGGCTAAGGTATGAAACGTGTATGTCTATATATTATAACAATGGCTCCGTTGATCGCCATTTTGTTTTTAGTGTGTTTGCCTTTGTTACTATATAATTCACCAAACTCCCATGTTTAATTAAAGAGTAATGGAAAATGGTTCAGATCAAAACTTTCACATTAATTGTGATTGTTTTCCATATAAATTGTGTTGTGTTTTTTAATGTGCTCAATTGCTAAATGTCACTCAAGGATAGAACTGGTATCTCGACATGTTTATTGTAGCAATATAGTCGTGGCGACATTGTTTTTAAATTTATAGACAAAGAATAGAGAAATAAGATGACTTTATATTTCATTAATTAATATATTTGGCAAATTAATAGTTTCACACATATTTACATATATATTATATATAGTGTGGACTTAAATCTACTTAGGGTATAAATGACATATTGTTATATAAAAAAAAGAGTTATTTAGCCAAAACATGTGCAAGGAAAAGTACTATTGCGTCATTGGGTTTAATTTAACCAATCATTTTGTTAATTACACAAGTTCAGGGCCATGAACACGCTCTGTCATGCGTGATATTCCTGAGTGCTATATAAGATATCTTTTTGAAATTTTCAAGCAGACTTCCATTAGATTCCAGAGAGGTTCCATTTGAGTTCCTAGACAGCCGCGAGGTTGGCTAGGATGGAGAAATAGATTTGGCTAGTATTATAATCTATTATGTTTGTATCCATGTAAGCAGCTGATATATAAAATGTAGAAGCGAACTGTTGCATTGTTATTCCTGGTAAGACAAACGTCTTAAGAAAACTGTAAGAAGTAAATACACAACGTGAAGCAGAAGTAAAGACAGCTAGAGACAAATTCTAGACGATCACAAGGCTACAGAAATATGTAGTAAGAAAAGATGCATGGGTCGTAAGTAAGATTTGGCGACCGGTTTTAGTACGTGTCCGCTCTCCATGTCAGACAGAAAGGCCCATGGTGCTACATTATTTCAAGAACAAACAACAGTCTTAATAATTAAACATAGATTATGGGAGATTAGATAAAGAGCTGGCGGTTCTCACTATAATAGTTAAAAACTAGATCATGTAAAAGGAATTTCTAAAAAATTTCTGTCAAATTGATCCGAGATTTTAGCGATTGAATATTGGGGCTAGCCTTGATCATCATTACTAAAGTCGGTAGGATAGAAAACACAGTCTCGATTATCCATTATTTGATTTAATTATGAATGGAAGTCGAACAGCAAATCGGAACCTAATCCAATAAACATCGCAGACTAGCGATGCCATCGAGAGTTGATTATGGTCTGGATAAGTTAATTAATGTCTTATTAATAATTTAGATAACATTTCAGGCCTAAAGAAAGACCTGCAATAGGCAGATTTAGCTCTTGCATAATGTATGTTTAATGCACTGTTTCGTTATCTCACCGTGGATTATTATCATCTCTAACTACACTGCATGGAATGAAATTGGGTTTAACGTCCTACTGTTCTGCCCCGACTGGGCAAATGAAGAAGGGCATATGTCATACAATGTGCTATGAGGGAAATATTGCCAGGGCAGCGGCACTATGATCTATTCTTATATCGAATTCCAACTGCCAAGGGATCTTTTACGTGCACGCCAATGTATACACGGGACCTCGGTTTTCCGTCTCATCCGAATGACTAGATAGCTGTCCGTGTCCGACCCTCCGTCCTCAAACACTCACAAGGGCAAACCACGTCGGGAAATCCTTATGAACTTTCTCGGCCATTGTATATTACTGTTTTCATTGTTACCATGTGTTACAAAATGGCACTTACACAATTGTCTACATGCAAATATACATTCCCTTATTTTCGTAAATTTGATTTTCATACAACTAAAAATATTTTCTTTTCGATGTATGGATCGAATTTTAATCAAGCATTCCACAGTTTATAACTTTTGTTTTTCAGAAATAGTTGTCTTCGTGCATTTTCATATTGCACACATGTACCGTTAGAACCCTGATTGTGTTATTCATAGTGATATTTATACAGAAAATATAACTTTGAAATGCAATAGTTATTGAGCGTATTTTCGGAATAAAAATCCATATGAATGAGCTCAATTTCAGTTAGCCCTTGCGTCATTAGATGATTGACTGATAAGCAGGCTCACAGGATATTCTAAGGTTACACACCCTGATTACCCTGCTTAGGTTACAAACGCATATGTCAGTCTGCAATCGATAGCCTGTAATTCTAGCTATTTAGGTTATACAAAAATACGTTTATTTCTATACTTCCATGCAGTGCTATAAGTAACTGACATTCACATAATGTAAGAATAGGCTGTATAATACATATAGATATATATATTAACTATATAATTATATGATCTTATATCATATATTAAGCTATATAATATTTCATATCTACATATATATCTATAGTCAAATTAAACACACGACACGATAAACGCTTTGTGGCAATCAAAGGTTAGCCGTATAAATAATGGCTGAATTTTTAAAACGTGTGAACTTACACCAATAATGAAAAGACTGACAATACTTTTTTTTAACTACATGGGTGTAATGTGCTATTTTTTGTCTCTTTAAAATGACAAGCGACATTCTTTATATATGGCAATTAGACAACGCGGCATTGATCTCACTGATGTAAAGTTCGATTAATGTCGTGATCACGGTAAAAACGAGTTAGTGACTTGATAATATCCCCCCAATTACACCAAATTCGATTGATGTTGTGATCACTGTAAACACGAGTTAGTGACTTGAGAATATCAAACCAATTACATTACAAATCATATCTTCTTCTCGCAAACGCACTGCCAAACAGGTTTAGATTTTGTAAGGGCTAAATTTATTTGTTAAGACCAGCTCAATTTTTGTCAAGGGCGCTGAGATGTAAAAAAGGTCAGGGCGCGTGATTGTTGGCGAGATTGTAGGTTAGGTTTAGGGTAAGCATTGGGGCTAGGTCCAGGGTTAGGATTGGGATTAGCTCGAGCCCTGTTTACATCTCGTGATCTATGACGAAAAATTGAGCTGGTCTTATCATTTAGGCCTAACCATTTTGTTAGTCTAAAATGTTTAATGTGACGTGATTCGGGTGCCATTTTCAAGTCAAACCCCAGTTATTACCGTAAACACCAGATCGATTAAACACAGCATACAGATCAGACAATAAAATAGCCGACAAAAGGGTTGTTAAAACATATTTATACGTTTGTTATGGCACCGCCTTCACCAATTCGACACAGAAGTCGAGATCGAGCATGGGCACACATTGCGCTCCCTGCCAATCTGATTAAAACACAGATCATATTTCGTTTCGTTTTTAATAGTTCACAATTTCGTTTTACATGTAGTGTAGGCCATCGAAAGTATAAAAAAAACGAAACGAAATATAGATCTGTATTTCAATCAGATTGGCTCCCTGCTCACCAGACTATTCTATGTCGATACAAGTCAGTTCGGAGAAAATAGGACTCAAAGTTTCAGAAGGACAGAACTTTACAGTATACAGCCGAAAGCAAACGGAACTTTGTGGTATTATTATTATTATTATTTCCTAAAAAAATAACCGGTTTTGTGGTTTGAGATAGAGCAATTACCTAAGAATCACTGGATGAATTATTGAAACCAGACTGTTCTGTGTCCTTATAGCAGGTAGAGATAGCATCGTCTGATTCTCACATCAAAGCGACTTTGTACAAGCCCATCAATAAAAATAATATTGTGGTTGGAATTTGGTTGGGAGAAAGATCTAAGTGTTATCCCAACAAAATCAGTTCAAGTTTTCGATATAACAGTCGGGTTCTCAGGTAGCAATTTGTCTCATAAAAATGTCCCGGGCCCCCACATTTGGAGAGCCCCACTTTTTAGGTTGAGTACAAGATCAAAACTAAAATTGTACATCTTTTTAAATAATTTGCTAACACTTGTAGGTTTTTGTTTTACGTGTAGTGCGGTCCTCCTGCACTTACTATTAGAGATAAGTGTTGGGGGGGGGCTTAGCGTCTCCAAATTGTATGTCTTTCAATCGCTTTACGAAAATCATTATCGTCATAATGACAGATTAGCTATTTCGAGAACAGTAATAAAATATAGGTTATCCTGACATAAATATCAACTGTATTTCTCAGTTCTTTCAAGTACTGTTAAACGAATGATATCACGTTCCATTGACTGTTTAACAACACCAGATATGTCACTTTATAATAATAAATATTTCCATAAATTGGGTTAAAAATATACAATTTGGAGACGATGCATCAAAGTCTTTTCTCCCATCATTAAACAATCCTGTTTCGAATTATAATCTAGATTCAATTTTTCCCGCCCTTTTCACTTCAGACATACAAACATTTACCAATACGTTAAACATTTTCAACTCTTGGTGGTAAGTGCATGCAATTAATAAGAGTCTCAACCTGTTTTTATGTGTTTGGTTTCAACAAAAAAATCACCAAACAGACTATTTAATTGAATGACTCGGCGTTTAATTTGGTGACAATCCTTCGGGTCATATTTGTACAAGTATAATACTACGGTTAAGAAGAATACAAACATTAGAGTTTACTGACAGATGATAGGGGAAAAGGGATAGACAAAGATTTTATATACAGACCCACAAGATAAACAGTTCATCCCGGTCCATGAAACTTTATATCCTGGGCCTGGTTTCTCGAAATATTAAACATGCATTATGCAAGAGCTAAATCTGCCTATTGCAGGTCTTTCTTTAGGCCTTAAATGTTTTCTAAATTATTAATTAAACATTAATTAACTGATCCAGGCCTTAATCAACTCTCGATGGCATCAGATTTCTCCGATATTAAATAGATTAGAATGGTTCAGCGATACTTTGATTTAATCAAATATGGAGGACCGAGACTTAGCTTCGATCAACCAGTACGGTGGTTGAAATTATTGCAGACGTCTGTCAAACCTTCAAAGGCTAATATCTTTGCTTGCAGTAGAGTAATTTGAATAAAATTTTCAAACTATTCATTTTACATCATCTACTTTCGAACTATTATAGCAAGAATGGCTAGTTCTTTATCTAAATCTTACATAATGTATCTTTAACTAAAGATAAAATCGAAATTTTAGTAGATACTACTATTTTGATTGTCTAAGCACTAAAATCAATCTAAATTACTAAAATTTGGATTTTATCTTAGTTAAAATGTCGTGAAACAGGTCCCTACATTGTAGTCCCAAGCAACTGTGATACATTTCCAAAGAAATACCAACGCTATAGTTATCAAGTGAAGCTCGAAACAAGCTTATTGAGCAGCAATCACTTGGGGCCTGGATAAACATGTCGATACCCTAGAGGCGTGACAACTTCCCACTATAATTTTTTTGGTTTTTTGGCAGAGTTATCGAAAATCACGTTTCAGGCGCATGATAGAATGGGGTTTGCACGTACCACTGCAACCTATATTCGACCTGTTCTGGCTTTAACATCTGTAAAGATATTATTAATACCTGCGTCCTGCGTAATCCAGGGCTATTTTTGTCCAGGATCATATCGACTTAGATTAAGATTAATCATATGGACAATCAAACCTACTGAAATAGAAAGGATTATCGCCATAATGCCAAGATGTTCCGTGGGCCGTTTTATTCAAGATATTCTAAAGTTGGAATATCAATCGGTCAATAACGATATCTGGAAATATATTAGTTATTACAGTCATTGTTTATTAAGGCGAGCAATCACTCTCGAGCACCTGCCGCGCACCCGAATGTGGATCGAGGGGAGGCTTTTCTCTCTCCCCTTAAAACTGAAAATCGCTGTACTTTACAAGTCATGGGGGGGGGGGGGGTGGTATCATTTATGGAACCAGGAATGACCCCCTAACATGCAGTTATGCAAATATATTAGTTATTAAGGCTCATACATAGTTAACCTATAAAATGTGTACAAGGTACTATAAGATAATCTGTCCAACGAATTATGTACATGAATTCTGTATCGATACTAATCATCATGGTTCATGAAAAGAAATGAAATGGGGTTTAACGTCCTACTGTTCAGCACCGAATTGGGCTAATGAAGACGGCATTATACACCAAACAGTGTGCTATGAGGGAATTCCAACTGTCATGGGATCTTTTCCGTGCACGCCAATGTGTACACGGGACCTCGGTTTTTCGTCCCATCCGAACGACTAGACAGCTGTCCTTGTCAGACCCTCCTGCATCACTGACAAGGGGGAACCACGCCGGAAAATCTGGATGAACTTTCTCGGCCAATGCAGGTATCGAACACCCGACCTCCAGGCTAGCGAGCCAGCGTCTTACCCACTTAGTCACCGTTCATAATTATATGAATATTGTGTGCATCACGATGTTTATTATTTTGTTTCAGCGGCATTTAGTAACTGAATGAGAAAAACACATGACACAATTATATGGAATACAAGCTGTGGGTTACCAACAGTTCCGTGCAACTCACGCCAAAAACTCGCCATAACAGATCGTTTCATTGGCTAATCCCTCACATCAACAAGAACAGGGGTTATATAACAATTCTGCCAGATCCTAGTGCAGTAAAGACAAGTAAAATGAAATTTTGAACTATAAAAAACGAAATGAAATAGGATCCGTGTTTTAATCAGATTGTAACTGGATGAGAATAACACATTACTTGTATTCTTTGTAATTGTGTCATGCGTTATCATGCTTATGAAATTGGTGAGAGAGCGAGAGAGAGAGAGAGAGAGAGAGAGAGAGATGGGGTTTAACGTCCACTCGACGAAAACTAGGTCATTTCGGGACTAACATATGGTTTAATTTTATTTCAATAATTCGCTTGCTCGTAGGGGTCTTTAGCAGTGGGAGGAAACCGGAGGACACGGAGAAAACCCACGAGGTTGGACAGGCGACCCTACTCCTTGTCACGTTGACTCAATGACAGAATTTATGATACAGCGCGCACACGCTAACCATTCAGCCACCCCCCCCCCCCCTTATGATATTGGTAACTTTAAGAGATAATCCCTCCATCTGTACTAATCATTGTGGTACATAACAATCCTTCCTACGAATTGCATAATAATATCGGTACTAATCATTATGGTACATATACATTTAGCTCGTAAATGTGTAGATGATTGGTGATGCCAAGCTTATTTTAAAGGTACCTAACTCTATAAGAGATTATCTTTTCAACGGACTGCTGGGTGGTTGGGTGGTTGAATGATTTAACGCGTTTAAGGCAGTAATTGTATCAAGTTGCGTGCTTTGGATTCCACGCTTGTACGTGACAAGGAGTGGGGACGCCCGTCCAACCTCGTGGGTCCTCCGGTTTCCACACACAGTTAAAGACCCCTACGCACAGGCGAAAAATGGAACCATATTCTAGTCCCGAAATGACCTACTCTCTCCCCTCCTCTCTCTCTCTCGCTCTCTCTTTCAAAGAAAAGCATATTATTTCTTTATCGGTACTAGTCATTGTCATCTCATATTACGTCAGAAAATGAACAGCATATTATCTAAATATATTTATCTCAAAAAACTAAAACAACACATATAAAAAGCAGAAATTCAATCAGTCACATTATTATCATTCCAATATAAATTAATCCGACGGGACTAGATCGATAAATAGATATAGACTAACAAACAATTAATCTAAATCATTTATTATTACATTGAATACAATCAGTATCGTAAAAAAAACTTTAAATTTGAACGGGACACAGTCGTACTAGACGGGCTCACCCGTGTTTTTAAACAAAGACGAGGATACTCTCGTCTTTATCAAGCAAATAATAGGGTGGTTGGTAGGCACGTGCGCGCTGTATCATACGGTCTGTCATTGAGTCAACTGGCGGGGTTTCGATTCCCCTGTTGTACGTGACAAGGAGTAGGGTCGCCTGTCCAACCTCGACGGTTTTCTCCGGGTCCCCCGATTTCCTCCTACTGCTAAAAAAAACCTACGCGCAAGCGAATTATTGAAATAAAATTGAACCATGTGTTAGTCCCGAAATGACCTAGTTTGTGTCGAGTGGACGTTAAACCCCATCTCTCGTCGAAACGTTGCTTAGTATTAAACTCAGTAATTGTGTATCCATAAAATTGTACCTTGTGTTAATATGTTCAATTACTAAATACCAATCAAAGAAGACAAAGACACCACTAGACTATTGACTATTGCATTTCGCAAGACAGAAAGGGTAGAGGGTACCACCGATCAATGGCATATACTTTCTATTTTAAACTCCCCAACTCTATATTTTATTTATGATTAGCTAACCCATATCCCCTATGCTCCGTGGTAGCATGCGATTTTTTTCTCTCTCAAAAATACATGCAAGGGACGTAAGAATTTGATATTCCGTTTTATCTTGCTATATATTTTTTAATACACAACGCGAGGGAAGCCGTTGTCTGGTTATTCGTGAAGCAAGACAAAATTTGGTCCCACTCTATAGTGGTGTCGACGTTCCGGATCAGAAAAAACACCGACGATAATATTATGAGGGATGTCAGTACTAAATATAACATTACAAACATTGATTTTTTAAAATTGAAAGTAAACTACACACATGATCATTTAACGATTTTGTGTAAAATCAAATAAGTTGACAATTGATTTTTAACTCTTATCCATACTAAAAGAAAACTTTTTTTCGAAATGGATATTAAACTTTAATTGCAAATTTGTCGATATTGAACAATGAAACCCTTAATAATGACCAAAACAAACCGGATTTTATCTAAGTGTTGAAAAGTTGACAATATAGACTGTTACGATACATAAACTTACTAACGTAAAACACTGTAGTCTGGTTATTAACCGACACCAATAAACATTTTTTACTAGAATTTTTTTTATCAATATCAAGAATAGAATGCGAACAATGGTCGCAATTTGTTGTAGTGTTGAAACTACGGTAAGATAACACTTTCTTCAATAACTTGTAGGATGTTCAAGATTACCGAACCACCGATCGAGCCAGTGGTCGAGATAACTAAGAGAGCTCATTGCTCAACGCTACCACAGACCGCCTGTTAATATTGTCTCACTCACTCTCTCTCTCACATATACACCCTTCTTACCTTGATATCGTCACTGGGTTCCTGTTTAATTGTAATGTCTTTGGGTTGGGGTGTTTTCCTTCTATCCTTGTCCATGGTCAGACGGCTTCTATCGCGCGGCAGTAGATTTGTTTGCTATACGATCCACGTTAAAACTCGACTGTATTGACTTGTAAACTGAGCTGCGTGCAACCCGATACTCCATATTGATACTAATAATATGCCGGCTATAGAGAAACAGACAGAAAGCTTTGTAGTAGTAAATTACACTTCACCAATGGCGCAATGGATCCTTCCCGCCCCTTTTTTTTTCTTTCCAACACTGGACACTCTAGTTGTGGAATTTAAATTTTATAATATAATGTCTAACCACACGCCTGTCGGGAAGGGTTGTTGCCTAACCATTCTTTTATCTTCCGAGTAGAGTTGAGTAATTATCTCCTGTCTTTACAAGACGTTCAAGATAATGTTTTTCGACGATCTGATCAAATCAGTTGGCGTCTGGTCTCTTCTATACTTCATACATAGCAGACAATCAATAAAAAAATCCATGACTCCAGAACATACATTTATTACATAAATTCTGATAATAAATATTTTTTACAGAGAATGATCATTATAGCTGAAGCTTCCTGGATTAATCTATCTCGCCTCAATACTAAATTAATGCATGAGGCACAACCCACCCAACCACACCCACCACCCACCATCAGAAAAGAACGACAATGCTCGGTAACATGTTTAAATGATAATATTATGGACACATTATAGCCGAAGCTTCCTGGATTAATATATCTCCCCTCGATCCTAACTTAACGCACGAGGCACAACTTACCCAACCACACCCACCACCAGAAAAAAAAACAATGCTCCGTAACATGTTTAAATAATTTTCCTTTGATAATATTATATGAACTCTATAATAATCTAGTATATGTCCATACATGACAATATTCTCATTTAAATCAAAAATCTTAAGCCTAGATTCTAAATTAATGCATGAGGCACAAAAAAAACTCAACCCAGCTAACCCCACTCACCACCAAAAAAAACCCACAACAATGCTCCGTAACATGTTTAAATTTTGTTTTGATAATATTATGGAACCTATAATAATTTAGTGTATGTCCATGACAACATTTTCATTAAAAGCATTTCTCCACACTTCGACCGTCAGTGCAAAGATCTTTGTTCTAAAAAAAGTCGAGCCATTTCTTGAAGAGCGGTCAATCTGGGCGATTTGGGCACCCCGGAACCCTTCACTGACGTGTTGCTGTATATTCAGACTACAATTTATTTTAAAAATTTCGAGAGAGTTACAGAATATCTACTGATTCCCAATTATACAATAAATTTTCATTTTTCACTAAAATGTTTGTATATACCCAGTCTGGGGGTTTTTTTTGGTGGTTTTTTTTTCAGATTGGTATGCTGCAGGCTTATCGACCTTGTGCTTATTACACAAATATCTGAAAACTAATTTTAAAACCCAAGTCGCAGCATTTGTTGACCACATAAGCTAAACTGAACAATCAGCTCTGATTTTTTTTGTGACTGACAAACGACTCCTGCGCAAATAAATGAAATGAAATGGGGTTTAACCTCACACTTTTTTCTGTACCGACTACAGGGGCGGATCCAGGAATTTTTGCAGGAGGGGGTTTGCCAGGTTCCTGGGACAATGAATCCTCCCCCCCCCCCCCCCGCATGGTCTCTATCGTCATTTTGGCGTATATACATACACATTGGGCGATTTGGGCACTCCGGAACCCTTCACTGACGTGTTGCTGTATATTCAGACTAAAATTTATTTTAAAAATTTCGAGAAAGTTACAGAATATCTACTGATTCCCAATTATACAGTAAATTTTCATTTTTCACTAAAATGTTTGTATATACCCAGTCTGGTTTTTTTTTTTGGTGGTTTTTTTTCAGATTGGTATGCTGCAGGCTTATCGACCTTGTGCTTATTACACAAATATCTGAAAACTAATTTTAAAAACCAAATCGCAGCATTTGTTGACCACATAAGCTAAACTGAACAATCAGCTCTGATTTTTTTGTGACTGACAAACGACTCCTGCGCAAATAAATGAAATGAAATGGGGTTTAACCTCACACTTTTTTCTGTACCGACTACAGGGGCGGATCCAGGAATTTTTGCAGGAGGGGGTTTGCCAGGTTCCTGGGACAATGTATCCCCCCCCCCCCGCATGGTCTCTATCGTCATTTTGGCGTATATACATACACATTGAGCTTTTTAAACAGAGAAATTCAACACCTCGTTTGACGTCAATTTTTATTATGAATTAATACAACGACATTCAATTTCATGGATGCAAAGCATTAATTGTGATATCACATAATGTCTATATCATTATCTCATGCTTTGAGTGCCCATCCTGTCTCACATCTGACGATAAAGGATAAAGCATACGGCCGAGAAACTTTTCTCATAAAAAGTGTTGATTTACAAAAAAATATATGTAGCTGAGCAATGGGAGGTGTCGCCCCCCCCCCCCCCGCTATGCAGTAAGGGAAATGTTTGCCCCGACAGCAGCGCTACGGCCTTTATACTCTTACGTCGAATTCCAACTGTCTGTGGTTCTTTTACGAACACGGGAATGTGTACACGCTAGGTGCAAATAAAGTTGAGATGTATCACAAAGTATCCTATAACTCAGGTGTGCTTAAAGGCTCAATACCACTCTTGTTGAATAATATGTCCCAATCTTTATTCTGGTCAACAAATTGTACTATTTTACAATAATCCAATTAGTTGATGATACAAATTTCATCTTTTAACACACCTAATTTAAAAAATTGGAAAAATTCAACTAAATGATTTGAAAAGCCTGACGTAAAGCTTTTCAAATGTGACTTGGATTTAAAAATATTTTTGAACCCTCTGGACAAGTAAAATAGGGTTTAATGAATAATTTACACAACAGGTAAGACACTAACACATCTAGTACTTAGAATAAGGCTATTTTTTATTTTCTGGAGCTGTCAAGCCAGCAAGAGTGTTATTGTCCCTTTAAGACCACAAGGGCCAAATCATTCAATTTCAAAAACATGAATTGTTCGTTATACACAATATTTCTATGCATTTATTTAAAAAGATTTTTTGGATTACGAATTTAAATATATAAAGTAATGAAATGAGGTTTAACGTCCTACTGTTCTGCACCGTCTGGGATAATTAAAGCGGAATTATGGAAGATTAGACAAAGAGCTGACAGCTCCAGTTCTAAAAATTCCAGTCAAATTACTTCACTCTAAGTCTAGAAATCCTCATTTTAATAACACCGTAGCCTCGATTGTCATTGTTACCGTTTTTACAATAATAAACAAAGTCTCGATTAATCATCAACAACCTGTTGCAAATCTGTTGCAAATCGGACCCATCGAGAGTTGATTATGGTCTTGTCATGTTAATAAATGTCTAATTAATACTTTAGAAAACATTTCAGGCCTTAAGAAAGACCTGCAATAGGCAGATTTACCTCTTGCATAATGCATGTTTAAGACAGCAAATATAGAAGGAAATGCATATTTATAAAGAATAAAACACATTCAATAAAATTGAGTTAATGAATATATTGGTGTATTGTAATTATGTTTTAGAGATGAAATATTTTGTTGGTTTGATATTAGTTTTAAATTAGAACACAACAAATACCTGAAATTCTTCGTCTTAAAAATTGCAATAATGATCCAGTCTATATTTGACGTCGAACGTTGACCTGTTGCCAAATTATTTTAATTTTGAACGGGGTGTAATTCCATACTTTATGTATATAACTTGCTATATACAGGCTATTAAAAGTTAACTTATATATCATGTCAGTCGGGAATTTAATAGAAGAACCGCTTTCAAGTTGGAATCGTTAAGTTCAGGTATGGCACGAGTCGTTATTTAACAGATTGCAAAAGATGATGTTATCAGAAGCGCTTTAAGGGATAACCTGCTAGAACAAGGGGTACATTCTCTTTCCAATCTGAACATCTCGTATTACATATAGCCATATCAAAGTCAGTGTAAATCTTACGTAGATGCACCTCCCAAAGATATTAATAGCCCGACCTTATATCACATGGATAACGTTAATTCGATATGTGTTGTAATGAACACTGAAGCCGTGGGCTGATATTCTTAGCTTCTTCTATTCTTTGCATTCACGATTGCACGTAGAGGGTATTAATTTACCTACCGTCTTATCACACTAAGGCTTCCCGCGGAGATAGGATTACCGTGCAATTTAATATGCGCCATATTGCAAGGTAGAAAATATGCCAAACAGACAACTGTAACGCAATATTCTTACATAAATGAAACTTGGTCTTTTTGTCGACTTTTTAAACATAATAAAAATATTGAATTTCAAGCCATTTTGGTAAACCTTCCCAGAAAACAAACATGCCAGGCTGAAATAGAGAAATATGATACCAGTGACAGAATATATATATAGTGTTTTCAGGTCAGGTAAAATTAATGTTCTAGGCTACAAGGAATACAGGGGGAGACAACTGACTACAACCCCCACACCCATTCGGTGTCGTATTACCTGAAAGAGACAGTCAGCAGTATCCAACATGTCTTTGACACATTTAACACTTAATGGTAACGCATACCACCCTTATAATATTACACTTACTTACAATTTTAACAGAGAGTTTTATTTTCTTCTTTATTAGAAAAAAATAGTTTCTACACGGTGATTATATGTATGTAAGAATTAGAAGTAGGGAGATACTAGGTGTCATTTTACGTCCTGTAACAATGGTCGTTGTTTATACGATGAATCATTTCACTAACACTTGTATTCTACGTCTAATTGTATCATTATCGATGTTATTTACGTAATCCTATATGATTGAAAATAAGACAATTAATCTTTGAATAACAAGACACTGATTGTTTTCATAATTTCTATCCCTTCTTGTATGAACAAGCTCTGACAAGGGGGTAGAGTCGCCTGTGCAACCTCGTTGGTTTTCTCCGGGTCCTCCAGTTTCCTCCCACTGCTAAAGACCCCTGCGGGCAAGCGAATTATTGAAATAAAATTGAACCATGTGTTAGTTCCGAAATTACCTAGCATATGTCGAGTGGACGTTAAATCTCTCTCTCTCTCTCTCTCTCTCTCTCTCTCTCGCCTATGAATAGTTAAGTGTTATTAAGTGTTGATTGTGAATGTAAATCACCACTGAGATCGTGAGTTTGTGTCGAGTGGACGTTAACACCCCCCCCCCCTCTCTCTCTCTCTCTCTCTCTCTCTCTCCCATTTCTACTGTTTAATTACTAGCAAATTCCATAGTGCACAGAATGTTGAAGTGAAACGGGGGCGAAAACATCGAATGTTACATGTAATTTGAAAATAGAAAGGGAGTTGCCAGACGAATACATTATACAATAGGTTTACACTGACGTCAACTAACAGAAACTTTAATCTAGCATAAATTTTTAATGCAGTCACGGATATTCATAAAACATTTCTCTGGTAGATATTGTTATTGAGTGTCGCAGGTGAAACCCAAGGTAATCTACAAAAAGGACGTTTCCCATAACATATTATGAGATTGAATTTTCAACCTAGCCTCGATCATCATTACTAAAATATCGCAGGCTAGCGATGACATCAAGAGTTGATTATGGTTGATTTTGTTCGTTTTGATAATTATCCCTCACAGTCATGTGCAATTGGAATGGAGCCACGTGGAGTCTCGGTGATGGTCGAGAGGGGTTGGGTGGCCGAATGGTTAGCACGTGCTCGTTGTATCATACGGTCTGTCATTGAGTCATCTGGCGGGGTTTCGATTCCCCGGTTGTACGTGACAAGGAGTAGGGTCGCCTGTCCAACCTCGCGGGTTTTCTCCGGGTCTTCAGGTTTCCTCCCACTGATAAAAACCCCTATGTGCGAGCGAATTATAGAAATAAAATTGAGCCATGTGTTAGTCCCGAAATGACCTAGCTTGTGTCGAGTGGATGTTAACCCCGCCCCCCTCTCTCTCTCTCTCTCGGTGTTGGTCGAAGGGGATTCTCGTGTCAGTCGTGCAAGGAACATCGTCTATAGCAGTTTTGACGGGACGATAAGCCTAGGTCCAGTGTACTATTTGGTATGTACATAAAGAACCCTACATAAAGACGCTAGAGATTGCCATTCGATTGAGACTAATGGCGTATTTCGCCGAACATAACTGACTAGAAATTACAGTAAAAACAGAAACGATTGAATGTAAATCAGTTTATATACATGTACATTCATATTACATTATTATATGTGTTGCGACCCTTTTGTGTCAATTTCTAGGTCCCAAATATTAGCGACTTACCCCCATTAAGTTAAAAAATTACTCAACTTTCAATCACTGTTTCTTATTGATGTATTTGATACATTTAAAGTTTATAAAGGGCTATATTTTAGTTAAAATAAGGTAAACTATTTCGTAACTGGAGTCTGAGAATGCTTTGTGCGCGCTGTATCATAAGGTCTGTCATTGAGTCAGCTGGCGTGGTTTGGGTCCGTGGTTGTACGTGATAAGGAGTAGGGTCGTGGGGTTTTTCCGTGTCCTCCGCTTTCCTACCACTGCTAAAGACACCTAGGCGCAAGCGAATTATTGAAATAATATTGTACAGTATGTAAGTCTCGAAATGACCTGGTTTGTGTTTGTGACTACTATTATCACAGTTTTTTTCTTATTTTATAGCCTGTTATGAAAGACAAAGCTGTCAAGAAAAGTGGATATTGCGTAAGACATATCTAGATTGCATCTCTGGTGATGGATTGATTATACCTCTTGCGTGTCAAGTATTATACACATATACTGGAACCAACTAGGCAAACGAATGCCTAGAAAAATCGGTATCTTTTGGAATGCAGTAAGGCAATAAGCCTTGGACCGTGGTGGACCTCTGCTGTTAAGGCTCTATCTTCAAACGGGAGAGAGAGAGAGAGAGAGAGAGAGAGAGAGAGAGAGAGAGAAATGGGGTTTAACGTCCACTCGACACAAATTAGATCATTTCGGGACTAACACATGGTTAAATTTTTTATTTCTAAAATTCGTTTGCGCGTAAGGGTCTTTAGCAGTGGGAGGAAGACAGAGGACCCAGAGAAAACCCACGAAGTTGGACCGGGGACTCGAAACCACGCTAATTGTGTCAATGACAGATCTTATGATATAGCGCGCACGTGCTAACCATTCGGTCATCCAACCCCCCATTTCGGGACCAACAAATGGTTCAATTTTATTTCAATAAATCGCTTGTGCGTAGGGCGTCTTTGGCAGAAGGATGAAAGTGGAGGACCCGGAGAAAACTCGAGAGGTTGGAAAGGCGAAAACGGCAAAGGAAAATGATCAACCAGAAGACTCAATTCATAACTAATGTAATGGAATAGACTAAAAATAGAAGGCACACATCTTTAATGTGTACATATTTTCAAAACAATCCAAAATAAAAGCGTATATTGCAAACCATAAATCAACATGAATATTAACATGCATACCTCATAAATTCGGGACAGGGTTGTAGTGCCCACAGTCATTATCTTCTCACAGGGAGCCGTTGTTGATTTTCTGTGTCAGGCGGCCGATGCTACACTACCTTTGCCAGCCAGACAGTGCAGAATCTTTATCAGACACTACACCAGAGTCAGATTCAACCGGCGATCCAGGCTGGCGGTGCCTACACCTGATATTGACTGTTTTTCGCTGTTTTGACGGTTTTATGGACAACTTGAAATGAAATGAGCTGAACTGTGGGATTTTTCGGCGACTTTTTCGTCGCGTGGCTTAACGGCGACTCTCGTGTTGTGAAAGTCGCGGGTCGCCGTTAAGCTAGTACGACGAAAAAGTCGCCGATCGGCGCCTTTTTCGTCGTGCTGGCTTAACGGCGACTCTCGCGTTGTATCTAGAAACCCTTTGATCTAAATGGACGCTTTCAGCCACCATAGTTTCACCCATTTCCCGCCTTTGTTTTTGAAATCGACATCACATTAAATCCTCTACTAAAACTTTAGTTTTTGTCTTTCTTTTCTGGTTCAGTATTTCCTCGAGGCAGTCCAGAAAGATTGAATACCTTCCAGAACGTAATATAGCTTAACATATCTGACCAAAAGCTAGTAGTATATTCCGTAAGGGCAGTTCCGTAGCAGGAACAGATCCAGGAATTTTTGCAGGTGGGGGTTTGCCAGGTTCCTGAGACATTGTTTCCCCCCCCCCCTCCCGCATGGTCTCTATCGTCATTTTGGCGCATATACATAGAGCTTTTTAAACAGAGAAATTCAACACCTCGTTTGACGTCAATTTTCATTATGAATTAATACGATGACATTGTGATTCAATTTCATGGATGCAAAGCATTAATTGTGATATCACATAATGTCTATATCATTATCTCGTGCTTTGAGTGCCCATCCGGTCCCATATCTGACGATAAAGGATAAAAAGCACACAGCCAAGAAACTTTTCTCATAAAAAGTGTTGATTTACTTGATTTGCGGAGGGGCAGTGAATTTTTTTGGAGGGGTGGGGGGTATCGGAGCCCACCCCAGTGGCGGATCATGAGGTCGCCGGGCCCTGAGGCAGCCTAGTGACAAGATGACACCGTAAGGGGGGGGGGTCTCTCCTCTTGGGGTATAAGTGTTCCAGGCTTCCTCCGCACGAATTTTTTTTTGAAATTTCGACCTGAAAAGGTGGTCTGTGAGTAAATCCCGGGCGGAAAGTCCCACTGCCAGTCCGGGCCGGATGATATCGATTCGCGATTCCTGTCAAATACGTTCAGCAAGTATTTATGGAAATTGGTGTTTGTTTTAAAATGGCAGCTATATTGGATTTCTGCAAACGTCATAGGACAGTTTCATACATAGATTACATAGTTATTACACGAAATGAAATGGTGTTTAACATCCTACTGTTCTGCTCCGACTGGGCTAATGAAGACGAGCATACGCCATACAGTGTGCTATGAGGGAAATTTAGCACTTATGCCTACTCCTATATCGAATTCCAAATCCCGTGGGATCTTTTACGTTCACGCCAATGTATACACGGGGCCTTGGTTTTTCGTCCCATCCGAACGACCAGACAGCTGCCCCTATCAGGTCCTCCGTCCTGCACCACTGACACGGGGAAACCACGCCGGAAAATCACCCCCCTCGGCCAATGCAGGGTTCGAACCCGCGACCGCCAGGCTAGTGAACCAGCGTCTTATCCACTTAGCCACCGTGGCTCCTAATTATTACACTATTTAAACATACCAGTACGTTATGCAAGAGCTAAATCTGCCTATTGCAGGTCTTTCTTTAGGCCTGAAATGTTATATACAATATTAATTAGACTATAATTAACTTATCCAGACCATAATCAACTCTCGATGGCATCGCTAGCCTGCGATATTTACTGGATTAGAACCCGGTCTGCTGCTTCTGATTAAATAACAAAAATGGATAATCGAGACAATGTTTTTTTTTAACGTACCGACTTTAGTAATAATGATCGAGGCTAGGCCCAAAATTCAATCGCTAAATACTCAGTTCAGGGTAGATTAATTTGACTGAAATTTTCAGCAAATTCCCTTTACATTATCTAGTTTTTAACTGTTATAGTGAGAACTACCAACTCTTTATCTAATCTCCCATAATTTTTCTTTAAAGTATTTCAATTTCAATAAAGACTTACATAGCATTAATATTTTATCATAGACTTTCATCGTTTAAAAGTTAAAGTACTTCACCAGGTCAATCTCAGAAATCCCTCTTTAGCGTAATCCTATCGATTACCATTATTATAATTAAGACATTATTATTTAGAAGATATTTAAAAAATCCCTGCACAACATCAGTACAAAAACGGACTTTGGTTGAATTGAGAGGTGATTTATTCATCTTCACAAGCGCGTGCGCGTTGTATCACAAGGTCTGTCATTTAGTCAACTGGCATGGTTTCGATTCTCCGGTTGTACGTGACAAGGAGTAGTGTTGCCTGTCCAACCTCGTGGGTTTTCTCCGGGTCATCCGGTTTGCTCCCACTGCTAAAGAGAATTATTGAAATAAAATTGAATCTGGTCTGTGTCAAGTGGACGTTAAACCCCATTTCTCTCTCTTTGATCCAGCAGCTACGTCATGCAGTAGGGGCCACAACCGTTACTAAACACTTTATTCCGATTGTTCTCCAAGTCTGTGAATTTCATTTTGGGGGGTACTGTGACATCACGAACGTTATCAATGTCAAGGAATTTCGGCGAGACGTATTCTTGCTTTCTGTTGATGTCAAGGTCGTCTGTGCACAACATAACACTATAATAGTTGCCTTAAACCAAATATTAAAAATCTAATCCCAAAAATCCCGAGTGTCAAGTTTTTAAGTTGGCTGAGTATATATGTTACAGTCAATGTCTACAATCAGACAATGTGTACAATGCCTTTTCAACCCTAACCCTAACCCCCACCCCAACACATTGCCTGATTGTAGACATTGACTGTCACATATATACGCCAAAATGACGATAGAGACCATGCGGGAGGGGGGGGGGGGATACATTGTCTCAGGAACCTGGCAAACCCCCTCCTGCAAAAACTCCTGGATCCGCCCCTGCTATATCAGGAGACGTTGTCGAGTTTCTTTTGTTTGTTTATTTGTGTATTTCGATAAAAAGTAGAAATACAAATTGACTAAGGCGCGGATTGACCAATAAATTGATGGAAAATCTGCGGTCGCGTGACTTTAGACCGATATTTTCTGCGCGAGCGTCTCCCGTACATAAACGGTAATTTCGCTTAGATTTCGATAATTTTTCTAGCCTGAATCTTTGCAGATATTGAGATTGATATTAAACTATTACAACGCAATTGCTAGTAATATATTTAAATAAAATAGTAATTCAGAATCGTAAATTGAAGTGGGCTATATTTCAGCCGCTGGCTCTCAGATTTCACGCTAGTCACGTGACCTGAAACCCCGAATGTGAGTAATAAAACAGATAGGCTATATTGTGAAGTTGTAAAAGTTTTAATAAGTACTACAAAATTAAAAAAAACGATGATACAGAGAAATCCCAATAATATAAAGGCCAATATTCAATCTGCAAAATAGTTAATTATTGAAACATAGTTAAAAAATCAAAACCGCAGTTTATCGCCTCTTCAACACGTGCTAGATATTATTAATCTAAGCATCCTGGCACATTTTTTAAATTTTTGGACCACGGGCACAGTGCCGGCTAATCTATCCTAGTTGGAGGGCGTGGCATTTTGGGCGTGTCTATTAGGGGTAATCCACCCCACAAACTGTCTGGCGGTGGTCATTCATGATTCCTCTCGTGTACTGAACAACTCCAAAGCTGTTTTAGGTGGTACAGATTTGAGCTAATCTAGCCTATATAGCTTTGGTCTAAATATTAGATAACTCTTGTCAGGGATACTCCATCACTAGAAATGTCTGGCAATTACATAGCTCTGTCAGGGGTACCCCACCACTAGAAATGTCTGTCAGAGTGTTTTTGTAATACCTGAAGATGTACTTTTACGGTACCTTGCTGTGCGATTTTCATGTGGTACACTTTTGAGCTAATCTAGACTAGTTTGGGGGCTTGGCATTTTGGGCGTGGAATACCACACCCACCACCAGAAACCCGGCAGACTTACATTCTGATGATACCAGATATACATACATTGATACCATAAAGGAGAAAATTGGTACACTTTTCAGCTAGGTTAACCCCCTGGGCTCCAGCTCTATTAAACATGCATTATGCAAGAGCAAAATCTGCTTATTACAAGTCTTTCTTTAGGCCTGAAATGTTATCTAAATTATTAATTAGACATTAATTAACTTATCCAGACCATAATAAACTCTCGATGTCAAGACTAGCCTTCGATGTTGGCTAGATTAGATTCCTATATGCCGCTAACGGCTATTGATAATTAAATCAATAAAAGTGGATAATCGAGACCATGCTGTTTATATTAATGAATTTAGTAATGATGACCGAGACTATGCAAAAATTTCACCCGCTTCTTTCTCGGCTCATAGTGGATCAATTTGACTGAAATTTTCAGCAAATTACCTTTACACTATCTAGTTTTTAACTATTATAGCGAGAACTGCCAACTCGTTATCGTATCTCCCATAATGTATCTTTAATCTGATATGTCCGTTTGTTTGAGATTTCTGCGTATTGTGTCTTGTCCGTAGTTTTGTTTTGTGTAATTGTGTGTGGCGTAGTCCCCCTGCATAATATTACTATTATAAGGATTAGATATGTCATAAGGATTAAAGTCGGTGATCATTATTTATTTTAATACAGAATTATATTTCTGGATTAATTAATTTTTAAATTAATTAATCCATCTTAAAAGATATAGGTTATCTGCCGTTTTTATAAATTAATAATATTTCTATATTTATAGTATGATGTTCAGGATTAATATCCAAACCATATTTTTATAGTTCTAGATTTATTTAAAAGTCAAGATTAGTTACAGTAACAATCATTGGCATTAATGTTTCAGTGCATCAGTAATCCTAAGTCAAATCCTAATCCCTAATCCTAACCTATCAAGGTTGTTAAAATTAAAAGACGTATTATGTCTAAATTATCGCCGGGTTTGGGTGGGGGGGGGGGGGGGTAGCGTGAGTGCCTTGTATCATAACGTCTATCATTGAGTCAACTGGCGTGGTTTCGATTCCTGGTTGTAGGTGAAAAGGAGTAGGGTCGCCTATCCAACCTCGTGGGTTTTCTCCGGGTCCCCTGGTTTCCTCCCACTGCTAAAAAAAACCCTACGCGCAAGCGAATTATTGAAACAAAATTGAACCATATGTTAGTCCCGAAATTTGTGGCGAGTAAACCCTCTCTCTCTCTCTCTCTCTCTCTCTAAATGACCACACTACTTCCTAGCATAGATTTCGCGCCATATTCTTTTAAATATTGATCATTATATACTTTGTGTGAAATTTAAATATTAGTGTCATTTAACTTCACGCTTTCTACATCCTGTTAACTAAATTTAGCAAATCTCTGATGAGCCACATTCTGTTGGCCAAAGGCATATTTTAACTTCCTGTTTATATTTTAACAACATCCTGTAATAATGCCTCGTAATTTCACCCACGTGTAACATAACCTATATTTTACATTAATCTAACATTTATATAAATTCATAAATAAAATATTCCATTACGTAAGCACATATTCAATTAGTTTTAATTTACAATATATATCATGAAAATGTTCCTAATTTTGAATTGGAGTTCGATCTTGATTTGAGTTTTTTGGGGGTTTGATTATTTGTAATATTTTGACATTTTTTGTGAATACTTGTGTTTATCATAGATAAAAGCGCTTGTGATGTTGCGTGTATTCTGATATTACCTTTGTGTGTTTTATGCACTTATGAATTGTGTTATTTCGTGGTGTATATACCCAGAAGACGGAGATGGTGGCGTCTTGACCTAAACCAAACATTCTAGAGATTTCTTGGGTCTAGGAGTAGTATAAACGTTATCTGAAAGATCTTTCAAAAGCAGCCCAACTCTTGAACGATCTTCTGGTAGAAGTATAAGGGCGGGAAGAAGCGTAAGAACAAGAAATGGGCATGGAAGCGACGACAAGAGAAACGAATCCTTGTCAATCATCTAACGATACTATATAGGACTAGCAGACTTCAGCAAACTATTTACAATTCACAGTGCTCACTAATGCTACCGGTTAAGGTTTGGTGGCTGAGCTTTATGAAGACCAGAGTTCTCAAAGCATCCTGAGACACGAGTTAAGAATTTACTTAAATTTGTCCGGCTTGTTTTAAGTAAAATATAGCCCTTTATAAAACTGTTGTTGCTTTAATGTATCAAATACATCAATATGAAACTATATGCAAAGTTTTGTGTTTCTGGACCAAAGACATTTCTCATAAACAGTGATTGAAAGTGGAGTGAATCCTAACTTAAGTCAGAGAATGCTTTGTGAACTCAGGGTCAGGACGGACAGCAACGAGTCACCTGTTATACCTGTAGATAAAATTATCCAGCACATAAACTTTAATTTTTACTTTAAAGTGGACTATTACAGAAAAGTTCTATTAGTATCTGTACAGCAACATTGTTATAGTCAAGGGCTATGCGTCATGGTTTTGAATTTTTGCACCCCCTTGAGTTTTTGCGCCCCTCGCAAATGGCAAAACATCACGCGGTTTCAATGCGGTTTTCAACATTATAATCATAATCATATTGCTCAACCAGTGTCAACATATACATATGGGTCAGATATACTACAAATCGACTCTAGCATGTTCCACACAGCCCAATATTACCCAGTGGCACTGGGGGGGGGGGGAGAATGCCACCCCACCCCGTCCACCGCACACACATATAACGTCCACTCGACACAAACTAGTTCATTTCGGGACTAACACATGTTTCAATTTATTTCAATGATTCGCTTGCGCGTAGGGTTCTTTCTATAGCAGTGGGAGGAAACCGGAGGACCAGGAGAAGACCCACGAGGTTGAACACGCGACCCTACTCCTTGTCACGTACAACCGGGGAATCGAAACCACTCCAGTTGACTCCGTGACAGACTTTATAATACAGCGCGCACGTGCTAACCATTCGGCCATTCGGAGCCTGTACACAGATCATATGTAGCTTGCAAATGACATATGGGATTAATTACATTTTTAATTAGAACGTGACTAACACAAGTATTTAAAAAGTCAATATCATATATATTATAACAAGCCAACAGTGAGGCTGATGTCCCCCGCCGAAATCCCCAAATAAATAGATGACACATATTAATTAATCGCACATCTATTTTTTTTCAAAGTATCAAGCAGTCAAACTGATTATCAACTATACACTAAGTTTCATCACTCTCTATCAGATAGAATCAAAGTTATCTTGTCCCAAAGCATCGACCAAGGAAATTGCTTATCTCTGCTTAGCTTTAGCTCGATATGTTAATCATTGAACTTAGTCAAGACGAACATCTACATCAAGTTTAAACATTCTACCCCAGAGTTGTTATGTTCCAAAGTCATGACCAATCAAAATGCTTATTGCTCCTCAGCTTAAGCAGACAATTCTCATCATCGAACTTAGTCAAGGTATTGATGTAATGAAACTATACACCAAGTTTCATCACTCTCACTTAATCAGAACTAAAGTTATCGTGTCCCAAAGCATCAACCAATCAAATTGCTTATCTCTACTTACCCTAAGCAGAAAATGCTCATCTCCACACTCCATCAAGGCATTGACCTAATAAACACCTACACCAAGTTTGAACATTTTAGCTCAATTAGAAGGAGAGTTATTGAGTTCCAAAGTCTCGGCCAATCAAATTGCTTATAGCTCTGCTTACTCTGAGCAGAAAATGATTATTATCGAACTTAGTCAAGGTATTGATGTAATGAAACTATACACCAAGTTTCTTCACTCTCACTTAATTAGAACTAAAGTTATCGTGTCCCAAAGCATCAACCAATTAAATTGCTTATCTCTGCTTACCCTAAGCAGAAAATGCTCATCTTCGAACTCCATCAAGGCATTGGCCTAATAAACACCTGTCCCAAAAAGTGTGACGGACAGACAGACGGACGGACGTCCGGACGTTAAGACAGACAGACAGACAGACAGACAGACGGACGAACCCATTTTAATAGTCCCCTGCTTTCTTCGAAAGGCGGGAGACAAAAAACCAGCTGGAAGTCAATAAGTTCTATGCACGTAAATGATCATTTAATTTGTTGAAATTTATAGAGCACTTTGCCACAGTAAAACCCGTCTTTATTAGTCTTTTTTGATAAACAATATTTTTATTCAGGATGTCTGAATGGGATTATTAGTTGGTGCAGAAAAGTGGGACGTTTAACCCCAGGGTATTTTTTTACGTGCACGCCAATGTATACACGGGGCCTCCGTTTTTCGTCCCATCCGAACGACTAGACAGCTGCCCTTGTCCTTATATAATATATGGTTGGAAAAAACTATATACAATGACGTTAAGCCAGGTAGGTATAATGCAGGCATCAGAAACAGAAACTTCATCGCGATCCACATGAACAGATTATCCCTGTCTCCTTTAAAATCCGTTACATCACCACATTTTGGGTTTCTAAACGGTATATCATTGGAACATTTCAAGAAAATGTTTATCGTTATAAAGAGACGGAATCACGTGGCTAAGTGGGTAAGACGCTGGCTCGCTAGCCTGGAGGTCGGGTGTTCGATCCCTGCATTGGCCGAGAAAGTTCATCCAGATTTTCCGGCGTGGTTCCCCCTTGTCAGTGATGCAGGACGGGGGACCTGACAAGGACAGTTGGGACGAAAAGACCCCTTGACAGTTGGAATTCGATATAAGAGTAGGCAGTAGTGCCGCTGTCCGGGCAAAATTTCCCTCGTAGCACACTGTATGGATATGCCCGTCTTCATTAGCCAAGTTCGGAGCAGAACAGTAGGGCGTTAAACCCCATTTCATTTCATTTCTATAAAGAGACATTTTGTTTTTAGATGTTCGATGGACTAAACATTGTCTTAATTTATAAATTACACGAATAGAAATTAGAAATTAGAAATTAGACGATAGAACGAATCTAATACACCGCCATGCTTCCTTTGATCCAGGACCCTCAACCGATGTTCTGTATACGAAGATCAGGAAATTGAAGCTGACTGTTCTTAGAGCATACAATGGTGAAGCCCCTTCAGGGAATGCGTAAATATCCAAATCACCAAGAAAGAGATTGTACTCCTGTTTGGCGAAAGATAGGTTTAACTGGTTTGGGAGAGAGAGAGAGAGAGAGAGAGAGGGAGAGAGATGGGGTTTAACATCCACTCGACACAAACTAGGTCATTTCGGGACTAATATGTGGTTTAATTTTATTTCAATAATTCGCTTGTGCGTAGGGGTCTTTAGCAGTGGGAGGAAACCGGAGGACCCGGAGAAAACCCACGAGGTTGGACAGGCGACCCTACTCCTTGTCAAGTACAACCGGGAATACGAAACCACGCCAGTTGACTCAATGACAGACCTTATGATACAGCGCGCACGTGCTAACCATTCGCCCCCCCCCCGCCCGCCCTACCGGCTTGGGTTGTGGACTGACAAAATAATACACCCAAGAGTGTCCATTATGTTTTAGGAATACGGTTGAAACATGTCCAGTAGTCAACAACTATATGCGAGGTGTGTCCAAATGTGATTACAAATTATTTTACTGGGTATGATCAAGCCTTTCCTGAAAGTAAAACCATTCATGTACGCCACATTCATTAAATAATTCGCAGTGATCAAGGACGACAATATGAAGTTAAAATCAAAGAGTTATGTTAACTAACTGGAACTGATAAATCGAGAACTCCACTTTCCCGTTCCCAAGGCAATGGGCAGCTTGAACGATTTAACGGAGCGTTACCAGAGGAGATATTGGAAAGACCTATGCTGCACCGCTTGTAGGCTTACATGCGTTTAGTTATAGCTGTCGGATACAGAATATCCATTCGAATTGATGTTCGATCATAAACCAAGCCGAGTTATTGATGTATTGCTTGGATTCATCAACAACGAATGATGCGATAAGTGACACGAAAGACAAGATGGAATATGCCTACAAGACTGCTTCTGCTGACGTAAACAGGGGCCATAACCAAATTTGTGCCAACTGAAACGTAATATTACGAAGTGTGTTCGTACTGTCCAGGGGAAATATCTTTAGCCGATTGGTTCAGAATGCCAATAAACTAAACCAAGAAAAACTAGAGTTAACAGAAGGAAGAACCTGTGTATGTTAGGGTTGGGGTTAGGGGATGTGACAGAAGAGCGCCAAGTGACACCAGTTTCCGATGACGATATATCTGTTGAAGAAGCACATCTGTTTCTGAACCACGTTCCAGGTTTCCGGGGACGTGTTGGGATGACAATATCTTTACTTCCAGCTGACTTCAGGTATTTGGCCACTGCCAGACTACGTGTCTCGTAAGGTATACCACCAGTGTTTATATGTATTGGAACTTCTTCAGTGAGTATTTTGGTGTGTTTCTAAAGAAAAACAGAGGGCATCCTTATTTTAGTATTTGTGGTAACTGATCTTCGTTTTAAAGCGGAACTATATATTGGGATGCGGTAAAAGTTATTTGATAGGTTTTTATGGGATAATTTTATCCAAGGATAGTTAATTAGGCTTGCATGATGTAAATATACACCTAGTTCACCTTTAAGGCTAGTTTTAGAAACCGCTCTAATATTAATTATTAATTAAGATATTATTTCAAGTGTGGGTATTAATAGATTTATTAGTATTATCTATTCCAGGCTTGTACAGGATAACTTTACTAGAGCAACTAAACATGCAGATCTTTCTTTTGGCCTCGAATTACATATGAATTATTAACAGGCCTGGAAATAACGGTGCCGCGAGATCTTCCAAAATGTGCCGCGAAATTTTGAACGGCACACTTAGAAAATGCGAAAAGCCACTTGATCCCAATTGAGTATTCACTGGCGTCTACTGTACGTTCATAGCTGTGTTTTCTTTATTTAGTTTGAGTCATTGTATGTGTCTATGACTAGTCTCTGTCTACGGTTGTATGCCGTCTATGACATGCCATGTTTTAATTTAGAAAAATTCAAATATTTTTCATATATATTTAGCCAGGCGTGCCGCTATTTTTACATGTGTTCGAATGTGTGCCGTTGCCAAAAAAAAGGTTGAGAACCACTGGTCTAGTGTTTCAAAATTCAACTGCTGACAAATTGTTGTTGTACTTTTTTATTCTAATTCCAATTAACCAATATCTGATTATGATCACTGCAATCTGGTTAAAATACAGATCTATATTTCGTTTCGATCTATATTTCGTTTCGATGGCCTACACTATAATGGAAGGTCGCGTCAGGGGTCATGCAGGTGGCTTTTGACCCTATGACGTCAGACATTTGATTAACCAATCAGCATTGTTTCTAGTGGGTTACACACAGTTCTGTGCACCACACCAAAAAATCCCCGTAACAGACCGTTTATTGGCTAATCCCCCACATCATCCAGAACACGGGTTATATAACAACTCTTCCATACGCTAGTGTACATGTAGTAAAGACAAGAAAAACTAAATTTTGAACTATAAAAAACGAAACGAAATAGGATCTGTGTTTTAATCAGATTGTTATCACTCTTGTGTAAAGGTTCAAACAACAAAAATGACATCAGATTTTATTGGCATAGAGATGGTTACCAAATCACAACAATTTTCACAATATAGTTCTTGATCACTCACTAGAATCTTGTGATTCTCCGGCACCACTGACAAGGGGAAACTATCCAGAAAAATCCAGACGAACATTCTCGGATGAATCCCTCCTGGTTAGTGAGCCAGTGCATTACTAACTGAGCACTATGGCTACCTTGAGAATAAGCTGATTGAATTACAACAACTTCGTGTATTTATTTCTGGAGTTATTGCCTTTAATCATGTTGTATAATCTCATTAAGATCCAGTGATGTTTTTCAGAGAGCAATCAGTGTCATTGTGAAAGAAAAGTAAAACAATCTGACATTAATTTTTATAAATCAACGTTTTATTAAATGTATCTATAAATACATAATTTACAATTATACATCAATGGTTTATTCAAAATATTTATAAATATTAGGGTACATATGGTTAAGGCTTTAGATTCTGTCTACAACTCAAGGCTCTCTGCATTGCCAGTAGGCCTACACAGTGAACAGTTTCGTGAATTCACACGACTTACAAATGTCTGTATTAAAATAAGAAATGAAATCTTAGAATAATAATTAAATATTAATGAAATATTCCGCTTAGCTATTCTAAGAGCTCTTACTATCGAAATTTGTTTCATTGACCGTAGAAAGATCATTCCGACATGACATACACCTACATGTCATGTCATGTCATGTCATGTCGTACTATACTACCTGTTTTAAAAATTAAATGAACCTTAATTCAGTACAGAAACGAGAGAGAGAGAGAGAGAGAGAGAGAGAGAGAGAGAGAGAGCAACAAGGTCATTTGGGGTTAAGGTATAGTAGGCCTACGATTTTATTTCAATAACTGTGTGTATGGGGTTTTAGCAGTGGAAGAAGCGCAGAGAAAACCCTCCAAGTATTTACAAGTATGGGATCAAAAGCATGCCACTTTAATAAAGGGTCAATAACACTCTTGCTGGCTTGACAGCCCCAGAAAATAAAAAATAGCCTTATTCTAAGTACTAGAAGTGTTAGTGTCCTACCTGTTGTGTAAATTATCCATTAAATCCTATTTTACTTGTCCAGAGGGTTCAAAAATATTTTTAAATCCAAGTCACATTTGAAAAGCTTTACGTCAGGCTTTTCAAATCATTTAGTTGAATTTTTCCAATTTTTTAAATTAGGTGTGTTAAGATGAAATTTGTATCATCAATTAATTGGAATATTGTAAAATAGTACAATTTGTTGACCAGAATAAAGATTGGGACATATTATTCAGTTACAACAAGAGTGGAATTGAGCCTTTGATATCTAGCGTAGTGGTTCTCTAAGTGTGCCGCAGAATTTTGAACGGCACACCAAGAAAATGTGAAAAACCACACGATCCCAATTGAGTATTTGCTGGTTTCTACTGATAAGTTCATAGCTGTGTTTTTCTTTATTTAGTTCGAGTCTGACTTGCCATGTTTTTATTTTGCAATATTCAAATATTTGTCATATATATTTAGCCAGGTGTGCCACTAAGTTTTCATGTGTTCCAAGATGTGCCATTGCAAAAAAGGTGGAGAACCACTGATCCAGCGCATGTGTTAAACCATTCGGCCATCCAACCAATTCAAAATTAAAGTAGACATTTTCTTCAATGTTAGGACTGATTGGTGGACAGATTCTAAGTGCCCTAAGATGATTATTTATCAATTGTATGATCAGACCTGGAAATAATGGCTTTAGATGTACCTGACAAAATGTCAGGAACTAATGAAATAGTACCTGACATTTTCATCAAAGTGCCGGGCATGTATTAATAATAACAATAAAAAAGACAAATCAGTGCCGGACAAAATGACAGGCAACAGAGATTTAGTGCCTGACAAAGCCTGAATCTGTGCCTGACATTGTCTGTGACAGGTGTCTTATTTCCAGGTAATATGATGTACCTGTTATAACTTACTTGGGGGGGGGGGGGGGGTCGATGGCCGAATGGTTAGCACGTGTGGCAGTGTATCATAATGTCTGTCATTGAGTCAACTGGCGTGGTTTTAATTCCCCGGTTGTACGTGGCAAGGAGTAGGGAGCCTGTCCAACCTTATGGGTTTTCTCCAGGTCCTCCGGTTTCCTCCCACTGCTAAAGACGCCTACGTGCAAGCGAATGATTGAAATAAAATTGAACCATATGTTAGTCCCGCAATGACCTAGTTTGTGTCGAGTGGATGTTGACCCCCCCCCCCCTCTCTCTCTCTCTCTCTCTCTCTCACTCACTTACTTTGAATAGCTCTCTGTAACTTATCATAAGATCTAAAGGTTTGTTTGGTAATGATGTCATCAGTGCCATAGTGAAAGAAAAATAAAACAATCGGACATTATTTTTTTATAAATCATCGTTTTATTAATTGTATCTATAAATATATGATTTTACAATTATACATCAATTAAAAAACAAAATCAATGGTTTCTTCAAAATATTGGGGTACATATATGGTTAAGTCTACTGTCCACAACTCAAGCAGTCAAGGCTCTCTCAAGTTATAACTTACTTTGAATAGCTTTCTGTAACATATCATATGATCTAAATGATTGTCTGGAAACAACTTTATCCTCTAATCTATGAATACAGTTATATAAAGCTTTATTTAATAAAAACATACTATTAGTTGTACTAGGATTTTCTACACTAGATAGTATATTTAGATGGTTTGTTAAATAGGACCAACCAACTCGATAATCACAATCGGCTAAACCCAGCTGACCTCCAAAACCACCATGTCCAAACTGATACGTCACCTAAAAAAAGGTTTCATTTACAATAATAAAATCCCTATTTAACAAGAAATAACGGCAAAGGCCCCCAAAACCACAATGCCCAAACTGATACGTCACCTAAAAAGGTTATCATTCACAATAAAAAAATTCCCTATTTAACAAGAAATAACTGCAAATGGCCCCCATTAAACCAATCAGTGGTGTGGTGGTCGTGGGGTACTAGGGATGTCTTCCCCCATTCCTGCAAGTTTTTCCTGACTATAGTATGATAAACATGCAGCCTCTAAAGAAACTTTTCAAAGGGCACCAAAGCCGAATTGTCAATGACAAACCAATCTTAAGTAAGTTTCTTTGGCCAAATGAACTATAAACAAGAACACCCAATCTGATTAAAACACAGATCCTATTTCGTTTCGTTTTTATAGTTCAAAATTTTGTTTTACTTGTCTTTACTACACTTGGATCTGGAAGAGTTGTTATTTAACTCATGTTCTGAATGGTGTCAGGGATAAGTCAATGAAACGGTCTGTTACGGCGAGCTTTAGGCATGTTTTGCATGGAACTGTGGGTAATCCACTAGTAACATCAATGCTGATTGGTTAATCAAATGTCTGATGTCATAGGGTCATAAGTCGGTCTTTTGACCCCTGACGTGACATACGGCTATAACTTGTCAGATCTTCATGTAGTGTAGGCCATCGAAAGTATAAAAAAAACAAAACGAAATATAGATTTGTATTTTAATCAGATTGCAAGAACAACATGTTAATCAGCAATCTGATTAAAACATAGATCTATATTTCGTTTTTTTTTTTTTATACTTTCGATGGCCTCTACTACATGACAATCTGACCGGTTGTAGAGAAAGGTCGCGCCAGAGGTCGCACCAGCGGTTTTTGACCCTATGATGTCAGACATTGATTAATCAATCAGCTCTGACGTTTCTAGTGGTTTACCCACAGTTCCATGCATAGCACGCCAAGAAGTTACCGTAACAGATGGTTTCATTGGCTAATCCAGAATGCCATCCAGAATGCAGGTTATATAACAACTCTTCAAGATCCTAGTGCAGTAAAGCAAAGAAAAACGAAAATTTGAACTATAAAAAACGAAATGAAATAGGATCTGTGTTTTAATCAGATTGGCAGATCAGCTAGTTCCAAACTATCTATCTTCTATACTAATATTTGTGACTGTCGTTCGTCTGTCTGTTCGGGGTTGGCGGCTACACTAGGTCTGCCCCGAGTCTGAAATTTGGGGTATAGGGGTAGCTCGGACCGGGGAGTAACATAGGCCAGGTGGCGTTAATCTACCACTTCCAGTTTCGGGGTTATGACCCCCAGGCGAAGCCGGGCATTCTTCTAGTATTAAATAAAACCAACCTTATTTGCCTCTAGAGCTGGTATTACTGTTGCACCTAAGCTGTATATATCTTCCATACCGTAGGTTAAATCTATACCCCAGGATAACGGTTTCTGGAATCGTTGGATCAGACTTTCAGACAGTAAACGTTTACCATTCAATGATCCACCATCCGCTAATATTGAATGAAATTTGGCCATAGCTACTGCAGTTCCAAATCCATGAGTTGATCCACATGGAATATCCATGAAATCTGTGTCATTCATGGTATTGATCTGAAAGTAAACCTATTTTTAAAGCCACACCCTGAAGAGAGAGAGAGAGAGATAGAGGAGAGAGAGATGGGGTTTAACATTCACTAGACACAAACTAGGTCATTTTGGGACTATCATATGGTTCAATTTTATTTCAATAATTTGCTTGCGCGTGGAGATCTTTAGCAGTGGGAGGAAACCAGAGGACCCGGAGAAAACCACGAGGTGGGACAGGTGACCCTACTCCTTGTCACATACAACCTGGGAATCCAAGCCATGCCAGTTGACTCAATGACAGACCTTATGATACAGCGCGCACATGCTAACTATTCGGCCATCCACCACCCCTCCACACTCTGGAAGTAATTTCACCAATATTTTTCAACCAGCTCTTTTAATTGATTTTATAGCATCACTTGATCTTCGAACTCGTTTCAGATTCGTGGATATGAATTGTGAGGATATGGGATAACACTGAATTATTCAAACTTCTAGAATTCTTCGACATGTGATGCTGGTGACCTTTTTCGAATTCTGAATTACTCAATAATACGGATTACTCAAAGCTTTTTTGGCTGAAGTAATAAGGAAATAAATCAGGACATGAAAATGATGTCGGATTTCACAGAATGTCGTAGTATTCAGATGTCGGATGTGACAGAGTCCACTGTATAGATGAAATCTATGAAAATACAGTGCAACTAATCAACCGGTATTATCCCTACAAATGTTCGATTTCTGGTTGCTGACTTACCTACCTGCTAAATTGTGATATAATCTCACCAATGAAATCCCCTGCGATCTCTATCCTGTATTAGGTTCGCAAAATTTAACTGGTTTACACACTAGTGTTTTTTGAAAATATGCATTGAAAAGTCCCACTAGCATTTCATTTCAGTTTTGGGCTTTTGGATCAATGAAGAACCAAACCAAGTTTAGAAATAAATGTCAAGAATTCTCTCACCATATTGGTGCCCGAAGCAGGAATCAATTTCCAGAATATGTAAAAGCATATAAAAAATACTTACATGTTTCCAGTCCCGTGGATTCTTTTGGGTTATTTCAGACACTCTAATATCACCTTTAAACGTGTCCAACATGCTCTCCTTATATTGTACATATGAATTTACAGCAGCTATCCTTGCACAACGATACTGTAGAGGTTTTGGTAGACCAATATATAAATCAAGGCCTGACACGAATAATACATAAACGATATATTATTGATATAACCCAATTCAACATGGCTGTATATTGTTGTCTGTTCACAAACTTCAAGTTATTATTGGATTTTTAAATAACTCATATGAGACATACTTCTTTAATTAAAGTAATCACTCCAAACAATCAAGTTATTTCTACTGTTTGCAATAGCAATCAAACAAACATCCACTTTTATAAATATTGATAATAATAATTTACTATTATTAGTATTATCATAGTAGTGAAGTGATTAATGTCATCTTTTACAACAAAATTAGAATCTGACAACTGCATTAGAGAGCAACCTCAATGAGATGCTCTGCTGTGAGAAAGAGAGAAATAGGATTTAAACTCGACACAAACTAGGTCATTTCGGGACTATAATATGGTTCAATTTTATTTTAATAATTCGCATGCACATAGGTGTCTTTAGCAGTGGGAGGGAACCGGAGGACCAGGAGAAAACCCACTAGGTTGGTCAGGTGAATTGAAACCACACCACTTGACTCAATGACAGACCTTATGATTTCACGTGCACGCATTAAACCACTAGACCCCCCAACCCTCCCTCCTTTGCCATGAGTCAGTGACAGTTGTGCAGTAGCCACATCACTAGAGCTATATTTCAATCCTCTTATTAACCTGCCGTTGAATGAAATCAATTAAACAGGATATTGCCATCAGAAAACTTGAAAATTTTAATATACACGTATGCTTTGTTTCATTTGGACAGTTCAAAATTAAATTTCCTGTTTAGTATCATTTTTATATTGAATTAGATAAAGGGCTGAGGGTCTCTAAAAGGTTTTAATCTGGACCTGATTTATAGGCTTATTGGGCCTTTAAACTCACCAAATGGTTGTGCGATTTCTTCCTCAAAATATTTCGATAAACTTCGGAACTTTGGATCAACTCTTCTCACAATCTGGTCAAGATACAGGGCAAAGGTATAAGGATGATAACCATGGTATTTTCCTGAAAATGTTCCATTAATTAAAAACATTATTTAAGAAATAAGAGGTTTAATGTCCTACTGCTCTGCTCCTGACTGGGCTAATGAAGACGGGCATATGCCATACAGAGTGCTTTTAGGTACATTTGCCTGGGGGGCCTACTCTTATATCATATTTCAACTGCCAAGGGATCTTTTACATGCACGCGAATGTGTACATGGGACTTCAGTTTTTCATCCCATCCAAACGACTAGGCAGCTGTCCTTGTCAAGCCCTCCATCCTGCACCACTGACAAGGACAAACCACATCGGATTCGGATACATGTACTGAATCTAATCCACAACTATTTTAAACATACATTATGCAAGGGCTAAATCTGCCTATTGCAGGTCTTTCTTTAGGCCTGAACTGTTATCTAAATTATTAATTAGACATTAATTAACTTATCCAGACCATAATCAACTCTCGATGTCATCGCTATTCTGTGATGTTTATTGGATTAGGTTCCGATTTCCTGTTCGACTTCCATTCATAATTTAATCATGAAATGGATAATCGAGACTATGTTTTTTATCGTACCGACTTTAGTAATGATGATCGAGGCTAGGGCGAAATTCCAATCGCTAAATTCTTGGTTCAGAGTGGATCAATTTGACTGAAATTTTCAGCTAATTCCCTTTACATTATCTAGTTTTTAACTATTATAGTGAAAACTGCCAGCTCTTTATCTAATCTCCCATAATGTATCTTTAAACAATTTAACATTCAAACACTACAGCTTCTGTGTTAGGCCACATAACAAAATTATTCTGGTTCTCAGATAATCCTGCTTCATTTTAGTCGGTCACAGGAAGTAACTCTATAAAAAAATCTGAATGAACCCAGAAATGTGCCATAGACGGCTAAATCTATTTATTAAGGCCGGCTCAATTTTTGTCAAGGTCATTGAGATGTAAATAAGGTTAGGGAACCTGGTTGTTGGTGAGATTCTAGGTTAGGTCTAGGATAAGCATTGGGGCTATGTCCTAGGTTAAGTTTAAGAATTTGGGGGAGAGGTTAAGTCTCCACATAAGCACTGAGTGACCTAGGGTGATGAAAATTTGGTTTATGATATTTCCTAGTTTTATACAAAAAACAACAAAGAGAGAGAGAGAGAGAAATGGGGTTTAACGTCCACTCGACACAAACTAGGTCATTTCGGGACTAACATATGGTTCAATTTTATTTCCATAATTCGCTTGCGCGTAGGGGTCTTTAGCAGTGGGAGGAAACTGGAGGACACGGAGAAAACCCACGAGGTTGGAAAAAAAAAAAAACAACATGGCATTAGCGCTAGCCCTGTTACATCTCGTGACCTATGACAAAAAATTGAGCTGGCCTTATCATTTAAGATATATATGAGAAGTCATTCAGCCCATGTGATCATTTGAGAAAATATAAACACAAAAACACAAACCTCCCTTCCGCATCAGATTTTTGGTAAGGGTTGTCAGAGATCCAGAATATTTTTTCTGTATGGCCTTACATTTACAGTACAACTGTATGGCCTTATAATTATCGGTACAGTACCGGGTACAACTGAACTTCCTCAAAGATACTCAATAACATAAGAACTGTATGAACCAATAACTACCTACAGTAGTCTGCATTATTGTGATGTCAGAAGTATTTTGATGTCATCTCATGTCATCATGATCAACTTAATATAAGATAAATTTTATTGTACAGAAAGATTGTTTTAGGGCAGTGATTCTAAACCAGTGTGCAATGGCACACAGGTGTGCCGCAAGCTCTTCCTAAGAGTGCCGCGAAATTTTGAACGACACACTAAGAAAATGTGAAAACCACGTGATCTCAATTGAGTATTCACTGGTGTCTACTGATAAGTTCATAGCTGTGTTTTTCTTTATTTAGTTTGAGACATTCTATGTCTAGTCTGTGTCAACGGTTCTATGCCGTCTGACTTACCATGTTTTCATTTTGCAAAATTCAAATATTTTTCATATATATTTAGCCAGGTGTGCCGTTATTTTTTCATGTGTTCCAAGGTGAGGTGTGCCGTTGGCAAAAAAAGGTTGAGAACCACTGTTTTAGGGTAACATAAATATTTGTGAATAAAAAAAACATCAACTTAAAGATACATTATGGAAGATTAGATAAAGAGCTGCAGTTCTCATTATAATAGTCAAAAACTAGATAATGTAAAGGAAATATGCTGAAAATTTCAGACAAATTGCTCCACCATGAACCAAGATAGCCTCGATCATCATTACTAAAGCTGGTACAATAGAAAACATAGTCTTGATTATCCATTTCTGGATTTAATCATCAATGAACTTTGAGCTGCAGATCAGATTTAAATCCAGTGAAAATCTAACACATAAGATGGCATCATTAGTTGATTAAGGTCTTTTCATGTTAATAAATTTCTAATTAATAGTTTATATAGCATTTCAGGCCTAAAGAAAGACCTGCAATAGACATATAAAAATGAATTTTTTAATCATTCACAAATCATTTTTTAAATTTTCAAATAAAGATGAATTATCCAATGATTACCAGGAAGCCAAAGTGGTTTTTGTTCCGCCAGGATATGTCCCAATTTCCGTGGATTATCTTTTAACCAGGCCAAATCAAATGGAGTTTCACAACCAGGTAAACCAGCCTAGAATTACATCAATTGAAACAAAATAAACAAGAGCCCAAGTGGGCTTAATCGTTCATTGCTGGGTTGGGTTCGGCCAGTAGAGTAAATCTGACCAACTGTGGACATTGTCATTTTGGTATCATAAAAAACATAGTCTTGACTATCCATTTTTGGATTTAATCATCAGTGAGTGTTGAGCAGCAGATTGGATTCTAATCCAGTAAAAATACGACTCATAAGATGACATCAAGAGTTGATTATGGTATGGATAAGTTATATAACTTATAAATTAATTGCTTATATAACATTTCAAGCCTAAAGAAAGACCAGAATTAGGAAGATTTAGCTCTTGCATGATATCTGTTTAAGTTAATAATGCTTATACTCTGGTATAAACAAAATAAAACAACATTGCAAATAAACAGTATAACAGTGCCTTATACAGGTCAGAATTCTATGGAATACAATTACTGCTTATTACTGAGCGACGTTTCGACTAGGCTTCTCTAGTCATTATCAGTAATAAGCAGTAATTGTATTCCATAGAATTGTGACCTGTATACTCCAGTTAAATAACTAAATGCAATTGAAACAATATTACTACCTTATTGCTAACAAATTGTTCAAGTGTTATATTTTCCTTTCCATTTTGAGCAAATTCTGGCCAATGTTTACATATTACATCTTCATAATTTAAACACCCTCTGTAAAAATTAAAATTTATATCCATTTTATATATAAATGCTACCTTAAATCAAATTGTGTTCTTTTTTTTATTTTAAATGTAAATATGCTTTCCTTTTTGACAGATATGTTTTCCATTCCAATTAATATGTTAATCAATTTAAACAAGGCAAACCATCAATTACTTCCATCATTCTCCCTCCCTCCCTTTTTCCAGAGTTTTTTTTGTGAAAGAAGAAGGTTTGAATTACATTTTGGGCCAGTTTTGGGGCAGCATTTATTATTTATAGGTGGAAAGAAGGTTGGTTGCATTGATATGTACAGCAGATATCTACGTATTGATTGGCATGCCACTTTCAATTTTTGTATCTCAAAACTTTGATGGCTAACCCTCATACAAACTTTGGAGTTGCTCCATCTCTGGTAGAGAGCATTCAGTCCAATGAAAATTTGGAAAAAGTTATATTAGAGCTAAGAAAAAAGACAGAAATTAAGTTCATTCTAAAAGGGGAAAATTTTTCGTGGGCTGTCTCCAAAGTTACTTCCCTTTAGTGTGTCAAGGGAGCTAATCTTATTAGCCAGACAGTTCACTCACATATAGTTGGAGGCAGACCACCATTAATTTCCCCATTGACTTCATTGTTTATTCTGACCTCTTTGTTCTCCTCCAACTTTTCCCCAAATTTTCGTTGGGCTGAATGCTTTTCACTACAGACAGAGGAACAAATGGTCATGTCTTTGCACTAAAATTTGAATGAGGTTGATCTCCAAAATTTTGAGATACACAAACTTGAAGAAGCATGCTACAAACATGTAACTAGTTGCCATACATATCACTGTAACCAACCTGTTATCCTTCCGCCTCAAAATCATAAATATTTACCAAAACCTGGCAGAAAATGTTAATTCAAACCCTCCTTGTCCATTCTAGACCAAAAAATCAACAAAAATGGGCATGCAAAAGGGGAGAAAAAAGACAGAGAGAATTACTATAAATAACCATGCCAGTTGACTCAATGACAGACCTTTAGATACATCGCACACACACTTACCATTCGGCCATCCAACCCCCCTGCGTGCCACCCTAGGTCATTTCGGGACTAACATGGTTTGATTTTATTTCAATAATTCGCTTGCGCAAAGGGGTCTTTAGCAGTGGGAGGAAACAGGAGGACCCTGATAAAACCCATGAGGTTGGACAGGAGACCCTACTCCTTGTCACGTACAATCCAGGAATCGAAACCATGCCTGTGACTCAATAACAGACCTTAAGATAAAACGTACACACGCTAACCATTCGGCCATCCAACCCATCTGCGTGCCACACTTACCTGCATGTACAGGTATATAGTCTAAATTTTTTGCATCAAATAATCCAACAATAAACCTACTTATCAACTAAATGAGCTATCACTACTGATGACAAACTTTTAGTGGTTGAGTAAAAACATGAAACAGTATCCTTCTTCCACTGACGTTTACACAATGGATCAGCTTCTCCTCCCCATATATTCACCACTAGCTCTCCTTGATAATATGCAGCAAAACTACCACCTTTCTCTAGACCGGTTGCTAGGTTTTCTCTTATAAATAAAAATATTATCATTTTATTAATAACATTTAACTGAAAGCTTTAAACCATGGATTTTTAGAAAATACAGGGTACACCACACTGAGAATGAGATATGAGTCTGCGGGTGTTGTAAGCTCCCAGCCCCTTAGAAGTTAATGTTCTCATATAGTTTTGAAGGGGGGGGGGTATAGTTTGTGGTCGATGATGGAGGGGGGAGGGGTCTTTTTGTCTTGAACTTCGTTTTTAAGGAATTGGTAAGATTGTCAGAAACATCAGGATATTATAGGCCGTCTCTATAGAGTCTAGAAAGCACCATTTAGTCACTTTTTCAAAAATATTCTTGCCCCCGGCGGGGCGTCTGAAAAATTTGATCCTCAGACCTCAGTCCGTCCCTGATGCAAAATTGACCCTTCGATCAATTTCCCGTCAAAAGTCAATACCTAGTACCAGTAACTCACTTTTTTTTTTTTATCAAAATTGAGTTAGGACCAAATTTGTAGTTACTAGGGTATTTGCTTCCTGTTGTTGTACTAGATATTCCAATCTTTTGATTTTGTAAGCAGTTACACCCATGACACAACCTAGCAACTTCCTTCATTTGCTTAGTATGCCACAGAAAAACCTAGTAACTCAATTGTCAAATCAATGGATAACCTGGGGTTTAATATTCATTCATTACGTTTTCCTTTGTTTTCTCAAAATAAGAAAAACGTGAGTTACTAGGTGTTGCCTTTTGACGGGAGCAATGCAGTTTGATCATGTTTTATAAAAGGATTTGATTGCCTGGCTAAACTGAGATCAAATTTCATGTAAATGCCCGTACCTAAATATTTCCTTTACTTCTTCAAATCCAGGTTTTACAAAGCCTCCTGGTAGTAATATTTTGCTCTTTTCTTTCATATTTTTGTTATTTGACGAGTGTTTGTGTCAAAACTCCTTTCTTGTCAATTCGTCATGCTACTTTCGTTTTTTCCGTAACCTTTGCACCCTAAGGGAAGTAACTCCTATCGAAATTTACAACTTTCATAATGATCAAGCCACTAATTATTTCTCTACATCAATGACATGTATATGATCTGGGTTTGTAGCTTATTTTTTTTTTGTAAACATTAAGTGGAGTCTAACCTAAGCAAAAACCCCAACATGTCACAAATATGATCCCAATTTTGAAGTGGGTTACCGTAGCTTGACCTACACAGATTCTAATGATCCAATTGTGGAAATGTTATTTTTCATGATAAATATGGAATACCCCAAATGGACATCTGTATTCTGATCCTTCCAACACAAAATCATTCATATTCACTAAAACCTGGCAGAAAATTAAAATTCAAACCCTTTCTATAAATTCTATATCCAAATATCGTTATACTCCTATGTATGAATAATTAAACAACATACACCCACATTTTGCAAGAGATGGACCAAGAACAAGCTAAAAAATAAATATGATTTTTTCACACAATCATGGAGGGGCCATAAACCAGAATGTTATCGTCTGATATGCATCAATTATCGAAAGGTTCCACGATCTTTAGGATATAAGTTTCATCAAAATCTGATAAAATGTGGACGTATAGAGAGAGAGAAATGGGGATTAATGTCCACTCGACACAAACTAGGTCATGTCAGGACTAACATGTGATTCAATTTTATTTCAATAATTCGCTTGCGCGTAGGGGGTCTTTAGCAGTGGGAGGAAACAGAAGGACTCAGAGAAAACCCACGAGGTTGAGCAGGCGACCCTACACCTTGTCACGTATAACCTGGGAATCGAAACCCACCAGTTGACTCAATGACAGACCTTATGATACAGCACACACGCGCTAACCATTCGACCATCCAACACCCCATGTGCGTTAAAAAATGCCATTTAATAGTTATAAATACATCCATTTTATTATTCTGTCAGTTTACATTATATACATATTACAACTGATATAAAACAAACATAACAATACAATTAACGAGGACAATAATCAGTTACCAAGAACAGTCAGTCAATGACGAAAAGAGATTTGTCCAAATACCATATTGTATAAGCCATTAATAACTATAAACAAATGATTAATTTACATACAGCGAGTTTATCTACTTGCAATAAATCAAGGAAAATGGTGTTTTAGTATTATGAGAAAAACTTGTTAAATATTATCAAAGACAAAGATTGGTAAGAATTCATCAAACTGCAGCTGTAGTTATGTTTGTCGTCCAATTAACATCGCTGTATCACTGGGTAATCATTTCTTGTATTTTATTCTTTGTACAGACAGGCTGAATTAAAACTCTTAAATTATTCTAATAGTGTTTTAAAGCGATAATTGCATTTTTTTTTTTTCAAGTCATATGTTTAAAATATACTAAAATAAAGCCTTAAAATACATGGCATCTATACACACAGTTCTACCTTATTAAAGAATAATACCAATTCCTATAATTCACTTCTGTCAGTTGAGAAATTGGCAAATATATCATTTTCTTTTTAAATCCAATGTTGACTTTTACGGTGTTATTATCACATTTGCAGGTTTAAAAAGTCTTGCTCAACCAGGCATCATTATCCTTATCTGTTTAACCACGGAGGAGTCAATTCTCACTTTCATTGTGTAGACTTAGTCATCCAGTGAAAAGAAATGATACAAATTAAAAACACAGTCGGCGAGTAGAAATTATTTCTAATTTTTACATGAATGTTTTTTAAGCGCTAGAATGATTCCTATGATTGTATAGTAGTGAACTGACAACCTATTAAGTAATTGATATAGAAATAATTATGTTTTGACTTTCTTAGAAAATATGCAACTATCGCTTTAATATCAAAAAGGCCTCAAATTCTTTATACACTCATTACAGTCACTATTAACAGCCCATTATCATCACTTGGAACAAAACTTTCAGCAATAAAAACATATACAATTTTATGTCAAAACCATAAAGTTGTCAGGCAACTCATGTATGTGCACTTCACATTAGCTTTATAAAGATTTATTAAGATATTTAACAAAAAAACATCTACAAGGCAAACCATGTAAAAACAGTATCAAACACACAGAAACAATAAACTATAGATTAAGATTTAAAGGAACTACATCGCTATTCTTTAGCACCTAGAAATTGACACAAATGGGTCGCAACGAATATAATAATGAAATATGATTGTATATAAACTGGTTTACACTCAATCATTTCTGTTTTCACTGTAATTTCTAATCAGTTATGTTTGGCGAAATACGCAAAGAATTTGATTTGACTGGCAGTATTTGGCGTTTGGTTATTCTAGTCTACACTGGTAGTATTCTCCTGTGGGGTATGTTTAGCCTTGTTCATTACAAATGATGCTCAAAAGCATTCTGGAACGCAATTCGTGTGCCAATTTTAAATATCAGATATCAGAAGCCCATCTTTTCACCGTAAGATAACAACATCAATGTTGATTTAAATCGACCAACAAGTCGTGTTTGCAATGTCGAAGACTGTGGGTGATATTGAATTAGCGACTTGGCTCCTTTAAGATATAGATTTTGATCAGTCTTTGCACAATTTTAACATAAAAGAGAAATACAGATTGTCTTTAAATAGGCAATATTCAATATTTCCAGTATCACTAACATTAAAGGTTGCACAATTATCAAAACTTAGCAGTTATAATTCATTTTATTTGAAACAATATTTATATTTAAATATTCTAAACAGATATAATTTCTTATTTTAATCCTGAAAGGAGTTAGAATGATTGCTACTAATGTAAACAGCAAATGGTTATATAACTGTAGGATACAGCTTTGCGATAATGTTGAGGGAATACTTTTCAAAACGTCACCCAAAATATATAGTAGTTGTTTCCCATTAGTATGTGTTATGGCTTATTGATAATATACTGGTTTACATTTCAGCAATCAGAAAATAGTTTTATAACTGTAGGATACAATTTGCGATAACTTTGAGAGAATACTCTTCAAAACGTCTCCCAAGTAGCTGTTTTCTACAAGTATGTGTTATAGTTTATTGATGATAATATACTGGTTTACTTTTCAGCAATTAAGCAGAACTTTCTACATCTATATGTCATTATAGTATACAAAATAAGAATTCTCCTGAACTCACTCAGTTATATAAAAAGCAACTAATAAGCTTTGTGACTGTCATTGTGACCTGTAATTTCTTATATGCACTGCATATTTTAATAGGAGGTCATTCAAATTTCAATTTATAAAATTGAAACATTAAACAAATAAGCTTCAAATACATAAACAAAATTTACAAATATATCTTTTAAAAATTTTAACAAACCAAACATTTATTTTGCTGTATTAATATTTGAAGTCAACGAATTATTTTATTTGTAAAATTTCAGATGACTTGCATGATTAACATATTTGTTCAAGATTTTTAATCCGAATTCATGGTCAATAAAGCATTAATTGTAGTTTCTTTGTTTCCACGGTTAGCTTCTAATACAGATTTAATAACCTCTAAATCCATATTAGGGAACATATCTTTAAACTCTTTTAGGTCGTCATCAGTATATAACGGTCGTTGTTGGACAGGTTGTTGGGGATAGGTCATAGGGACACCTAAAAAAAAAATTTAATAATACATTATCAGATAGAGATGAAAAGAGGGGGTATAACACCAATCAGGAGATTATGTGGCTTCTATACATGTTCATTATTCTGTACTGGCCATACAATTTTATAGTTACATAGTGGAGGTCGACCATAGCAATGTTTGAAAATTGGGTTTTGGTTTGGAAAAAAAAGGTTATTTTTTTCCGGCGTGCAAAATGACTGATGGGTCAGATCTAGTAATGGTGATTTTCCATAGCCCATGGTCCCAACCGGCCTATTCGACCGACGTGGAACCCATGGTATATAGGCTTCTGCCTGTTCTCCAATCAAGTTTCTGTGAATAAATATTGTTAAAAAAAATAAAAAAAGATGACAAAGGTTCTTTACAGCCTACACCATGATTTAATAGCAATCTGATTGAAACACAGACCTGATTTCGTTTTGGTTTTTATAGTTCAAAATTTTGTTTTACTTGTCTTTACTACACTTGGATCTGAAAGAGTTGTTATATAACCCACGTTCTGGTTTAAGTGAGGGATTAGCTATGAAATGGTCTGTTACGGTGAGTTCTTGACGTACGATGCACGGAACTGTGGGTAAACCACTAGCAACGTCAACGCTGATTGATTAATAAATGTTTGACATCATAGGGTCAAAATCCGCTTGCACAACCCCTGACACAACCTTCCACTCAATCTGATTAAAACACAGATCCAATTTCGTTTCGTTTTTATAGTTCAAAATTTCTTTTTACTTGTCTTTACTACACTTGGATCTGGAAGCGTTGTTATTTAACTCGTGTTCTGCTTGAAATGAGGGGTCAGCTAATCAAATGGTTTGTCGAATCGAGCGTTTGACCTTTTTTGCGCGGAACTGTGGGTAGACATTAGCGACAATAGAAATCAAAACAAAGCAAAAGTAGATAAAAAAATACATGGCGGTCGCTAATTGGTTAATCGAATGACTGACATAATCGGGTCAAATGTCGCTTGCTTGGTACCTGACGTCATAGAACGTGAACTCACACTATAACTTGTTAGATCTACATGTAGTGTAGGCCATCGGAAGTATAAAAAACGAAACGAAATATAGATCTATATTTTAATTAGATTGCCTTCCACTATAACCAATCAGATCTTCATGTAGTATTGGCCATTGAAAGTATAAAGAAAAACAAAATGAAATATAGATCTGTATTTTAATCAGATTGGATTTAATACAACTTTATTTTGTTTTCGAAATGTGGTATATCCAAAATCTAACACATAATCTGGTATTTTTTTTACACCTTTAGTTTTACTAAATGAATTATATCAATATCATAGCTTGCAATAAAAAATGACTTTTTTTTTAAAATCAAGATAAAATAAAATAAAAAAAAATATCTTTTAGAATAGTTTTAACTGCAGTCTATGTGTAATATCTTATAATCATGGTTCTTACCAGGTTGAACAACTGGAGGATAAAACATGGGCATCATAACAGGTGTGTTATAAGCAACATTTATGGCTGGTTGCTGTAACTCTGACATCGGCTGTAAAATAACCACAAAATGAGAAATTCAAATGAATCTAAAATAAATATTAGCATTTTATCAGACTCATCACAATGGCTAAATCTATTTGTTAAGGCCAGCTCAATTTTTGTCAAGGTCGTTGAGATGTAAATAAGGTTAGGGGCTAGCGTTAGGGTTGGGTTTAGTGCTAGCATGGACCTTATAATGTATTATAAGGTCCATGGTGCTAGCCATGTTTACATCTCGTGACTTATCACGTAAAATTGAGCTGGCCTTATCATTTAGCACTAACTCATCACTACATATTATAGCATCCATAAAATCTAAAATACTGAATCTCACAATAAACATTAAGATCTTATCATAGTTCATCACACATTTGTCACGTTTCTGGCAAACCGACGAATCTGATATATTTAAGTATTGAGAATTATACATTTGAAATTTGCATTCTGTTGTTATCTATGTGTCCATCAAATAATAACGTTTATGTAAATAGCATTCCATGTCCTAATGTATATGTATGAAATATTAAATCACAAATAAATGTTATTATTTGATGGCTACAGAGATAACAACAGAACGCAAATTTCAAAGGCATAATTCCCGATACATGTATTTAAAATATATCAGATTCGTAGGTTTGCAAGAAACATGACGAATTAAATCATCTATTTATGAGATGTGCAAAATAACACACAAGTTTTGGTTACGTACTGGTCTATTAACAAGTGAATTTAAACAACTTACAGTTAATGACAAACACAGATTGATGGTACCCTCTTTTTCATCGCCTTGTCGACCACTCAATGGAAACCAATCATCAACTGTTTCACCAGACATAATTTGTGTTGGAATGTTAACATGAGCCCATGCTATTCTATCATCCATAGTAAATGATCGCTGCAAGTAAAATATCTAACAAGTTAGTTTACTTAAAATGTTTCAGGTCAAAAATAAAATTGTTAAACATACATTATGCAAGAGCTAAATCTGCCTATTTCAGGTCTATCTTTAGGCCTGAAATGTTATCTCAATTATCAATTAGACATTAATTAACTTATCCAGACCATAATCAACTCTCCATGTCATCGCTAGAAGTAGATTTATTGTGTTCCAAAAGTGACAAACAGCCAGACGCTTAACCTGAGCAGATTTTTAACAAGCAGTTGCCATGCAATATACGCCCACATTTTACAAGAGATGGAAAGAGAACAAGCTATCAGGGGCCACAATAGAGGAAGTTACTGTCCGATATGCACAAATATTGAAAGGAACCAAGATCTTTGGGTTATAAACATACATTTCAAGTTTCATCAAAACCGGATCAAATCTGTGACCTCTTGAGTGTCCACAACCTTGGTTTTACATATTTTTACACTAGCAGCCATTGTGACCTCCATGGTGTCCACAAGCTAAAAACGTGATTTTTTTGTGCAATCAGGGGGCATAATCAATACAGTTACGGTCCGATACATGCCAATATCGACAGAAAACAAGATCTTTTTGAGATAAACCTATACTTCAAGTTTCGTCAAAATTGAAATTAGATAAAAACTGTGACGTGTCAAGTGCCCACAAACATATTCTAGACGGCCGAACAGGGGCGACAACATTATACGTCCACATGAAAATGTGAGCGTATAATAGAAAGATCAAAGAATATGACCTACCTCATCAAATATTTCGATATATAGTGAGTCAACACCAGTTGGTAAATAGCTGAAAACAAGTCAACACATTGATAATATATTTCCCTTTTTTTATTTTACTACATGTATCAGAATATGTGTATAATTATTTTAGCATACTTTAAAATCTGACAAAGACAGAGAAATAGTGCTTTATAATGTCCCAACAACACAAAGAAGGTCATTTTTTGACAAACATATTGTACTTTATATATTTATTTCAATAGATCTTACTACAGCTAGAGATAGAAACCAAGAAGCTTATGATCTAAAGTGCAAATAAGAGAGAGAGAGAGAGAGAGAGAGGGAGAGGGTGGGTTTAACATCCACCAGACACAAACTAGGTCATTTCGGGACTAACATATGGTTCAATTTTATTTCAATAATTCACTTGCCCGTAGGGGTCTTTAGCAGTGGGAGGAAACTGGAGGACCGGAAAAAACCCACGAGTTTGAACAGGTGACCCTACTCCTTGTCACGTACAACCGGAAGTGCAAATGATATTCAGTTTGATTTGACATGTAGTTGGAATGAAACTTACGTCTGCATGGATTTATTCCACCTTGGGTTTTTTGCACCATTGTAAGCAGTAGGTGTCTCAAATACAGTGTGACCTATTCTTATGCGACAATATGGATCCATCTTTGTTATACCATAGTTCTTGACCAATTTTGCCTAAAAATCAAATTTAGAATAAATGATTGATTAAATTGGCAATGTGTCTATTGAGCAATGTCATTTTCTTAAATATATATGAAGAACAGTTCACAGTTCAAAACCAAATTATCAGTACTCTTATAGATCATTCTAACTACTAAGAATTAACACAAAGCTTCCAGGCTTACTTTACTAATTCCTTAATTAAAGAGGGCTTTTTATTTAAACAATATTTTTATTCAGGATATGTGAATGAGATTGGGGAACAGGCTTAGCCTATGTAAAACCCTCTATCTGCAGAGATACTTAATATCTAAAAGGTTTCATAATTGCTTGTTAATCTTAATATTTCAGAATGAATTTCACTGACATACTATAATTATCTATCAGGCATTTAATGGCAGTCCACAAATTTTTCTATTATTTTAACATGCCAACAGTGAGGATGATGTCCCTGCTTGGCCCCTTCATTCCCCCCAAAAATAGAGATATACATGCAGATAAAAATAGAAAGAAAGAAATGGGGTTTAACGTCCACTCGACACAAACAAGGACATTTTGGGACTAACATATGGTTTTATTTAATTTCATTTTCAATAATTTGCTTGCGCGTAGGGGTCTTTAGCAGTGGGAGGAAACCGGAGGACCCGGAGAAAATCCATGAGGTTGGACAGGCAACCTTATTCCTTGTCATGAACAATCGATGATTCGAAACCACGCCAGTTGACTGAATAACAGGCCTTATGATACATCGAGCATGTGCTAACCATTCGGCCATCCACCCCCCCCACCCCCACAAGTGTATTAAAAATTACAAACTCACCTCAACTACAGAAATACTAAGTCTTCCAGCAGCATTAGCTGGTGCCATAGTAAACCCTCCTGCTTGCTGAGCTTGTATAACTTGAGCTATTCTTGCATCTTCCATAACTTGTTGATTCTGGCCTTCTGGTGATGCAGAAACTCGCAAAAAGTCATTTGGCAGATCACCCACCATAACCTTGAGAACATAAAATGTTACAATGTTTAAACATATAGCCTATAAACTTATTAAATATTAAAATTCTGGTCAAGTAATAAAGTCTTTGTTTGACGGTTGTTGAAATTGTTAAAATGTTGGTGTTTTATTTGTTTTTTTTAGAAACCAATGACACATACTGGTAACACAAATTCTGATGATGATTAAGAAGCATTTTAGCTTATATAAGTTATACCATTTACTTAAAGGTACATTATGGGAGATTAGATAAAGAGTTGACAATTCTCACTATAATAGTTAAAAAAATAGATAATGTAAATAGAATATGCTGAAATATCAGTCAAATTGCTTCAACTCTGAACCGAGATATTATTAGGTTTTGAATTTTAGGCTAGTCTTGATTACCCACTTTTATGTTTAATCAGCCTTCAAAAATGTATTCCAATCAGCTAAATATTGCAGGCTAGCGATGACATTGTGAGTTGATTATGGTCTGAATATGTTAATTAATGTCTAATTAAATAATTTAGTTATCATTTCAGGCCTAAAGAAAGACTTGCAATAGGCAGATTTAGCTCTTGCATAATGTATGTTTAATTAAAGATATACGAGTATGTTTCTTCAAGACTAATTGGGTCATCTTGTTTTACCTTCCCAACCTATTTTTATCTGCATATGTATTTCTAATAGCAACAAAATAAATAAAATATCAAATTATAGGCTCAAATTACCTAATTTAAAGATACATTCCCGTGAAAGTATTTATAGGTAGTTATAAATGTCCAAAAACATTTGCTTTCATTACCGTAAACTTCAGTGTTAGTTTTGTAACACGATCGTTTAGCAGTAAAAAGTTGCCCAGTAAAATTGACTGGGGGCCGATTCTTTTTTGACAAGGAAAAGGATTCAATAGGACGGTTCCTGAATGTAGGCCTACAGGGCGAGTGTAATGAGATCTACGTTCAGAGCTGAACTAATCTAGGACCTACTAATATGTTACAAAAGAATTCTACTTTATTTTACTTCAGTTTTATTATGAAGCAATGAGAGATTTAGTATTGGACTGGAGCACCACTAACTGTGACAGTAGATTGAAATCGCCCACCCAGCTCAGCCTCATCAGAATTGACATTTTTAAAGAACTCTGATATATATACGACCATGACTAGAAGGTCATTGTCTGTTGATAGATATCCGATGACTATTTTTATAATGACTGTATTGACTGATACATATTGCATGATTGATCATAAGGTTATTTATAGAGGCCTATTGTGGACGGCACACGTTTGACAGTTCCGTTTTCTCGCAATGAATATAATAACTCACTGACGTCAAGTTACAGTGACAATGCAAAGAATTAATTACAGAGAAACGACAAAAGCGTATGTTGCCCGAAAGAGAACCCCATGTCAGCTCCCATAATAAATCCAATAAATATATTACTTGAGCTCGCCGATCTTCGCTTCTTGTTGTTGACGCCATTTTGGATTCTAAAATAGAAGTGACGTTTCCGAACATTCGGGATACTTCGTACGATGTGAGTCAAAATGTACAGGGACTTGTTGTGAAAGAAAAAAAATGGCAAATACAATAATATTTTACAATAATCAATGTCTAGGTTTACTACGGTTACTGATTTCGAGTCGGCATTGTTTTGTTTTTTTAATGCACCTTCTGAAATGAAGTCGGCAGTGCCTACCCTTCGATTTTGTTGAATTTGAGTTTGTGCATCCAGGGTCAATCCTTAGGTTTGTTTTTACTAGTCCCTGTGACTGAATGCCAGCAGTCAACAACTCAAATAGCAAACGGGGCATTAGGTAAGATTAAATAAAGAGCTAACAGTTCTCGCTATAATAGTTTAATGAAAACAGAATATGCTGAAAATTGCAGTCAAATTGCTTCACTCTGAACCGAGATATTAGCAATTCAATTTTAGGCTAGCCTCGATCGTCATTACTGCCGTTGGTATGATGATAAACAAAGTCTCGATTATCCAGTTTTACGTTAAATCATCCATCTCAAAACATATTCAAATCTACTTAATATCAAAGGCTATACGAAGGCATCGAGAGTTGATTATGGTCTTGATAAGTTAATTAATGTCTAATTAATAATTTAGATAACATTTAAGGCCTAAAGAAAGACCCGCAATAGGCAGATTTAGCTCTTTGTATAATGCGCTTTTAAGTCGTCCACAAGTATCAAAATTCGTTGGTTGAGTCGTCGACAGAACATGGTTTAATTTAATATAGGGACACAAAAAGTATCGATAGTCGTATGTGTCCTGCAATAGACATATTAAGCTCTTGCATAATGCGTGTTTAATTCGTCCACAAATATCAAAACTGGTTGGTTATGAGTCGTCCACACATATAGGGACATATAGAATTCATCGTACTTCTATGTCAGTGAGTGGTGCTTTATCAGCATACCCTCGTGGTTTTCATGTTTGATATGAGTATAAATTTCTTTACGTCATTAATTGGCACACTATCGCAAAGCTAGAGCGGTTGTTCATGAATAACAACAAAATAAATCACTTTATTCAACAAATAATCAATAACAATTACGGCCCACTTAATATTATGGCTAGATCTATTTCTTAAGGCTAACTCAAGATTTCGCCAAGGTCGCTAAGATGTATATAAGCTTAGGGCACGATTGTTGGCGAGATTGTAGGTTAGGGATAGGGCTAGGTCCATAGTTAGGGTCGGGCTTAGAGCTAGCCCTGTTTACATCTCATTGACCTTTGACCAAACTTGAAGTTGATCGACCTTATGAAATAGATCTAACCCTACTCCCCCCCCCCCCCCACACACACACCCCTCCAGTTCATATCTTTCTCAGATATTAAATATTTTACCAGCAACAGTGTCAAACTTCTTCCGCTGCCTAGCCGAAAACCGTTTAACGGTAAATTTGATAATCCCGTAAATCTACAAGCTGGTTGTTCACCAGTCGAGTAGATCCAGTAAGTTGCCGTTGTGAAAATAGCACGTGGCAAATGAAGACGCTCCAACAATTATCGCATTTACCGGTAATTTTGATACTGATATCCCAAACTATTCTCTATAAGCACAGAAATACGAATGGTGCCATTCACTTGTCGATATATTCATTTTGAGATATATATTAATAATAATCATCATTTCTATACACAAGAACAACTTTAGTCACAACTCCATTTGAAATTCACGTCGAATATGAAACTTTCCAATGACGATGCATAACAATAGATCACCTTCATTTCTCAGCCAATCAACGCTGGAAATTTTGTTACCTTATCCAGTTCCATGCCATATAAGGCATTGAATAATACGCGTGTAGTAACCATGGTTAAATTTGGTGCGAAAATTGCACGGACTTCATGGACATGAATAACAAAAATACCTGATAAACGTGGAGTCCCTATGATGCCTTTTGGTGAGTGATTAGTGATAAGCTGCCAATGCAATTGTTAAAATAATTTATATTCAGATTTCATATCAAATCAATTAAATGTACGTCTAAACATTAAAATGGTAACACCAATTATATCTTTGAAAGGGATAGATCTTAAGATACCACCCCAGGATCACCTCTGTAAAAAATGCAATGCAAACAAAACTAAATCTGAACAAAATTGTCTTATGGAAAGCCAAAAAATATGAAGATTTAAGAAAACAATAGCCTATATGAACCTTTTTATTTGAAAATCTATTCAACCCACCTAACCGAGTATCATGAACATAAGTGTCGCAGCCTTTACCTACATCTCTTTTTTTTTTTCTTTTTTTTTTTTTGCCGAGAGCCAACTGAACTGTTAAATATGCATGATAATATTTTATTATCTTTTATGTGCGCACGTTTTGATTTGTATTTTCATATATTATGTACCCTGTGTGTGGGTTTTGTTTTATACTGTTTGGTTATGTGATTTTATACTTTGTACGCTTTAATTGTTTCGTATTTTCATATATGTATCAAGTGTGCAGCTAAGGTTTTATACTGTATTTATGTGCTCTGAATTTATGCCCAGCCCATTTTTTTGTACCCGTCCAAATTTGTGTACCCTTTCCAAATTTTTGTACTTGTATTCAATACTTTGTATATTGTATGCTGTCCTCAAAGGACGTTTCGGTGCAATAAAATTATATTCTATTCTAACCAATACCTTTTGGACGACTTAACTAGAGATTGTGGACGAGTTTGTTTTGGACGAGTTGACTGCCACTCCCTGTGACTTACCTGTTCCTTGCGGTTATCTCCCTTTCATTGTTTGTTTTTTCAACAATAATCCAAATATTTCAGCGATGAGGAGAATATTGTGCACCTATTGGCCATTGTTTGTTTATAACGATATACTTTTGTTATCGCTATTAATGAATTAATCACCTCATTAAATAATACTTACTCTCTTTTGGTGAGCTTTCTTACGTTTGGATAACCATATTAATATTATATTACAATTCATTATAATATCATTGTCATTAATTATGTTTACCTGTCTGCATGCCAGCTAGTATTGAGCTAATCAAATGAAACAGTCTGTTTGTCGTACCTGTAACCTACCTTGTTTGTAACATTATGATGATTATGTGGCACCGTTTGATAAATATTGATAACATGTTTATTGCATCAAAACATCCATAAAGTCTGATCCAAAGTGTATTATAAATTAGAATTCCAGACCATTTGACGGTTAATTAGTTTTTAAGTTCACCAGATCGGGATATGGTTGTAAATTGTGATAGAGATAGGCCTAACCGAAGTACCGGTAGTGTAAATAATCTAGACTAATGCATGAGATTGTAATTGTCGTTACAGCAGATTGACAATTTTGTATGCTAACTAAAATCAATGCAGACATTTTTTATGGGAGGGTAGGCCTATGTGGTAATAATATAGATTAATTTGAAAGATTATACTACCACTTGATAGCCAATTATAAATGGAAATATTGCCCTGCACTTAAGTACTATGAAACATTTTTGTCCACAGCCTTTCGAGAAAGCAAGGAGTATTAAAATGCAGAGCATTTTCTGCTTAGACTTCAATCTGACTGGTCAAAGACTTTGAAAAATAATATAACGCTCTTTCTAATTGAGGTAGAATGTTCAAAATTGGTGTAGGTGTCTACTAGGTGATTGCCTTGACAAGAGTTAGATCATGCACATTTTCCACTAAGGGTAAGCAAAGCTAAGCAATTTGATTGGTTGAGACTTTGGAACACAATAACTTTGGTTTTAATTGGAGGAGAATGTTTAAACTTGATGTAGATGTTCATTAGGCAAATGTCTTGACTGAGTTCAATGCTAACATTTCCCACTTAACCTAAGCAGAGCTAAGCAAGATTGGTTGATGCTTTGGGTCAAGATAACTTTGATTCTAACTGATGTAGAGTGATGAAACTTGGTGCATAGTTTCACTACCAGGTACTTCAAAACCTTGACTGAGTTTGATCATGAGAATTTTATGCTTAGACTAAGGAAAGATAATCAGTTTGATTGCTTGATACTTTTGAAAAAGATAAATGTGCAATTAATTAATATGTCGTTATTTATTTTGGGATTACGGCGGGGGACATCAGCCCCACTGCTGGCTGATTTAATTTCTGATGAAAATAACCAGTATTCCATGCAAATCATATCTTTAACTTTTTGAAGATATCCTAGCAGGATCAGAAATCTATAATTAGACTTTGAGCACATGCATAGTCAACATTGGACATGACTAAGGCTAAATCTATTTGTTAAGGCCAACGCAAATTTTGTCAAGGTTGCTGAGATGTAAATAATTAAGGTTAGGGCACATGATTTTTGGCGAGATTGTAGGTTAGTAGGGTAATCGTTAGGGTTAGGGTTGGGATTAGCACTAGCCCGGTTTACATCATGTGACCTTTGACAAAACTTGAAGTTGGCCTTATCAAATAGATCTAACCACATGACTAAAAATAAGTATGACAAACTCTTCTTTGATAATTTTTATTAGACTATAATACATGGCCTTTGATTTTCAAGCTGTAGTAATTTAAAAATCACATCCGATTTATATAGATTTATAGAACTAACAATGGTCATGCTGTTGCTTGCATCACATTTATGCATGAAATATTCCTCCCCCTCTATGTTTGATAAAGGACAATATTGGTGCCAGTCATTATCACATATGTGATAGAGCTGGTTAAACACATTCCAGATATAATTTTAACACAGAGATCATTGCTACGATAGCTGACTAATACAGGTTTCCTGAGTCGGAAGTGACGAACGCCAAAGGAAAACACGAGCCATCTCTCTATATAACTGACTAATGTGACGAGTGATAACGGATATACGGGCGAATTTCTGCTCACTAATAATTCATTTGAAAACCAAAAGTTGTTGTATGAGATTGTGAGAGGATATCTGACAATTCATAAAAAGAATTGACTGCCACTAGATAAGTGAACACGAAAGAAAAACAGAAAAAGTCCGTGCATTACCATGTTTTTATAAGATATAGAATGAATATAAACAAGGGAATGTACGGACTATTTCTATTTTTCTCGTGTTCTCTTATCTAATAACATTCAATTACTTTATTGAATTGTCAGGTATCTTCTTACAGTCCCATATATCAACTTTTGGTCTTCGAAGTAATTATTAGTGAGCAGAAATTCGGCCGTATATCCGTTATCACTCGTCATATCAGTCAGTTATATAGAGAGATGGCTCGTGTTTTCCTTTGGCGTTCGTCACTTCCGACTCAGGAAACCTGTATTACTCAGCTATCGTAGCAATGATCTCTGTGTTAAAATTATATTTGGAATGTGTTTAACCAGCTGTATCACATATGTGATAATGACTGGCACCAATATTGTCCTATAAGCTATTCTTCATATCATGGCATCACCTTTCACTGCTCTGTGCTCATTATCCCAATCTGGAATTATTTTCTCCTGCATGAACACCCACCCAATAATTTGGCTGGCATACTTATATGTCCACCGTTCCTTGTCAACAAACTGAAGAGTAGATTTCTTTGCTAAATATTAGGTGGGTTGGATGGCCGAATGGTCAGTGCGTGAGCGATGTATCATAAAGTCTGTCATTGAGTCAGTTGGCGTGGTTTTGATTCCCCAGTTGTAAGTGGGTTTTCTCCAGGTCCTCCGGTTTCCTCCCACTACTAAAGCCCCTTACGCGCAAGCGAATTATTGAAATAAAATTGAACCATATGTTAGTCTTGGTTTCGATTCCCCAGTTGTAAGTGGGTTTTCTCCAGTTTCCTCCCACTACTAAAGCCCCCTACACGCAAGCGAAATATTGAAATAAAATTGAACCATATGTTAGTCCCGAAATAACCTAGTTTCTGTCGAGTAGACATTAAACCCCATTTCTCTCTCTCTCTTGCATGGACTGCAAGGCTGCTAAGACATATAATGTATTTTTAACAACATTCAGTAATCGAAATATCTAACAGACTATTAGTTCTTAACTGAAGTCAGTAGCTAAATCTATTTAAGGCCAGCTCAATTTTTGTCAAGGTCGCCGAGATGTAAATAAGGTTAGGGCATGTGATTGTTGGCAAGATTGTAGATTAGGGTTAGGGTAAGCATTGGGGTTAGGTCCAGGGTTAGGGTTAAGGTTGGGATTAGCGCTAGCCCTGTTTACATCTCGTGACCTATGACGAAAAATTGAGCTGGCCTTATCATTTAGCATATTGGGTACTACTAGTGGGAATGTCCATCTGCTATAATCATAATCATAATCATAAAACCATTAGACATACACTGTACATCTAGTAAATGGTATCTATATTAATAATATCAGTAGTTTGTTGTGTGGCCATATTGTAGTGTATAGTTTATCTAATTACCTGATTGATTATTTTAAAGCTGTATGCAGATTGATGGATAAATTAATTAATGGGTGAGAACTGAATATTTTACAATAAACGTTAATATCATGCACATATTTAATCTTTATTCAGAAAGTGTAACATACTCACAGTGTTTTGTTCAGTTAATTGGATCACATGATTTTCAATATCAAAAGGGAGATAGAATTAATTTTAGGGTTCCTTAAGGCTTTTAAAGATCACTAGAGGTATATGTTTGGAGCACTTCAAGATATATTTATCGGCAAATTAAGGGTTTCTTAAGGCTTTTACAGATTGCTAGAGGTTTGAAGCACCTCAAGAAATATTTATCAGCAAATTATGATAAATATTTGATAAATTGTAAAAAGGCAATGAAACAGATTTTTGATACCAATGTAGATATGCACTAATGATTGGATCTATAGTATTCTTTTGTAAGGGGGGGGGGCAAACAATTACACAAGACAAACCCACAGAGAGGACACAATACATCGCCACCACCAACAGCAATCAGGCCCGTAGCTAGCAGGGGGCAAGGGGGCAGCCCAACCAATTTCACTCAGCTTGCCCCCCACCCACCCACCCACCCCGGCTGCTAGCTACAGGCCTGGTATTTGCACATATCAGATGTAGAAGTGGCCAATATTGTATTTTATGAGTGTCTTGAAGTGCTTCAAACAGACAATTTAGAGATCAACCAAAGGTAGGGTGGCCCATGCACCTACAGAAATACAGTCAACCGCTGATAGTTCGAGACTACCACTGAAGCTTGCACATTCGCCGTGTCGAGGCCAATTTCTGACAGTATGATACTATAAATAGCCATGGCACGTGCAATTCTCTACAAATCTATCAACTATTACAGCCGTAAAAAATTTATTGTTGACGATTTTGAATAGCAGTAAAATTAAGCTTCTTGTTTATTACAGCAGATTTAGAAATTACGTTCGTTTCATTTTTTAAATCGCTTTATCATTAACTGTACCGTTAAGAGCGGCATCTTTTGGTTTAGTACAAATACTATCTCTGAAACACTCAGGTTAGACAGGAACATGCTACTAGCAGTAGTTTCATTTTACTTTTACAAGCTTCTTAAAACAATTGTTGAGCTAGCTAACGTGCTCATTTCTTAATTCAATTTCTTGTTCTAGCTTTCTGTTATGTTTCGTAAAAAAGTAGTCTTGATTATCCTGACCTGTCAATCAGCCTTAGAATGGTCGATAGACTGGTTAAGCGACTCTAATTTCAAAACAAGGGCACGTAACCTATCTTTTACTCAAAAGTGTCTGGATGTTGTGGACGACACATGGAACCAGTTTTCAGTCTATTATTTATAGATGATTAATGGTCATAGCTTATTAAGTACAACATGATCGTTAATTTAGTGACTATAATTGTGTGAAACTGATTTGAGGTTTGGCATATATATAAATATTGTGGCGAAATTGTCGAGGTATATGGAGATATTTATTTATGGTGGGTCACCCTACCAAAGGTCAGAAAAGCCATCTGAAGAAGAATGAGAAATTTATATCCTTAAAGATACATTATGGCAGATTAGATAAAGAGCTGGTAGTTCTCACTATAATGTAAAAAAACTAGATAATGTAAAGGGAATTTGCTGAAAATTTCAGTCAAATTGATCCACTCTGAACCAAGATTTTAGCGATAGAATTTTCGCCCTAGCGTCGATCATCATTACTAAAGTCGGTACGATAAAATACATAGTCCCGATTATCCATTTCATGATTAAATCATGAATGAAAGTTAGGCAGCAAATGGGATCCTAATTCAGTAAATATCTCAGGCTAACGTTAACATCGAGAGTTGATTATGGTCTGGATAAGTTAATTAATGGCTAATTAATAATTTAGATAACATTTCAGGCCTAAAGAAAGACCTGCAATAGGCAGATTTAGCTCTTGCATAATGTATGTTTAATACTTTCATTCCCACTTTCACCTAACACTGTTCTATAAAGTTGAGAGAATTCTAATAAATTAATTCTGCATAAATAGATAAGTAAATTATTATCTTAATAGTGCATTTCGAATTGATTTTTTTGATGGACAATTAGAAAGAATGTTCTGGAAATACAGTAATAATTTGTTTATAATGATAATAAATGTCCATTTGTAAAACATTTAGAATCCACAAAGAGTTCTCAAAGAATAATTGTTGTATGAATTGTTTGATTGGTTTCTATAAAGTGTTCAATTCTTTTTTTAGAAAATTCAAAATATTTAAAGGGGCATTATGTAAGATTTGGATAAAGAGCTGGTCGTTCTCTCTATAATATTTCAAAAATAGATAATGGAAAATGAAAATATTGGAAATTTCATTCAAATTACATTATTTTGAGCAGAGTTATCAATGGTTGTAGTTTTAACAAGATTTGTGCATTGATTGTACATTGTAATAACCATACTGGTTATTCGAGTCAACAATTTCCTATAATTACTATTGGAGTTATCGCATGAAGTGATCAATATGAGCCTACTCTAGAGTCAAAAGTTATCATCTTATTGACTTTAACTTTATACACTGTGTTTATGTTCATGAGACCAAGACTATTGATTTTTAACAATCTTCTTTACAGCCAAATCTTGAAAAATCTTGTGGACACTACTTTAGTGACTGAAGTTATTATGCAAGTTATTAAACCAAGAAACCTATTAATTTTTAATAACACATTCTTTAATTAATTTAAACATGAGAAAAAGTCTAGTGATTTTGAACAATTTCCGTTAATTATTTTCAAATCTTGAAAAGTCTTGTGGTCACTACATTAGGGACTGAAATTATTATGCAGTATTTATGTTCATGAAACCAAGAAACCTATCGATTTTCAATAATACATTCTTTATTTAATTTAAACATGAGGCACATAGAGTCTTTCTGAAAGTTAATTTGAACATGAGGCACGTAGAATCTTTCTGAAAGTTAATTTGAGTAGCCGTCACCATTATCAATCGTATATGGTAAACGGTCGACCTTAATACTTAAAGCATGTTATGTATATTTTATTTTTAAAGGAAATGTATTCACATATCTAAGAAAGATAAAACAATTTGAAATGGATAGTCCAAAAAAGAAAAATACCAAGGAGGAAACAGTGAATAACAATAATGAACTTATAGACGATAAAGAAGCTTTTGTGGAAAGATTTGAGATGCTGTACAACAATAAATATCTAAGTGATGTAACCCTTTGTGTTAATGGAGATCGTTATTATGCACACAAGTTTATTTTAATAACTGTCAGTGAAGTTTTTGAGTAAGTAAATAAAATATCAAATGTGCGAAGAAATGCAAGCAGTTTTAGAGGCGTGGATTCCTATATGGGCACAATTTCCCGCATAGCACACTGTATGGCGTATGCCTGTCTTCATTAGGCCAGTTCGGGGCAGAATAGTAGGAAGTTAAACCCCATTTCATTTCATTTCACCTCAACATTGACTGCATCTGTGGAAGTAAAATTTCGATCCTAGACAGATATCATCCCACAAAACAAAATATATGTATGTAGAATACCTGTCACGCTATGAGCACATGAAATAGTGGAATGACTAGACATCTTATGCCCCACCTGAGTCATGGCAATAACTCTCATTATTGTAGGATCTTTTCTTTTACTAGTTCTTGATGGTGCCACAACCATTCATGTGACTTAGGCGGTTTGGGGTGTTTCTGTTAATGTGTTTCCCAATCTCTAAATGCAACTTACAATCACAATTCACGTGAGTCAGGCAGTTTGGGATGATCTTGGGAATAGTAAGGGTTAAAATCATGTCTAAAGCTAGTTTCATACATTACCAGAACACAATCACTGGTTTTATTCTAAAAGCACAACATTTCGACAAGTATCCTCTAATAGTAATTGTTTCTGTTAAAGGGACAATAACACTCTTGCTAGCTTGACAGCTCCAGAAAATAAATAATAGCCTTATTCTAAGTATTAGATGTTTAAGTGTCCTACCTGTTGTGTAAATTATCCATTACATCCGATTTTACTTGTCCAGAGGGTTCGAAAATATTTTAAAATCCAAGTCACATTTGAAAAGGTTTACGTTAGGCTTTTCAACTCATTTAGTTGAATTTTTCCAATTTTTAAAATTAGGTGTGTTAAGATGAAATTTGTATGATCAATTAATTGGAATATTGTAAAATAGTACAATTTGTTGACCAGAATAAAGATTGGGACATATTATTCAGTTACAACTAGAGTGGTATTGAGCCTTTAATGTGTTTCCCAATCGCTAAATACAACTTACAGTCACAATTTTGGGAGTATTATTGAATTATGAAATGATAAACACATTAAATAATGTAGTTATTGACAGATATAAAATTCACCTTTTTCAGAGCTATGCTGCAAAATGCATGGCAAGAATCATGTCAAAATGAAGTTAATCTGTCGGAAGAAGATGCATGTAGAGATGTTTTTGGTTTGTTTTTGAAGTAAGTACCAGTACATGTTTTAAATGTGGACACTTACTATTGCATAGATAGCAATGCTTTCATTAAAGTTTCTATTGAGGTTTTATATCTTCTCGGAGGGGGGGGGGAAGGGCGTGAATGGTTAGTGTGTGCCCGTGCGTTGTATCATAAAGTCTGTCATTGAGTCAACTGGTGTGGTTTTACGTGACAAAGAGTAGGGTCGTCTGTCTAACCTTGTGGGTTTTCTCCGGTTTCCTCTCTCTTACGCGCAAGCGAATTATTGAAACAAAATATTGAGCCATATGTTTGCCCGGTAATGGGCTAGTCACAACCTAGTTTATGGTGTTGAACCCTCTCTCTCTCTTTCTCTCTCTCTCTCTCTCTCGTACATCTTCTCCCAGAATATATTTCTTATTGAGCCATGTTATTGGGGTATTTATTTTGTCTATGTTTTGTTGTGCAGTTCTCAAACATTATTGACCATTATGGCAGGTACTATGACTCTTTCGTTTGCGATGCCAGATTTGAGTAAATTTTAATTTTCATATGAAAGTTTAGGAGTATGTAAAAGATCCTTTGGCAGTTGGAATTCCATAAACATTGGCCTTTTGAGTTTTATTTTTGGCTCAAACTCCTTCTCTAATGTATTGCTGTCACACATAAATTTAGAAAATAAATATATCCCCATGTTAGTCAGTCTCTCCACCAGCTATGTGGTTTTTACTCTGAGAACTTCAATTTTCCACATTAAACAGCAGATTCTTTTACCCACAGGAATTTTATACGCCCACATTTTCGTGTGGACGTATTATGCCATTGCCCCTGTCCGTCCATCCGTCTGTAATTTATTTGTGGACACTCTACAGGTCACAATTTTTATCCAATTTTGACGAAACTTGAAATATAGGTCTAGCTCCCAACGATCTCAGTTCCTTTCGATATTGGCATGTATCGGACCATAACTTCATGGATTATGGTCCATGAATGTACAAAAAATCACATTTTTAGCTTGTGGACACTAGAGGTCACAATTTTGATCCGATTTTGATGAAACTTGAAATGCATGTTTATATCCCAAAGATCTTGGTTCATTTCAATATTCGTGCATATCGGATTGCAACTTTTACATAAGATATATAAGAACTTTTTATTTTTTAGTCGTCAAGAAATGAGACTCTGTTCCTTTCTTTCAAAATATTTTATAGGTTTTAAAACTATATTTTTTTGGGACTTGGTATTTTTCAGATATTTATATTGTGGATCAGTGAATTTAAATACAGATACAACTTTACCTGTCTTACTGTTAGCAGATAAATATAGCGTAAAAACATTACAGAAGTCGTGTGTTGATTACATGTTGACACATATAGTAGCTTCACCAGACACAAATCGTACACTTACATGGTATCAGTACGCTAAAATGACTGGACAAAATGAACTCGTAGAAAAAAGTCAAAAATTCATTCTGTCTAACTTCAATGTTATATTAGACACGCAAGATTGGACTTCATTAACCAAGGCAGAAATCATAGAATTACTCAACAGTTCGGATATGATAGTAAAAAGTGAAATGGATTTATGGTTACATGTAGAAAGCTGGCTGGTAACGGACAGCAATAAAGAAACATTGGCTGCTAATCTGAAAGAAATATTACCCCTTGTCCGTTTTCATATGATATTACCTAAAAACTTATTATTAATTGAAACGTCGGATTTATGTCATGATTATCCAGAGCTCTTCAAAGAACGGTTGAATTCTGCTTACCGACATCATTCGTTATCTGTAGATTGTGAAGAGATGATAAAAAGTAACGAGTCGTATAGAAATTACTACGGAGACGAATACAAAATTTGCTACCCTTTTAAATTGAAAGATTATAAAAGTACCCAAAGAATTGACAGTAAAATATCAGTTAAATGTCGGGTACCTTTAAGATTTATCTCCCCTAGCCACCAGATGTCCGACAACCAATCTATCCCTTTTCAGGTATATTTTTATCCCCAAGGTTTCTTTTCGGTGATTACCTTATATGGTAGTTACATTGGCAGACGTACTGATAAAACATCTCTGCGTGTTTTACATCGTTCACCAATAGAAGTGCCAACGAAAGTCCATGTGACCTTGGTTCTCTACAGTCAGAAGAATTTGTTTAAATATATTTCATTCACTCATACATCAGAACATCTTCTTACAAAAGAACGCAATTTTGAAAGTAAAATAGAAAATGTTATTGATGTGGATCATTTTTCTGAAAATTCTCCCTATTTAATCGATGGAGACTTAGAAGGTAAAATATTTATTAAAATAGAAGATGTTGGAGATCATTTAGTAAAACCAGATGAGAAATAATTAACACTTAAAATACAGATGTGACGTCACTTAGTAAAATCAGTTGAGAAATAGTTAACACTTAAAATACAGATGTGACGTCACTTAGTAAAATCAGTTGAGAAATAGTTAACACTTAAAATACAGATGTGACGTCACTTAGTAAAATCAGTTGAGAAATAGTTAACACTTAAAATAAAGATGTGACGTCATTTAGAAATTTCTGATCAATTTAATACAATTTCTCTTGAATTAAACTGATTAATACAGGCTCTTTTTTCAAGTCTCTAATTTCAGTGTCTCTAAAAGTAACCAATAATTAATATGTAATTTAATATATAATATTTAAAATAACTGTGTATTCCTTAGAAATGCATCCTAAGAATCTCCAGTTCAATTACAGACAGTAAATGCCATTGAAACAATAATATATAAGATTACCTCAAAACAGGAAATATAGAGCTATTATAAGAAAGCATAATATAATGGACAGTTTTCGGCCATTATCCATCCCTTAAAATATAGATGTGACATCATCCTTTGATGTTGGCGTACTAATATGTGCCAATCGTGCAGTATTTATACTGGATGCGAGTATCAATATATTACTTAATGGCTAGCTCTTGATCATTGAAGATCCAAACTTTATAGAAATCTTAACTATACATATACCATATTTATCAAGTATGTATTCATCACCCATAATATAGTAAAAGTTGTTCTTAATCATCTGTTTATGGCTTTTTCATCAAAGGATACATTAGTGAATTTAGGATGATTTGGTCCTATCAGATGATAAATGTTCTGTTTACCAGTTTGTTGCTATGTATATATAAATGATAGATTTAGATATTGATACCTATATTTTTATTATCTAGGAACATGTGTCAAATTGCATTTATCAAAATTGACTTACAAAGTCTCTTGCTTTTGTACAGAAATACTTGGCACATTTTAATGTGGTGACACCGTGCACTACACAATTAAATGTTTTGTATTTTATTCATATTATTTAAAATTTAGTCATTGATACCTTAATGATGTTATTATTTATTTACATTATAAGTGGGACCAGAATCCTATAATACATAACATCTATGATGATATATTTTGTGATCCCCTTTTATGTGGGAGTATATTGTCATCACCCTTTTATGCCCCCCTTCATCTGTCTGTCTATGCAATACATGTACATTTCAGAGAGTTTTTGAGATACTTTTTTTCAAACTTGATGGAAAACCTGAAATGCAGAACTACTCATCAATTATTGCCCGTCACTGAAACATTGTAAATGCCCAATGATTTTGAGATTTTGTTTGGCAAGCTTGTAATTTTATTGATTAACTTGTTGTGATTGTTTAGCTGGTTTTAAGAAGGAACTGTTTATGAAAAACATCTTTGATCCAGAATCTTAAAACTTTGCACATAGTTTCTTATTGATGTATTTAATACATTAAAACAACAAAAGTTTAATTATTAAAATTTTGAGTAAATTCTTAACTTAAGTTTAAGAATGTTTTGTGAAATCGGGGCTAGGACCTTTTTTTTTTAAAACTGAGTCACAGAACCAGTATATATTACTTAAATAATTAAAGATACATTATGGGAGATTAGATAAAGAGCTGGTAGTTAGTTCACACTAGAATAGTTAAAAACTAGATAATGTAAATGGAATTTGTTGAAAGTTTCAGTCAAATTGATCCACTATGAACCAAGATTTTAGCAATTGAATTTTCAGCCTAGCCTTGCCCTGCATTGGCCGAGAAAGTTCATCCAGATTTTCCGGCGTGGTTCTCCCTTGTCAGTGATGCAGGACGGAGGGGCTGACAAGGAAAGCTGTCTAGTCGTTCGGATGGGACGAAAAACCGAGGTCCCGTGTACACATTGGCGTGCACGTAAAAGATCCCTTGGCAGTTGGAATTCGATATAAGAGTAGGCCGTAGTGCCGCTGTCCGGGCAAAATTTCCCTCATAGCACACTGTATGGCGTATGCCTGTCTTCATTAGCCCAGGTTAGGAGCAGAACAGTAGGACGTTAAACCCCATTTCATTTCATTTCAGCCTAGCCTTGATCATCGAGAGTTGATTATGGCCTCGATAAGATATTTAATGTCTGATTAATAGTATATATAACATTTCAGGCCTAAAGAAAGGCCTTCAATAGGCAGATATAGCTCTTGCATAATGTATGTTTAATATATCATATGGATTATAATCCTCTCTCCTCTTTAGTATATATTATTGTCTTAGGTGTCATATTCACTTGTTTATTACTTATATGTTATGTATGTGGGAATTTTTAGCAATTAATATAATGTATGGCTTTTATTTATATAATTTATTTATATCATGTGTACAGAAATGAATTTAATATTTATTTATTTATTGACCGCTTTGTCTTTCTATTGTAAATTGCATTTAATAAATCGATGGAAATCAGACCCAGTTTCTTCCATAGGATAAATAATTCTAGAAAAATGGTTGTCATAAACATTATGAATCTTGATGGATATTTTTTTTAACATTTATTTTTTACACACCCACATTTGAATTTTTGTTGTATGTTGTCATCACCTACGTCCTTCCATCTTTCGTCTAAACTTATCCGATTGACTTGAAATTTTTACACAGTGTTTATGTTCATGAGATGAAAAGGCCTATTGATCAACTTAAAAAATCTTGGTGACGCTCTAGAGGCTAAAGTTTGTACCTGATTGAATTGGAATTTATAAACAGGACTTAGGGTTGTGACAGGAAAAATCCTATTGATTTTCAATAACTCAAACAGCTAATGTTATCGTCTGATTACTAGTGGGTACATAATAAATGTAAGCCCTTTGAAGAACAGGAAGCCAATCAAATTTTAATTACGTCTGATAATTACTGAATAGGTTTTTTAATTTTGGTCAGTTTTTAGTGTATAAATGCTCCTATTATCTTGAAACATATAATTGTGCAACAACTTTTTGAGTATGTACGACTTTGCTGCTGTGGGTGTTTGTTTCGTTGCCTAGCAACCTATCTTTTGAAAATTTATATATTTTAATGAATGATGAAGGTGCTGTTAATGTTATTGTATATTATATTCCATTCATAATATAAACTGAAGTTATCTATGTTACTACCTGGTCATGGTTATCTAGATCCGATATTATATTATACAATGCTTACTAAAATAAAAGATATAAATATATTATATTATACAATGCTTACTAAAATAAAGGAAATTAATACAAACATGTAATATTTCTTGTATGATTAAGGAGAATGCTAGATCCGCGACGGTCCTGCACATTTTAGAACATATGATGTCATATGTAGACAGTGGGTATGGGTAAGGGTTAGGACCTGCAGATTTTGTCGAAGTCTGGAGATGTAAACAGGGCTAGTGCTAACCCTAACCCTAGACCAAGACTTACCCTTACCCTATCGCAAACGCACAATCCACATATGTCATGTGCAGGACCTTCACCTATCTAGCGTTCTCCTATGATTAAAGATTCCTAGTGAATTTTCACAATTTCTGTTTATTCGTTCTAGAGTTATTGTCCTTTGTCACATTGTAGAAACATGTGCATGCTCTTGGAACAAAAGTTATCATCCAATCTGCTTGAAGCCAGGTGGTCTATTTTGTTTTTAACTATTTCTTCTAGAGTTAAGGGCCTTGCTGACTCTGAAAAACTGAATTACTGCCCTTGATTATGTCATAGAATCTTGTCAAAATGCCATTAATATACAGTATAAAGATTTTACTTTTTATTTACCAAAATGTGACAGTCTTTATCAACTTCTCGAATGAATTAGCCGTTGTGGCAACTTGGTTGTTGTGGTGTATGGTTTATTGTTGTTGCCTGGCAACCTATTAAGTTGTAAATATTGTGTAAAAGTAAGATGTTCCAGCTATAAAACATCACTGTTGATGGAAATTTAGTTATCTATTTTGGAAAGAAGTTTGTTTCATCCCTTTCTCTTCATTTATTACAAGTAATACCATGCTTTAAAATACAGATGTGATGTTGGGAGACTGGGAATATAGTTTTAACTGGGGTACTTTCACCGCCAGCAAAACCTGGAATATAGTTTTTATCGGTCAGCTTAACCACATATATAAAGAAAGCTACTGGACCATTAAGGGAAAGAGAAATGGGGTTTAGCATCCACTCAACACAAACTAGGTCATTTTGGGACTAACATATGGTTCAATTTTATTTCAATAAATCTCTTGGTTATTGGGGTTACTAGCAGTGGGAGGAAACTGGAGGACCCTGAGAAAAACCACGAGGTTGGACAGGCGACCCTACTCCTTGACTCAATGACAGACCTTATGATACAACGCACGCACGCTAACCTTTCGGCCATCCAACGCCCCCTTATGGGTGTCTGAAGAAGAGGGTAAATGTTTAATGGTCTTTCAAAACATTCTCAGCACTTTTCTAGGTTCTTAAGAACAATGTCTTTGAAGCATTTAAGAAAAAAAACATTGAGTTTAATAGAAAATCAGACACCAAAATCCATTAACAAAATAAAATAGCATTTCCACTTCTCGCAACATAATGATTTACTGTTTACACAATCTCAAAGGTTTATAGCACACAGAGTATTTATTGCACAGTTAACTTATTACACATCAAATTTCTCTTCACATATTGTTTGACCATGTTCTTCATATTGTTGTCTTGTGACCACCATCTTTTTCTGGAAATTTGGATCTTTAGATAAAAGACATCCGCCTTCCCAAGCATAAGTTGAAGGGCTGAAAAAAAATATCGCAAGGATTAATATTAATAAGTTTGACCAGCCTCTTATCTGCCAGTGTCTATGTTTAAATTAATAACGAGAGAGAGAGATGGGGTTTAATCGCCACTCGACACAAACTAGATCATTTTAGGACTAACATATATTTCAATAATTCACTTGCACGTACGACCGGGGAATCGAAACCACGCCAGTTGACTCAACGACAGACCTTATGATACAGCACGCACATGCTAATCATTCGGCCATCCAACCCCCAAAATTAATAATAATATAACCTTTAACACGTATATGTACTTTAAAACACAAATTACAACAGCAGCATTTCATTGAATGGGCGTCCTTGCTAGAGATAAAGGGACATAATTTATAGGCGAGGCCGTCCCACGTGACAACGTGACCTCATCGTTTACCTTATAGCACAGTTTTCCTGTACATTCATTACGAACTCGTGTGTTGACAAACGTTAGTTTTTGTCGTTAATATGGAATTTAATACCATCGATCAGGTCACATGGAACTGAGTTTTTACAAGCGACACCAGGTAGAAATTCCTTCAGCGAGGACGCCCAGTGGATTTAACTTTTATCTCTAGAACAAACATACATACCTATCAGGAACTGTAACATTTACATCAATATCAGCATCAGTTAAACTACGAATATCTTTATATCTACAAATATACATATACACCAGAGGGATCTTAATCGTTCGATTACAGTCAGCTTAAATGAGCTAAAACGCTAATATTTTGGACCTAGAAATTGGCACAAATGGGTCGCAACACATATAATAATGTAATATGAATTTATATAAACTGTTACACATTCAATCGTGTCCGTTTTACTGGGAATTGTCATCAGTTATGTTCGGCGAAATATGCCAGAAGTCTCAACCGCAAGCAAGTTTCTAGCGTCTGGTTATTCCAGTCAACACCGATATTATTTATTGCGCATGCTCTCCAAATAAGAACATGAATATCACCGTTTTGACATGACTTGTGGAATATGTCTAACTTCATTCTTTGAGCACCTTGTTACAAATGGCGCTGAAACGCATTATGGTACACGATTCATGTACCAATGGTAAAATGTTCATTTTGTCTTAAATATTGGATATCAGAAGCCCATTTTTTCCAGGTAAGATCACAACACCATTGCTGATTTAAATTGCAAAAAAAATCGTGTTTTTAATGTCGAAGATTTTGGATGATATTGAGTTACGGACTTAGCTACTTTAAGCTTCTTCAAGTTTGAAAAAGTTGAACTGGTCACTATGACATCATAATTACAACAGGTTAATTATTACTTGTTGATTGAGAGAGAGAGAGAGAGAGAGAGAGAAATGGGGTTTAACATCCACTCGACACAAACTAGGTCATTTCGGGGCTAACACATGGTTCAATTTTATTTCTATAATTCGCGTATGGATCTTTAGCAGAGAAAACCCATGAGGTTGGACAGGCGTGTTGATTAAGAAGTCAATCAACTAGCTTGTCAGCTACAATAACAATCATACAGACCCCGGGACTGTACAGCGCAGTGGACGCTTAGAGCTAGCCCCCGGATCCATTCACTTAATTTGATATGTACGTTTGTTTGTGATTTCTGCGTAATGTGCCTTGTCCGTAGATTTGTTTTGTGTAATTAAGTGTGGTGCAGTCCCCCTGCACTTACTATTAGTGAGATCGGCCATGTTGTTCATAATCTGATGAATTAGCATGTACAAATATATATATCTAATCCTTCTAAAATATACATGGACGAATATAGACTAGGATGGAAAATGCACAAAAAAGAGCTCAATTTTATTGATAACTGAATAGCTATAATAATAATAATACTTACAATCTGTCTTTAAAACCTGGTAAATGACAGTTTCCACCTGTTGCAATAATATTCCCTAATAAATGAGGTCTCATCTCTGAAATATTAAATAATTATATATAATACAAATCAACAACTAGGTGGAGGTTGTGGTCTAAGGGGAGATAATATTGTGTTAGGGACTTTAATGCAGAGTTACCTCCCCATTAAAACACTAGACAGCCATTGGGAGAAAAATACAACCATGATAATACAGTTATATAACTAAAATATAAGATACATGAAATCTTTATGAAATAGGGTGCAATGTCCTACTGTTCTGCTCTGACTGGGCTAATGAAGACATGTATATGCCATACAGTGTGCTTTGAGGGAAATTTTGCCTGGGCAGCAGCACTATGACCTACTCTTATATTGAATTCCAACTGTCAAGGGATCTTTTACGTGCACGCCAATGTGTACACGGGACCTCGGTTTTTCATACCATCCAAACGACTAGACAACTGTCCTTGTCAGGCCCTCCATCCTGCTTCACTGACAAGGGTTAACAATGCTGGAAAATTTGGATGAACTTTCTCGGCCAATGTAGGGATCGAACACCCGACCCCCAGCGAGCCAGCGTCTTACCCATTTAGCCATGGTGAGTCTAAACCAAAATATAAGATATTAATACCTTCATCTAATGATTGAAGTGAATGTAAAACAGCTTCACATATTCCCATTTCATTTATACCCACATCTGATGGTTGGAATAATATCTCAGGTACAGCAAATCTTTCATTATTCATACGAATAATCTACAATTAAATCATTAATTCTATACTGGCATTAAAGCAAATTTATCTTTAAATATAAACAAAATTCTGAATAGTAAGTGAGGAAATCAGATCATACCCTCTATCTCCATCATCACCTTTAATACACCTTTAGAATAGGCTAAATCTATTTGTTGAGGCCAGCTCAATTTTTGTCAAGGTCGTTGAGATGTAAATAAGGTTAGGGCATGTGATTGTTGCTTGATTGTAGGTTAGGGTAAGCATTGGGGCTAGGTCCAGAGTTAGGTTTAGGGTTGGGGTTGGGATTAGTGCTAGCCCTGTTTACAACTTGTGACCTATGACAAAAAAATGAGCTGGCCTTATCAATTAGCACCTACCCCTTAGAAAAGGGTTGATGGGAACTATCGTTCCAAATCCCTATTTCACACACCGATTTTGTTTGATTAGTGTTGGGATTAGCGCTAGCCCTGTTTACATCTCATGACCTATGACAAAAAATTGAGCTGGCCTTATCAATTAGCATCAACCCCTTAGAAAAGGGTTGGTGGGAACTATCTTTCCAAATCCCTATTTCACACACCGATTTTGTTTGATCTGTATGTGCCTAAAATATTGGTCTGGATTGGCAAAAGGTCGACCGCTAATATGTCCAATCGGACATCAAGATATTGCGAAGCAGACTCAAAATTTTAAATCATTCAAGGAGATTACTGAAAAACAAATAATACCTGAAATTTGGGCAACTAAGCATGGAATTTAACTTAAAATCATTCAAGGAGATTATTGAAAAGCAAATAATACCTGTTCACTGCCCTGAGATTTTCCTGTTGTTTCTTCGATTGGCCTTATATAACCTCTTTTAATGTGGGTATAATCAGGTAAAACATAATCACGTGCTATTGTATTTTCTTTACCTCTTTTTCTACAATATAAAACATGAAATATAAAAAAAAACTGATCATTACCAGGTATATTCTTTAAACATGCATTATATAAGAGCTAATTCTGTCTATTGCAGGTATTTATTCTGACTTCAATTGTTGTATAAACTATTACTTAAAGATACATTATGGGAGATCCGATAAAGAGCTGAAAGTTCTCACTATAATAGTTAAAAACTAGATAATGTAAAGGGAATTTGCTGAAAATTTCAGTCAAATTGATCCACTCTGAACCGAGAATTTAGTGATTGAATTTTGGGCCTAGCCTCGATCATCATAAAAAACATAGTCTCGATTATCCATTTTTTGATTTAATCATAAATGAGCATTGAGCAGCAGATCGGATTATAATCCAATAAATATTGCAGGCTAACAATGCCATCAAGAGTTGATTATGGTCTGGATAGGTTAATTAATGCCTATTTAATAATTTAGATAACATTTCAGGCCTAAAGAAAGACCTGCAATAGGCACCCTTAGCTCTTGCATAATGTATGTTTAAACATATTCACATTCATAATGGATAATTGAGTCTTAAGTCTTGTTTGTCTAGTACCATTGTTACACATAATAAACAATCAACACTACATCCTAAAACACTCATAACTTCGCTCAGAATATAAAGTAATTTGAAAGAAATTTTCAATATATTCATTTTTCATTATCTATTTTCCAACTATTAAACAAAGAACAGCAAGCTCTTTATCTAATTTTTAACTAATGTATCTTTAATGAAAGTCTGGCTAGATATTCATAACTCCCAGTGGAATTAATTAACTGATTGTTAGAACCAATTATAAACCATCAGATTACATTTGCATAACTCCCAGTGGAAGTAATTAACCATTTAAACTTGATATTAATGAGTATGTTAGTCAATCAATGCAATGTAATCACTCTTTTACAAACAACATCAATATTCTGTGGTTTATTACTGACAAGAGAGAGAGAGAGAGAGAGAGAGAGAGAGCATTTCAAGACTAACATACGGTTCAACTTTATTCAGGACTAACATACCGTTCAACTTTATTCAGGACTAACATACAGTTCAACTTTATTTAAATAAATCGGCTACATATAGGGATATTTAACAGTGAGAGGAAAGTAGAGAACCCTGAAAAAAAACCCATAAGGTTGGACAGACGACCCTACTCCTCGTCACATACAACTGGGGAATCAAAACCACATCACTAGATTTAATGACGCACACATGTTAAACCATACTGCCAGCCAAACCCCCTAAAGTAATTATTGTTACACTAACTTAGCTATTTTCATGTCTTCCATAAAATCTGTGGAAACATAAGAAACATCTTCTTTAACTTGATTCACTACATAAGTCTCATCCATAACCATCAGCTGTCTAAAAAAAACATATTATGCTGGAATAAACGTTAGAGTTAGACCATACACAAGCTACATGTACTTTACTAAATATAGCTTTGCCTGGCAACAAAAACATATGCACCAACTGCATTGTGACAGGTGGTTGTTAACTTTTAGCTTCAGGGGCAATAACTATGCATAAAATTGATGGACAGCTCTGAATTTCAGTAAGGTTTCTCCTTAGGACTGATCTAGCAATGGCAGCAAAATTGAAAAAATAATCTCAAAAACTCTGACCTGTCAAGTGTTTACAAGGTTTCGATGATAGGGGCAGTAACTCTGTGAAATATCACCATGCGATATTTCATTGGCTAAGCTAAGCCATCAATCAAATAACTATACTACATCTTTAAATACATGTAAAGCCAAAACAAACAGAGCATGAACTATTTAAAGGGGTCATTTTGATATTATAAATATGACAACTTAATATCATAAGAGAATATATCCAAAGTACAGGGCCCTTATTCACAAAAACTTAAACTAAGTTACAACCGAAATTTTAAGAAATACTGCAACTTCATTGGATATATGCAAATTGATTTTACTGGTCAGCCAATCGAATTGCAGTATTTCTTAAAATTTCGATTGTATCTTAGTTTAAGTTTTCGTGAATAAGGGCCCAGATTTCTAGTTTAAAATATTTCAATAACAATACAACTCTTGAAGTGATACCTATATATATGTCATATCTTCTGTACAGTTTGTCTATGTGAAATCTACAAAATTTTACATGGCTAGAATTGGTTGAATTACATAATGTTATTTTTCTGTCAGTGATTATTTCTAAAATCCTGCTAATGTTTTCTGAATATGTATTAGCAGTTTAAAATTTGGCAATGCAGACATGTTGTTCTTCTTCTTAGTGTTCAATGTCCGCTTTCACCGAAGGTGATATCGCAGACAAGTTGTCTTAGTTTCAATTCATTAAAATTATCTCAGCTCATGTGCAAGGGTCTTTCCTGTGGGAGGAAACCGGAGTACCCGAAGTAAACTCACAAGGTTGAGAAGGCGCCCCTATCTCCAAGTTACATACGCTCACACCACAACCGCAAGCCAGAGGTAACCGGTCAGCTAGAGGTCGAAGCACGGCACTCTAGACCACTAGGCCATCCCAACCCTCAAATGCAAACATGCTGTCATGTACAAATTTTATACTGTTGTACACTGGTGACCTGATGAACAGAGCTAACTTTTGTGTCCATTTAACCCCCGTCCTAGACGATTTCAATAAAAATAAAAGTAATGTACTTTATTAAATTGAGAATTTTGTGAAAATCTTCTATTTATAATTACAGAATATAGTACAGTAGTATCATTATTACTAAATTCTAAGTTCTTTGTTATGAAACTCAACATTCAGAAATCTTTTCTTACTTAAAGTTGGCATTAATCCAAACTATTCATTAATCCCCTTGGATTAGTCTTGCTTTAGTTACACATGAAGGAGGAATTATGTGACAACAAAGTGTGGATATTATTATGTCTAATATGTTATTAGAGTGATTGAGTTCCCAATATATTACATGTTATATTCTTAAAACAGTTTTATTTTTTATCAAGAATTATCAAATATTTTATGTGGTGATATGCCTACAGTTTAATAAATTAATGACCAGGGATCAATGTTTAGTTTTTCTACAAATCAAAGAGACTAAACCATAAAAATAAAAAAGAATCTTTTGGATTAGGTTTGACGGTTTGAAGAAAACCTGATAACCTTGAAAGAAAAACAGCTTCAGACTTTGCAATATTTGTATGAAAAAAAAACATTCTTCAAAGGCGTCGTCACGGGCAAGGCCGTTGGTAATCCAGGAATTTGAAAGTAGTTCCAATGGCGGACTTCGTCATACAGTCAAGGCTAGATGTAGGGTACTGGAATCTGCCGAGGTTTGGGAGTAGAAATCTCGCGAGACGCGTCAAACTATGAAATGAATACGTGACAAATTCCACACATCTAATGTCCAAGAAAAGATTCTATTTTGATGGCATATTCTCAGATTTATGATCATATTTTGAATGGGGTTTATGTTTTTAAATAAAGAAATAAGTACACTAGGCAATGTTGACAAATATGTCAATTGGAATAGTGTAAGTACTTAATTGTTTTAGACGATAGCGAGTCGAATGCGATTATTTAGCAGAAATCCCATCACTGGTTTGACCAATTATTCAAATGTTGAAATATAGTCACATGTTTGATGTGGGTCATTCCATGTCATATTACCAAATGGAGTAAACCGTACCCTCATTAATTTTGCTGAACTTAACGATAAATGCATGCAGTTTAAAGTGCAAAGACACTCATATTTACATGCTTGACTTTAATTTACAAATCATACAGATTAAAAAATAAAATACCTCCATTGGTTTGACACTTTGCAGAAAATATTTAAGATCAAGTAGAACCACAAGGTCCAGAGAGAGAGAGAGAGAGAGTTTTTTTAAAATCCACTGACACAAACTAGGTCATTTCAGGACTAACATATGGTTCAATTTTATTTCAATAATTCGACTGCGCATAGAGGGCTTTAGCAGTGGGACAGACCCAGAAAAAAAACACGAAGTTGGGCAGGTGACTCTAATCCTTGTGAAGTACAACTGGAGAATCAAAACCACCTTGTGATAAAACGGTCATCCACCACAAGGTCAAATTCAAGGTCAAAAGGTAATCACTCTTCTGAACACCCCCATGTCAAAAATAATGAATTACCGTTCAAGATATATCCATATCAGAAATTTTTACCAATCGGTTAATAAGCTATATATGTAAAATTAGAATTTGGGCCAAAATTGAATGCATCATATCTCAGGAATTGTTAGATCTAATGTATCAAATTAAAAGTTGGAATATCAACAGCAAAAATAAGCATATAAACCAAATTTCTGTAAAATTGGAATGGGGCATGGTTTACTTTTTCCATTTTTGGGGTGATTGGGAGGGAGAGAGAAATGGGGTTTAACGTCCACTCGACACAAACTAGGTTTTTTCGGGACCAACCCATTTTATTTCAATAATTCGCTTGCGCATTGGACCCAGAGAAAACCCACGAGGTTGGATTGGGTGATGGACAAAGTATGAATTATTGCTGAACATCTGAGACAATTTATTCATTTTCCAATGAGAAAATTAAACATGTCACTTTTAAAATCTTGATTTTGAATGAAAGTCATTGAAAGCAATCTGATTAAAATACAGATCTATATTTCGTTTCGTTTTTTTATACTTTCGAAGGAAATGAAATGAAATGAAATGAAATGGGGTTTAACGTCCTACTGTTCTGCTCCTAACCCGGGCTAATGAAGACGGGCATACGCCATACAGTGTGCTATGAGGGAAATTTTGCCCGGGCAGCGGCACTATCGCCTACTCTTATATCGAATTCCAACTGTCAAGGGATCTTTTACGTGCATTCCAATGTATACACGGGACCTCGGTTTTTCCGTCTCATCCGAAGGACTAGACAGCTGTCCTTGTCAGGCCCTCCGTCCTGCATCACTGACAAGGGGGAACCACGCCGGAAAATCTGGATAAACTTTCTCGGCCAATGCAGGGATCGAACACCCGCCCTCCTGGCTAGCGAGCCAGCGCCTTACCCACTTAGCCACGTGGTCCCCTACTTTCGAAGGCCTACACTACATGAAGATCTGACCAGAAGTAGTGGGAGGTTGCATCAGGGGTTGTACGAGCTTCTTTTGACCGTATGACGTCCGACATTGATTAATCAATCAGCGTTGATGTTTCGAGTGGTTTACCCACAGTTCCGTGCATCGCACGCCAAGAACTTGTCGTAACAGATCGTTTCATTGGCTAATCCCTCCCTTCAACCAGAACGCCGGTAATATAACAACTCTTCCAAATCCTAGTGTAGTGAAGACAAGTAAAACGAAATTATGAACTATAACAAGAGCATCGCTAACGCAGCAATATACGTCCACATTCCTGTTTTGTTTGATATGGTCCAGTTTGCATTGAGGGTCTGTGAAATAAAACTGGGTTGTAGGACTGCTATCAGTTTAACACTTCGTTCACATTAACAGAACACAATTTTTATTTTAAAACAATCGATGTCTTTATTCCAAAAAAATGACGTTTCGAATAGGTATGCAAAGTTTCAAAAGAATCTGTTAAGAATTGCGGTCTGTAGGCAAAACACAAGACACACAAACATTAGGTGTGGCTCTGTCCCAAGGGGTCGAGCATGCACCAAAAATAATAATAGAGGTCGGCCTTAGGATTAAGGAATAAGTATAAAAAGTAGCCTTAGGCTATAAGGAATAAGTATAAAAAAGTTTTCAAGATGATCGATTAAGAAATGCGGTCTGCAAGTGACACACAGACATAAAAAAAGAAAATGGGCGTAGCTCTGCCCCTGGGGGTTGGGTATTCACCACAAATAATAGGGATGTTCCTTAGGATAGAAGGAATATGTATGCTAGGTTTCAAGGTGATACGATAAGAAATGCGATCTGTAAATATAAGGGATGGGCGTGGCTCTGCCCCTGGCGGTCGGGCATGCACCAAAAACAATAGGGATCATCGTTAGGGTATAAGCAATTCATATGAAATTTTTTCAAGACGATTGATTAAGAATTGTGGCCTGTAGGTGACACACAGACATAAAAAGAAAAGGAAATGGGCGTGGCTCTGCCCCTGGAGGTAAAAAAACAATAGGGATCATCGTTAGGGTATAAGCAATTCATATGAAAAAATTTAAAGACGATTGATTAAGAATTGTGGCCTGTAGGCGACACACAGACATAAAAAAGAAAATGGGCGTGGCTTTGCCCCTGGGGGTTGGGCATGCACCCAAAACGATAGGGATGTTCCTTAGGGTACAAAGAATAAGTATGCAAAGTTTCAAGATGATACGTTAAGAAATGTGGCCTGTAGACGACAAACAAACAAATACAAAAAATGGGGGTGGCTCTGCCCCGGGGAGGCGAGCATGCACTAAAAACAATAGGGATCATCCTTAGGGTATAAGGAATAAGTATGTAAAGTTGATACGTTAAGAAATGCGGTCTGTAGATGACAAACAAATAAATAAATATAAGGAATGGGCGTGGTTCTGCCCCTGGGGGTCGGGCATGCACCAAAAACAATAGGGATCATACTTAGGGTATAAGCAATTCATATGAAAATTTTTCAAGACGATTGAATAAGAATTGTGGCCTATAGGCGACACACAGACATAAAAAGAAAAGAAAAAGTTCGTGGCTCTGCCCCTGGGGTCGGGCATGCACCTCAAACGATAGGGATGTTCATTGGGGTACAAAGAATAAGTATGCATAGTTTCAAGATGATACGTTAAGAAATGCGGTCTGTAGATGACTAACAAATAAATAAATATAAGGAATGGGCGTGGCTCTGCCCCTGGGGGTCGGGCATGCACCAAAAACAATAGGGGTCATACTTAGGGTATAAGGAATAAGTATACCAAGTTTGAAGAAAATCCAGTAAGAATTGCGCCCTGTAGGCGACACAAAGACACACGAAAAGAAAATGGGAAATGGGCGTGGCTCTGCCCCTGGGGGTTGGGCATGTACCCCAAACGATAGGGATGTTCCTTAGGGTACAAAGAATGTGTATGCAAGATTATAAGTTAAGAAATGTGGCCTGTAGACGACAAACAAACAAATACTAGAAATGGGCGTGGCTCTGCCCCTGGGGGTCGGGCATGCACCAAAAACAATAGGGATCTTCCTTGGGGTATAAGGAATAAGTATACCAAGTTTGAAGAAAATCCAGTAAGAATTGCGCCCTGTAGGCGACACAAAGACACACGAAAAGAAAATGGGCGTGGCTCTGCCCCTGGGGGTTGGGCATGCACCCCAAACGATAGGGATGTTCCTTAGGGTACAAAGAATGTGTATGCAAAGTTTCAAGATTATTAGTTAAGAAATGTGGCCTGTAGACGACAAACAAACAAATACTAGAAATGGGCGTGGCTCTGCCCCGGGGGGTCGGGCATGCACCAAAAACAATAGGGATCTTCCTTGGGGTATAAGGAATAAGTATACCAAGTTTGAAGAAAATCCATGAAGAATTGCGCCCTGTAGGCGAACCACAGACACACACACACACACACACACATACATACATACACACACACACACACACACACACAGACAGGGGCGACGGCATAATACGTTCACATTATGAATGTGGACGTATAAAAAATGAAACGAAATAGGATCCTGCGTTTTAATCAGATTATATTGAAAGCAGAGTGGAAGCGAGAGAGAGAGAGAGAGAGAGAGAGAGAGAGAGCTTAACGTCCAGTCCAGTCCACTCGACACAATCTAGGTCATTATGGGACTAACCATCCAGCCATCCAACCCCACCCCCAGAGTGGAAGCAGACATTAAATCCCCAATTAACCATAACAGACTCACCTGTATGATATTATTTCTTTTAAATGATTTGTTAAAATTTTACCACCAACATTAATTCTACAAAATAAAAAGAAATAAAATAATTGTAGATATCACTTGTGTGATAACTTTCATATTTTACAGGAATTTAATTGGTCAATTAAAAAGGGTGGGTTGGGTGATAAATGAAATCTTCTACTCGTCAAAAATGACTTGTAGGAGATTCTCTATTAAACACAATTTAAATCAGAAACAGAATTGTTCTTGCATAAATAGTGTATAAATTAAAAGATAACCAAAAAAAAAAGTAGTGTAAAAACACCATTTAGTGGGGAAAAAATCATTAAGAGCTGATAAAAAATAAACATGTTTTTAAATGTGATTTATTCCTTAGAAACAAACTCACAGGAACCCATCTTGACGGGTGCATAAGATTTAAAAGATCACATAAATAAGTAAGGGCTAAATTATTAAAACATTATAATTGATATAAGCTCTAATGATCAGAAGATCACCTGTGACCCTGGTACTGACAATTCCCCTCTCTTGAGAGCAAGTGTTTGTGACCTCATACCAACAAGCGAATCCATACCGAAGACCATATATTCTACTTGCCAAGTGTTCTATTAATAATAAAGATCGTGAAAGCAAACCTTCTAATAGCTTCTTTTAACTTCTTGCCTTTAAAATATGGTATGATGTGTGAAAATGAGTAACCAGAGTCTATAACTAAATGGCATAAATGTTTTTCTGTACTCTCTTTTTCTGATTTATATTGACTTAGTGTAGATGCTGAAAACAAGATTATGCAAGTAATAAAAACAACACTATATGAAGATCTGAAGTTGTAGAGGGAGGTCGCATCAGGGGTCTATTTTCTAAATTTATGTGTGACAGTAATACATTAGAGAAGGAGTTTGTGCTAGAAAAAATCTGATTAAAATACACATATATATTTTGTTTTGTTTTTTATACTTTCGATGAATGAAGATCTGAACGTTTGTAGTGGAAGGTCGTGTCAGACATTTCATTAACTAATCAGCGCTGATGTTCCTAGTAGGATACACACAGTTCCGTGCATTGCATGCCAAGAACTCGCTGCAACAGACTGTTTAATTGGCTAATCCCTTACATCAGCCAGAACATAGGTTTATATAACAACTCTTCCAGATCCTAGTGTAGTAAAGACTGTTCTGTTCTGACTGGACTAATGAAGATGGGTATGGGGCATACAGGGTGCTGAAAATTAGGGAAATTTGTCTGGACAGAGAACTGCCAAGACATCTTTTACGAGCATGCCAATGTGTACACGAGACCTTGGTTTATTGGAATATTTCAATTTGTGGTAAATGCAATGATTACCATTAGTTCTATGTAAAGCTTTAAACTGATACTCTTCAAAAAATACTTCATTCATTGATTCTTGTACTGATGGGAAATTAAAATGTGGTTCTGTAACTATAGCTGTTGTTTCATTAAAATCTACCTGAAATTTAAACAGGTATTATGTGTTAGGTCTGGTCTAATTCTCTACAAAATAAATACTGTCAAACCAATTAATTGATTGAAAATACTACCGAAGTCGATTTTTTTTGTCCTGGGAGTGGAAGCAGGTATGGAAATCACAATTTTAGTTGTTTCTGGCAAAATGTCTGGCATTACTAAAGTTATAGGTGACATTTATACCTTTGTGCCTGACATGTCATAAATATCAATAAAAGCACAGAAAACATATAAGCCCTTGACAAAATGACAAGACACCAAAGAGATTGCATCTGACGAAGCATGAATTTGTGCTAGACATTGTGACAGATATTTTACCAATTATGATATTCCTGGAAAGGTTTTCTCCATAATTATTGCTATCAATAAATGGAGTCAGCAATATGTGTGACATTTTGTACATACAGGTTTCATTTGTTCACTTAATTTAAGATACATTATGGGAGATTAGATAAAGAGCTGACAGTTCTCACTATAACTATAATTGTTAAAAACTTGATAATGTAAAGGGAATTTGATGAAAATATCAGTTAAATTGCTCCACTCTGAACTGAGAATTTAGCAATTTTATTTTTGACCTAGCCTCGATCATCATTACTAAAGTCGGCACGATAAAAAACATATAGTCTTGATTATCCATTTCATGATTAAATCATGAAAGAAAATTGACTAGCAAATCTGATCCTAATCCACTAAATATCGCAGGCTAGCGATAACATCGAGAGTTGATTATGGTCTTGTCATGTTAATAAATGTCTAATTAATATTTTATATAACATTTCAGGCCTAAAGAAAGACCTGAAATAGACAGATTTAGCTCTTGCATAATATATGTTTAATTATTTTAATAAAAAAACAATCAACAATAAATAATTTCAGCCATGTCAGCCAATACAATTTTCTTCTAAATTGTTTAAATATTTGAGAAGAATATTACCTGACAAACATCTTTACCAAACATATGATCCCATACTTGTCTTTCTATATCCCAATTAACTAAATAACCCTTTAAAATACAAAAAAAAAAAGAATAAAATTCTGTAAGGGTTAGTCTATATAAATTAAAATATTCAGTCGTTGAAATCAAAATAGTCAGTCTATGACCATTAACAAAAGGAAATTGTTCTTACAATAAAAAACACAAATACTCTATCATGCACGTAAAACAATTTAAATTTTAAAATACATTTTGTTTAGCAATTCAGCATCCATACAAACAATATTACCTGAATAATAATATTTAACGAGAGCATCGCTAACGCTGCAATATACGTCCACATTCCAGCTTTGATTGATATGGTACTTTTTAAAATGAAGAGAATGAAATATGAAATGGCTGTAATATGATCAGAGCCAAATTTAAAGACAAAATACTAACAAAAAATGAGGGTGTGACACTGCCCCAGGAGGTCGGGACAAGCATCAAAATAAACAGTTGCCGTCCTTAGGGTATAAGGAATAAGTATACCGAGTTCCAAGATAATCCATTCAGAATTGTGGCCTTCGGAAGCTAAAGGCAAAAATTGGGCGTGGCTCTGTCCCTGAGGGTCGGGGCATTCACCAAAATCAATAGTTGACGCCCTTAGGCTATAAGGCATACATATACCAAGTACCAAGTTGATTCATTCAGAATTCCGGCCTGTAAACGATAAACACAAAAATTGGGCGTGGCTCTGCCCCTGGGGGTCGGGACATGCAGTTGTCGTCCTTAGGCTATAAGGAATACATATCCCAAGTACAAAGACAATCCATTAAGAATCGTGGCCTGTAGGCAACTCACAGAGACAAAGAAAAAATGGTTGTGGCTCTGCCCCTGGAGGTTGGGCAATCACCAAAAAACAACAGGGGGCATCCTTAGGGTATAAGGAATAGGTATGCAAATTTTCAAAAGGATCTGTTAAGAATTGCAGGCAGTTGGCGACTCAAAAGGCGCAGAAACATTGGGCGTGGCTCTGTCCCAGGGGGCCGGGCATGCACCAAAAATAATAGAGGTCAGCCTTGGGGTATAAGGAATAAGTGTAAAAAGGTTTTCAAGACGATCGATTAAGCATTGCAGGCTGTAAGTGACATACAGACACACAAAAAGAAAATGGGCGTGGCTCTATCCCTGGGGGTTGGGCATTTACCACAAACAATGTTCCTTAGGATAGAAGGAATAAGTATGCAAAGTTTCAAGGTGATAGGTTAAGAAATGCAGTCTGTAGACAACAAACAAATAAATACAAGAAATGGGCGTGGCTCTGCCACTGGGGGGTCAGGCATGCACCAAAACAATAGGGATTGTCCTTAGGGTATAAGGAATTCATATGAAATTTTTTCAAGACGATTGATTAAAAAGTGTGGATCGTAGGCGACACACAAAAATACTGCCCCTGGGGATTGGGCATGCACCCCAAACGATAGAGATGTTCCTTAGGGTACAAATAATAAGTATGCAAAGTTTCGAGATGATATGTTAAGAAATGCGGCCAGTAGACGAAAAACAAACAAATACAAGAAATGGACGTGGCTCTACCCCTGGGGATCGGGCATGCACCAAAACAATAGGGATCATCCTAAGGGTATAAGGAATAAGTATGTAAAGATTCAAGTTGATCACTTAAGAATTGTGGCCTGTAGGCGACACACAAAAAGAAAATAGGCGTGGCTCTGCCCCTGGGGGTTGGGCATGCACCCCAAACGATAGGGATGTTCCTTAGGGTACAAAGAATGTGTATGCAAAGTTTCAAGATTATTAGTTAAGAAATGTGGCCTGTAGACGACAAACAAACAAATACTAGAAATGGGCGTGGCTCTGCCCCGGGGGGTCGGGCATGCACCAAAAACAATAGGGATCTTCCTTGGGGTATAAGGAATAAGTATACCAAGTTTGAAGAAAATCCATGAAGAATTGCGCCCTGTAGGCGAACCACAGACACACACACACACACACACACACACACACACACACACATACATACATACACACACACACACACACAGACAGGGGCGACGGCATAATACGTTCACATTATGAATGTGGACGTATAAAAATCAATAACTTAGCTTGATCTTACCTTTTGAAATGGAAGAATGTAATATAATCCTGAGAGATCCTTGCATTCATCAATCTGATCTCCAATAAATATTCTAGTTCGAACATTCTTTGCTTTAGAAATGCAGTTTGGAACAATTCTATAATACAAACAATGCAACAGTGAGACTGATGTCTACAACCTCAATCCCAAATAGATGACATTAATTAATTAACTGCACATTTATCTTTTTATACACCTTAAACCAAGTTTTATCTCCAATCATTTGTAATATAAGTTATTGTGTCCTAGAGCATATCACTTCGGTGGAAGCGGACGTTAAATAAAGATATTTCACACAAAGCATCAGCCCATAACGTTGATCATCTCTGTTTACCCAAAGCAGAAAATACTCATATTAAATTCAATTAAGACATTCAGCCAATAAACACCTAAACCAAGTTTGAACATTCTATATGTACCTTAATTAGAAGACTTACAGCATTCCAAAAAGTGTCATGGACAGACAGAACAAAGGAGAGATAGACGAATGAATCCTTCAAAATTAGTACTGTAGTACTATTGAAAGTCAATCAATTGTTGTTTGTATCTTAATATCCTGTAGTACCTGTCACTTTATGACAAAAATATGAACAAATTGCATAAAAGATTTCAAATAACCACTCCAGTCCTTTTGTTGCCCCATATGCATACATGACATCTCTACTGAATCACAAACAGCAACCAATTTTTTATTTTCATATACCATACATATGCAATACTGGTATCTTAAATTATCAAAGATATAAACATTTAAAGTTAAAAGTGAAAAGATAGAGAAATGGTCCTTTCATGTACTACATGTACATAGAAATATAGTTCACATGAAAGTTTTGTATTAGATCACTGAATGTCAGGGTGTTTAGGTTTGTGTTGAGAATGTTAATCAATGTTCTATGCCTTTAAATGAAATGGGGTTTAACATCCTACTGTTCTGCTCTGCTAATGAAGACAGACATATGGCATACAGTGAGCCATTAGGAAAATTGCCCTACTCTATTATATCAAATTCCAACTGCCAAGGGATCTTTTACGTGCACGTCAATGTGTACACTGTGGGAACCAATGCCAGAAAATCCTAATGAACTTTTTCGGCCAACGCAGGGATCAATCTTGGGACTCCAGGTCAACTAGTTCAGCTCTGAACATAGGTCTCATTACACTCGCCCTGTACGTTCAGGAACTGTCCTATTGAATCATTGGCGAAACTGAAATCGCTTCCCAGTCAATTTTACTGGGCAAATTTCGTTTCATCTTATGTGGCTGAGTTCGTAAATTTGTGAGTTACCCTATATTTAGATTTCAATGAAGTCCGGCAAGTCGGTTAGAAGACAGGGACACTCATACTGACTCTAGCAAGGTAAGCAAGGTCTTATTTTTTCACTAAGATGTTCCTTACAATAGTGGACTGATGACAATTGAAATGTCTGGCAATAGCACGTGTAGACATGCCAGCCCTGGACATTCCCATGGCTCATTCCGTCGATTTTCAGTAAGTCTCGGCATCTCTAGCTCGATTCCTTCATACGTCCAACAAAAAATTACAACAGATTGACGTTTCACAGTTCATGTACTGCACTTTAAGTTGAAAACATGCTTTTAAAGGGCTCACACACAATGCTGCACGTGAATATTGGGTTTTTCATGTGCATCTCATGCAATTTTTATTTTGAACACGGGCCGATATTTTTTGCATTTGGGAGCATTGTGTGAAACAATAGTTCATAGTATTGCATAATATTATACATACAAAACCACCTGGTAATAAAATATTTTGGAAAAAAAAGTGATGCGTTTTCCAAATTCCATACATGGCGCTCAGTACGGTATATATTTATCCAGGTTAGGCGTGCCGCTATTTTTTTTATTATGTGGCCCCGAGTGTGCCGTTGGCAAAAAAGGTTGAGAATCCCTGCTCTATGCCTTCAAGGAATGTCACGACTAGTGCAGGAAAGTCCGCACCACAAAACCCATGTCAAGTCCGCACCACAAAACCCGTCCCATGTCAAGAAAAACATAATACACAAACACAACATGTGAAATAAACCCAAAACTCAATGGCATTTAAAGGGCGTTTCTTAGAAAAGATTATTTTACGACATAACAACAGATCTTTGTGAGATTTACTGACAATTTTTAAAAATGTTAACCTTGGTTCCTTATCATTAGAAAACCCTATTTTTATGCTTCCCGCTCCGTTGTCTAAAACAAGCGTGGCCATTTTTGTTGTTTACGTTCCGGTTGATTTTCCATTATCCAGCCTTATCTTACGAATATAGCCTCTATCACCCAGTCCAACATGACTGAAATCGTCGAGTCGTCTGAGTCGTCTCTTTAGCACAAGATATCGGATAGCTGCCTAGTTCGTGGGTTAACGGTACAACGCATGGGAGGGATTATCAATCAAGGAGAGATTAACAGCAAAGCGTTACTAACCGTAACAAACAAGTTTGTGAAGGTGTAAAGTAAACATGTACTTGTAGATAAGAAACTGTAAATTTATTAAAAAAGAAAAAATGAATTTTTTAATAATTGAATAGGTTTTAAAACTTTATAAAAATAAACATGACTTCTGCAGATTGTGGCGTATTGCGGACTGGTCTCCAATCCATTAGTTCTTTAAGACAAAGTTTACCTTCCGCAAATACATATGATTTTGCGAGGAAAGATGATATGGAATTTGAGAGACAGATGGACAAACTTTGTATTTGGTTGGAGAAATGGGATCATAAACAGGTAAACATTCTACCTTCATTATAAGTTTTTGTTCTTTTTCTTCAAAAGACAAAAACAAACTTGTGTAGAGTAGCAATTTAAAAAACAAATGTTAAAATAGGCCATGTAGATCTAGTATATCAGTTTTAAAATAAAGCTAAAAGATCTCTTATTTGATAGCCTATACTATGGGTAAAATATAAAAATGTTAATTTCATTAAATCGTATCTGTTGATTTAAAAGTTGGTAGCTGTCTACATTTAAAATTATAAGTCCACAGATTCAGCCAATAACGATTTCTGTTTACTATTTCAAAGTGAAAAATTTAATCATATAGTAAAAAATTTTGTCAAGGGTTCGATCCGTGGATGCCAATTTAACATTTACAAGGACCTCCTTTTTTTTTGTCCCATCCGAACAACTAGATACTTTTCCTTCTCAAGGCCTCTGTTCTGCATCACTGACAAGGGGAAACCACGCGCTGGTAGGTTACTTGAAAATTAACTGTATATTATTATGAAAATAAATGATCTGAAGAAAAGCAATCGAAATATAAAAAATATACATGTAGTTTCAAAAATAAATTAATTACAGAATCATAATATTACACTTTTTTAATATTTACATGGATATATTTCATTTTTGCTAATATTTTAAATATATGCATACATATTTTAAATAATGGAAATGATGGTCCCAGTAAGCCAAGCATGTGTTCCGTTCCCAGTCAGCCCCAAATCCGGTCTCAGTCAGCCTGGTCCCTATCAGCTATGGTCCCAATCAACCGCATAAGCTTATACTTAATAAACCTCGATCTCAAAATAGACAAATATGTATATGATTGAAAATCATGCAATTGTTTAAAAGTATTTTGTCCAATTTCATATTTCAGTTTGTGAAGTTTTGGTGATGAATAAAAACACCCAAAAACTATTTAACAATAATGAATTTAAATTCATTGTGTGGTTTAATTAAGACCTCTTATATATATTTGATACAAATTTTAAACAAAAAGTTAGAGAGAGAGAGAGAAATGGGTTTAACATCCACTCTACACAGACTAGGTCATTTCGGAACTAACATATGGTTTAAATTTATTTCAATAATTCGCTTGCGCGTAAGGGTCTTTAGCAGTGGGTGGAAACCGGAGGACCCGGAGAAAACCCACGAGGTTGGACAGAAACCCTAATCCTCGTCACGTACAACTGGGGATTCGAAACCACGCCAGTTGACTTATAATGACAGACCTTATACAATAAGTTAGTATGTTCCATGTTTACAATATCTAATAATACATGTATTATTCTTATATTATACATGATAATAAAAGGTTCCAATCCAGTTACTGTAGCTAGAATTCAATCCCTGCATTGTCCGAGAAAGTTCATCACAATTTTTCAACATGGTTTCCCCTTGTTAGTGGTGCAGGGCGGAGTGCCTGACATGGACAAATATCTAGTCTTTAGGATGGGATGAAAAACCGAGGTCCTGAGTATACATTGGCATGCACGTAAAAGATCCCCTGGCAGTTGGAAAATCGACTTAAGAATAGGTCATAGTACCGCTGTCTGGGCAAAATTTCCCTCATAGCACACTGTAGGGGGTATGCTTATAAATTTCTTCATTTAATGAGACATGTATACCCTCAATAACTGGCTCATTAAATGTCTATATGCTTAACAAACTGGTTGGAATGTATTCTATATTATCCCTTATTATTATGATATCTCCACAATTGTAAGGTGCTAAAAGCTATGTAATGATCAGATCTGTTTGTGAAGAAACAACTTAAATCTTATATTGACATAATTTATTGGTGTTTGGAATTCAATAGTGATCAAACATCGATCACACTGGCTTAATAGAGGATGTATTAGTCCAGACAGGTCAGCAAACAATAGAGTACAGTATGATTCGAATAAAGTACACAGTAATTTATCAGGTGTATTCAGGTAAAATACGAAGCTTAGTATACTAGAATAAGTACACAGTAATTTATCAGGTGTGTTCAGGTAAAATACGAGGCTTAGTAAGGTAGAATAAGATATGGTTAATACGACAAGACTTTATTGTACTGTTATTATTTTATGATCTGTAGATTGTTGTATATGGCTATTGTTAGACGATATATAAGCGTATTTTGTTAAATAAGACTACAAATAGATCAAGAAAAGTGACCCAGTGTTCTTTATAGAATAGATTTTTTGTTGCAATTTTACTTTGAATAAGTCAATATATATATTATTACACTTTTAACTTGATTTTATTAGAATGGGTACATCAGGTATATTATTTTATTATTACCATATGTGAATAAGTTTAGATTAGATCCATCAGTTTTAATATGAAATATCTTAATAAAAACATTGTTAGTTGATGGTACTACTGTCCCTGTAGGGTTATTAATTATTTCTGTAACATTGTATAGTCTATAATTCACTTTTCTTGAAATAACCAAGAAAATATCAGGCCCTGATCCAGGGGGAATGGACGCACACGGCGCACGCCCCCCCCCCTTTTTTTTGCGGTGGCAAACAATTTTTTGCCCCATATATTCTCACGGTAAAGGAGAACAAAAATATTTAAAAATAATTTAATACTTTACTCCGAAACGAGCCGGTTGGTGACTTGGTTGATTGCCCGTCAGTCCGCCCACCGAGGGCCGGGCTTCGCACTCCCAAGTGGGAGCAGCACCCCCCCCCCCCTTTCTGAAAATCCTGGATATCCTCCCCTGAATATATATTTGATATAAATGTGTTTTTTGTTTCAATTTTGCTTACAATGTATTATCTTTCCATCAATATTTGTGAGTAAAAATAAATATCAGCATTCAATTATTATATTACTATACCCTGTATGTTGTTCGTTTTAATAGTAGGAGTTTTTTTCCTAATTATTCCAGTTGATCAATCAAGACATCTTAAGGCTTATAGATCTCTGTCAGAAGAAAGGGGAATTACTATCAGATATTTTATGGATAACAACTAAGTGTCTTGAGTATTTTGACTGTATTATTTTGTATGTTATTAATGAAGGATATTCATCTATCAGTCAAAGAACCCAAACATGACGATTCCCCGAATGTCCAACCTTGTGGGTTTTCTCCGGGCCCTCTGATTTCCTCCCACTGCTAAAAAAACCCTACAAACCAATTTTTATAATAAACCTCTCTCTCTCTCTCTCTCTCTCTCTCTCTCTCCAAACATGACCAAATAAAAGCTAAATATGGAGTTTCAAAACATACACAATCAAAAGTACTTTTGCAAAAATATATTTCTGGTCCAAAAATTATTTAAACAAATTGATCAATTCCAAATCAAAACACTGCAAAACTACAATATTGTGTAAGTTGAATCTTTAAGAGGGATATCAGTCCATAAGTGATTCAGTTCCATTCGGCATTGATAAAGGTGTTATGAATTAAAGATTTGCCAACATTCAGCATCCTCTGCAGATAATTTAAACGGGAGATGTTGAAGTATATCTTTGCTAAAATCTTTTGATGGACCCCTTATTAATCCAATTGAATCCAAGCCAGGAGATTATATCTACTGTTAATATTTTGATTTTTTTTTCTTATTTAGATGTTGAATAATTAATTTGAATTCAGCTTAACCTGGATTAAGCTGTGGAAAATTTGATATTTTCCCCAAAACACAAATGAAACACATGGCCATTTAAAGTTTATATTGCTTTTAATTGATTTCACAATTACACATTTATTGTACATGTAATGATAATTCTGGTATCCTTTTAGTACAGGGGTCACCATTTACTAAACTACGGCCCGCGGACCGGATCCTGTCTGTGACGTCAGTTTGTCCAGTCTGCTGTCTGTTGCATGCTGAAAAAAAAGCCCATGGGTATGCGTTGTTGCTAGGCCACGGTTTTATTTATGTGCAGGGTTGTTAAAGACCAGAAACACTGCTGCCCTATGATTGGCTGGTATGTATTTCGCACGACGTCAGTTTCACAAATTTCATTAACTTTTGTGTTGCCTACGGTATATGGCTTACTTTTAATGCAATTCAACTACCGGTATGTGCGCACTAGATGTGATATGTCTCATTACATCGTAAACTTTGTATAAATGTTTTAACTTGGTGACATTTTGGTAAGATTAAAAGATGTTATTGTTTTTATTATTTTGTGTATTTCATGTATTGATAAATAAATAGAATGACTCCTTATTTTTTGTGTACATTCAGTGAATTCTGTATTCAGTGTATTGTATTGAACAAAATATTTATCCAGCCTGCGCTCGTCATTCTTTCAGTTATATCTGCCCCACTATGAAAAAAGAGGTTTTTGAATACATGTATTTGGATGTGCTGACATTAAAATAGTGCATGTATATTTTTTACTTGAAAATTATATGTCAAAAATTTGTTGTGTTGTACCTTTAATGATTTTCTTTTTATATTTAATTGTAGAGATGTCAGATATTAGAAAAACTTCTACAACAAAGTACTTATACACAGTTCCAGTTTCTATATACAGTGATGCAGCCATCCCTTCATCGAGATCTCATGTATACAGCTCAAACTGTATTTCCTACCATAGATTTTACACCAGTCAGTACACATACTAGTCGGGAATATAAGGTGAACAAAACTTTACAGATTAAAGGAGCTAAAGCGCTAATATTTGGGACCTACATGTAGAAAGTGACACAAATAGGTTGTAATGCATATAATAATGTAATATGAAAGTATATAGACTGATTTACATTCAGTCAATTGTTTTTACTGTAATCAGTTATAACTGTATGTTCGGCGAAATGTGCCAAAAATCTCAATCAAATGGCAATCTCTAGTGTCTCGTTATTCCAGTATACACCGATAGTATTTATTGCGCATGCTCTGCAGATAAGAATATGGCGTCACCGTTTGACATGACTTGTTGAATATGTTTAGCCTCGTTCTCCGAGTCCCTTAATTGTACCAATGGTAAACTGTTTATTTTGTCTTAAATATTGGATATTGGGATGAAAAACCGAGGTCCAATGTACACATTGGCGTGCACATAAAATATCCCATGACAATTGGAATTCGATATAAGAGTAGGTTGTAGTGCCGCTGTCTGGGCAAAAATTCCCTCATAGCGCACTGTATGGCGTATATGCCCGTCTTCATTAGCCCAGTTCGGAGCAGAACAATAGGACGTTAAACCCCATTTCATTTCATAGTAGGATGGGAGTCCACCAAAAACTATTCAAGTGCCTTTTTATTCACATTTTTATAATGAGTAGTAAATAGAATAATAATGAAATGCTCAATAGAGCATTTGTGTGAGTTTGGTCCAAGATAATTTCTGCACAGGCTTTTAGAATCACTCCTCACTCTTTTGGAAAACTTCCTGGATAGTAGCTAGCATAGTGATGTCCTAAGATGATTGACTCCATTCTTGAGTTCACTATTCCCATTAAAAGTCATTTTGATTTATTTTTATAGGAGAAGGTTAAAAAGATTCGTAAAGGAAATATACATCGAGTGAAAAGTGCCTACCTTCAGTTAGATGAGGAAGTAAAAGCCTGGTTAACAGAAAACTCAACAAAGTTACCGCCTATAGAAAATAACACAGTTAAAACAAAAGATTTGTAAGTGAATTTTGGCCAGTTAAAAGAATTTAATGTTTCATGAAATTAATGCAATCTAAAAGGTGTCAACATGGAAATGTATTGAATTGATTGTGACCTGCTGTCTAATACAGTGGCTTGGAACTTGAGAGAGAGAGAGAGAGAGAGAGAGAGAGAGCGGGAGAGAGAGACTCACACAAACTAGGTCATTTCGGGACTATCATATGCTTCAATTTTATTCCAATAATTCACTTGTGCGTAGGGGTCTTTAGCAGTGGGAGGAAACCGGAGGACCCAGAGAAAACCCACGAGGTTGGACATACAACCAAGGAATCGAAACCACGCCTGTTGACTCAATGACAGACCTTATGATACAATGCACACACGCTGGAGTAAGTTTTGAATTAATTCTGTTTTTAAAAATGTTTTCTCTATTTATTGTAGAACACATAAAACATCACCATCAAGACTGACAACACTACAGCTGACAAGTAACAGATCACCACGGTTACACCGTCATGTATCTTTGAGGAGTGAACGGCAATTAACAGATAAAAAAGATAAATCTCAGTATGTATTACTTTCAGGCCTGGAAATAACGGTTTTAGATGTATCTGACAAAATGTCAGACACTAATGAAATAGTTCCTGACATTTTCAACTTATTGCTGGACATGTATTAATAATATCAGTAAAAAAGACAAACCAGTGCTGGACTAAATGACAGGCACCAGAGGTTTTGTGCCTGACAAAGTCTGAATCTGTGCCTGACATTGTCAGTGAAAGGTGCCTTATTTCCAGCCTTGATTAATTTGTATTAAAATGAAACCTGAATTAACTCAACGATAATTTTTATATTGAGTGAAATATTATTCAGTATAAATAAATCATCAGACGATTGTTCAAATACTTCGTTGAATTTCATATCTTTTGCTTTACAAGAAAGGGGGGTTAGCTGGCCGAACGGTTTAACGCGTGCACTTTAACAATTCTGTCATTGAATCAAGTTTTGTGATTTCGATTCCCCGCTTGTACATGACAAGGAGTAGGATTGCCTGTCCAACCTCGTGGGTTTTTACCATGTCCTCCAGTTTCCTCTCACTGCTAAAGAAACCTATGCGCGAGTTCTTTAAATAAAATTGAACCTTGTTTTAGTCCCAAAATGACTGAATGGATGTTAAAGCAGGGTTGCGAATACCTGTAACTGCACGCTACACACACTTTACTGACCACAAAGTTATGGCGGTATTTTGAAATATAGAAATGTTTAAAGATTCTCATTTTAATATGTCCTCATGGAAATATATCATAGATTCAGTTGTCTATTTATGTCTATTACAGTTTGAATTTACCAATACGACGTCATCTACAGGAAATCAGTGATGTTGACACAAATAGTAGTAATCTTAGTATATCTACTATGAGTTCGGTGCCATCAGAAGCTATCTTCATCACAGCTGTAAGTAGAATTCGAACATTTTATTATTAATTGGATGGTCCAGATACTTCTCCTTTCAAATTAGAAAATATATATCGAGAAAGAGAGAAATGGGGTTTAACGTCCACTTGACACAAACTAGGTCATTTTGGGACTAACATATGGTTCAATTTTATTTCAATAATTCCCTTGTGCATAGGGGTCTTTAGCAGTGGGAGGAAACCGGAAGACCCGGAGAAAACCCACAAGGTTGGACAGGCGACTCTATTCCTTGTCACGTACAACCAGGGAATCGAAACCACGCAGAAATTATAGATATTTATGTTGAAAGAACAAAGGTTTTTAAAATATTGAGAGATATCAACAAGACATGTAAATTCTATAGAACTTTAATTCTTGATTCTTTTATTCATTTTTGATTATTTGGTTTTATTTCATACATTGTAACATTGTAAAGTACCCCTGAACACAGGAGGGCGATATAAAATTTATAAAAATAAACACACTTATATGGATACCTGTATGTGTATTGAAACGTAGCATGTTAATAAAATTCAGAAGTAGTATATCCATATAAGTGTGTTTATTTGTAGTGAAATCTATTTATATATATGTCTTATAAGGATTATAAAATTTATAATAATTAATAATAGTATATATACACCTTTAGAGCACTAGTTTCGAATTTGTCATTGTAATTAATATTCTATTACACACTGGAAAAGCACCTGCCACATGCACATGATTTATAATGATATATTTGGGATTTCAGAAAGGAACAGTAAAGACAAGTTCACTATCTGATGAAGCTAAGATATTGTTAAATTGGTATACAAATGATTGGTCAGGTAAATAGTTTTCAAATCCTGTAATTTTTAAAGGAATAGAAATGTAGAAAAAGATCTTTAATGAAATATGAAAATTAGATATCAACATAAATGACTCTATTCAATAAAATAAATGCACTGGCCCCGACTTCACAAAGCATTCTCAACTTTCAATCACTGTTTATGAGAAATATCTTTGATCCAGAAACACAAAAATTTACACATAGTTTCTTATTGATGTATTTGATACATTAAAACAACAAAAGTTTTATAAAGGGCTGTATATTAGTTAAAATAAGACAAACAATTTTGAGTAAATTCTTAACTTAAGTCTGAGAATGTTTTGTGAACTCGGGGCCTGGTGTTTGAATAAAACATTACCGGTGGTGTTGAATAGGCCCTTCAATCTATTTCAGTTTATTAGAAAAATATCTTTAAGTATCTTGCTTGGTGTACTTTATGGTACTTGTATCACTGTGGTACTTGTACAGGTTATTACAAGTTTATTGCATAGGGAAATTGATGTTATCAAGAAGGGGTGCAGAGTGCTTCTTTAAATTCCAAGAAAAATCATCAAAAGAGCACTTAATTATTGGAGCTGGGCATATATTTCTTTAAACTTTGCCATTGTCAGCATATGCTTTAAGAACATCAAAAAAGTTCAATTATAAGATCAGAACTTTTAATTATTTTAATGGTTTCTTCTGCTTATTAATTAATTCGGTGTAAGCCAATAGGCCAACTAGATGAATATTTATCATTAATATGAAAACGTGACCTGTATGTCGTTATTAAATAATAGAGAAGTAGTCATATCCATATATACCTTGTGTTGTGTTTTGTTATGAACAGAAATTTACATTTGGATGAAATTCGAGTACAGTAAAGTAGAGCCTAACGTTACTAGAGAATAAATTATAAACGGCTTTAATATAGCTCTCTAACTAAACATTAATTATATACTTTACCATTGATCTCTTGATCTTATCTAAATCTCTGTACAACTATTTTTAGAAGTTTCGTGCATGTTGAATATCTTATATAAGTAGAGGATTTATTATTTATGACTTGTGATCTTTAACATGCAATTAAATTATTACAGATAAAAGAAAAAATGAGTTTTTACACAAGTTGGTTGTGCTGCTAGATCCTAGACAACATTACTATCTCTCTAGTTTCTTATCAGTAAGTTAGACTTCAATAAATTATATAATGTATTAGACACTGATTCATATCAGCTGTTAACATAGACTAAATATAAGTGACTGTTCTTAAAGCTATAAAATATTAAAGTATCACAAGTGTCTTTGATCAAAGTCAGCACTTTGCAAGTTTATTGATTATGAATTGAATGCAATAAGCTAAGCTATAAAATAATTTGTATATAAAGAACAAGGCCATGCAAAGAAATATTTCTGGTTCTCAAACAATCTTTCCTAAAAATGTGTTTTTATTTTGTCAAATAATCACTGAGCTGGATGAATGAACGTCACATTTCAAGGCACTACATTTATCTCACGTTTTTTGATAGGAGTGTATGATTATCAAATATCTTTTATGATTATTGGTAACATTTATCAGGGTCTTGTACTTGATAATTGATCTTAAGGTACATTTCCGTTTAAATTTGAACTCCTGTAATTTGGGGAAAACATTTACATGCGGTAATTAATGAAACCCTGTTTATTGAATATTAATTAAAATAAGAACAGGTCATACACCTCTTTTTAATTGAGGAGGGAGTATGTGGGAACCAGAATGTTTTTAAGGCCTAAAGTTAGCAAAGAAAGTGAATTATCATACAAATAGTCAGATTTATAGTAATTATAACACTATTTTAACACTATCAATGGATGTGTCCAATAAATTATTTTTGAAATATATAAAATATTGGCATGGGAGAACTCTGTTTATCATATTAAAGTCAAAAAGACTTTTAAAAAATGTGTTATGTTTTCAATTCCATAATAATGAGACATTTTTGAGCAACAGTTAGGCTTAATGATTTTTTTGTAGCATTGCATTGGAACAAGAATAGATGAATAAATAGATTCTTATTCATTGAGGAAATGAAAACAATTATTTTTCATTTTTATATTGTTCACAATTTTCTTCTTTTTTTTAATAGGTAAAGCAGCATCGGGACTTTATAAAGCTTTTACCAGAAAAAATAGCTTTAAAGATACTTAGTTATCTGAATCCAAAAGAATTATTACAAGCAAGAAGAGTAAGTTATTCAAGGTTTATTCATCATTTAAAGGGTACATGCATGTACAATTTGTGAGTCGCAGTGGCTCAGTCATTAAGGCACTGGTTCGCTAGCTTGGAGGTTTCTGGTTAGCTGCTGGTGTTGCCTGATAAAGTTTGTCAGGATTTTCTGGCACTGTTTCCCCACATGATGAATATGGTATCAAGAAATTTTTTTCATAACTCTGATTGTGAGAGTAGAGTTGTATTCTGCAATTACTAATAAAATTAAAAATGTTTTATGTGAAATTTCAAATTTTAATTTTCAGGTTAGTAAAACATGGAGAAAGTTTGCTGATAATAATGATATTTGGAAAACGAAATGTTCAGAGGTTAAAGTTGAAGTCCCAGCTGTTCCTGTATGGAAGGATATATATAGAGATAATATGTATCTTAGATTTAACTGGAATAGTGGAATATGTCATACAGTAGACTTAAAGGGACACACAGAGAAGTAAGTAGGATTAAAGAATACAAATGAAATGAAATGGGGCTTAACGTCCTACTGTTCTGCTCCGACTGTGCTAATAAACACAGGCAAATATTATGCTATGAGGAAAATTTTGTTTACCTGGGCAGTGGCGCTACAACCTACTCTTATATTGAATTCCAACCGTCAAGGGTTCTTTAATGTGCACGGCAATGTGTACACGGGATCTCGGTTTTTCATTCCATGCGAAAAACTATACGTTGTCCCTTGCCAGGCCCTTATGAACTTTCTCGGCCAATAAGGGGATCGAACACAGGACCGGAAGTAATCGAGCCAACATCTGACTCACTGAGCCCAACAAAAATATTCTGGTTCTTAGAAAATCTGATTGAGAGAGGGGATCAAGTGGCTAAGTGGGTAAGACGCTAGCTCGCTAGCCTGGAGGTCGGGTGTTCGATCCCTGCATTGGCCGAGACAGCTCATCCAGATTTTCCGGCGTGGTTCTCCCTTGTCAGTAATGCAGGACGGAGGGGCTGACAAGGAAAGCTGTCTAGTCATTCAGATGGGACGAAAAACCGAGGTCCCGTATACACATTGGCGTGCACGTAAAAGATCCCTTGGCAGTTGGAATTCGATATAAGAGTAGGCCGTAGTGCCACTGTCCGGCAAAATTTCCCTCATAGCACACTGTATGGTGTATGCCCAGGTTAGAAGCAGAACAGTAGGACGTTAAACTCCATTTCATTTCATTTCTGATTGAGGGAGAGGTTTTTATATTTTCATGGGATAACTGGGCAAAAAGACCATAAAAAAAACATCACATTTCAAGATTTTATATTTATCTCATGATCTGTGTATACATGTTGTTTATAGAAATTTAAGATTATCCAGTGTCATACAGTAGACTTAAAGGGACACACGGAGAAGTAAGTAGGACTAAAGAATACAAATGAAATGAAATGGGGTTTAACATTATCCAGTCTCATTAATTATTGTTAATAACAATTATTAGCTGCTGAAGTCATCAAAGATCATTCAGCAAGCGTCATTCAAGTTTATAAATAATATAGCATAATTTTTGTTTATCTGTGGCCATCCGAAGGAGGAGGGTCGGGTGACTGATTGGACTAATGTGTGCGCTTTAGATCATAAGGTCAAGTGGAGTGGTTTGGATCCCACAAATTTGAAATGAAATGAAATGGGATTTAATGTCCTACTTCCCACCTTCTTTCCTCCCACTCAGGCGATTTATTGAAATGAAATTCAACCATATGTTAGTCTTGAAATGATCTAGGTTGTGTTAAGTGGACGTTAAACTCCATTTCTCTTCTCTCTCTCTCTCCCGTCTGAAGGATGGTCTAACAAACATTAGTAATGACAACATACAGCTAGCAATCTATGGATGTCATGTTATTCTCTGTGTTAATGAAGACCAGGAGGGTTTGATGGTCAAATGGTTAGCTTGTGTGCCCTGTATCATAAGGTCTGTCATTGAGTCAACTGGTGTGGTTTCGACTCCCTGATTGTACGTGACAAGGAGTAGGGTGGCCTGTCCATCCTTGTGGGTTTTCTCCAGGTCCTTTGGTTTCCTCCCACTGTTAAAGACCCCTACGCACAAGCGAATTATTTGAAATAAGATTGAACCATATGTTTGTCCCGAAATGACCTGGTTTGTGTGGAGTGGTCTTAAATCTTTTTTTTATTATTTTTATTATTATTATTACAGCATGTTTATAGTGCACCCTTTCATATAACATGTTCAGGGGCACTTTACTAAGTGACAATGTAAATCACACATAAACAACAAGATTATGGGCATGTTAACGATTGTATACAGAGTCAGTTAAAAGCCTGATTAAATAAATGTGTTTTAAGTTGTTTTTTAAAAGAATATAGAGATGTACAACATCTTAAACTAATGAAGACCATCTCTATATTTTTCAGTGTTTTGTCTGTAATATTTGATAAAAATAGAGTTGTGAGTGGAAGTCTGGATAAAACTATTAAAGTCTGGAACATCAAGACTGGTGATCTTATTCAAACATTAAAAGGTCATACTAAGGGTATATGGTGTCTAAACTTTTTTACCAAGAATCTTCTTGTTTCTGGAGCATTTGATTGTACTATAAAGGTAAGACTATGATAAACATAACAAATATCTTGTCATCATCAAATAACACACCTTTTTTATGGTTAAAGGACAATATTGGTGCCAGTCATTATCACATATGTGATAGAGCTGGTTAAACACATTCCAAAAATAATTTTAACACAGAGATCATTGCTACCATAGCTGAGTAATACAGGTTTCCTGAATCGGAAGTGACGAACCTCAAAGGAAAACATGAGTCATCCCTCTATATAACTGACTGATGTGACGAGTGATAACAGATACACGGCCAAATTTCTGCTCACTAATAATTCCTTCGAAGACCAAAAGTAGTTATATGGGACTGTAAGAGGATACCTGACAATTCAATAAAGTAATTGAATGTCATTAGATAAGAGAACACGAGAAAAATAGAAATAGTCCGTACATTCCCTTGTTTATATTCATTCTATACCTTATAAAAACATGGTAATGCACAGACTTTTTCTGTTTTTCTTTCGTGGCAGTCAATTCTTTTTATAAATTGTCAGATATTCTCTCACAGTCTCACACAACAACTTTTGGTTTGTGTCAGTAGACGCTAAACCCATTTCTCTCTCTCTCTCTCTCTCTCTCTCAAATCATCTTTAATCTCTTGCCAACTACAATATTGTGAAAGATAATCTCTAAAAGGAATATCATACCAAAATGTTCATGTCTTTTCAGTATTTATAAAGCTATATAATGAATTGAAAATTTGACAACATTCTGTGTCTTCTGATGATGATTTAACGGGATATGATCAAAACATTTTTTGGGGGACCTTTTTTTTAATCCGATAGAATCCAAGCCAGCAGATCGTCAAATATATAATTAAATGTTATATAATCAATTTTATTACATTTTTTAGCCTTGATTAAAGTGTTAAATTTTAGTTATTGTTCTAAAAATGCAAGTGGTCTGATAATTTGATAGATTCACCCAGTTGTACTCTCAGATACATTATTACCTTGATGAAATAAACAAAGATTGTATCACGTCATTCATTTCCAGATAACAGTATTTTAAACTTTATCTCTTATTTTAATTCCAAAGATATAGAGGATATTTGTCGTTTTGTCGTGAATAACATATTTTATTTCATCGAGAAGCAAGAAAACTTATATTTTCACGAATGCGTAGCATGAGTGAAAATATAAACGTTTTCTTGCTTAGAGATGAAATAAAATATGTTATTCACGACAAAACGACAAATGTTCTATTTATTTTATGATTTTACGATCATTTTAGGTAAAAACAACATGGACTACTGCTAGCCAGTGGAATAACACTTTTATTTCACTGATAAAACACGGTATTCCACTACTGATCATAAAATAATTGATTTTATTTTTTTTCTGTATTAGATTTGGAATCTCAGAATGGGTACAGCAGCAAGAACATTACTAGGACATGAGGGACCGATATGGGCTATGGTTAGAAATAAAAATATTTTAGTTTCAGCATCACAAGATAAAACAGTAAGTTTCTAGTGTATTAGAGAAATACTTTATCCAACCCTCTACTTAAATGTTTATTATTATTATTGTGTTGGCCGAGAAAGTTCTCTAGAATTTTCCAGCGTGATTTCCGCTTGTCAGTGGTGCAGGACAGAGGTCCTGGCAAGGACAGCAATCTAATTGTTTGGATGGGATTCTTTTGTATATTCTACATATGTATGTTAGTTTTAAAATGTACTATGTCTTCACTGTTCTTGTTACAGGTCAAATGGTGTAACATGCGCATGTTAGATCATATGTCTGTCATTGAGTCTAGTGGCATGGTTTCAATTCCTGGCTTGAACGTGACAAGGAGTAGGGTCGTGTGTCCAACTTCATGGGTTTTCACTGAGTCTTCTGGTTTCCTCTCACTGCCAACGACCCCTACTTGAATTATTGAAATCAAATTGAACCAGATGTTAGTCCCGAAATAGCCTACTTTGTGTCAAGTGGACATTAAACCCCATTTCTCTCTGTTACAGGCAAGAGTATGGGATATTGGTAGATGTTTATTACTACAAACATTAAAGGGACACAATGCTGCTGTGTTTGCTGTTGATATGAATGAAGATGGAACGCTGACCCTAACCGGATCAGCAGATAGGGTAAGATACTATATATTGCAAATGTCTTTATTTCATTGTACAATAATATATTTTTGGTGATAAAAAGTTGAACAATCAAAATGACATCAGTCATTGATTAAAGTTCTATGTAATATGGTACACTTAGTGTGGTTTAATGGTCAAGAGCGAGACATTAAGTAATATGTTGAAACAACACGAGGGGCGTTAGTCTCGGGTTTTTGTTTCAACATATTACGCAATGTCTTAAGCTCAAGACCGTTAAACAACTTAAAATACAGACACTCGCACATGCTTTGAAAAATTTCAACTAGTATAAATAATGTACGCTTGGCACATTGCCCGCATCATTATTTGAAATAGTGGTACGCCAACATCGAAGGATGACGTCACATCTGCATTTTAAAAACAGACATATTTGTGCTCCACCAACTGATGTTTTGTCCACAGTGTCTTGTGGACTCCTTTGTATTATAAGGAAGAACTCTTATCAAAATTCTAAATTTTTTGGCAAAGTTATTTTTCTGTTTACGCTTAAACATTAAAATCAATAAATCTTGTGCATGCAATATAGGACAGAGTTTTTGATGCAATTTCTTAAAAACTTGGTGGGAGAATAAAGAATCAACCCATGTAAAAATTCAAAAGTTTTGGTATTTGAAAAATTTGTCCACGAATTGCATGTGACAATGTATAGGGTCACCTGCCTAACCTTGAGAGTTTTGCTTTTGGTACTCCTCCAACGTTTGTGTGCCAGTGAATTATTGAAATAAGAATATAACATGTTTGTTTCAAATGGATGTTAAACCTCATTCCTTTTTCTTTTCATGGTCTTAGAGTGTTAGAATCTGGGACACTAAATCTGGAAAGTGCAAGAAAGTTGTATGGGCTAGTCAGTCAACTTCCATCATGTCTGTTAGTTATAGTAAAGGTTTTTTTGCCTGTTGCTATGGAGAAACAATATGTCTGTATCGTGTAGAGGGAGCAAAGTTAGTCAACACATACCTTGAACACCATAAACGGTAGGTGAAAGACATTATAATAAAATTTCACCCATGTATATCTTTTTTATGGGGAGCCTCTTTATTAGTATTGAGCTACGATGGCTAAGTGGGTAATACGCTGGCTCGCTAGCTAGGAGGTCACATGTTCGATCCCTGCATTGGCCGAGAAAGTTCATCAGTGATGCAGGACTGAGGGCCTGACAAGGACAGCTGTCTAGTCATTCGAATGGGATGGGGTGGGGGGTGGATGGCTGAATGGTTAGCGTGCGCGCGCTGTATCATAAAGTCGACTGGCATGGTTTCGAATCCCCGGTTGTACGTGACAAGGAGTAGGGTCGCCTGTCCATCCTCGTGGGTTTTCTCCGGGTCCTCCGGTTTTCTCCCACTGCTAAAGACCCCTACGCGCAAGCGATTTATGTAAATAAAATAAAAACCATATGTTAGTCCCGAAATGACCTAGTTTGTGTCGAGTGGACGTTAAACCCCATTTCTCTCTCTCTCTCTCTCTTTTCCATCCTGGAAAAGCTCTACAAAAACATATCTGATTTTACAATTTTTAAATTGTATATCAATTTATGCTCTGAGGTATTCAGTATTAATGGAGCTGCGGTTAACCCCTTTGCTTTAGGTGAAAATAAAATGTTGAATTTGGTTGATTTGATGTATTATTTCGATTCGTGATGGGGCAAGATCTGTCCACCACCCCCCTCCCGCCGACTACGGGCCTGCATAAAAATATTCAATCACAGATTGTCGTCTCACGAAACAGATCAACATATAAAATCCAGTGATATCGATACTTGTATTTTAGATCCAAATTTAAGCGATCTGGTCATTTCAAGGTTGTACAAGTATTAATCATGTTTGTTAATTTTACAGGGTTGAAAGTATAAAGTTGAGTATAACTGATAGTAATAGTAGTAAACCTGAGGGTATAATAGTTAGTGCTGGTAAAGATGGTATGGTCAAATACTGGGATATAAATCAGTAAGTTTAACATACATTATGCAAAAGCTAAATCTGTCAATTGCAGGTCTTTATTTAGGCCTGAAATGTTATCGAAATTATTAATTAGACATTAATTAAGTTATCCAGACCATAATCAACTCTCGGTATTATCTTATGTGTTGGATTTTCACTGGATTGGAATCCAGTCTGCTGCTCAACGCTCATTGATGATTAAATCCAAAAATGGATAATCAAGACTATGGTTTTTATCGTACCGACTTTAGTAATACTGATCGAGGCTAGACTTAAAATTCAAAAGCTAATATCTCGGTTCATAGTGGAGCAATTTGACTGAAATTTTCAACATCTTCTATTTACGTTATCTACTTTTAAACTATTATAATGAGAACAGTCAACTCTTTATCTAATCTCCCATAATGTATTTTTAATCTTTTAAAGAATTAATTTATAAACAGAGCAGATTAAAGTCAAATAAAGAAGGGCTATAACTCTAAAAAAGTTCAAATACATTTTTGAAATCCAATAGTGTGAACAAGGACCATAAATGGAAAGTAAATTGGCTTCCTCCTTTCACTGATTTAACAATGGATATAAATTTCAAGCAGAATTAAGTTGTAATCTAATTTCAATTCTATTGTCATATGTATACAACATAGAGTAAAACTAATTTGTTTTTTGGGTTTTTTTCAGGGACACCAGTTTGAATACTTTTAGTGGACATGCCGAACAGATAAATTGTATACATTTTGATGAACTAAGAATAGCCAGTGCATCTTACGACCATAAAATAAGACTCTGGGATTTTAATGTATAAAGACGTTCATCCACTAATGTGCTCACATATAACCCATGACTCGCCTTGTAAATGAATTGAATAGTATCTTTAAGTGGCATTTACCAATTGTGAAACACATTAACAGAACACAATTTTTATTTTTAAAACAATCACTGGTTCTATTCGACAAGTACTCTCTTATCGTTATCATTGAGCTTGAAAACAATTCAAGGATACTTGTCGAAATATTGGGATTTTAGAATAAAACAAGCGATTGTTTTAAAAATAAAAATTGTGTTCTATTAAATGAATCAGAAGGAGGAAAACTGAATTTTTTAACTACCTTCTATGAATTTGAACCGTTATAAAATTCCATTTCTATCCAAATATGCTAGATTGTGTTCCGATATAAGTTAAATTTTACCATGATATTTTTTGAAACGCATGTATGTTTAAGAGATATCTATATTTTTGTATTCAAACTATTTTATTAAAGCTTATATATACCTTCCATATAAATCCAATGTCTCCCAGCAATGCATTTGAATCTGTAAATAATGTAATGATATTTATGCTATGTGTCTTTGTGCCAAATATTATGTTATCGTTATTGAATATCTGTATATAGCACTGTGATAATTTATGTAATATTATAATATACACTATTAATTAAGGATGTAACGAGTCAAAAAAAATTGAACCGGTTAACCGATGGGCAAAAAACCGACCGTGACCGGTCAACCGATTCACATTTTAGTTGCGGAGTTATTAATCGCCGGACCGTACGCAGGATTAAAGTTTACTTTTTCACACTGTTTAACTTCGTTTTGAATATAAGAAGAGTTTATTTATTGCAGCTTATTTTGTTTTTCATTCAAATTTCTCGGAAGGAAACATTGCGTCGTCTAACAGTCAAAAAGGTCATGGTCTCACGTGGTCGTCACTCGCCCAGTAGCACATGCCGTTGTGTGACAGATCGGAAAATTGATACAATATTATTAGTGTTCGACCCGTTATAAATATAGGAATATTCTATGGCCCCACCTACCTCCATCTCAATGTGCAATGTTATAATGTAATCCATTAATAAAATATTTAATTCGACGTCTTTATTCGCGCGCACGGCATTACTTTCATTTTCATACGCATTTAATAGTCAACCTGTAGTCAAGATTACCCAGCCTGAAGATACAACGCAATAAGTCGCTCTTTTCTGGAGAGTCTTAGATCACGGTCAAAACATTATTATAACTTACATAATTTATATTTATAAATATTGCCGTATTAAAAGCTAATACTATAAAATTTGTATGTTTACCACACGTGACTGAACATGTGACCCCATCGAGCCAATGAAATGACGAAAAGATTATACCATTTGGCCACATGCCAGAGGGACGAAAGATACTTTGTTTACGGCATAATTTTTCTACTACGTTTTCGAGCAGCGAACACGACCGTTTTATTACCGGGAAATTTTTGTATCAACGTGTAATATGAACAAGAGAGCCTGGGCTAATGCTAGTTTACTACTAGGTCGATATACACTGACATTGTTATATAGAACGAATAACGGTCACAGGAATATCGAACCGGTCTGGTTGCAGAACCGAACCGTAACCGGTCAACCGAGTAACCGTTTACATCCTTACTATTAATATATCTATTAAACCCAATTTGTTGTTATTTTTATAAGCCCATATTTAAATGGGGATGGGGGGGGTGGGTGGATGGCTGAATGGTTAGCATATGTGCACGCTTTATCATAAGGTCTGTCATTGAGTCAACTGGTGTAGTTTCGATTCCCTGGTTGTACAGGGGCGGATCCAGGGGGGGTTCTGACGCTTCCGGAACCCCCTCGAGATTTTTCGGTGCCCTTTTTTCCCGAACGGACTTCCATACACCCGCAGATATTTGGGCCGGCAAGTGGCGACGCCGCGCGGTGAATGAAGACGTCAACGTCATACAATATGGCGACCCCCTTGCTAGACGGCAAGATGAAAATTTTTCGGTAGTTTTTGTTCCTATTTGCATCTAAAATGCCGCGACACGATCGTATCAAGAGGAAAAGGGAGGAAGATAAAATTGCTGCAGCCGCTCAGTGTGCTAAAATCAGCTGTTTCTTTCGGTAAGTGTAAAATTTTACTGCATTTGTTGATTTTTAAGGTGAAAAGAGTAGTCTGTGCAGCAGTCGCTAGATATTTACTATCATCAATGTACAATTAAAAGAGCATTTACACACTTCAAGCTTAGTGATTTGGAGGGCACATTAAGGCCTAAAATAGGGCACTGTTACGTGAAAATCATGGGTCTAAGGGGCACATTTTTTGCCGAATCGATATAAAATAGGGGCATCTTTACATCAAAGGGGTACTTTTTGTACCTAAATGATTAAAAAGGGCATTTTAATGTGATACCCTTGAATGAGGAGGGCACATTCAACGCCAAGTCGATATACAGAGGGCATTTTAACGTCAAAACCATGGATTGCAGGGGCAATTGAGGCCTAAAATAGCGCACTGTTACGTGAAAATCATGGATCTGAGGGGCACATTTTATACCGAATCGATATAAAACTGGGGCATTTTTACATCAAAAGGGGCACTTTAAACAATTAAAAAGCGCATTTTAACGTGATACGCTTGAATGAGGAGGGCACATTCAACGCCAAGTCGATATACAGAGGGCATTTTAACGTCAAAACCATGGATTGCAGGGGAAATTTTTACTTCAAAGGGCATTTTCACGTCAAACTCTTGGATTTGGAGGGCACACTTTATGGCGAATTTATTTAAAGAGGGCCTTTTTATGTCGATCCCATCGATTTGAGGTCAGATAATAGGTCTCAATGTTTTGTTTTCAGTCCAATAATTCATGATTCAGTATTTTGCATTTTAAGTAAAATAAAAATTGAAAAATTCCATTAATTTATTTTGTTTAAACTTACAATATTTCTTTCTCATGGTATGTGGAATGTTGTTGCAATGCTGTATTATAAATCTAGTTTTATGCCTCTAAAACCCACCAGAGTGGCTTAGAATGGGCTGAAATTTAAAAAAATTTCCCCAGACCCCCCGCTAGCGCGCGCCTACGACGCCCGCCGGTCATGGATACTATATTAGACGAAAATGGGGTGCCCTTATTTGAAAATGGGGTGCCTTTATTTGAAAATGGGGTGCCCTTATTTTTTTGGAACCCCCTCCAGCTAGAGCCCTGGATCCGCCCCTATGTGACAAGGAGTAGGGTCACCTGTCCAACCTCGTTGGTTTCCTTCCACTGCTCTCCTGGGTTTTCTCCTGTTTCCTTCCACTGCTAAAGACCCCTACGAGCAAGCAAATTATTGAAGTAAAACTGAACCAGGTTAGTCCAAAATAACCTAGTTTGTGGCGAGTGGACCTTAAACCCCATTTCTCTCTCACATTTAAATGGACAGTTCCAGGGTTAGTAAAGTGGAGTACAAATTAAAATGCCAAAATTTGAAAAAGTAGCTGGATTGACCATTTCAGCTCAAGATATTCAGCTTTTTGTAAGAGATCACCATAGGCGTACTGGCTCGATGACAGTTAGGGGGGCAGAACCTGAAATGCCCGAAAAAATTTTGGATTTACAGACAGCGGCGCCGGTCTTCCTCGAGAGGCAAAGAAGCGGAGCTTACCTTGTGTGGATCCCCCCCCCCCAAAGAAAATTTTGGAATATTTGACGGCTGCAAACACGTTTTCCTGCTATTTCTGCCCGTGAACAAAGCAATTTCAAAGTTGTCTAATATAGGCTAATTAAGATGGCTGACTCGAATTCCAATCAAAAGATCAATCATTTACAGTCCACGGAGACGGGACTGTTCAGAAAAGATTTAACTGCCGCAAACGCGTTTTACTGCTATTCCAGTCTTTAAATACAGCAACTTCAATTTGGTCCAATATAGCCTGCCTGGCCCATGAACAAAGCAACTTCAAAGTGGTCTAATATAGGCTAATTAAGATGGCTGACTCGAATTCCAATCAAAAGATCGATCGTTTACAGTCCACAAAGACGGGACCGTTGGGAGAAAAATTGAATATTTAACTGCCACAAACGCCTTTTCCTGCTATTCCAGACTGCGAATACAGCAACTTCAATTTGGTCCAATATAGCCTGCCTGGCCGGCCCGAATTCCAAACAACCAATCAATCGTCGCGGGGTAAGGGGGCCTCACCCTCCCTGAGAAAATTTTGAAAATTTAACCACCGCAAAATGCGTTTTCTGCTATTCTAGCCCGTGTAAGCAACTCCAAAAGTATCCAATGGTTTTGTAACCGAAATCCCATTCTGAATCCTAACCATTCAATCAGACTGTTGCAGCTGCATTCACAAATAATAATCGATGCCCCAAAAAAGTCGCACAGAGTAGAGTGGCTCCAGACAAAATGTTTTAATCCATAGTCAACTCAGTACAAATTTGTGGTATTCAATTAAAAGAAAAGTAAAATTAGTGTTTTATTAGGGCTCGATGACAGTTAGGGAAGCAAAACTAGAAATGCCCGAAAAAGTTTCAGGTTTACAGACAGCGGCGCCGGTTTTCTTCGAGAGGCGAAGAAGCGGAACTGACCTTGTATGGAGCCCCCAAGAAAATTTTGGAATATTTGACGGCCGCAAACGCGTTTACTGCTATTCCAGCCCGTAAAATTGGTGTTTTATTAGATTTCGGGCACTTTATTTTGCCAAGTAGATGAAATAAAATTTTTTTTTCATTTTACCCGTCTGCCCGAAAAGTCAGCTTGCGCGAAAGTTAGGGGGGCAGCTGCCCCCCCCCCCTGCCCCGTACGCCTATGGAGATCACTAAACTTTCTTTACAAGATTTTGTAACTCACTTAAAGTATTCCACTGTGCAGTTGTGAGACTTGGTAATGGTGGTGATCATATATCACTATAACTTATGCAAGTGTGTCAAGGTGGAATGGAATTTGGGGAGGTATCACTAAATACACATGGCCACTGAAAGTTTGTTTTTCTGAGAAAAGGTATGTCAGATATTTAGGACTTGAATTAATATCTCTAGGAGTTTTCCACATAAATATATCTGGGAGGGCTCCTTTAATGTGGACATCTATTTTCATCATGTCTTTCAATATCTATCGAGTTTGATTAGGTTGCTTGGGGAGTTGGAATGGCCTAGTATGGAGCGGAATTTCCCCCAGAATTCTAACTCCTAACCTAGTAATGCGTATGCTAATATGCTTACTTCTATACATTTAAGTTCTTACTAACACATGTTAAATTGGCTATTTACACATGTAAAAATGCTAATTTATATAACTTATTTTTTAAATATTGCAGTTAGAATTTGTATTTTGTTCTATTTCCATTATTACATTTAATTTATTGTAGTCTGTATAGTTTCGTTAACATTTTGACATTTCACAAATGTTACGCTGTAAAGCCATCATAATTCTAAGCTCATTTTGGTAACAGATGGCTCTATTTATTGTATGGAGGCTGATTAGGGACATGCAAAATCTCGCCTTTTTCATAACCCGACAGATAAAAATCATAAAACATTTTATGTACAAAAACAAAATATTGTAGATATTTTTAAAATATATAAATAGGCTTCCCTGTCGTGCATTTTCCAATATACTGCAATATCGATTGATTTGGCATATTTTGTTTCTAAAAGAACAATAAAATATATGGAAAGAACTCATTACGTCATGCACGGGAGTGAATAAATAAATATATAGGTAATTATAAGTTTAGCCTATCTTTTCCCCTCAAATTTATGAAATAATTTTCGCACACAAGTAAAGTATTTTTGATATTATTTTAGCATTCTATCGGATCAAGCCTCCAAATCATCGTGAGCCGCGGTGGCTCGGTGCGTATATCCCGGACTCGGTCTCGGGTTCGCTCCCGGTGTTGGAAGAGAAAGTCCCTCCGGTTTTCCGCAATTTAGTGGTTCAAGACGGGGTTCCTGACAAGGAACACTGTCTAGTCGTTCTTATAGAGTGCACGTAAAAGAACCCTGGATGTTGGGATTTGAAATAAGAGTAGGCTGTAGCGCCGCTGTCCGTGAAAAATCGCCTCATACTGCACATTTCATGGCGTATTCCCGTCTTGATTAGCACAGTTGATGCTCAACGAGGGGACGTTAAACTTGATTTCATTTAATTTAAAGATAAATTATGGGAGAATAGATAGGCCCAAAGAGCAGACTAATGTAAAGAGAATTGCCTGAAAACTTCAGTTCCTTTCTGAACCGAGAATTTAGCGATTGAATTTGGGCCTAGCTTCGATCATCATTACTAAAGTCGGTACGAAAAACCCCCCAACATAATCTCGATTATCCATTTTTTCAGTGCCGGAGTGGTGGGCCAAAGGCCCACCTGTCAGGTCATTGACCAAGGCCCACACAAGTACCCGCCGAAGGCCTGTCACGAACGCGGTTGCGGTCCGAGGGGGGTCTTTGGGGCACTCCCCCCCCCCCAAGAAAATTTTGAAAATTGACACCCGCAAACCCATTTTCCAAGCATTTCTGACCAAAGCAGAAGAAGGCAAATGATTGATTTCCTGATACAATTAGATAACAGAATGACCTAAGAGCACTATCATTAGATGAATTTGGGAATTCTAGTACACTTCTTTTTTTGTGTTGTTTGTCATTTTTTTCCTATCTTTTCTTTCTCCTGTCCTCCCCTTCCTTCTTTCTTTTCTTTCCTCCCCCTCTCCTTCTTTCTCTTTTCCTTTTTCTTTTTTCTTTATAGGCTTAGGCTCACTTTTTTTTAAATGAGCTTAGGCCTACCTCTCACGGACAGGTGGACAGGTGGGCCCAGTCCGGCACTGCATTTTTTGATTTAATCATAATTAAGCGTTGAGCAGCAGATCAGATCCTAATCCAGTAAACATCGCAGGTTAGCGATGACATCGACAGTTGATTATGGTCTGGATAAGTTAATTAATGTCTTATTAATAATTTAGATAACATTTAAGGCCTAAGGAAAGACCTGCAATAGGCAGATTCAGCTCTTGCATAATGTATGTTAAATTTCAAAAACATCGGATAAGCCGCTTGCATTGATCTTATTAATCGCATTCCAAAGTTTGGTGTCATAACTAATTGGATAAAGGCCAAACGAATTTGGGTTGGTGAGTGTGTGTGTGTGTGTCGGGGGGGGGCGCTTTGCTTTAATTTTATATCTGAATTATCATTTACTGTTTCTCAATTCAATCTAAAATAAAATAAGATATCGTTTATAAACCAAAACAAACACACAAAATAACTTTGTTCTACTGGTGTATTTCTATATTACTCAAATCTTTTTATCTTTAGAGAAAACAAATAACCTATTACTTCTCTCAAAAATATCGAGAATAAATATTGCAAAAAAAAGAAGCTAAATCAATTGATAAGGCCAAATTAGGACAAATGCACGAAAAAGTAGCCTATTTATTCATATGACAAATATCTAGAATAATTTGCTTTTGTATGTAAAATATTTTAGTATGTTTGACAGAAAAATGTTGTCTGTCTAACGGGTAATCAAAAGGGCGAGATTTTACATGTCCCCAATGAGCCACCATTTAATAAACAGCGCCATCTGTTAGCATAATGTGCGTTAAAATTCTGACTCCCTTTTAACCCCTTATGATAAGTCATAATTCTAACTCTCATTATGGTAACAGGTGGCGCTGTTTATTATATGGTGGTCCATTGAGGACATGTGAAGTTTTGCCTTTTTATATAACCCCAAAACACGACATTTTTGCTTTCAAACATAGGTACAAAAGTAAGTCATTCTCCACAATTTTTAAAGAAAAATTAGGCTATTTTTTTCTCCAAAAGAAAAAATAAAGTATTTTACGTTCAAAAGTAAATTATTCTAGTTTTTATTGTGTTTGTTTTAGTTTATAAACAGGGGGTTGGATGGCCGAATGGTTAGCACGTGCGTGCTGTATCACAAGACCTGTCATTGAGTCAACTGGCATGGTTTCGAATCCCCAGTTGTACGTGACAAGGAGTAGGGTCGCCTGTCTAGCCTCGTGGGTTTTCTCCAGGTCCTCCGGTTACCTCCCACTGTTAAAGACCCCTATGCGCAAGCGAATTATTGAAATAAAATTAAACCATATGTTAGTCCCGAAATGACCTAGTTTGTGTCCAGTGGACGTTAAACCACATTTCTCACTCTCTTTTGGTTTATAAACAATAATTTATATTTTACAGAAGGTTAAATATTGAAAGGGTTTTCAGCTAAGCGGCCATAACCTAATTTGACCCACAAAGCTATGCGTGCGATTTTCGTACGATCAGGAGCTATAATCCAAAATGTTATGGTGAGATAAGTGCCAAAATCGAACCCCTATTTGTCTATACTACCCCATGGAAACATTAATGGGGGGTCACGGTGGCTAAGTAGGTATGACGCTGGATCGCTAGCCTGGAGATCGGGTGTTCGATCCCTACATTGGCCGAGAAAGTTCATCCAGATTTTCCGGCGCGGTTCCCCCTTGTCGGTGATGCAGGACAGGGGGCCTGACAAGGACAGCTGTCTAGTCGTTTGGATGGAACAAAAAAACGAGGTCCGGTGTACACATTGGAGTACACGTAAAAGATTCATTGACAGTTGAAATTCGATATAAGAGTAGACCGTAGTGCCGCTGTCCGAGCAAAATTTCCCTCATAGAACACTGTATGGCGTATGCCCGTCTTCATTAGCCCAGTTCGGAGCAGAACAGTAGGACGTTAAACTCCATTTCATTTCATTTGGAAACATTAAAATATAAGAGGTAGTGGTGGTGACAATAACCTCGGAACCCCTCAACGGGAGCATAATATGGGACTTTGATGAGAGAGTGTAAACAATGTAGAACTTTACCAATTTTAAATTCGTTTAGTTATGAACCTATAGAATGGGGTCAATAAGGGTGGTGAATCGTTCGCCCAATCCCCAAAAGTCTTCCTACATCCTAACACAAAACCGGTGAATTAAATAAAGTTTAACGTCCTGCTGTTACGCACCGACTGTGCTAATAAAGACGGGCATACATCATGAAGTGTGCAATTTCTGGGGATTTTGTACGGACAGGGGCGCGATGGCCTAGTCTTGGTGCACGCCATCGCGTTTTCGTCCCATTAAGACACTGTTTCTTGTCAGGCACTGACGGGTGGAAAGCACGCCGGAAAACCCGGGACCTCCTGGTCAGTAACTTACTCACCAAGACACCGCGGCTCCCAATGATTTGGAAGCCTGACCCGATATAGATTACTTCAATGATATCATAAATACTTTATTTGTGTGCGTAAAATAGTTCATAATTTTAAGGGGAAGAGATAAGCTAAACTAAGCATGACCGATTTATATTTATGTATTCAATTTCATGCATGACGAAATGAGTTCTTGCTATAATATTATTCTTTTAGAAAACAAATAGGCCAAAACAATCGACAGTGCATTGTTTGTGAAAATGCACGATAAAATAGCCTATTTATTTATCGCAAATGGTTTAGAATAGTTTGCTTTTGTACGTAAAATATTTTTATATTTGACGAAAAATGTCGTCATGTCTGTCTGGTCAATTGTTCATGTTCCCAATGCGCCACCATACAATTGTAAACAGCGCCGTCTGTTACCAAAATGAACTTAGAATTATGGCGCCTTTACCGCGAAACATTTCTAAAATGTCAAAATGTTAACGAAGCTAAACTGCCTACAATAATTTAAAAGTAATAATGGAAATAGAACAAAATACAAATTCTAACTGCAATATTTAAAAAATAAGTCATATAAATTAGCATTTTTACATGTGTAAATAGCCAATTTAACATGTGTTAGTAAGAAGTTACATGCATAGAAGTAAGCATATTAGCATACGCATAACTAGGTTAGGAGTTAGAATTATGGGGGAAATTCCGCTCCATAGCCTAGTGTCGTGCTTCGAGCTGTATCTGGCCAGACACCTCTGGCTTCGTTTAGATCTCTGGTGTGAGCGTATGTGTCTTGGGTTTACCCTTGTTACCTCCCACAGGTAAGACCTTTGCATGTGCGCTCAGATAATAAAAATCAGACAACTTGTCTGCAATATCACCCTCAGTGGAAGCGTACATATGTCAAACACTAACAGCAGATAACCCCAATCATAATTCAGATTTTTGTATGTCAAATCACGGAATTATCCTTTGATTTACCATAACACTTAGGATGATATCTAAACAGAGAATAGGTGAGATTATGGATTAGGAGAAGTTGGAAATATTAGTTCAACGATTTTTGGTTGGGAATAGTCTTTCTATAGTAATATTTCAAACGCCCCAGACAAAAAATAAAATTTGGAAATACATATATCGTTATCTTCATACTGAGCCTTATATTACATAGCTAGGAATTTCTATTGTCAGTGAAGGAAAACTGCTCCACACAAAACAGAAATCTATACTATAGACCTAGTAAAAGTACATTTACTAACATAACTTACTGCACAAGGGAGGCAATTAAATTCACACACTAAAAGCAGCTATGGAGGCAGACCACGATTAATTTCCCATTGACTTCAATGTTAATTCTGGCCAATTTGCCCACCTCCAACTTTTCCCCAAATTTTCGATGGGCTGAATGCTTTTCACTACAGACAGAGGAACAAATGGTCATTTCTTTGCACTAAAAATTTCATGAGGTTGCCCACCAAAATATTGAGATACACAAGCTTAAAGAAGCATACTAAAAACTTGTAACTAGTAGCTGTACATATCGCCCTAGCCAACCTGATAACCCTGTTATCCTTACGCCTCAAAATCATGAATATTTACCAAAACCTTGCAGAAAATGTGAATTCAATCCCTGTTCGTCCATTCTAGACTAAAAAATCAACAATAAAGGGCATGCAAAAGGGGAGAAAAGCGAGAGAACTGCTATAAGTAGACAAACTACAATTTGTGGGTACCGAGATGGTGAAATTTAATGGTGGTCTGCCTCCCATATGGTGTCCAAAATAACAACCCATTAAATAATTATCAGAAATAATTCAGGGGCAAACTCCAGTGGGTGGGGGTAAAACCCTTATGAGAGAGAGAGAGAGAGATGGAGTTTAACGTCCACTCGACACAGACTAGGTCATTTCGGGACTAACATGGTTATAATTTTATTTCAATAATTTGCTTGCGCATAGGGGTCTTTAGCAGTGGGAGGAAACCGGAGGACCCGGAGAAAACCCACGAGGTTGGACAGGCAACCCTACTCCTTGTCACGTACAAACGGGGATTCAAAACCAAGGCAGTTGACTCAATGACAGACCTTATGATACAGCGCGCGCGTGCTAACCATTCAGCCGTCCAACCCCCCTCAAACCCTTATGAGAAAAGTGTCACAGTCGTGTGCTTTATCCTTAAATGGGATGGGATGGGCATTCCAAGTGCTTTCCATCAATGAAATTGAAACACAATGTGATTGTATCAATCCATAATAAAAATTGATGTCAAACAGGGTGTTGGCTTTCCCTCCTTAAAAAAGCTCATTGTATGCTTCTTCAGTTCTGGGTCTTAATTTCCAATAATCTTTGTATAAAATCCAATTTCAACCCAATTAATGCATTCAATCTTTATTAGGCAAAGAAATATAAATAATATACACAACAACCTGTAGTGATTTTTAAATATCTGTTTATAGAAGCATCACTTAAAAACAATTTCTGCACAAATTACCTTTTTTTGTTGCTCCAATTTCAAAGTGAGTTACTTTTCACAGAAAGTCTATTTAATATTATACAGTTTTTTTTATAATACAATTGTACATATACACTGAGCCATTCTTTATACACTAAAAACAGTGCCATAAATTGAACAGAGAAACACATATGGCCCTGTGGTTGCTACAATAAATCAAGTTCTAAAGGTAGTACAGGTTTTATTAATTGTAGAAACCTTATTTTTTATAAACATTTAAATTTAAATATCAACTGAAAATAACCATCCACATGCACATAATTTCCTTTTATTCCATTTCACAGTCACACCGTATCACATTTTCAGCTTCCTTAAGACACATCTGAAATAAACGGGAAAACAAACATTAAATTCCAGATAACCGAGCAGGAAAGACTTGGACTATGTATAATAATACATGCATACGCTATGAGGGAAATTTTGCCGGGACAGTGTCGCTACAATCCGCTGTTTATTTGGAATTCCAATTGTCAAGGGTTCTTTAACCTTGATTTCCATTCTATCCAAATGAGTAGACACTGCCCTTGCCATGCCCTCCACTATGCACCACTGACAAAGGGAAACCACGCCAGAAAATCCTGGGGAATATTCTCGGTGAACACCATAAGGAAACACAAACCGCCTGGTTAGCGAGCCAGCATCTTATTGAGCCACAGCGGCTTCAAAGACAAATGATTTAATGGCTACACCAACCTAGATGTTAGTATAATTTATGATTAAATTCCCTATTTCAAGTTTTTTTGTCGATTGTGACTAAGTATGAATAGGAAACATCACAAATGGGTAAACATACCATTGCAATGTACATGTACAGTTTTGTTTTTTGGCTTTTTTTTTTTTAAGACAAAAAGTTTCGTTCGTTTACTATTTTAATGACCATATCATGGGTTAGACTAGCTGGATACCTGGCTTCACCCAGTGCCCAAGATCTGTGACCTTGACCTTCATAAATCATAGCCTCAAACATTTACGGGGTCATGCTAGTTAATTTGATACTACAAATGTGGGGGTGGACCGTGGCGGTGACGAATTATCAAGGGCGAACATACAGACATCTTTGATTTTATTTACATAAAAGAAAAAAACAACAAATACTTACAACTCATTGGTGCATCACCAAATCTTTTCTGCAATTGGTCATGGTTAAATTTTAAAAATGCTTCATATTGCTCTGAAAATGAAAAATAATTGATTTTACAGAGTTTAATTGTTAAATAAGCTTACTTTTATATTTTTCTTGTTGCATTACAATTAATACAGGCAGTAATTTTAAAGATACCAGTAATGAAATATATATGATGCCATTGTACTGGTATAAATATAATGAATACCTGTGTCACAGTTGTGTAATTAGAAAGACATTGGTTATTAACAGATACTGACATGGCAGATTTTATAATAAAAAAAAAGATATAAGATGAACTGTAACAACAGTAGCTTTTCTAAAGTAATGATAGCAACTCAAAGTTGGCTGTCAACAATAACATGCTACATGTACAGCACAGTCTCAACATATTTCGAGTCATTCACTTTTTTGGTGATTTTGTAACTCTACAAATTCAGTTTTTAGTTTTTACTATTTTCAGACTGATTGGAGAGGTTATTTCCATACAGCAAGTTTATCTGTTGGGAATCTGAGGTAGGGTTACCTACACATACCCCTCCTTATATCTAACTTGGTGCGTGATTAGGCCTACACAGTGTATTTCTGACGTATCCACCTGGTCTGAAAATACTCTAAATTTTAACACAAGGTAAACTAAACAAAAGGACTCGTTGCCCATACAGAGTTTGCTCTGATATAGCACCTGACTGAACCGGCATCTTATCAGAACAGATTGAAAAGATAGGTCATTTACAATGGAATACAGACAAGATTTTTCAAAAAACGAAACTTGAGACTTCTTACTAATTATATAAATTTGAGGGAAGGGTATTTTCCCTTCCCCCCTTTGCCTTTTTAAGTTCTCAATAAATTTGAATAAATTGGAAAATTGATCCTGCCGATGAAAACAGAATTTATGTGCATCTGCAGAAGATTCTGATGCTGTGTAAACAATGGCTCACCTGCTAATTTGGAACTAAGAACACCATCATATTCTCCCTGGATCTGTTCTTCTCTATCTTTGATCATTCTATCACAAATCATGCTGACCTGTCGGAAAGTAAATAGTGGGATGTCTTTTTTACTTGGCGAAAGAGCCGAGAAAAGAGAAGTTGAACTTTGACTTGAACTTGGAGGACTATCCATTCCAGATAAATGTGTGTTTTCAGTGGAGAAAGAGCAGTGAGGAGGACTACTTCCACCTTGATAATGAAGCTGACGACGACGTTGCATTCTTTTTATTTCCATACTAATTCTGGCAGCTATTTGTTCTATAAAAAAAAAAAAAAGAAAAAAATTTCAAATTCAAAAATCAATGAGTAGGACTACAATACAATATTGCATGGTCTCGGAGCCATACTGATGCTGGTTTGTTTACAGTGATTGACAGAACAAGGTGAGTCAATTTGCTCAAATTTAAATAATGCAATAAAACTGACAGATTACATAAATTTCAAAATTGTCCTGGGGCATCAGTCCATAAATGCATGTTAAGTAAATTTCTAAGTGCTCTATCGCATGCCTTTGATAAAATAGTGCGCACTTCTGTAAAATGGAAATGAAACCATAAAATTATGGTCATGGATAACTAAAGGTCCACAGTCTCTTCTTGTTAGTTCAAAGCCAAAGGTAGACCCAGATTCAACAGTAAACTGTAAATAATTTATAAATCAGGTTTAACTTTAACCATGCATTATGGATAGTTAAACTTGCCCCTTTAAGACACCATTCTGAAACTTGTAATTGCATTTTAAACATACATTATGCACAAGCTAAATCTGCCTATTGCAGGTCTTTTTTTAGGCCTGAAATGTTTTCTAAATTATCAGTTAGACTGTTAGACATTAATTAACTTATCCAGGCCATAATCAACTCTCTGGATGGCATCGGATTTCTCCGATATTAAATAGATTAGAACAGTTCAGCCATATTTTGATTTAAGTAGGTGAAAATGGAGGATTGTGACTAAGCTTCGAACAACCAGTACGGTGGTTGAAATTATTGCACACGTCTTTTCAAACCTTCAAAGGCTAAATTTGAATGAAATTTTGAAATTATTCATTTTACATTATTTTCGAACTATTATAGCAAGAATGGCTAGCTCTTTATCTAAATCTTTCATAATGTATCTTTAACTACTTTCAGTATTTTATGTAAAGGTAACCACCAGACAAGAATCCCTTTTATTTGAGTGGATGCTACATGTTTAGTCATTACATGTATCTATTATTCGGAAAACCTTTGGCGGGGATTATATTATATTAACCTTGCCAACAGCTGTAAATCTGTAATCATGACTATGTAGACCGACTATTGGGGCCAATCTAGCTGCAATTGTATCGGGTGCACTTGTCTTGTTTGCACTATCCGAGGCTTTGCAAATATCTCGACATATCAAAAGTTTGTAACTGTATGGAAGTAAGTAATTATTTCACAAATTGAAGAGTGGAACACAGAAATCTTAATATCTTACAGAATAGTTTTCCTATATTTTCGAGGGGACGTGAAATCGTGTATTTAATTCAGGTTAGACGGCCATTTTAAAAATGTCAGAAATCTCATACATGTAGCCGTTGGGTTTTATTAATTTATGAATTTATGTGATGGTAAGGTTCTGAACACCTTTATTTCAGTGGGAATTTGTTTATCATACCGGTATGTTAAGTGCAGTACATTTTGGAGAGAGAGTGAGATGGGGTTCAATGTCCACCGACACAAACTAGGTCATTTGGGGACTAACATGGTTTTTAATGTTTCATTTCAATATTTTGCTTGCGCATAGGGGTCTTCAGCAGTGGGAGGAAACCGGAGGACCTGGAGAAAACCCACGAGGTTGGACAGGCGACCCTACTCCTTGTCACAGGACCAGAGGTCGCAGTCACACAAAAATCCACGTATTTCACACATTTTTTTCAAAATAAACGCAAATATTGACGGACGCTGCGTAATTTACACGCAGAAAATTTCCCCGACGTGAGAATAATTAGATTATTCTATGTCTTAGTTTGTACAATTTATGTGCTTCACTCGGCATTTACACACCTCTACTGCACGTAGTCTCCGTAGTTTTTTCTATTTCCTCTTATTTCATTCACAAGTTCATGGCAGTAAGCCTACGTAGCTATCCTATTGGAAGCAATAAAGTGCATTTCATACAAGACTTGGGATTGGCTAGAACAAGATATACTGTTTACATTCAGCCAATCAAATGTTGGCTTTCATAGCAATAGTTTTCTCTTTACGTCCTGTCGAAGTGAAAGATTGAAATGACTGTGCCGTCAACCATAGACCTGCCGTTATATATAACCTCCAGTCGTCATTAGACTAAATACAGTAGGCATATCAATGAAATAAGGGCCATTAAAATAGGGTTGTTCACAAAACGACTTTACATGCTTCTATATGAAGTATTTTGAGAGCTCTTCACGCAGATGTGGAGGGCAAAAACGCAAAATTTTGGAATGTCTGCGTATTTTTACGCCACTCGAAATTGATCCACTGCGACCTCTGCACGGTACATTTTGGGTCAGTGTGATTGTTAATTATAAATGAAGTTATTAGGCCAGTAACATTTGCCATCAAATAATAGACGTGACAAGCACAGGCCACCAGAACCTGAAATGAGTTTCATAATATTAACGGCGGATCAATTCAAATAAATCTTGTTTGTGATTTTGGATCGCTAAATTTGACATGAAAATAGTGTTGGATTATTATAAATTTGTGTTCGAGGTTTCAAGAAATGATTCCTTTTGGCGAACAAAGAAGAATCACGGTGACAAATAGAAGATAAGGATTCCAAAACAGCCCTAGAAGAAGCAGAACTGATGTGGGGAGAAAAACTTTATTTTTCATTGTCTATTATTTATAGCATCATCAGCCAGTAACGGATAGCGGATAGAGTTGATAAGAATCCGTTACTAAACTAGGCCTGGACTTGCTTTCTGTCACATTTTAGTCTTTACACTTTCAGCACTGGCAGCATACTAGTGTTTTGTTTATTTTTCGTGATAATTCCCTCCTGTCGTACGACACTAGGTCAGGTGTTTCGTGGTGTAGGCCTACCTGTGCGCTTGATTTTACTGTTACAATTTGATCTTTTCATTAGCAATGCGTACCTGATGTCAATTTCGGGGATGCCTCTGAAAAAGCGGATCGCTTCGGGGTCTTTGTTGGTGGTGTTGATGGCGATAATGTCATCGGCATACATCTTCTCCGCTTCGGTGTTCCTTGAGATGGACTGTGCAATGGGTCAAATTCATGACTGCGCTTCATCGTTGCGCCACAAGCCATTTTGGCCCTTTATGGAGATTAGGCCTTGCTTAGTTTTAAAGATGCCCTGCACAAAAACACTTCTGTCGACGATTACTTCTGACCTGAAGAAAAGTCTGATTTAAAGCCCCGACTAAACTCGTGCAATATCCTTTCCTCTTTTGGGCCAGACTAAAAATATTCACTTGAAATAGAAAATGAGTATTCCTTATTTTTCAATATCAATAAATGAAATTCTAATTTTCAGCATGAAATTCGATGACTGAGGATTAGGTTTTCTCCCTGTTAAGACGTCCTCATAAAATTCCTTCAAAATGGCCGTTGTTTTCTGCAATCTCGTTTTGAAATCTATTGGGTGTACTTGGTTGAGACCTCAAATATAATTTCGCACAGTCCCGGTTGGTGGCGCTGTTAACGATAACCAATCACTGATGTCCCAGACGAATAAACACCCCATTCTATCTTTTGGGGAACAAAGACGATGCGGGGAGCGTGTCCACTAATTTACTGAGGGGAAACAATACAATAGAATTGGCTCTTCCACGACCCATTCCATGATATGTCCTCATTCTTTATTTCTTTGTTAATAATTCACAATAAATTCACCAAAATAAAACCCCAAACAGAACTTTAAAGTAAGCCTACGAATATACAATAACATAATTACTTTTAGATTGCATTTGAATTTATTAATTTAATAGCTTGGGGATGCGGGGCATTACATTATAGTAAAATTTTAAATAGTCAAAGATCTAAACGTTCTATTCAGATTTATAGGAATTTATAGACATGTAATTTCAAACGTATCTCACATATTCAAATGTATATAACTCTTTTCGGGGACTTCGCTCCCTTGACACAGTAAGGGTCCTTCTAGTGATAGCTAGGAATATATTTGTAAACAGTTTTAACAGAAAATCGGGGACAGAAATGAAAACAGTTATTACTGTATAGAGATTCAAACCTGAAACTACGACCCGGTGTTTCATTTATCATTAAATAGGAAATCCTGCTACACGTAGTTTTGATTTCTTACCGATGTGTGGAAACCTATCATTCCCGGCAGAGCGATAAAAGAAAAGAACGATCCCTGAGCGGACCAAGCCAAATAAATTTATTCTAGCACCTTGAAACTTTTTATATATAAATTTATATACTTTTACGTTTTTTATTTAATAAAAAACTGTGCTTTTATACTAACAGTTTATAACATAAGTTAATTGTAAATTCTTGGTGTCACAACAGGTCGAGAAAAGGTAAGTAAATAAAAGAACAATTAAACTTCTTTTAAGATTGACATTTTGTTTTCCAAACGATCGAACCTTTATTGAGTCTTAATTAAAGGCTCAATACCACTCTTGTTGTAACTGAATAATATGTTCCAATCTTTATTCTGGTCAACAAATTGTACTATTTTACAATATTCCAATTAATTGATGATAAAAATTTCATCTTAACACACCTAATTTAAAAAAAAATTGGAAAAATTCAACTAAATGATTTGAAAAGCCTGACGTAAAGCTTTTCAAATGTGACATGGATTTAAAAATATTTTTGAACCCTCTGGACAAGTAAAATATGATTTAATGGATAATTTACACAACAGGTAAGACACTAACACATCTAGTACTTAGAATAAGGCTATTTTTTATTTTCTGGAGCTGTCAAGCCAGTAAGAGTGTTATTGTCTCTTTAAAAGCTTAAAAAAAATCCAGAAAAAAAACCTCCCCTGACTGCACCGACAGTCCTGAAAGTTGAACAATCGTAGTTTTAAGAGAACCCCAATCAAGAATATATAAATGAAGAATATAAGGGTTATTTCAAAATTATATTGCAAGAATCGACAAAAAAAAGTAGTGAACGTATTAATCCCAATAGTCAAATCCCCCCCCCCCCCCCCAAACAAAAAAAAAACAAACAACAAAAAAACCTAAAGAAATCAGCCGAAAAGAGGGGCGCGCAACACTGTATAGAACTAAAACCCCGCACTTCTGTATCCGTGTCTGTGTGTGCAATTTATTTTGATGCCATCATAAGGTGTACTATCTAGACTGCAGAATACGTGGTTTTTGTTTTTTATGTATTTTTTTTTTTATAAAATAAGATGAGAATTGGAATTATTATCACTGTTATAAACAAGTATGGCATTTGAATGGCCGCTAACAGCCACCATAAACGAGTGCTTGACAGCGGTTTGCCTATGCATTGGTCCAATCTGTTTCACACAGTTAATGCGACAGCCTTAGCCATGCGACCATTCGCAAAATTTGCAGGTGGCGGTTACTGAAATTACCGAGGAAATCCGAGTGCAACGAAGTTTGGCTTGCTACAAGCAAGTATAAATCGGCTGACCCGAGGGAAGTGTGAACGTTTTATCGAGAAGCTCTAGCAAGAATATACCAAAAATGTCTTCAACTTCAAGTGAAGTTGTGATTGTGTCAGCAGCAAGGACGCCTATTGGTAAATAATTCATTACAATCTGTTGAAACTGTGTTTTTTTTATATATATATATATATACAAATTACATGTAGTGTGTTAGATAACAAACTTTTTGATTTTTATGTTCGACTTTCGATTTTTTTGTGCCTAAATAAAAAAATTATTTTTGTGTTATATTTTATACGGTAACTTAGATTCTAATATATATGATTTTTGAATTTTTATGAAGAATGAATCGGTTTTTAAATTTTTATTTATTTATTTGGTTGATATTGTGGCAAGCAATACTGGATGTTAATCAATCAAGCCGGGTCAGACCATAAAACCATGTATATATACTATTTATAGATCGATGGTCTGAGGGAAAGCAACTATATGATTGGCTAGCGACAATAGCACCGAAATGAGGTGGGGGACTAAGTTGTAATTGCTTTTGTCCTTTACAAAAACCAGAATGAATAATTTAGTTTAATCTTTTAGTTTATTGAAAAACAAATCTAATTTTTTTAAGGTCTTTTATTATTTAATCATGCCTAGTAGTGCGGGGCCAATTAATCATATGTATGATCATATGTAAGTTTGTAACATAGTCATTCGGATAGGTCATTAGCAGATTAACTTCCATTTTTTATTTTAAGCTAGTATGGATCAGACTAAAGAGAATAAATAATGATCAAGCAAATATCAGGGATGAAATAATACATCCACTGACTAGACCAATTAAATAAACCTTTTGATTTTAAGTTACGGTACCAAACTGGATGGCAACTGATAGACCTACCTCACAATATGTCCCAATCTTATTAAGAAGGTTTTGTGTAGGACAAATCATTGAAGAAATAAACCAAAAAAAGTGTCACACTTTGTAAAACATGAAATCTGCACAATTAAGCACATCCGGCCTTATAGGAGCTGTCGTAGGGTCTAGACCTAGGTCTAGACCTATTTCACAAATCGAATGGGCAATCTATAAACATCACACTTTCGAAAAACATGTCGTCTGCACAATTAAGCATGTTCAGCCTTTGGAGCTGCTGACCAACTTCTCTTAGGAAGATATTTTGTGGCTCCCCAGATTTACTTCATTGGGTCTCAGATTCACTCCCGGTCTTGGCTGAGAAACCGAAGTACCGTGTAGAAGGTGGTGTGCACGTAAAAGAGCAATTGACAGTTGGAATTCGAATAAGAATAGGCCATAGCGCCACTCTCTTGGCAAAATTTCCCTCGTATATTTAGCAAAATGTATGGCATGACCCAGTTTGACTGGTCGATACTCATTCTCTAATTGAGTGAGAGTTATGAAACTGTGTAGTTTCACTATTGACCACGTTCAATAATAAGCATTTTCTGCTTTAAAGGCATGTGTGTGTGTGTGGGGGGTAACATCCACTCGACACAAACTAGGTCATTTCAGGACTAACATATAGTCAATTTTATTTCAATAATTTGCTTGTGCATATGGGTCTTTAGCAGTAGGAGAAAACCGGAGGACCCGGAGAAAGCCCCCAAGGTTTGACAGACAACCCTACTCCTTGTCACGTACAACCAGGGAATCAAAACCACGCCAGTTGACTCACGGACAGCCCCCATAATACAACACGAATGCGCTAACCATTCGGTCATCCTACCCCACAATTCTGCTTTAAGGCTAAGTATGATTGCTTGATGCTTTACAAAGAGACAAATGTGCAATTAATTCAACACCTATTTATTTTGGGATTGAGATGCGCTAACAGTTGAATTTATCTTTTAGGATCATTTAATGGTGTTTTGTCGTCCATACCAGCACATGAGCTGGGTGTAGTATGTATAAAAGAAGTGTTGAAGAGAGGCAGTGTGAAACCTGAAGAAGTATCAGAAGTTATATTAGGCCATGTTCTTACAGCAGGTAATTAAATATATTACATTTTATCATCTCTTGCACATGGCACTGGTCAGAATATTTACAATGTTTTTGAATGGGTCTAGTACAGCATTCACCACTGAGTTTGATTTTACTCAAAGCAAGTCAAATATATTTGGATTTGTGGAGTCCACTATTCAACTCAATCTATTGGTGGTACTAAAATATGGATTTTTATCTTCTAGAGATTTCAACCTATAATATGTCCTAAGGGAATGTGTTCCCGAACCATTTGGTTAAGAATTCTAGTGCTTAACCAAAGTATATGCATATGATTTGTATCCAAAGCTACCCCTGCATAATTTTTTACAGCATTTGATAAATTGATAATGAAGATAGCATAGTAAGAATTGTGCAGTTCTATTCAAATTTTGTTAAAGGACCATGAAGCAATGGAGTATTTGTCTATTAAATTAATAGATAATCAACAAAATAGTTTTCCAGTACGACTGTGGCTGTAGTCCTGCTAAACTATTGAGAGAGCCGAGTTTTTGAATTTAAATATTAAATACTTTAGAAAATTGCAAACGCAGGCCATAATTTTGTATCTTCCAAGAAAGTTAATATATTATGGAATACATTTTTTTGGATAAGGTTGAGCTTCAACTGAACAAAATAGATTGTAGTAAAATGGAATTGATGTCCAACTATCGGCTTGTACTCCTTTAATTTTCACAAAATCAGAAATGGATATAAATAATTGTTTTCTTTTTAGGACAAGGTCAAAATCCAGCCAGACAAGCAAGCATTAATTCTGCAATTCCTGCTGCTGTACCAGCATGTAGTGTTAATATGTTATGTGGATCTGGTTTAAGGGCTGTTGTATTAGCTTCACAAGCTATTAAAACTGGTGATGCAGCTGTTGTTGTTGCTGGTGGCATGGAAAGTATGAGCAAGGTAATAAAATGGGGTTTAACATCCTACTGTTCTGCTCCGACTGGGCTGATGAAGACGACCATACACCATAAATTGCGCAATAAGAAAAATTTTGCCTGGGCAGCGGCACTTTGGCCTAATCTTATATCAAATTCCAACATCCAAGGGATCTTTTATGTGCACGCCAGTGTATACACGGGACCTCGGTTTTTTAACCCATCCGAACGACTAGAAAGCTGTCCATGTCAGGTCCCCTGTCCTGCACCACGGGCAAGGTAATAAAACAGATTATGTATGTGAATAACAATATTTGGTGTGGCACATCTGAATAAGAATAACTTGTGCTGGTAGATCTGAATAAGTATATGTAGAGCAACACTGCTTCAAATACATTTTTTCTTTTTTTGATTGTTATTGTGCTGAGATTGTGAAGGTTGCCGAAAGATATTGCCATTATACACCGGACCCAACATTTTCAGTATTAATTATGTCTGCTAGCAAGTAATTCAGGCTTATTTTCTTTCAGGCTCCACATTGTTTAAATTTACGACCTGGACATAAAATGGGTGACGCTAGTCTTGTTGATACAATGATAAAGGATGGTTTGACAGATGCTTTCAATAATTATCACATGGGTATCACAGGTAGATAGTTTCTTTATCTTCTCAAATCATTTACCCAAGCCTGGAAATAAGGCACCTGTCATAGACAATGTCAGGCACAGATACAGACTTTGTCAGGCACTAAACCTCTGGTACCTGTCATTTTGTCCGGCACCGATTTGTGTTTTTTATTGATATTATTTATACATGTTCGGCACTAAGTTAAAAATGTCAGGTACTATTTCATTAGTCCCTGAAATCTAAAACTGTTATTTCCAGGCCTGCATTTACCGTAATTATCAGTGGATTAGGTGCAGTTATTTAGACTTTGATGTCGGCACGGGGAATAGCTCAGATTTACTCAGCATTTTGCATTAGCTACACCCCTTCTAGAAATTAAAATATTTGGTACAGATAAATACGGTATATTAATACATACATTACATAGTTTGCTAATTGCTATACAAGATGTTTAGAACAAAGAGTTATGTGAAATATAAATAAAATAAAATGGGTGTTTAATGTTCTGCACCATTTGTGCTGTGTACTTTGGTCGAAATTTTACATGGACAGCAGTGTTTTCACTTACTTCTTATCAAATTCCAACTGCCTGAGTTTTTTTTTTTACGTGCAGTGAGTACATGGATTGACCTCGTTTGTTTTGTCCAATCCAAACGACAAGAGGTTGTTGTTTTGCACCCCTGACATGAGGAACCAGGCTGGAAAATATGCAAAAATAAAAATGGTGCTTAAAACGGATGTAACTCTTCGTTATTCTAAACATGAGAATCTTTTTATCAAATATATTGTCTCAAATGTAAATTATTTTTTTGTTACAGCTGAAAATGTAGCTAAACAGTGGAATATATCTAGAGAACAGCAGGATGAATTCTCATTAAAATCCCAATTGAAATGTGAAACAGCACAGAAGGCTGGAAATTTTGATGAAGAAATTGTTCCTGTAACTATTAAATCAAGATCAGGTAGGATAACTTATACCCTTAATTATTGACAAGTCATAAAATGATGTTACTATTAATGCTGCTTTTTATACGCCCACATTTTTATGTGGATGTACATTGTCGTGTCGTACCGTCTGTCCGTCCACAATTTGTTTGTGGACCCTCTACAGGTCACAATTTTTATCAACATTTGAAATATAGGTCTATCGCCCAAAGATCTTGGTTCCTTTGATATTGGCATGTATCGGACCATAACTTCATGGATTATGGCCCCTGATTGTACGAAAAATCACGTTTTTAGCTTCTGAACACTCTAGAGGTCACAATTTTCCTTTGGTTTTGATTAAAAATTAAACGCATGTTTATAACCCAAAGATCTTGCTTCCTTTCTAAATTCCCGCTTATTGGATTGTAACTTTCTGATTTATGGCCCCTGATTGTACGAAAAATCATGTTTTTAGCTTGTGGTACCTCTAGAGGTCACGATTATTATCCAATTTAAATAAACGTTAGAATATATCACTGTTACACCGTAATGTCGGTTGAGTTTGAATTTTGTGAAAATCGGACCAAAACTACCTAACAAAATGGCCATCCCTAGTATGCAAATAATGTAAAAATATGGTATATCAAGGTTTTGGACCCTCTAGAAGTCAAAATTTGATTCGAGTTTGATGAAACTTGAATTACATGTTTATAACTCAAAGATCTTGGTTCCTTTTGATATTCGCGGATATCAGATCGTAAGTTTCTGAATTATGGCCCTTGATTCTCTCATAAATACCATTCTGAGTGAAAGTTTATAAATATATGGTTATTGTTTTTTATCAACAGGAAGCGAAGAAGTTAAAAAAGATGAATTTCCCAGGTCGGGAAGTGCCATAGAAAATTTCACCAAATTAAAACCATGCTTTATTCGAGATGGCTCAGGCACGGTTACACCAGGCAATGCATCAGGTATGTCATACTCTGAAACCCATCATATCATATTTATTTTATACACCCACATTTAAAGAGATGTTGTCACTCCTTTTGGTCCACAATTGTTTGTGACTTTAGTAGAATCTACATTTTTCACCAAACTTTTATTATGCTTTATCACCATATTTTAAATTAATTTTTTATATGGTATTTAAGTGAAACCTTGTACAAGGTACAAACTGTTTTATCAATTCTACAAGTTCTCTGATGTGTTTGAATCTGAATGTAGGAGCTGCAATGGTTCAGTGAGTAAGATGGTGGCTCGCTAACCTGCAGGTCCTGTGTTCGATCCCAGAACTGGTTGAGAAAGTTCATTGGGATATTCTGTCAGTGGTGTAGGACGGAGGGCCTGGCAAGTCGTTCGGATGGTACGAAAAACCGAGGTCTCATGTACGCATTTGCATGCACATAAAAAAAAACCTTGAAACTTTGAATTTGAAAAAAAAGTAGGCTGATGTGCCGCTATCACTAATCAGGACAAAATTTCTCTTAGAGCACACTCATTTCAAGGCTGAATGTGATTTGTCAGTTATTGGTAATGCTAATTGTTTTGTTATCCCCTCCCATTTCAAATAAATTTAAAATTTTTATGATATGTTTCTAGGTATTAATGATGGGGCTGCAGCACTACTAATGATGAGTAAAACAGAAGCAGCAGCTAGAAAACTAACACCATTAGCTAAAATAGTATCATGGGCCCAGGCAGGAGTGGATCCAGCTGTCATGGGAACTGGTCCTATACCAGCCACCCAAAAAGCTGTGAGTTAATAATTTGATTGGGTTTTTTTACCAATAAATGTGGATAAATTATCTCTATAGATACCCATCTTTAATTCATTTGTAAATTAAACTGCAATTTGAACACAAATTAGAGATATTTATCGGTATCTACATTATTTAGAAGATATACAAAGTACGTTTCAAAAGTACTTTGACTTAAACATGCATTATGCAAGAGCTAAATCTGCCTATTGCAGGTATTACTTCAGGCCTAAAATGTTATATAAAGTAATTAGACATTAATTATCTTATACGAACCATAATCAACTCTTGATGTCATCTTATGTGTTGGATTTTCACTGGATTTGAATCCAATCTGCTGCTCAACGCTCATTGATGATTTATTGTCAAAATGCATAATCAAGACTATGTTTTTTATCGTACCAACTTTAGTAATATATTGAGGCTAGGCTTAAAATTCAAAAGCAAATATCTCGGTTCAGAGTGGAGCAATTTGACTGAAATTTTCGACATATTCTATTTACATTATCTATTTTTTTTAACTATTATAACAAGAACAGCCAACTCTTTATCTAATCTCCCATAATGCCTCTTTAAGTAGTGGGGGGTTGGATGGCCGAATGGTTAGTGTGTGCACGCTGTATCATAAGGCCTGTCATTGAGTCAACTGGCGTGGTTTCAATTCCCCGGTTGTACGTGACAAGGAGTAGGGTCGTCTGTCCAAACTCGTGGGTTTTCTCCGGGTCATCTAGTTTTCCCCCACTGCTAACGATCCCTAATCGCAAGCGAATTAATGAAATAAAATTAAACCATATGTTAGTCCCGAAATGACCTAGTTTGTGTCGAGTGGACGTTAAACCCCATTTCTCTCTTTCTCTCTTTAAGTAGTACTTCCAATTTGAGAAAAATTCAAAATTTCAAATGAAAATGAAGATGATTATTGATATTTAGTATGATATATATTACAGTTAGAGAAGGCTGGTTGGTCTGTAGGTGATGTTGATTTATTTGAATTAAATGAAGCGTTTGCTGCTCAATCAATAGCTGTAGTTCACGATTTAGGATGCGATATATCCAAGGTTAGTACATGTTTTTAACAAAGTCCTGTGTACACATTGACATGCACGTAAAAGATCCCCTGCCAGTTGGAATTCAATATAATTTGAGATAAGAATAGGGTGTAGCGCCGCTGTCTGGGCAAAATTTCCCTCATGGCACACTGTATGGCATATGCCCGTCTTCATTAGCCCAGCCTGAACATTAAACCCCATTTTATTAATACGAAGGCCAAAATAAATTGCTTTGAAATATGGACTGAATGCAAGTATCAATTAAAAATCATTACCAGTTTTATTGGTTTTTTTAAAAAAAAATATTACATTCATGATGATAAACATATAAAGAAAGCTTGAAATGTATGACATATGATTACAGAACTGATTGCCGATTCTGATAACAGAGCGACTGTAGGGCACTCATTATAACTCATGATTCTTGAAGCTCTAGCGCTGAGTTGAAAAGGCATCCTCAGACTTAAGTTGAGAATTTACTCACAATTGTTCGCCTTATGTTAACTAAAATATAGCCATTTATAAAAAATTTATTGTTTTAATGTATCAAATACATCAATAAGAAACTATGTGCAAAGTTTTGTGTTTCTGGATCAAAGATATTTCTCATAAACAGTGATTGAAAGTTAAGTAAATTCGTAAACTTAAGTCTGAGAATGATTTGTGAACTCGGAAGCCAGATCCTTTGTAAACCTTAATTTATTTTTGTCCCCCGCCTTTCGAAGAAAGCAGGGGACTATTAAAATGGGTTCGTCTGTCTGTCCGTCCGTCCGTCCGTCCGTCCGTCCGTCCGTCCGTCCGTCCGTCCGTCCGTCCGTCCGTCCGTCCGTCCGTCCGTCCGTCCGTCCGTCCGTCACACTTTTTGGGACACAATAACTCTCTTCCTAATTGAGCTAGAATGTTCAAACTTGGTGTATGTGTTTATTAGGTCAATGCCTTGATGGAGTTCGAAGATGAGCATTTTCCGCTTAGGGTAAGCAGAGATAAGCAATTTGATTGGTTGATGCTTTGGGACACGATAACTCTCTTCCTAATTGGGCTAGAATGTTCAAACTTGGTGTATGTGTTGATTAGGTCAATGCCTTGATGGAGTTCGAAGATGAGCATTTTCCGCTTAGGGTAAGCAGAGATAAGCAATTTGATTGGTTGATGCTTTGGGACACGATAACTTTTAATTGAGCTAGAATGTTCAAACTTGGTGTATGTGTTTATTAGGTCAATGCCTTGATGGAGTTCGAAGATGAGCATTTTCCGCTTAGGGTAAGCAGAGATAAGCAATTTGATTGGTTGATACTTTGGGGCACGATAACTCTCTTCCTAATTGAGCTAGAATGTTCAAACTTGGTGTATGTGTTGATTAGGTCAATGCCTTGATGGAGTTCGAAGATGAGCATTTTCCGCTTAGGGTAAGCAGAGATAAGCAATTTGATTGGTTGATGCTTTGGGACACGATAACTTTAGTTCTAATTAAGTGAGATTGATGAAACTTGGTGTATAGATTTATTATATGAATACCTTAACTAAGTTCGATAATGAACATTTTTTGCTGAGGGTAAGCAGAGTGATAAGCAATTTGATTGGTAGAAACTTTGGAACACAATAACTCTCCTTCTAATTGAGGTAGAATGTTCAAACTTGGCATAGGTGTCTATTAGGTGAATGTTTAAACTTGATGTATATGTAGATGTTCATTAGGTGAATGTCTTGACTGAGTTCAATAATTAACATTTCGAGCTGAAGCTAAGCAGAGCTAATCGATTTCATTTGTCGATGGTTTGGGACAAGATAATCTTGATTCTATCTGATAGAGAGTGATGAAACTTAGTGAAAAAAATAAATGTGCGATTAATTAATATGTGTCATCTATTTATTTTGCAATTTCGGCGGGGGACATCAGCCTCACTGTTGGCTTGTTTTTATTATTGTAGGTAAATGTAAATGGTGGGGCTATTGCTCTTGGTCATCCTATTGGTGCATCCGGTGCTAGAATACTCGTCACATTAATACATGCTTTAAAAAGAACCGGTGGAAAAAAGGGTGTGGCAGCTTTGTGTGTGGGCGGGGGTATGGGTATTGCTGTTTGTATTGAAATGTTATGAAAGGTGTTGATATAGTTACAAAACTTGGGAACATTTTCCATGAAACTTGTTAATGTTTAATGGAATCATAACATTATAAAAGGAATAATTTATTTGAAGGTAATGTATTTGTTAAATGTATGGGTTTAATATATTGAGATCAAGTACAGGAGAATATTGTTTTCATCTTTGCATTTCATTGGGAACAAAAGGGGAATTTTTTATTTTGGGGGAACCATTTAAGTTGTATTTATATATATTATATAATTTGTATCCAGATATTTCATTTAAGATGTTATCTTTATTTCCTTATGTTTATGTATTGTTACATTTGTAATAAAACAATGGTACCAGATTTTATATTATGTTATTCTCTGAGTACCAATCGATAGCTAGATTGTATGATGCTTACGGCTGGCCCCTGGATCTATTCACTTGATTTGATATTTGTTGTTTATTTCTTGTAATGCCTTTGTAGTTTGTCTTGTCTGCAGGTTTGTCTTGTCTGTGTACGTGACAAGGAGTAGGGTCGCCTGTCCAACCTCGTGGGTTTTCTCCAGGTCCTCCGGTTTCCTCCCACTGCTAAAGACCCCTACGCGCAAGCGAATTATTGAAACAAAATTTTTAAAAAAACCATATGTTAGTCCCGAAATGACCTAGTTTGTGTTGAGTGGACGTTAAACCCCATTTCTCTCTCCCTCTCTTGTCTTGTCTGTAGGTTTCAGGGGCAGATCCAGGGGACGTGTGGGAGGTTCCCTCCCCTGCTCAGTTACATAAAAAAATTTGTAAAACAACACTTGCTATGAGAAAAGTGTCACAGTCATGTGCTTTGTTCTTTATCATCAAATGGTGGGATAGGATGGGTATTCAAAGTGCGAGATAATGATTTAGACAATATGTGATACCACAATTAATGCTTTGCATCAGTGAAATTTTTCCTGTTCATTCATTATCAAAATTGATGTCAAACGGGATTGGATCTCTCTCTTTAAAGAGCTCATTGTGTATATTCCTACATAATTTAGAGACGATTGTGGCATCATGCATTGTCAACTGTCAAATTTCCATAACAGAACCTGGCAAACCCCCTCCTGTAAAAACATCTGGATCCGCTCCTAGGATTGTCTTGTCAATTTTGTTTTGTGCATGGTGCAGTTCTCCTGCACTTACCATTATAGTGACATATGACCAAGGTCCTGTTTCATGCAATTTTAACTAAGATAAAATCCAAATTTTTAGTAATTTGATTGGATAATATTAGATTGATTTTAGTGCTTAGCCAGTCAAAATTGAAGTATCTACTAAAATTTGGATATCTTTAGTTAAGATTTCAGGAAACAGGGCCTTGGTTTGTAGGCTATGAAAATTATTTTCAAAATATGGAGGAGTGTATTGTGTATTCACCTGGGAATAAAGATTAATGAATTTTGCCATCTAACCTTTAGGCTGGGTTAGGTTTGTTTAAACATTGATCTATCATAATACCAACAAACAATCATCTCCAACAGAGTCACAGTTAGTCCTACATCCAACAGCTGGGGGTATATAAAATAAAACTCTAGTAGGTGGTTTAATGTACTGTAAAATGTAGCACTGATCTTATCCCTTTAGCTTAGCCCCGGGGCAGGATTTACCAACAGGCATAGATAGGGCCTACAGGTATCTACAATGGGAGGCTTACTGAAACTAATTTGTCATGCAGTCTACCAGCGTATAACCTTGTTTCAAGTGTACATTGGGTATTTCATTATATTAAATAATTTCAAAACCATAAGGACCCCTGTACAGTAAGTATATCCCACTAAAACATGCCAACTTTTCTATAAATTTGGGAGCCCACTGATGAGGTTAGTTTAGAGCATCAAAGGGTCATTAAACTGACTTTGACATTTTGTTTGGCTTGGAGGTCGGGTGTTCGATCCCTGCATTGGCCGAGAAAGTCCATCCAGATTTTCTGGTGTGGTTCTCCCTTGTCAGTGATGCAGAACAGAGGGCCCGACAAGGACAGATGTCTAGTCGTTCGGATGGGACAAAAAACCGAGGCTCCGTGTACACATTGGTGTGTACACATTGGCATGCACGTGAAAGATTCTTTGACAGCTGAAATTCAATAAGTAGGCGTAGTGCCGCTGTCCCCCAAAATTTCCCTGATATGCCCGTCTAAATTAGCCCAGTTCGAAGCAAAATAGTAGGACGTTAAACCCCATTTTATTTATCTCTATAAAAAAATAAAAATAACCAGAATTATTTTATCACTAAATAGTTTTTATTTCCAAAGAAATATTAAACATAACACTGTTATACTACTGACCTTCCCCTTAGTTTGTTATTACCTCACCTAACCTTGGTAAAGATTGGGTTATAATTGGTTAATCAGCATCTGACTGATCCAGCCCAGAAGGACATAACAAGAAAGAGCATCAGAGTTACCTGTTAACCAAATTCCTGTTCAATATATGTTTATTATACTAATACTTACTGGTAGAAATAGTTTGTTTGCTTTCCAGGCTAGTCTAGATAATTTTCGTTTTAGCTCTATACTGATTTTCATTATATTGACCATCTTTTATTGCTTATAGACTTATTATATCACATTGTACATCCATAAATGATCAGCCCAGATGTTATGTTATAATTGTATAATCAGCTTTTGTTTAAACTGTGTATGCTGTCCTTAGTGGATGCAATGCTACAATAAAATCTTATCTTATCTTATCATGGTGTTCATTCTCAATCACCTAGTATAGACAGTAATAACTTCATCCTTACCAAGGGTAACTGAGGTAGAAATGGTCTGAGGGTAAGGCCATGATGATTATTATATATTTTTAAATAATAAAATCCAATTATTGTAGCCATATTCATAGTATATAGGATCTAATGGTTTTCTTATAATATAATCTAAATAAAAATAAATTGCTATAAAAAAAGCCTGGAATATATTCTAAGTTTAACCAATAAAAGCTTGTCCTTTGAAAAGAAACATATTTAGTGGTAAATAATGTATTACTTATATAAAGAGATCATTCATTTAGATTGATACACAAAAACACATACTTATGGAAAAACAGCTACTTAATAGTACCGTAATACTAGAATATTAAGTAGCTGTTTTTCCATAAGTATGTGTTTTTGTGTATTGCTCTGTCCAGCGACAATGGCACAATTTCCCTCTACTGGTAATCTGATAATAATTTAATACTTTTGTGCACTTTTCTGAAGTGTTTACAATAATGATAGATTTGTAGGTATTAGAAAATATAATGATAGGTTTGTGGATATTAGAAAAGATAAATGTGAAGATATTAAAAGACAAAAACAAGAAATTATATAAAAATATCTAATATTATATACTATATAAAATGAAGTCACATACATTCCAAATTTTGAATCTATATGTCCTCGACCACCTGTAGAATTAATATAATATTAGAAACCATTTCCTATGTCATTAATACAATTTATATTATGCATGGTTACACCTTCACCAATTAAAATTTAACAATAATATATACCCAGTGTATTATAGTTTATTCATATTAAATATAATAGAGGTATATGATACAGGAATGGTGATAGCTTTACTGAAAATACAATGATATAAATATACATAATATTCAAATATTAAGCAGGGTTTCAACCATATAGATCTACTAATACTGGCACTGCTTATTAATAAATTAAAAAATTCGTAAACTAAAAACAAGAAATTGGTTTATTTTGAATACAATATAAATCTAATGTGACCCTTGTTGTGTTCAAGTCTGAATTCGATAATGGAAGGTGTATGTATTTTAATTGACATTAAATGAATTAAATTAATTTCACATCCCAATCATTTTGGGATTAAGAATAATCCAAGATCTTGCAGTTGAACACACATTGAAATATCCTATATATTCAATCCATTAAATGTCAATCTGTTTTTATTGGGTATCATAATTTGCAAAATTGTCATCATAACATTTTCAGGAAAAAGATGTCTAGATAAAAAAAACAAACATAGCTTGCCAGACAAAGTAACATGCGCAAACTGCGTAGTACGGTAAATAATGATCACGTTCCAATTTATTGGGAGCGGGTACAATTGGGTAATAAATAACATTTGATCAAAAATTCACCAAAAATCGATGATGGGAGGAGGTCAACAGTAATGTGTGCATATCAACTATCATATATAAGTCAAGGGCCATAACTCTGTAAGTGCTTTTGTAAAAACGCTCCAAATTGATAAGGGCCATTTTTAGCCCAATACTAAATATTCTTGAGAATCTGTGAAGAAGGGAGTGAATATGAGCATGGTAATATTTCTCTATTAACAATCAATATCGGTTAGGGCCCATTACTCTGCAACTGTTTTTACAAAAATTCTTAAATTTGATCGGGCCCATGTTTACACCAATACTAACTATTCCTGAAAATGTGCTTAGTACGAATAACCGTGGATGGACGAACAGATCAATCAACAAGTGCAACAACAATATATGACCATATATGACCATTTTAAAAATTCTAGTCATCTGGGCCCTGTTTCACGAAATTTTAACTAAGATAAAATCCAAATTTTAGTAATTTGATTGGATAATATTAGATTGATTTTAGTGCTTAGCTAATCAAAATTGAAGTATCTACTAAAATTTGGATTTTATCTTTAGTTAAGATTTCAAGAAACAGGACCCTGGTACACTACTGTAAAATTTATATTTGTTTCAAGCATAAGGTAAAAGCCATTCATTCTATATATTCACTCTTGAACTCATTATTATCAAAAATAATCACCCAGCACACTAAAACAAATTTGTGAATACATTTTGCGAAATATAAAAAGGCACTAGTGCGTATTGCTGAAATATATCAATAATACTTTTACACAACTGCTTTCATTGTATTAGATAATACTTGATAAATTACCGTGTAGGTGTACATATATATACATAAACAGACAGCACAATTATGGTCATACTAACATCACACAACCATATTCTAAGTTTACTTGTAAACTTGAGTTTTAAATATACAGGTCACATTTCTATGGAATACAATGACAGCTTATTATGAAGCTTTGTTGAAACGTCGCTCAGTATTCCATAGAATTGTGACCTGTATATTCCAGTTCAATTACCTAATGCCATTGAAACAATTTGAGTGTTAAAGACTACATTACTAATACGCTTGAGTGTTAAAGACTACATTACTAATAAGCTTGAGTGTTAAAGACTACATTACTTATAAGCTTGAGTGTTAAAGACTATTATTACTTATAAGCTTGAGTGTTAAAGACTACATTACTTATAAACTTGAGTGTTAAAGACTATTATTACTTATAAGCTTGAGTGTTCAAGACTATATTACTTATAAACTTATAACCTTGATCATTAAAGATTACATTACTTATAACCTTGACTGTTCAAGACTACATTACTTATAAACTTTGGCGTTAAAGACAACATTACTTATAACCTTAAGTGTTCAAGACTATATTACTTATAAACTTTGGCGTTCAAGACTACATTACTTATAACCTTGATTATTAAACTTAAAGATTACATAACTTATAACCTTGACTGTTCAAGACTACATTACTTATAAACTTTGGCATTAAAGACTACATTACTTATAACCTTGATTGTTAAAGACTACATATTAGTTATAAACTTAAGTGTCAACTACTGGTAAGCGTGAATCTACTGTTCTAAGGAGCCTAGTGGTCAGTAAAACAAAATTCCGATATAGAAAATGGAGTCATTAACTTATGTTTTTCAATATAATTATTTCTACAGCAACACTATTCTACTTTTTCCTACAAATCTATTTTCCTTTCTCAGCAAACAAGTCTAACACAATCCAAAAACGAAATAAATGTGGTTTAACGTCCTACTGTTCTGCTCCGATTGGGCTAATGAAGACGGCCATTCACTAAACAGTGTGGTGTGAGGGAAATTTTGCCCGGGCAGCGGCACTATGGCCTACTCTTATATCGAATTCTAACTGCCAGGGGATCTTTTACGTGCATGCCAATGTATACACGGGACCTTGGTTTTTCGTCCCATCCGAACGACTAGACAGCTGTCCTTGTCAGGCCCTCTATCCTGCATCACTGACAAGGGGAAACCACGTCAGAAAATCCTGATGAACTTTCTTGGCCAATGCAGGGATCGAACATGCGACCTCTAGACTAGCGAGCCAGCGTCTTACCCACTTAGCCACCATGGTTCCTCAATCCAAAAACAACAAATGACATATTTTATTATCGTTATGACTGGCACATAAATATTTTCTCTACAACAATTCCATAATCTGCTTCTGTACAGTAAAATATGAAGAGCCCCGGGGTAGCAAATAATACAAATAATATTAAAGCTAATAACTATCATCCTTTAGAGCAAACAAAATAAAAAATAAAGTAGAACCATTAGCGACAGTTGTGAACAGCTGTTTCAATATTGATAGAAATCCATAAAGAATCATATTGAAAATACTGCCATTTGCAACTCATAAGTGTATGGGCGACTGAAACTGTGGCACATAGAAGATGCTAAAGGGACCATCCCGATATTAACAGAGATTGACCCTTTAACAAAAAAACGAAATAAAACAATATTAATAATTATACCAACTGGGTTTAATCTAACAACAATGTAATACACTAAGGCCTGTTTTCCTTGGACACATTTCTACGTTATTGGTTTTAAGAAAATGGTTCCATTACATATGCATCAGACACGCGCGGAAACGCATACATGGAAATCGGGTCTTACTGTGTTTTAATCATGATTAAAGAAATCGGGTCTTACTGTGTTTTAATCATGATTAATGAAATCGGATCTTACTGTGTTTTAATCATGATTAATGAAATCGGGTCTTACTGTGTTTTAATCATGATTAATGAAATCAGGTCTTACTGTGTTTTAATCAGGATTAATGAAATCGAGTCTTACTGTGTTTTAATCATGATTAATCAAATCGGGTCTTACTGTGTTTTAATAATGATTAATGAAATCGAGGTTTACTGTGTTTTAATAATGATTAATAGGGAAAAGGTAATGCTGCTATTATGTATAAATTACATACATATATATATAAACATTTACAAATAATTGAAAAATTATAATATAAAGAGTCATGTAATAAAATTTGAATCACAATAATATAGGAAAACATATAAGGTGGAAATAACACTGACAGGATTAAATATAATTTCTCATGGTAAGAACAGGAAATGATTGCAATGCAAAAATGATAATGCATTAATTCCCTGTATATTCAACTAGATTTGGAACGATTTAGTTTCCACATTTTATGGATTATGAAAATAAATATTGTCAAAAATTCAGTTCTTACAGACATAGGCAACAGTCAAATTTTATAATAGTTTTATACCCAAAAAGCATAGATAAAAAAAATTAAAATGACAGCTGCAATTTTCAAAGGCAATTACGCAAATTCGTGGGTTGATTTAGCAAAAAAAAATATTTTGGCTTTTTGCAAGTATGAAAAAAATAGCTAGAAGTACTTATTACTACCTATTTGAAGACTAATGTAGTCTCAAGCATTTTGTTTTAAAAATAAATTATTTTTCCTATACATTATTAACAACCATGATCAACAAATGTACATTTTATAAAACATTTTAACATCATTTGAATCAAGATTCATAAATTCATTTTCACTGTTATTTGCAACAACTGTAATTATAAGTTTTTCAAAAAATATAAAGAGTCATATTGACTGTATTTTTATTGTAATATAAAGATATGTGTGACATGTAAAACATGGCTTTCTGTTTATCATTTCTAAACTAATATTAACTAACTATGATCAAATATTTGTTACACTACTACATTCTGTGTGGTTTAATGGTTGAGAGCAAGACATTAAGTTATATATTGATATTGCACGAGGGCGTTAGTCCAAGGGCTGTATCAATATATTACGCAATGTCTTGCTTGAGACCATTAAACAACTTAAACACTCTATCGCACACATACATTTCAATGAAATCATCACACAATTGGCACTTTTCTGTACCCTACTTGCACGTAGGGGTTTTTAGCAGTGGGAGGACCCGGAGAAAACCCACGAGGTTGGAGTGTTTTATGGATTCTTCAATTATATTTACTTATCTGTTTAATACCTATGTATTATTTTAGCATACTGGATGGCCATGAATTTCGACTAGTTTTAATTGAGCATAATTTAATATTTATTATAACATATATATTTAGCATAAAGCAGAGATTCTATATTTCGCATAAATATTATTATTTATATGATACATCTATGAATAAATATGAACAATATTAAAAATCGAATTAAAATATGATAAAAATGTGATTTTCAGCAGTGCAGATAATGCCAGTGTTGATCGATAATGCCATTGAAATAATTCTGTATTGGGACAAATATGCATTGCTTAATGGTCGAGAGCGAGACATTAAGTAATACACTGTAACAAAAAGAGGGCTGTAGGCCAGAGTGCTTTTACAATATATTACGCAATGTTTTAAGCTCGAGACCATTAAACGACTTAAAATACAGACACCACGCCATACTTTTACAGTGATATACGTCAAGTGAGTCCAATATTTCACTAGTATAATTAATGTACCATTGGCAAGTTGCCCGTACGATTATTTGAAATAATGGTACACCAACATCAAAGGGTGACGTCACATCTGTATTTTAAATATTTATAAATGCAATACTATCTGTGTTTCAACAACTTGCAGATTAAAAATGAAGCTAGTATTTAATATTAATGTTTGTAAATTGTAAAACTAAAAATGCAAAAAAATAATCCAAACAAATTGATCGCTAAATTCTAAACAAAAAAAATAAAAAATCTCAGATACAAATGGAACTAAACAAAATGGGTTTTAATGACAAGAGATCTCACATACAAATGAAACTGTCAGTACACTGGAACATGTAAAATTTTAAAACCTGAATAATGTCAAAAATTCACAAAGTAATTGTTTGTTAATGAATGTAATGATCTGTAGATATCATTGCATATGTATTTTATCCTGAGACCTTATAAAATGGTTGATTTTTTTTGTGATGCTCATTAATAATAGCACTAATTCTAATACCTAGATAAGTCACAGCAAACACCATTTAATATATACAATCTTTAATTAATAAAAAACTATATGATAAACTTATTATTCCCTCCAATATTATTATCTCCAATATTCCTTATACACTCTTTGTGAATAATGCTCATATTATATTAGTAAGGTTTTATTCTGCCTAAATGTTGACAAGGTGCTTTTAAAATATAATAATGTCAACAGGGATTATTCTATGATATTCTTAATATAATCTGAACTTCTACTTATGTAGAATATTGAAATTTTATTTTTTCATCCAATGAACTAGGTCCCATAAATAAGAAGGCAACAAAAATTCCTTCAAATTTAAAAATGTCAACAAGGATTATACAAACAGAAACCCCTTTCTGTATTATTTTCACATGTTTTTTTTTTTTAGTTATTCTAAGGTATTCTTAATCTAATTTAAAGTTCTATTTATGTACCTGTTAAAGTGTAGAATATTGAAATTTTATTGTTTCATCCAATCAACTAGGTCCATAAATAAGAAGGCAACAAAGATTCCTTAGTACCACGAGCTGGTTCTAAGTTTTCGTCCTTTAAGAACTCTCTGGGTAAAAGAACCAAGTAGCCCTTGACTCCTTTAACTTTTTCAAAGGCTTCTGTGGGATTCGTTTCTACTAATGCTGGCTCTGCTAAATACTCTTTCATTTCTTTAAATGTGCGAACATAGTCACAAGGCATACACCTGAAAACCTGTTAATAATAAGAAAGCACCATTAAATCATGTTCAACAAAATGCCTGCTTTCAACTATTTTTTGTCCTAGAATCTTTAACTTCAGAACCTTGAAGGTTATTATTTTATATTTAATGTCAATATATAGAGAGAGAGAAAAATGGGGTTTAATGTCCATTCAACACATACTAGCTCATTTTGGGACTAACACATGGTTCAATTTTATTTCAATATTTCGCTTACACGTAGGGGTCTTTAGCTGTGGAGGGAAACCAGAGGACCTGGGAAAAAACCCACAAGGTTGGACAGGCGACCTTACTCCTTGTCAAGTACAAGCAGGGAATCAAAGCCACGTCACTTGACCCAAAGACAGTCCTTATGATACAACGCGCATATGTTAACCATTCGGCCACCCCTAAATGTAAATATATTCTTCAGTTGTTTCTGTACAAATTGTTGTTTTTTACCCATCCCAACAACTAGATACCCTTTTTTAGGGACCTACTGCCATTTCCCTGACAAGGGAACTAGGCTTGAAATATCCTAGGCCCGTTTCAAACCCAGGTCAGTCTACTTGTGAGCAGCGTTCATGGCTTGAACAGCATGTCAAAATTACAATATATAACTATACACAGCATTGAAATAAAATTGAACCATGTGTTAGTCCCGAAATGACCTAGTTTGTGTCAGTGGACCTTAAACTCCATATGGTTCCTCCCTATGGCTAGCTGATAAATCTCAGCAAGTTTGAAAAATACAGGGGTGACGACGAAATACTCCCGCATAAAATGTAATGGTATAAAAATATAAAACGTACTGTATCATATATAGTAGTATTTACAGCAGCTTGTTTTATCCAGATATTTTTATAGAAATCTTGTCGGACTATATCAGTTATATCCAATGTATCACTATCACCCAGTCCCAGATGTTCCCTATAAAAAGTAAACAACCACCATGATAATAAAGAATAAAATAATATTTTAGGTTTTAATTCTATTGTCATAAATTTTCCATCTGACCATACTTTTGAATTTAAAGTAACGTCTTTTATAAGTTTGTTCATGACATAACCTTTGACCTAGCCAAGGATCAGGCACCGAGTTCACAAAGCATTCTCAGACTTCAGTTAAGAATTTACTCAAAATTGTTTGTCTTATTTAACTAAAATATAGCCCTTTCTACAAATATTTGTTGTTTTTTAAGTATCAAATACATCAATAAGAAACTATGTGCAAAGTTTAGTGTTTCTGGATCAAAGATATTTCTTATAAACAGTGATTGAAATTTGAGTAAATTCTTAACGTAAGTCTTAGAATGCCAATTGGGCAAGACCTAATTTATCTAATCACAGTGGTTAAACCTAGACTTCAATGAAATGATATGAAATGAAATGGGGTTTAACGTCCTACTGTTCTGCTCCTATGCTGGGCTAATGAAGACGGGCATACGCCATACAGTGTGCTATGAGGGAAATTTTGCCCGGGCAGCGGTATTATCGCCTACTCTTATATCAAATTCCAACTGCCAAGGGATCTTTTACGTGAATTCCAATGTATACACGGGACCTCGGTTTTTCATCTCATCCAAAGGACTAGACAGCTGTCCTTGTCAGGCCCTCCGTCCTGCATCACTGACAAGGAGGAACCATGCCGGAAAATCTGGATGAACTTTCTCGGCCAATGCAGGGATCGAACACCCGACCTCCAGGCTAGCGAGCCAGCGGGACTTCAATGAAAACAGAGAATTGATAAAGAAGTAGTTAGATCCTCATGTAGTGAAAGATTAAATCTTAATGCAATTACAACTTTGTATTTTAACTTTACAGTTCAACTTTAATCGAGTAAACCATTTTACGTTATATTCCACATTTATGACATACCTGAATAACGTGGTTCTCAATGATGAGGCAAATCTTCCAACAAAGTGTTCTCTACCATTAATTCTTACTGGAGTCTTTTGAATATCTTCTACCATAACAGCTAACTCACTGTCACGTTTACCCAGCATACTGCGATCATTAATATTAGCTGATCCTATTATCACTGTATCATCATCCACAATCATTAATTTACTGTGAACATACACTAACTCTGATACCTGTTAATAACGGTCATAGAATAATAATCAGTGGTTGCCCGGCCAGGCAAGATACGCTCACATTAAACATACATTATGTAAGAGCTAAATCTGCCAATTGCAGGTCTTTCTTTAAGCCTGAAAGGTTATATAAACAAGCCAACAGTGAGGCTGATGTCCCCCGCCGAAATAGGAAAATAATTAGAGGACACATATAAATTTATCACAAATTATCTTTTACAAAGTATTGAACAATCAAACAGTATATCTTTACTTATAGTCTAACAATCAAAGTAGGAGAGTTATTGTTTTCCAAAGTCTCGACCAATCAAATTGCGTATCGCTCTGCTTACCCTGAGCAGAAAATGCTCATTATCAAACTTAGTCAAGGTATTACTGTAATGAAACTATACACCAAGTTTCATCAATCTCACTTAATTAGAACTAAAGTTATCGTGTCCCAAAGCATCAACCAATCAAATTGCTTATCTCTGCTTACCCTAAGCGGAAAATGCTCATCTTCGAACTCCATCAAGGCATTGACCTAATAAACACATACACCAAGTTTGAACATTGTAGCTCAATTAGGAAGAGAGTTATTGTGTCCCAAAAAGTGTGACGGACAGACAGACGGACGGACAGACAGACAGACAGACAGACAGACAGACAGACAGACAGACAGACAGACAGACAGACAGACAGACAGACGGACGAACCCATTTTAATAGTCCCCTGCTTTCTTCGAAAGGCGGGGGACAATTATTAACAAGCCAACAGTGAGGCTGATGTCCCCCGCCGAAATCCCAAAATAAATATGTGACACATTTAATTAATAGCACATTTATTTTTTTCAAACTGATTATCAACTGTACACTAAGTTTCATCACTCTCTATCAGATAGAATCAAAGTTATCTTGTCCCAAAGCATCGACCAATGAAATTGCTTAGCTCTGCTTAGCTTTAGCTCGAAATGTTAATCATTGCACTCAGTCAAGACATTCACCTAATGAACATCTACATCAAGTTTAAACATTCTACTTCAATTAAAAGCAGAGTTGTTATGTTCCAAAGTCTTGACCAATCAAATTACTTATCGCTCCTTAGTCTAATCAGAAAATTCTCATCATCCAACTTAGTCAAGGTAATGATATAATGAATCTATACTCGGCGTTTCATCACTCTCAGTTAATTATAACCAAAGTTATCGTGCTCCAAAGCATCAACCAATCAGATTGCTTATCTCTGCTTACAGTAAGCAGACAATGTTCATCACCTAATGAACCCCTACATCAAGTTTGAACATCATAGCTCAATTAGGAGAGTTATTGTGTTCCAAAGTCTCGACCAATCAAATTGCTTATCGCTCTGCTTACCCTGAACAGAAAATGCTCATTATCAAACTTAGTCAAGATATTCATGTAATGAAACTATACACCAAGTTTCATCACTCTCACTTAATTAGAACTAAAGTTATCGTATCCCAAAGCATCAACCAATCAAATTGCTTATCCCTGCTTACCCTAAGCAGAAAATGCTCATCCTCAAACTCCATTAAGGCATTGACCTAATAAACACCTACACCAAGTTTGAACATTTTAGCACAATTAGAAGGAGAGTTATTGTGTTCCAAAGTCTCGGCCAATCAAACTGCTTATTGCTCTGTTTACCCTGAGCAGAAAACGCTCATTATCGAACTTAGTCAAGGTATTGATGTAATGAAACTATAAACCAAGTTTCATCACTCTCACTTAATTAGAACTAAAGTTATCGTGTCCCAAAGCATCAACCAATCAAATTGCTTACCCTAAGCAGAAAATGCTCATCTTCAAACTCCATCAAGGCATTGACCTAATAAACCCTTATTAATACGCAGTGATTTTTTTAATTTAGAGGGGTGTTATTGTCCAATAGACAGTGTGTAATCGACCAATCAAAACGCAAGATTCACCCTTAAGCATGTTACAATAAAGAATATTACAGTATCTGTATGATGTTCTGTAAATTGATTACAAAATCTGTTTCACTCACCAGTCTCCCATTCAGTTCTTCCCATGTTCTTAAACCACAAAACACAACATAATTCAAGGGATCAGCCACTAGAAGATAACAATATATTATGTGATTACACTCTTATCCGGGCTATACTATATACCGGAAAACATCGAAAAACACTGGAAAACAACCGGAAAACACCATGTTATACTGAGTACCGGAAAACACCGGAAAAACACTAAATACCAGAAAACACACTAAATACCAGAAAACACACTAAATACCAGAAAAACACTAAATACCGGAAAACGCCCTAAATAGGTAACTCGGAGCCTGGTCCTCTGGAAAACACCCAAAAAACCTAACCCTAACCCTAATCCACCGCTGGTCCTCTGGAAAACCCTAACCCTATTTAGGGTGTTTTCCGGTATTTAGTGTTTTTCTGGTGTTTTCCGGTATTCAGTATAACATGGAGTTTTCCAGTAGTTTTCCAGCAGTTTTCTGATGTTTTCCGGTGTTTTCCGGTATTCAGTATTGCCGTCTTATCCACACTCTTGTGACAGGCAGGGCTGGATTAAAGGGGGGAGGGGGGTGACTGGGCTATAGCCATACAGTCAGTTGCCTCAATATTAAAGGGACCCTCAAATCAGTTCAAAATTTTTTTTAGTACTCTATATTAATATCATGTTTGTTCCCCAGATACATCTGTTGAGTTTGAATGTGATCCACAATGATCAGATTATGACCCCTTTTCATTGTTGATGCATTTACAACCAGGGGCCTGTTTCACGAAATTTTAACTCAGATAGAATCCAAATTTTAGCAATTTGATTGGATAATATTAGGTTGATTTTAGTGCTTAGCTAATCAAAATTGAAGTATCTACTTAAATTTGGATTTTATCTTTAGTTAAGATTTCGAGAAACGGGACCCATGTATTTGTATTATAGAAATTTACCTTCTTTAGAGAGTCTCTCTATTAAGGAGTTGCGACCTCTACATATCGATGCATAATTCCAGTTAGTAACTGCTTGAAGTGCTGTCCCTTCTGATGTACCAAATTCACCCTCAAATGCTGGTAATAATGGCATTACCACATACACCCGAAACTCTTCTCCACTCCTGTGTATAAAATATTTACAAAATTCAAATTAATATTTTATAATGTGTTCACTGGTAATAGAAATGAAATGAAGACGGGAACTGGTATTAGAATACCAGTATGAAAAAGTTCTAAGTACCAAGGGGGGCACGGTTACTATGTGGGTAAGAAGCTGGCTCGCTAGTCTGGAGGTCGGGTGTTTTGAGCCTGACAATGACAGCTGTCTAGTCGTTCTGATGGGATAAAAACAAGTTCCCGTGTTCACATTGGCGTGCACATAAAAGATCCCTTGACAGTTGGAATTCGATATAAGAGCAGGCTGTAGTGCCGATGTCCGGGCAAAATTTCCCTCATAGCACACTGTATGGCGTATGCCCGTCATCATTAGCCCAGTTCGGAGCAAAACAGTAGGACGTTAAACCCCATTTCATTTCATTTCTAAGTACCAAAGATGTAAGTTGAACAGATGACAGTTGCTAGAATCAACCTTGGTTTAAATGGCATGCTAAATAAAAGATTGGTTCATGATGTCATTGTTGGAACCAGAACTAGCAATTGGAGGTTCTAGAGCACAAGTGATCTAACAACCAACTAAAATGGTTGGTAGTTAGATCACTTGTGCTCTAGACCCTCCAATTGTTAATTGGGAAGGATTGAAAACAACTAACAAATTTGACCAAGTTTTTTTTAGAACTAAAAATATCATTTTTAAGCTTGAGATATCAATAATGAGAGATCTATTCTTATTGAAGTATCTGTCATCATTACCTAGAAAGTGATGTCTATCTGTTTTAAGAAATCTTGTCCTATGGAATTTAACATAAAATAAAATAAAGTCACTTGGCAAACGACGCAATTTTGATAACTTCTTTTTAAAAGCAGAAAGTTTTCCCAATCAGTAAGCTGGTGCAGTATTGCAATTGTATAGGCGTAGGTACATATTACTTAACGTCATACAGCTGAGGCTAGATGTAGAGTAACGGAATCTGCCAAGGTTTGCCGAGTGATGAGGGATTAGCCAATGAAACGGTCTGTTACGGTGATCTTTTGGCGTGAGTTGCACGGAACTGTGGGTAATCCACTAGAAATATCAATGCTGATTGGTTAATCAGTATCAGTATGATAAATGATTTCTATCAGAACAAAAGAGAGAGAGAGAAATGGGGTTTAACATCCACTAAACACAAACTAGGTCATTTCAATAATTCGCTGGGGTCTTTAGCAGTGGGAGGAAACCGGAGGACCCGGAGAAAAAACCCACGAGGTTGGACAGGCGACCCTACTCCTTGTCACGTACAACCGGGGAATCGAAACCACACCAGTTGACTCAATGACAGGCTTTATGATACAGCACGCACATGCTAACCATTCGGCCATCCAACTCCTCTCGATCAGAACAAGTTTACCTGTGAGCTCTAATTGGTTAATCAGTATCAGTATGATAAATGATTTCGATCAGAACAGGTTTACCTGTGAGCTCTAATTGGTTAATCAGTATCAGTATGATAAATGATTTTGATCAGAACAAGTTTACCTGTGAGCTCTAATTGGTTAATCAGTATCAGTATGATAAATGATTTCGATCAGAACAAGTTTACCTGTGAGCTCTAATTGATTAATCAGTATCAATATGATAAATGATTTCGATCAGAACAAGTTTACCTGTGAGCTCTAATAATACGTCTGTATAAAGCTTCTCCAATACCTGTGAGCTCTAATTGATTAATCAGTATCAGTATGATAAATGATTTCGATCAGAACAAGTTTACCTGTGAGCTCTAATTGCATAATCAGTATCAGTATGATAAATGATTTCGATCAGAACAAGTTTACCTGTGAGCTCTAATTGATTAATCAGTATCAATATGATAAATGATTTCGATCAGAACAAGTTTACCTGTGAGCTCTAATAATACGTCTGTATAAAGCTTCTCCAATACCATTTAATACTGTATTTGTCTCGTCTTCTATTAATGTGACGAAAAACTGATTCTGTATTTGAAAAAAATAAAACATCCCACTTATTTATTAAATCTTACCACAGCAATATCTCATCAATAGTTTAACAATGGAAATATAAAAAATATCTGAAGCAATACAAATATATATTTATACAAATTTTTCATAGTTACTAGAAATCAAGTTAAGAACCGAAATTCGTTTTGAAAATACATATTTTTTTTAATATTTTAAAATCATTTTAAAATCATAAATTAAGAAAGGCTGACATCAAAAGACATTTTTCGTATTGTAGGTATTTGGGGGAGGGGGGGGGGAATCCATATTTTAAAATCATAAATTAAGAAAGGCTGACATCAAAAGACAATTTCGTGTTGTAGGTATTTTTTTTGGGGGGGGGGGGGTTGTGGTAATTAATGTTTTATAGTGTGTCTTTTTACTGTGTAACACTGTTTATATCGTAGTTATCTATATATAAATGTACAGTATATTACGATATTTGAAGAAAAAAAAATAGGTATTTGGCTTGATCTTGATAACGTCCTTACCTCAATGTAAATATAATGTTTTGCATTTTCAATACAATGTATGTAAGCTGTGTGAATGGACGCTTCAATAGTACTAATACCTGCTGACCAACGACTGGAACTTCGTAAAATCTAAATGTATTAATTAAAGATGCATTATGTAAGATTTAGATAAAGAGCTGACAGGTCTCACTATAACAGTTTAAAGATAGATAATGTAAAAGGAATATATTGAAACTTTATTCAGAGCGAAGTTATGACTGAAGAATAGTGTAGTCTCCATTTTTTTCATTATTACCGTTGTTATGATAATAGACAAAGTCTCAATTATCCATTTTTAAATTAAAACATTAAATGGCAATCATGTTTTAATCCTTTCAAAATCACAATCATCAGATGATCAGGAGGCTAGTCATGTGAATAAATGTCTAATTAATAATCCATATGACAATCGAGAACAAGAGAAAGACCTGTAAAAGATTAAAGTACCTGAGACTTGACTTCATAAGTAACACCTTTTATAGACATAGGAACAGTACATCTAGCATTGGTTTTAGGTAGTATAAATGGGTAAGAATTCTTCTTTTTAAATTTCTTTGTCTGTAAAATACACACAATCGTCAATTAACTTGGCTCTCTAATAACCATAGTGCTCATTTATACATCAACTTATACTATAACAGCTCATTTATAAATCAAGTTATACTATAATGTATTGTATAGCTCTCCATAGAGCTCATTTATGCATCGACTTATACTATAATGTATTGTATAGCTCAGCATAGAGCTCATTTATACATCAACTTATACTATAACGTATTGTATAGCTCAGCATAGAGCTCATTTATACATCAACTTATACTATAACATATTGTATAGCTCATTTATACATCAACTTATACTATAACGTATTATAGCTCTCCATAGAGCTCATTTATACATCAACTTATACTATAACGTATTGTATAGCTCAGCATAGAGAGAGAGAGAGAGAAATGGGGTTTAACGTCCACTCAACACAAACTAGGTCATTTCGGGACTAACATATGGGTTAATTTTCTTTCAATAATTCGCTTGCGCGTTGGGGTCTTTAGCAGTGGGAGGAAACTGGAGGACCCGGAGAAAACCCACGAGGTTGGACAGGCGACCCTACTCCTTGTCACGTACAACCGGGGATTCGAAACCACACCAGTCGACTCAATGACAGACTTTATGATACAGCGCGCGCACGCTAACCATTCAGCCATCCACCCCCCCCTCAGCATAGAGCTCATTTATACATCAACTTATACTATAACATATTGTATAGCTCTCCACAGAGCTAATTTATACATCAACTCATACAATAACGTATTGTATAGCTCTCCATAGTGCTCATTTATACATCAACTTATACTATAACATATTGTATAGCTCTCCATAGTGCTCATTTATACATCAACTTATACTATAACGTATTATATAGCTCTCCATAGAGCTCATTTATACATCAACTTATACTATAATGTATTGTATAGCTCTTTGTAGTGCTTATTTATACATCATTTTTTACTATAACGCATTGTATAGCTCTCCAGAGAGCTCATTTATACATCAACGTATACTATAATGTATTGACACAAACCTATTGCATGCTTTCACTACATAAATTTCAACAGAATAGGTTGTGGATTATATTAAGAAATCAATATAATAAAATACTAAAACAGTACCATGAGAGACAGACAGAAAGAAATGAGGTTTAACGTCTATTTTTGACAAACCAGGTCATTTCAGGACTAACATATGGTTCAATTTTATTTCAATAATTCGCTTGCGCGTAGGTCTTTAGCAGAGGGAGGAAAGTGGAGGACCCAGAGAAAACCCACGAGAGTGGACAGACGACCCTGCTTCTTGTCCCATACAACCTTGAATATCTGTATTATGTATTCTCGTTATTTATGTATTTATAATAGTTGATACTCATGTATTATGTGTGCTGTCCTTGATGGATGTTTTGGTACAAATTAGAGAGAGAGAGAGAAATGGGGTTTAACGTCCACCCGACACAAACTAAGTCATTTCGGGACTAACACATGGTTCAATTTTATTTCAATAATTCGTTTGCGCGTATGGGTCTTTAGCAGTGAGAGGAAACCGGAGGACCTGGAGAAAACCCATAAGGTTGCACAGGCGACCCTACTCCCTGTCACGTACAACCGGGGAATCGAAACCCCTCCAGTTGACTCAATGACAGACCTTATGATACAGCGAAGTGCGCACATGCTAACCATTCAGCGATCCAACCCCTCTTGGTACAAAATAATCTTATCTTATCTATTCTGAGATTATCGAAGAATTACCTTAGTATAATTCCAGCGTGTAATGAAATGTCGTGCGACATCCCTAGCAGATTTACCATATACTACAGCTCCTATATCATGCCATGGCATTCTGGGACACACATTTCTATCTATAAAATCTATAGAAAAAAAAAGTAACTTAGTTTTAAAAATGATGCAAAAATAAATCATAAATGTTACTATAACTAAAATATACTTCCAACTAACAATTAAACTAAGAGATAACAAAGGAATAATAACAGATTTAAAAAAAGAGAGTTGACATTATATTGTATAAACTACCTGAGAGAGAGAGAGAGAGAGAGAGAGAGAGAGAGAGGGGGTAATGTCCACTTAACACAACCTAGGACTAACTATGGTTCAATATTATTTTACTTATTCACTTGTGTGTAGGGGTCTTTAGTAGTGGGAGGAAACCCGAGGACCAGGAGAAACCAAGCAAGGTTGGACAGGCAAACTTACTCCTTGTCACGTACAAGCAGGGAATTGAAACCTTGCCACTTGACTCAATGACAGACCTTATGATGCAACGTGCACACAAGTTAAACCATTCGACCACACAACCCCTCACCTTCGATATGAAAAGGGGTTTGGATGGCCGAATGGTTAGCACGTGCATGCTGTATCATAAGGCCTGTCATTGAGTCAACTGGCATGATTTCGAATCCCCGGTTGTACGTGACAAGGAGTAGGGTCGCCTGTCCAGCCTCGTGGGTTTTCTCCGAGTCCTCCGGTTTCCTCCCACTGCTAAAGATCCCTACGAGCAAGTGAATTATTGAAATAAAATCAAACCATGTGTTAGTCCCGAAATGACCTAGTTTGTGTCAAGTGAACGTTAAACCCCATTTCTCTCTCTCTCTCTATATGAAAAATAACAGATTTGACACAGAGATGTAATTATATTGTATAATCTACCTAGAAACTTTACTAAGGTCACTTTGAGACTAACAGAAGGTAATTTTCATGTCAAGGGTTACATAATTAAGTAATGTTGAGTGGGTGTACAGACAACTCATCCCAAAGACAATTCATCCCAAGACAACTCATCCCAAGTTAAAAGACAACTCATCCCAACTTTAAAACATGGGTCGAGATATAAGACAACTTATCCCAACAAATATAAGTGCTAGTTATATTTGTTTTTAATACAATTGCTTTCTTTGAAGACCACTCAGACCATTCTCATTTTGTTATAAAAATGTGTTATCTTAAAATTGATATTGTTGTTTTAATAAAATGGATATTCTTTTAACTTTTGGGTGCTCCGTATACTTATCATAGCGTACACGTTTAAATTCCTTCTTTGAACCATACATGTGACTGAAAATGTTGGCTCCATATCATTGTCTGATAAAAATTCGTCAGAATATGACATATCCTTATCTTTATGTATGAGTTTCTGTATAGCTAATATCTTGGGATGAGTTGTCTTCTGACTTGGGATGAGTTGACTTATATTGGTATGAGTTGTCTTTGGGATGAGTTGTCAGGTATTCGTTGAGTGGGAGAATTTTATCCAGGCAGCAGCACTTCTTTTTAGTCTTCTTTAAAGTCCAACAGCTAAGGGAATGGGAATCATACTTTTCACAAATACCTACCCGTAAAAGGGGCATCTAACTGAACAAAATCCTTGTAGATAAAATTGACGTAATCTTTGCCAATCCATAATTTAGTCGAACCAACCAATCCTAGTTCATCTATTTTTGTTTCACTGTCGGTTCTTTGCATAGATTTATTTGTTTCTGCCATCTTCTGTCTAAATCGAAAAATATAACCAAGTTACCTTTCTTTCAATATTTTTTTTTTTACATTTTTAACATGATATATAACGATTTGCTTTTCATCATTTTGCCATTGTTACAAGTAGTAAATGAAATTGAAATGGGGTTTAACGTCCTACCCTTCTGCTCCGACTGGGCTAATGAAGATGGGCATATGCCATACAGTGTGTTAGAAGGGAGAAATTTTTGCACGGACAGCAGCGCTATGACCTACTGTTATATCGAATTCCAACCGCCAAGGGATCTTTTACGTACACACCAATGTGTATACAGGACCTCGGTTTTTCGTAAGTTGAATTTCTCGGCAAACACAGAGGGATCGAACTCACGATCTCCAGTCTAGCGAGCTAGCGTCTTACTCACTTAGCTACTGTGTATATTACAAATGAAATGGAGTTTAACGTTCTACTGTTCTGTTCCTATACTGGGCTAATGAAGACAGGCATACGCCATACAGTGTACTATGAGGGAAATTTTGCCAAGGCAGCGGCACTATGACCTACCCTTATATGGAATTCCAACTGCCAAGGGTCTTTTAAGTGCATGCCAATGTATACATGGGACCTCAGTTTTTCGTCCCATCCAAACAACAAGACAGCTGTCCTTGTCAGGCCCTCCGTCCTGCACCACTGTTAAGTGTTAAGGGGAAATCATGTCGGAAAATAGAGATGAACTTTCTTGGCCAATGCAGGGATTGAACACCCGACCTCCATGGCCCCCTTTCTCTATTACAAGTAGAATGGTGGTCTAAGGAGCCCTAGTTAGGGTAGTTTAGGATGATCTAAGGAACCCTAGTTAGGATGGTTTTGGGCAGTCTAAGGAGCCCTAGTTAGGATGGTTTGGGACGATCTAAGGAGCCCTAGTTAGGGTGATTAAGGGCAGTCTAAGGAGCCCTAGTTAGGATGGTTTGGGATGATCTAAGGAGCTCTAGTTATGGTGATTAGGGACAGTCTAAGGAGCCCTAGTTAGGGTAGTTTAGGACGATCTAAGGAGCCCTAGTTAGGATGATTTGGGCGGTCTAAGGAGCCCTAGTTATGGTGGTTTGGGGCAGTCTAAGGGGCCCTAGTTACTGTGGTTTGGGATGGTCTAAGGAGCCCTAGTTAGGGTAGTTTAGGACGATCTAAGGAGCCCTAGTTAGGTTGGTTTGGGGCTGTCTAACGAGCCCTAGTTAGGTTGGTTTGGGGCTGTCTAAGGAGCCCTAGTTATGGTGGTTTGGGACAGTCTTAGGGGCCCTAGTTACGGTGGTTTGGGATGGACTAAGGAGCCCTAGTTAAGATGGTTTGGGATACTCAAAGGACCTTTAGTTATGGTGGTTTGGGGCAGTCTAAGGGACCCTAGTTAGGATGGTTTGGGATGGTCTAAGGAGTCCTAGTTAAGGTGGTTTGGGATATTCAAAGGACCTTTAGTTAGGGTGGTTTGGTGGGGTTTAAGGAGCCCTAGTTAAGGTGATTAGGGGCGGTCTAAGAGGCACTAGTTAGGATGGTTTGAGGCAGTCTAAGGACCCCTAGTTAGGGTGGTTTGGGATAGTCAAAGGACCTTTAGTTAGGGTGGTTTGGTGGGGTTTAAGGAGCCCTAGTTAAGGTGATTAGGGGTGGTCTAAGGAGCCCTAGTTAGGGGGGGGGGCGGTCTAAGGGGCCCCTGTTTTGACAATTAAAATATAACTTACTTATCTTTATTTTCTAGTAAGGTCATTGGTTGATCTATACTTCCTCTTCTTTCCCTTAGTTTATCAACTAAATGAGCAAACTGAAGAATAAATCACATCTATCACTGACTTTCATTTTATCTTGAATATACCTAGTTACTATAATAATAGTCACTCAGTACACTATATTAATTTTGAGATTTTGAATATTATTCACCATGTCTTGATGTCCGATTGGGCATATTCCCAGTCGGACAATTTTGGGTGTTCGGAAAATTGCATCGGACAAGTCCGGAATATACAGGCGAAGTCCCATCACTGAGCTAGAAAGAGATAGTTCAATATCAACTAATACCTTAGCCGACTTGCTTGACTTTTTATCATCTAAAAATAATTTTTCATTTATTGTTTCTTGTTCTTCTCCATCTTGAGTTGTTGATGACTGAAATTTCTTCATATTTAAAACCATTTTCCATCTTTTTCTGGCATTACTTTCTTCATCATCACTACTACTATCACCATCATGTTCTTGCTTCTTCAACCTGCAGGAAAGTGAAACCAAACAGTCCATTATCATACTGATTATGTATTAAAAACATAGGCGTACGGGCTCAAAAACAGTTAGGGGATCGGATTCGAAATGCCCAAAAAGATTTTTGGGTTACAGATGACGGCGACGGTTTTCAATATGAAGGACTTTGCAATGGTTGAATTGCAGTCAAAAAATGATGTATCACTACGCCGTAATGTAATCAGGTTCAGTAAAAGTGAAATCTATAGCAAAGAATTATATTTATACTTGTAGGAGATTCTAAATTTATCCATTATTGACCTATTATAGCGAGAACGGCCAGCTCTTTATCTAAATCTTACATAATGCCCCTTTAATAAAAAAATATCATTATAATCGTTGTCATTATCTGTCTTACCTATTTAACATAGTATCAGTTCTAGCTACTGCTGCCATTCCAGTGCTACTAGCAGATGGTGATGATGGTGGTGACTGTGCTGACTGTGCTGCCTTTCTTATTAAGTCACTCTGTGAATTCTGTGATGAAGTATGACTCCCACCACTATTTGTTTTATCAGCTTTAGCATGTTCATTTCCTTTTTGTCCCGATCCACCAGAGCCTTGCTGTTCCTTATTTAAACTAACAATTTTTTGGGCCTGGACGTTCTTGTCATTGGAACTGGGTATGATATCATCTAAGGCGTTATAGCCAGTGGGTTTTATATTAAAGTGAAGTCCTTCTTTTTCAGCTTTCAACTTCCACAAATGTTGTTTGTTTTTCTTGCTGTCTTTTTCAGTGGTATTGTTATTTTCTCTGGCGGATGAGCCAACTTCTGTGTCATTTTTATTTTCTCTGGCAGATGAGCCAATTTCCGAGTCAGAGACTCTATTATGACTATCGACTTTATCTGTTGTATCATTTTGTAAATTATTCATCACGGCCATGGCAGCATTTGAAAATTTATCTGCAGCATTTTCTTCTGTGCCTGTTGATGGAGGTGTATGGGAATGTTTTGTAGAATTATCACATATTTCTTTGTTCTTGTTGATATCGATGCCGTCTGGTGTAGGGGGTGTAACATTGATTGATATATCACTTGGTTCCACGGCATCTACTGAATCTCTAGATAGGTTCATGTCTACAGTAGTCTGAAACAATCAAAGGAAGCAAACAGTAAGGCTGATGTTCCTGACTCAGTCCCAAAATAAATAGATGAAACATATGTAGCACTTTGGTCCTTAAGACAATATTGGGTCTTTGAAAAATTGTTGCTTCACTCTGTCTATAGAGTCAAATCACACTTACTTAATGAACGTGAATGATATATTTATACATAAAAACAGTGATATTTTGGTAAAATCATAACCATTGTCAAAATATCCATCAAATTCTGTCTGTTTATTGACCTATGGTTGGTAGACCAAATAAGGTTCCTTGCCACGCTCCCAATTCTTCATCCCTAGCAAGGGGAATCCAGAGCAACCTTCTGAGATAGAACCGTGGCTCCAAATATGGAATTTTGCAGCATTGTATAGCATGTTATTAGAAGATAAAGAAAACTGTACTCACCTCTGTTGTGACAGACTCAATTGGTGCACTGTTCAGTGATTCTCGTGATTTGGTGTTTTTTAATTGAATACTACCAAGATCTTTCAATCTGAATGAAAACAAATCAAAATAGTTTCTTAAAAAATCATAGTAGCCATGTTCATAAAAAACATACCTCCAAGTTCTTAAATACAATATAAAGTAACAAATTTTGTAATATTGTCATATACTCTGTTATTCATATTATTAAGAAATAGTGGTTCAAAGCCTTCTTGGGTTCTTTGAGTTATTGAGTTACTTCCCTTTATTAATAAAGTTCTTTGAGCCTAGATATGGACTTATGGAATTGAGTGAAATGGAAGATTGCTGTTTTTAATTAGCCATTCTGCTAGTCTTCAACAATCCTGGCCATCTAGTGGCTAATACACCTAAATACCACAATATTTGTTCTTTCTAGTATAGTTTATCAAATGATAAATGGACCTTATCACGTATCTATATAATCTATATAATTAATCATTATAAAAACAATTTATTAAACATGCATTATGCAAGAGCAAAATCTGCCTATTACAAGTCTTTCTTTAGGCCTGAAATGTTATCTAAATTATCAATTAGGCATTAATTAACTTATTCAGACCATAATAAACTCTCGATGTCAAGGCTAGCCTTCGATGTTGGCTGAATTAGATTCCTATATGCCGCTAACGGCCGTTGATAATTAAATCAGAAAAAGTGGATAATCGAGACTATGCTGTTTATATTAATGATTTTAGTAATGATGACCTAGACTATGCAAAAATTTCACCCGCTTCTTTCTCAGCTCATAGTGGATCAATTTGACTGAAATTTTCAGCAAATTACCTTTACACTATCTAGTTTTTAACTATTATAGCGAGAACCGCCATCTCTTTATCTTGTCTCCCATAATGTATCTTTTATTAATTGATGAATGAACACTATAAGGTACCAAGCCCCCCCCAATTTAAGTAAGAGTTTTGATATAAAATCAAATAAAATACAAAATCTGTGAATAATGTTTTTGTCTACATACTTATGTTCAGCTGTATCCCATCTACCATAACACAGATCTATTCCACCTATAAATGCCACATTCTGATCTATTACTACCATTTTTTCATGATGAGCCCACAATAATACTCCTCCTGGTATATGATCTGGATGACGCATTATCTGTTGGGAAATGAAATTAAATGAAATTAAATGGGTGCTTAATAACGTCCTACTGTTCTGCACCGACTCGGCTAATGATGATGGGCTTATGCCATACAGTGTGCTATGAAGGAAACATAGCCTGACAGCGGCACTACGGATTACTCTTATTTTGAATTACAACTGTCAAGGGTTCTGTTAAACAGGACCATGGTTTTTTGTCCCATCGGAATGACTAGACACCGTTCCTTGCTAGGCCCTCTGTCCTACATTACCGACAAGGGGAAATCACGCTGGAAAATTCTGGTTAATGAGCCAAAGACCTATTCACCGATCCACCCCATGGCTATAATGGAGAGAGTATTACATGAATCTATTACAGGTGTCCTAAATATAATTTACATCATCTTTAATATGGATAATCTGTGCCAAAAGATCAACAATTTTGAAAAAATTGGATTGAAATAAATTTTACATTTTTTGATCTATCAAAGACTAACACAAACACTGACAATGAAATAAATTAGTTTCATTATGGCTAACAACCTAGACTTCTTTCTTTTCTTCATTCACTAAGTTCGAAATGAAATGAAATGAAATGGGGTTTAACGTCCCACTGCTCTGCTCCTATACTGGGCTAATGAAGACGGGTATACACCATACAGTGTGCTATGAGGGAAATTTTGCCTGGGCAGCGGCACTATGGCTTACTCTTATATCAAATTCCAACTGTCAAGGGATCTTTTACGTGCATTCCAATGTATACACTGGACCTCGGTTTTTCGTATCATCTGAAGGACTAGACAGCTGTCCTTGTCAGGCCCTCTGTCCTGCATTACTGACAAGAGTGAACCACGCCGGAAATTTTGGATGAACTTTCTCGGCCAATGCAGGGATCGAACACCCGACCTCCAGGCTAGCGAGCCAGCGTCTTACCCACTTAGCCACGTGATCCCCCACTAAGTTTGATGCTTGAACAGACAAACACTGACAGTATATATATATTACACACTAAAACTATTTATGGAATAACAATTACTGGTTTATTAACATGCAACGTTTCAACGATGATACTCTCGTCTTTATCAATCAAATGACAACATATATGTTGGTTCGTTCGTTTCTAGAGTTTTACGTCCACTTCCACCTAAGGTGATATCGTAAAACATCAAGTATTTATATACAGTAAAGAGAGAGAGAAATCGGGTTTAACGTCCACTCGACACAAACTAGGTCATTTCGGGACTAACATATGGTTTAATTTTATTTCAACAATTCGCTTGCGCATAGGGGTCTTTAATTAGCAGTGGGAGGAAACCGGAGGACCCGGAGAAAACCCACGAGGTTGGACAGGCGACCCTACTCCTTGTCACGTACAACCGGGGATTCGAAACCACGCCAGTCAACTCAATGACAGACTTTATGATACAGCTCGCACGCTAACCATTCAGCCATCCAACCATCCAGCCATCCAACCATCCATATACAGTAAAAAGAAGCCATAAATATAGACATTATATATAACAAGCACTGATCAAAGCGATGATGACAAACCCTAAGTAGTTACAGTAAACGGAAGCCATGATTAATTATATATCTAAAGAACTAGAAGTAAGCGTTAATAAGTGATCAGTATTAGTCAATGATACAAAATAATATTAAACCATCAATGAGGTGTACAATAACAAACCATAATTATACTAATGTCCAAAAGAAAGTATACACTGTTCATTTCGTCCTGCTTCAAACAATGTCGTTTTTCCGTTGTATGCGTTATTTTGGTACAATGTCAATTTGTTTTGCCTTTTATTTACTTAGAAATATTGAGTTTGGACGCCCGAGACATGTTCAGTGTAGTTTTATCACATTTTTTTGATTTAAACAAAACTTGGTCATATTTTTAGTGTGTATACTTTCTTTTGGACATTAGTATATATATTACAGATCTTGTAAAGATTTACAATCTGAATTTCCTACAATAAATAATACACAGGTACTGTAAATAAAGTGTTTATAATGAACACAAATGCGAACGTGATTGATTAACTGCTGCTAATAATTTTCATTAGCCTATCAGAGGGCAAGGTCGAAGGCGACAATACTATATACTGAAAAACACCGGAAAACAACAGGAAAACTACCGGAAAATACCATGTTATACTGAATACTGGAAAACACCAGAAAAACAATAAATACCGGAAAACACAATAAATACCGGAAAATACCCTAAATAAGTAACCCGGAGACTGGCACCCTAAATAGGTAACCTGGACCCTGGTCCTCTGTGTGCCTGGGTTAGGGTTAGTTTCCGGTTTATAGTATAGCCCTTCTCCAGGTTACCTATTTAGGGTGTTTTCTAGTATTTAGTGTGTTTTCTGGTATTTAGTGTTTTTCTGTTGTTTTCTGGTATTCAGTATAACATGGTGCTTTCCGGTAGTTTTCCAGTGTTTTCCGGTATATACATGTAGTATAGCCCGTCAAAGGTTTACATGGTCAAATTTTCAATGTGGTGTTAACTTCTATAAATTTCTGCACACATCGCCGCTTTCAGTAGGAACAATGATTCAGTGATTGCATTCAGCATAAAAGGCCATTAAGAAATATCTTAAAATAATCAGTAAGAAATATATAATATACCTTTATATTAGTGGGATGTAAACTAAGTAATGTTGATTTACTGTAAGCACTGTCAATACCTAGAGCCATAGTTACTTCTTTATATAATAATATATAGATCTTAACACCAGCTTCCTACAATATATAACAATAAAACTTACTTATATTAACACTCGCTTCCTACAAAATATAACAACAAAACTCAGTTATATTAACATCCGCTTCCTACAATATATAACAACAAAACTTAGTTATAAATATTCCACACTCTTGAGAGAGAGAGAGAGACAGTTTTAAAGCTCAACTCAGGACTAACATATGGTTTTATTTCATTAATTCGCTAGTACGTAGGGATTTTTTTAGCAGTGGGAGGAAACCAGAGGACCTGGAGAAAACCCACGACATTGGACAGGCGATCCTACTTCTTGTCATGTACAACCAGGGAATCAAAACCACGCCGGTTGACTCAATGACAGACCTAATGATACAACACGCTCGCGTTAACCATCCGGCTATCCAACCCTTTCCACACCCTTGGGACATGTATTGGTAATCAATAACCATTACTAATGGCGTAATTGTTATAAACTGTATAGCAAATAGTATCAGGCCAGGCACCGATCCAGGTTCAATTTAGTAGGTGTTGGACATGTAATAATAAGAAGTGGCATCCACAGTGTTCCAGTTTTCTAAATCTTCTGCTCCCCTCCTCTCCCTCTTATGTGCTTTTTGCTCTTTCGGCGCTTGTGAATAGTCACTACAACACTTTAATATATGCTGGAAATCCTGGATCCGCCCTGCAAGCATCCCAATTAGCCTCCCCCTTGTTTGCTTTTTGCTTTTTCGGTGCTCATGAATAGTCACTATCTGCTGAAAATCCTGGAACTGCACTGCAGGAAGTGGACATAAATTGAGACCCTTTTCAAACTACCACAACACAATCAAAGTATCAAAAGGCTGAAAACTTATACGCTTAGTTCTAGATGTATGAAAGAAAATAAAATTTCATAAATAAAGATTTAATTGTTTATCTGCCTGAGTAATAATTGAATACCAAAAAAAAAAAGGAAGCAAAATCTGTTTCCACGAAACACAAAAGTTATGCTACTGAGAAATTTCTCAATAATTCATCACATTAGCAAGTATTTCATACAATACTAACTTGTTATATAACTCCTTTATTAAAGATTCATAAGTTATATTTATAGCACGGTTTTCATGAGTTAACAGGTTTAACCAGAGTCCGAAGGTTAAACCGGTTAATGAATGAAGCGTGTTATAAATGACTTGTAACATTGACAACTGCTCAACATGCTTATTGTTATTGCACAGAAAACCCACCCCACTTCTCTATATGATTTCTACTAAAACTAGTGTAAACCAGCAAAAGTGTGCAATAACATTGAACATGTCTAGTTATTGCACGGTTAAGTTCCACCCAATCTACTAGAGGGAAAACAATCTGCTTATTCAACGAAAAGAACAAAGGAAGATTACCCATCCATGTTACAAGTCTAGTTATTGCACGGTTAAGCTCCACCCAATCTACTAGAGGGAAAACAATCTGCTTATTCAACGAAAAGAACAAAGGAAGATTTCTTGTCCATGTTACAAGTCTAGTTATTGCACGGTTAAGCTCCACCCATTCTACTAGAGGGAAAACAATCTGCTTATTCAACAAAAAGAACAAAGGAAGATTTCCCGTCCATGTTACAAATAATAATAATATCTTACAGCCTTTCTCTTTAATATCATATCTAATCTCCATTTATCACCTTCAGTTATTGGTCTCTTCATATAGATCTCTGGACTTAACCTGTTAATAATTTCACATCAAATATGAGATTATAACACATCATTATCATGCATTTACAAATTTTTAACCAGACTTGATTAGTTCAGATTGATTTGTTCTAATAATTTCACATCAAATATGAAATATAAATTGGTGATATTGTGACAATATATGTTTCATGTCATTATCATGCATTTACAAATTTCTAACCAGACTTGATTAGTTCAGATTGATTTGTTCTAATAAATGACATCAAAGTCAGATCTCACTCTTAATCTAGTAAAAGTCATACTTTGAGATTCTGAATTGTTCAGTTTCAATGTTTGTAATTGTTTATAAATATTAATATTTTAAAATTAAAGTATTTCACATAATGTAATAATCTATTGAGTAAAATCGTTTTTCAGCTTTTAATACATAATTTTAACTTTTAATATATCATCATCGTACGACTTTAGCTACAGTCTGCCAAATTTAAAAAGATAGAGATAAAGAAATGGAGTTTAACATGCATTCACCACAAACTAGGTCATTTGGGGACTAACATATGGTTCAACTTTATTTCAAAAATTTGCTTGCGAGTAGGTGTCTTTAGCTGTGGGAGGAAACCAGAGGGCCCACAGAAAACCCACAAGGTTGGACAAGCGACCCTACTCTTTGTCACATACAAGTGGGCAATCAAAACCACCCCACTTGACTCAATGACAGACCTTCATATCCAATGTGCATGCGTTAACCACTCGCCCACCCAACATCCCAGATTATAAAAAGAAAAAAACAAAAATATAACATAACCCAGAACTGTTTTGTTTATTTCAAGTACTTTGTTTTTATATTAAAATATTTTATTGTCTCATATTCAAATGAGAAAGTGAGAAATGATTCAATTTTAGTATAATAATTTCCTTGCTGGCAGGGGTCTTTAGCTGTGGGGGGAAAACCTGGAGAAAAACCCATGAAGCTGGACAGGAAACCTACTCCTTGACTCAACTCAACACCCCCCCCCCCCCTCCACCTCGCACATTTAAATCAACATACCACCAATCAGTAATAAATATTTCTTCTTTGGCTTTCTCTAGAGAATCTCCTACAGCTTCAAAGTATGATGCAGCATCAGCAAACCTATAAATAGATTGAACATCTAATATATAATATGTCCAAATTGTCTTTGGTGCAATTCTCATCACTTTATTTAACCATTCGATGTAGGTCAGTGGCAGCTCAAACATCTATCATTAAGATAATATAATTGTTGCTTCATCAACATTAAATTTTGAGATTTGATTTTATTAAATAAAACAAATAAATATTTTTGAGAGAGAGAGAGAGTTTAACGTCCCACGAGGTTGGACAGGCAACTCTACTCCTTGTCACATACAATCGGGGAATCGAAACCACGCCAGTTGAATCAATGACAGAGCTTATGATACAGCACGCACATGCTAACCATTCGACCATCCAACCCCCCCGCAATCAATGGCAGACTAAAAACTTACCAATGAGCATAGGACGGATCTCGTACTGGAGCAAACCCTTGAAATCTGTTAACTGTGGTATATTCATCAGCTTTTGTTTTGGCCTTTTCTTTAATAAGATGAGCCCATTCTCTGGCCTTTCTTGATGTCCAGCACCTTATTAGTAAATTTCTATAAGACAAATTATAAAACTTAATTATTTTAATGTTATTTTACTCAAATTTGGTTATACTCCATTTCGAATAAGTTTGTAAAATTCAAATGAAGTAATTTGGTTCTGTAGTCATTGTGAAAAATGCATTTATATTCAGAAATTAATTTAAATTTTGAGGAGTCAAATCTATTAAAACAATTGCACAACAGTGTGAATCTGCAGTCATAGCCTTTCTTAAAATACAGATGTGACATCATCCTTTGATGTTGGCGTATATTATTTCAAATACAATGTAATATACGGGCAACTTGCCAATCGTACATTATTTATACTAGTGAAATATTGGAATTGCGTGAAGCATTTTACTGTAAAAGTAAGTGCAGAGTTAGTATTTTAAGTTGTTTAATGGTCTCCAACTTAAGACATTGCGTAATATATTAAAACAACACTCGGGCCTCACGGCCCTCGGTGTGGTTTCAATATGTTACTTAATGTCTCGCTCTCGATCCTTTAAACAATACATAGTGTACTGAAGACAGCAAATTAAAACAGGTGTGAAGCTACCTGAAGCTTGCTAATTTACTTTGCTTATAAATATCTGAATTTATTACTGAACACAATACACCTGGCCGAACATTACATACATCAGATAAACTACTTTTAAAGCCCCAAACTGTTAAACTAGTCTCTTATGATCAGCGCTCTTTTAGTTATCAAGCACCTGTTTTATGGAATAATCTACCATTTAGTTTAAGATGTTGTACATCTCTATATTCTTTTAAAAAACAACTTAAAACACATTTATTTAACCAGGCTTTTAACTGACTCTGTTTATTTATGATTACATTGTCACTTTGTAAAGTGCCCCTGAACATGTTATATGAAAGGGCGCACAATAAATATGCTGTAATAATAATAATTAATAATTATTGAAATTATTTATTTAACATTAGATGCATTCAAACTACATTTGCTCTTTAATTTACCTTTGAAGTGTTGTGATAAGAACACCATGGGGTGCCCCAGAAGATGCCATTCCACATTGTACTCTAAAGTCAGAATCCATTAACAAAACATCACTGATATGTCCATCCTCTGGTCTTATATAGGCTAACCAGGAATCTTTTACAATCAACCATCTAAACGAATATATTCAATTACAAACTATGTATCACTGGTAAGCTTATACCGTTGACTAATGAAGCTAACCCTTTAAGTAATGACAATTTTTGTCATTTAATAATATAAGTGGTCAGTATTCTAAACTAATGTTTAGTGTGTATAGAGAGAGTGGTTAGAAATTATACAGTTGTCATTAATTAGCAGGTGTGTAACTAGCTGTAAAAGATGTCACTACTGGTGTAAAAGCAATCTGTTTCACAGAGGATTACGAAAGTCTTCTAATATCTCTGTAAAAGATGGCTGCTTTAAACACGAGACGTCACATCACGTGGCATCAATCATTGGCTCAATGGTGCGTGCATTGTTTACATAAGACGCTACTGGTTTGGGCCGAATGATGCCTTTTACTCATTTTAATACCCATTTACACTAAATAGGACATCATTTTTACCTACAAATACTTCAAACGTCTTTATTTATTTTTCTAATACATAAAAAAATGTTTTATAATTTAATTTGTCCGAGGAAAAAAATTAATATTTGTGGCTCATTAAGTCGCACCAATGTCATCCTTATCAGTGATTGTAGCGGCCTAGCAAATATTCACTGCTGACTAATTATAACACTGATGTCCCATCACTATTGAATACACAAACCTGGACAGTAGAGGTGTATATCATTCAATAGTCTTAGTTTTAACACCTACTTAATGACTACTGCCTGATTACTAACAATTTTAACTAACTAATACACATTTTGTATATAAAATGATGTCTTTGATCTTCTAGTGTCTTATACATATTCATTTATAACAGTTATTTGTTGCTTAGCTAACGATATCAATGTTACAGTGTATATACTGATCAGTGGCCTTATCCAGGAAATTTTAACTAAAATATTTTAAGAAGGATGCCTTTTCATTGGTTAAAAGCTCAAATTTACACCAGGATTTTAATTCTTAACCAATGAAAATGCTGAATACTCAAAATATTTTAGTTTATGATTTAGTGAATAAGGCCCCAGTAAACATTATATCTTAAAATGCACATTCAATTTGTTTACATAGGAAATTGAAATAGATATTAGGTAAATGGCTAATTTGGCAGTGAATCACAGCATTCCAAGCTTATTTCTCAGGGTCAGCCCAATGTTTCATTGCCTATAATCTTGACATAAAAGGCTTGCCACAAAAATGCTGGTCAATGAATGCAAGGGTCCTAATTCAGTTTGGAGACAATTAGGTTTCATCCTGACATTCTAATAAAAGAAATGAAAAGAAATGGGGTTTAACATTCTACTGTTCTGCTCCAACTGGACCATTGAAGATGAGCATACGCCATGCAGTGTACTAGTGGTTTAACGCATGCTCGTGAAACCATTGAGTCAAGTGGCGTGATTTCGATTTCCCGCTTGTACCTGACAAGGAGTAGAGTCATCTGTCCAACCTTGTGGGTTTTTCTCCAGGTCCTCCGGGTTTAGTTCCACTGCTAAAGACCCCAACACACAAGTGAATTATTGAAATAAAATTGAACCATATATTAGTCCCAAAATGACCTAGTTTGTCTCAAATGGACATTAAATCCCAATCCCCTCTCTGTGTCTCGCTAATGAATATGGAAAAGCTTATTATAATTATGAGCAAGAGTGAAAGTATAGAATAGTAAGAACGACTGAGCATACCTTTTATTCCATGTACCAAAGACATGTAAATTTCTAAGACAACCACAACAACCGATACTAATGCTTCTACCACCAGAACACTTCTTTACTATACCTTCTTTTCCTTTAGAACCCAGTATACTCACAAATGACAGTGGACTTACTTCAAAAAACTTTATCTAATAAAAAAGAAAACATTATACACTCTCTCCCTATTTGAGTCTGACTTAGGTCAAAATAAAGTACTGAATTAGGTTGATCCTGTTATGTCTTGATGGGCCATACAACATAAGGTGACCGGAACTAAGACTACTTTATATATAAGAAAAATATATAATATTGGAACGGATGGCAAGGATATAACATCTTCCTTTTTTACAGAAAAATAAAATAATAAAAACATAATACTGATAAAATAAATTAAATTGAATAAAGTTCACTAAGTTTCATAATCTCTAAACCGTTGTGGCATGACTGATACTCGAACTGACCTAGTTTTATAAGGTTGAGAATTTTGGGGTCTGGATGGAGAATATCTTCTGGTGATATATTTTGATAAGCATTGTCATTAAACGTTCATTTTGAAAGATTAAGTAGAAGTCAGGTTTTTTGCTAATTTTAGAGTTTCTTTTTGGGCTTACTGTGTCGACAATGGAAAACACAAACTTAGTTATATACATTTATTTCAATGCTGGCTTTATCTACAAACCTAAAATTTTTAACCGGGGCAGATTTTCATCCTACAAAATAACCTATAAAATCCAATAAATCGACATCGTGGCTCACGGTTACAGAGCAGAAATGAATATTGAAATTCACACGTCTTGCATTAATTTCATTAGAGTATTAATTTCTTCAATTAACTAAACCTTCATGTATGTGTTTCTAAAGAAGCAAATTGATTCATTTACCAATTTTTGTACTTATAGTATGAAGTTTATCTGTCACAGTCTTTGAAATATGTATTTCTAATGAAGTAAACTGAAGTTCATGAACATTAACAATAATATTCATATACAAGGATCTATTCTGAGCTTACAGAATTATTGACAGTGATATACCTACCGTTTCATTATGTTCTCGGTAAGAACGAACTTTCAATAAATTCTGTAAATAACTTTGTAGTAATTCCTGTAAAATATAAAAATAATGAAAACAATACGTAGGAGAAAGAATAAAGGAACACTAAGCGGACATTAGACATAACAGGCTAAAACTGGTCACAATTCAATTTTAAAGGAGAGAGAGAGAGAAATGGGGTTTAACGTCCACTTGACACAAACTAGGTCATTTCGGGACTAACACGTGGTTCAATTTTATTTCAATAATTCGCTTGTGCGTAGGGGTCTTTAGCAGTGGGAGGAAACCGGAGGACCCAGAGAAAACCCACAAGGTTGGACAACCGGGGATTCGAAACCACGGCAGTTGACTCAATGACAGGCCTTACGATACAGCGCGCGCATGCTAACAACTTGGCCATCCACCTTCACCCCCCCCCCCCCACAATTTTAAAGGACAAGTAGAAATGGTATAATTAAAATTATAGAGATTTTTAAGACCCAGATAACGATAACGGCAAAAACAATGACATGAGAAAAGCCAATGAATTCAAATGGATTCATACTTTAAGAACATTTGAACCGGATGGCATCAACGATAAGTATAGTCTTGATAAGATATAGTCCCGCAGGGTCCCCAAATTGATTGTTTAATCTGCTAAAATATAAAGTATGAAACAGGCTATTTAAAGTAATAATTGCTTTTTTTTTTTAAGTCATATGTTTAAAATATACTAAAATAAAGTCCTAAAATACATGGCATCTATACACACAGTTCTACCTTGTTAAAGAATAATCCTAAATTCTATAATTCACTTCTTTCAGTTGAGAAATTGGTAAATATATCATTTTCTTTTGAATTCCAGCCTGGAGGTCGGGTGTTCGATCCCTGCACTGGCCGAGAAAGTTCATCCAGATTTTCCAGCGTGGTTTCCCCTTGTCAGTGATGCAGGACGGAGGGCCTGACAAGGACAGCTGTCTAGTCGTTCGGATGGGACGAAAAACCGAGGTCCCGTGTACACATCGGCGTGCGCGTAAAAGATCCCTTGGCAGTTCGAATTCTATATAAGAGTAGGCCGTAGTGCCACTGCCGGGGCAAAATTTCCCTCATAGAACACTGTAGGAGCAGAACAGTAGGATGTTAAACCCCATTTCATTTACTTTTAATTCCAACGTTACTTTTTACGGTGTTATTATCACATGTGCAGGTTTGAAAAGTCTCACTCAACATTATCCTTATTTGTTTCACCATGGACCTTGACAATCGAGACAACCCCCTCTTTCATTGTTTAGACTTAGTTCTCCAGTGAAAAGAAATGATACAATTTCCAAATACTGTTGGTGAGTAGAAATTATTTCAGAATGTTTGTTAGGTGCTAGAATGATTCCTATGATTATATAGTAGTGATTTAACAACCTATTAAACATACATTATGCAAGAGCTAAATCTGCCTATTGCAGGTCTTTCTTTAGGCCTGAAATGTTTTCTAAATTATTAATTAGACATTAATTAACTTATCCAGACCATAATTAACTTTCGATGGCATCGCTAGCCTGCGATGTTTAATTGGAATGGGGTCCACTTTTCCTGTTCGACTTCCATTCATAATTTAATCATTAAATGGATAATCAAGACTATGTTTTTTATCCTACCAACTTTGGTAATGATGATCGAGGCTAGGCGGAAAATTCAATCGAAAAAATCTTGGTTCATAGTGGGTCAATTTGTGAAATTTTCAGAAAATTGCCTTTACAGTATCTAGTTTTTAACTATTATAGTGAGAACTGCCAGCTCTTTATCTAATCTCCCATAATGTATCTTTAAGTAATAGCTATAGAAATTTATTATGTTTTAACTTTCTTAGAGAATAAGAAATTATCGCTTTAATTACTTTTTTTTTATTTGAATATAAATATCAATGTGCAACATCTATATAAAAGATATAGATTGATCTAGAATGACAAAGAAATATTACCATTCGTTTTCGTAACCTATCTTGATGTACAAGGGCTTCAGGTCGTGAAGGAAACTTCATACTTAATTTTTCTCTGTTAAACGTCTTTCTCTTATCTTTATGGCTGTAAAAATATCAACAACAGATGTAATCAAATTCATATAATCTACATGGCAGCTCTGTGTGAGAGAGAGAGAGTGAGAGAGAGAGAGAGAGAGAGAGAGAGAGGTCCACTCAACACAAACTAGGTCATTTCGGGACTAACATATAGTTAATTTTATTTCAATAATTTACTTGCGCATAAGGGGTCTTTATTAGCAGTGGGAGGAAAATGGAGGATCCTGAGAAAACCAACGAGGTTGGACAGGCGACCCTACTCCTTGTCACGTACAACCGGGGAATCGAAACCACGCCCGTTGACTCAATGACAGACCTTATGATACAGCATGCACGTGCTAACCATTCGGCCATCCACCCCCCCCCCCCCCCCCCGGCAGGTTTGTGAATGAGCTATTAGAGAATTGGAGAGTACTGCCTTGCGGAAACAACAAACAACATTAAGTCCTTCCAATGTACACATTTGTCGACTCCTAAATCCTAACAGAAACTCTAACAATTCAAATTTCAAGAAGAGTAGATATAAATGCTACTGTTTGGGCAAAATTCCCCTCCCTAGAATTACACATGTTACATAATCAAAATAAAATTCCTGTCTCCTTACAGTTAATACTGACAGTAGTACAACATGACTGGCAGCGATATAACATGACTGACAGTAGTTCAACATGTCTAACAGTGGTACAACATAACTTATAATAGTACAACATGACTTACTTACAGTAGTACAACATGACTTGTAATAGTACAACATGACTTACTTACAGTAGTACAACATGACTTACTTACAGTAGTACAACATAACTGGCAGTAGTACAACATGACATACAGTAGTACAACATAACTGGCAGTAGTATAGCCTGACTGACAGTAGTATATCATGATTGGCTGTAGTGAAACATTAATGACATTAATACAGCATGAATGGCAGTAGTACAGCATGTAACTTACTCAACCATAATGAAAATGTATAGCACCTAATTTAAATTCGCTTTATTTATTTGCCACACAACTGATTATTTTTCCCAACTAAAATGATATATTGGGCCATCATGGTACCACTACTGGTATATGTACATAAGGAAAACCCCAAAATAATTCAATTTACACACACTAGCTAAGAAATGAAAATGAAATGGGGTTTAACGTCCTACTTTTCTGCTCCGAACTGGGCTAATGAAGACGGCATACGCCATACAGTGTGCTATGAGGGAAATTTTGCCCGGACAGCGGCACTATGGCCTACTCTTATATCGAATTCCAACTGTCAAGGGATCTTTTATGTGCAAGCCAATGCGCCCTGCATCACTGACAAGGGGGAAAATCTGGATGAACTTTCTCAGCCAATGCAGGAATCGAACACCCGACCTCCAGGCTAGCGAGCCAGTGCCTTACCCACTTAGCCATCGTACCCCCTACCTCACTAGCTAAGATGCAACATTCAGTACTTACGTTTTTGTAGGCATTGGTATACTTAGTTTCGCTCTGTATAACAAAAGATGTTCATGAAGCTGTCTAAAATGTTTGTAGCGTTTTTTCACAACCCAGGTAAAATTTCCATGTTTTACCACTATTTTATATCTGAAAAAAAATGAGATTTTTATTTCTAAGAGCAATACTACTCAAAGCTTAATATTTTACATTTGACAGAGATATTGGATAGTTTAACTTGTCCCTTAAATAGGCACCCTTGTGAAACATGTAATTACATTTTAAGCATACTATCAAATTCACTAAACTATCACTAATTTTGCTCATTCTGACCACAGGTGCTTGTAAAATGGAAAATTTTATTCAAAGATAGTATTAGTATTATGACTAAAGTCTATTAAATGATTATAACAGCAGTGAAAAAGGGCTGAATCAGTGATGGGATTTCGCCTGTATATTCCGGAAATGTCCGACGCTATTTTCCAAACGTCCTAAATTGTCCGACCAGGAATATGCCCAATCGGACATCAAGGTACGGTGAATAATATTCAAAATTCCAAAATTAATATAGTGTACTGAGTGTATATCTACCACTCGACCCGATTATCGTTTATAATAGGATGGATTGATTAGGTAATTAAGTGATCAAGGTCTTTATCGTGTTATACCGCCTATACACGTACGAATTTGAATATTTTGTTGACACGTTATTTTTGTGTGTTGTCTAAAAACTGCCTGCTTAAAATATGATAAGAGTTATGTCCCTTTATTTTCGGTATAAATGTTCGACGAGAAAAATTTTGAAATCCCATCACTGGGCTGAATACTTACAAGTTTGGATTTAGAACCTGGGTTCCTTGTCGCTCATAACCTGTTATTTCAACTTCAATTGGAACTTTGGGAATCCAACAGTTGTTTCGGATTGTATCAAACTCTTTCGGTTCTTTTTGAGTTGATGTAAAAGGCAAAGTTAATTCATCTTCGTCTGTAATGTTATTGAAATAGATGTGAAAGTAAATGTAATGATATGAAATGGGGTTTAAAATCCTATTGTTCTGCTCCGACTGGGCTAATAAAGACGGGCATAAGCCATACAGTGTGCTATGAGGGAAATTTTGCCTGGGCAGCAGCACCATGGCCTACTCTTATATCGAATTCCAACTTCCAAGGGAAATTTTACGAGCATAGCAATGTATACACGGGACCTCGTTTTTCATCCCATCCAAATGACTAGACAGCTGTCCGTGTCAGGTCCTGCACCACTGGCAAGGGAAAACCATCACGATGAACTTTCTCGGCCAATTGGTAATGTAACAATAATAATGTTTCACCAATGTTTGAATGAACAACATTAGTAATTTCAGCGATTCTCCGTGAGTAGTCGTAACTTTCCATCAATAAACAATCTGTGACGTCTTTTTTGTCCTTTTGCTCATATCCTAGTCTATATTTCTATGAGCAGAAGGACTAAAATGATGTCACAGATTGTTTATTGACGGAAAGTTATGACTACTCACGGGGAACATCAGAAATTACTAACATTTAAATTTACCTGTTGCAGGTACATGTAATATATTTGACTTTCAGGTTCGTACTATACTTATGGAAAGTATATGTTGACATAATTACTTGCATTATTTAAAAAATTTATGAAGCTTTTCCAATGACTTTTATTAATGCTGGCTAAAAATTGTGCCATCTCTAATTCATAACCATGGACACCTACTTAAAGATTGCATTCTTGCACTGAATCTTGAATCTTGAATGTCACCATCTGCTGTATCATATTCATCGATCGCAGAAAGAACTGAAAATTCATCTTCATCATCATATTCCGATATCACAGACACTGATCGCAGGAAGCTTCGTGTGGTATTTTCAGCACCGGACTGATTCATTTCTTCACTTTCTGGAAAACATGCAGATATTTTTTTTTTCTCTATGACATTACTTTCTGGAAAACATGCAGATGTTTTTGTTCTCTATGACATTATTTTCTGGAAAACAACTGCTTTTAATTATCAACTGAGTAATTATGATGAGTCACCATTATTTCATTGACAGTTGTACCGTGGCAAGACAATATACAATTACAACCTACAATGTCAATATTATCAATTTTTATATATTTTGTTTACCTGGGTAATCCTATTATAGCTCTCCTTTTTGAACATCAGAATAGTCTGTCACAAATTTGAATTCAGAAGCTACTATGGTCTAAAGGGTCACTTTCTATTCATAGCATCCAATCATAAATTCTGACATATCAGACGGTAAAAAAACATCACACTGATCTGTTGATAAATCGGCACTCTTCTGTCTCCATTTTGTCCTTGTTGGCGATCACGTGATACAACCACGTGACATATGTATAAAAACGGATAATTACGGAAACCCATTAGCACCACCATTCAATCAGCATCATAATAATAGTAATGACTTTATTTTCTGAGGGAAAATATTTAGTACATGAGTTCTAATTTTCAACATGTCCCACCTACTCTATAAAACTAGCAACTACACAGTAACAATATTTACACAAATTTACAAAGTGCATCTAGGTCTATTTTATGTAGGGGGATTGGATGGCCGAATGGTTAGCACGTGCGTGCTGTATCATAAGGCCTGGCGTTGTTTCGAATCCCATGTTGTACGTGACAAGGAGTAGGGTCGCCTGTCCAACCTCTTGGGTTTTCTCCGGGTCCCCCGGTTTCCTCCCACTGCTAAAGACCCCTACGCGCAAGCGAATTATTGAAATAAAATTAATCCATATGTTAGTCCCGAAATGACCTAGTTTGTGTCGAGTGAACGTTAAACCAGGTTGAAATTCATAAATTAGTTTGTATTTTTCAAAATATTGGGTAATTTATGTGTTTTTCAAATATCTTTGATATTCTGGGTAATACCCCCATCAGACCTGGGTGGCGTCCTTATTGCGCTGCTACGGCGACGGAAAATGGTCTCAGAGCGCGTCAAGATCGTCATAAACGTGGTGAAAACGTGGTTGAAACACCAAATATCGTGCTGTGGTCTCCATGGTCGCCAATGATCGGCGAGTCACAGCGTTTGTTTTGAGTATGTTCAAAACAAACGCGAAGGTTCTGCGATCTGACCTGGACAGCTGTGAGAATGCGACTTTTTTCAAGTTTGTAATTTTTGGGACATTTTCTTGCGTTGTGTTCACGTTTGCCGGCGACCTTGTGCATTTTCTAGTCGCCGTACGGTCGCAATAGCGCAGTAAGGACGCCAACGCCAAAACGTATTTAGATCTACTTAATATTGGAGGCATCCGATGGCATCGACAGTTGAAGATTATGATCTGGGTAAGTTATTAAATAATTTATAATTTAAGGCCTAATGACCTGCAATAGGCAGAGTTAGCTCTTGCATAATGCCTGTTTAACATTGAATTATCAGTGAATTTGTTGCTTTTCCAATGAAATTGTTCATGGTTATATACTATTCAAAAAAAGTAGGGGATATTTGATTTTGGGGGCATAATACTAAAATATGCAAATGACTACGAAAAAAGTCACTATAGAACCTAACAGAAGAAACATTTCCAGTTACATGTGACGCCCAAACGCACCAATAGCTACCGCATGGAATGCAGGTGATGCTTGGGATCATCATGGGGGTCCAACCCAAGATTTGCACGACTCTGACTTTGAATGTTACAGTCATTGTGGCATTGAATTCCAGGGTGGAAACATCAGTTTAATTGTTTTAGTGACCAGAAAACAAATTTTGATATGCGTCGGCTTACCAAAAATGAAAGGTTACGTGCCCTTGGCATGCTACAGATCGGCACAACACAGGCGGTTGTGGCGCGGACGATGAATGTTTCTCAGTCTGTCATAAGCAGGCTATGGTCCAGATACCGTGATACACAATCTGTACAGGACAGACCACGCTCAGGTCGACCAAGGGCGACAACTCAAGCCCAGGATCGATTTATCCGTACCTTGGCCTTGAGAAATCGTGTCATCACAGCAAATCAGATCAGCGCTCGTCTTCAAACAGACACTGGTGTGAGAGTGAGTGGCCAGACGATTCGGAATCGACTGCATAGGGGTCACCTTCGCGCCCGACGTCCTCGCGTGATCCCTTGTTTGAGAGATCATCACATTCAGGCAAGACGTCGTTGGTGTAGGGATCGTCAACACTGGGATAATCGACGCTGGAGCAATGTGATGTTTTCAGATGAGTCAAGGTTCACTGTTGATTTTTTGGACAGACGTAGGAGGGTGTGGCGTCGTCGAAACGAGCGCTTCCAAGACGTTAACGTCATCAGACATGATCGATTTGGGGGTGGTTCTGTTATGGTGTGGGGAGGCATCACTGTTGCTGGAAGAACGGCTTTACATGTTGTTGCAGGGCGTGTTACAGGCCAGTACTACCGGGACAACATCTTGGCAGTCCATGTTGTGCCGTTCGCACGACGTCATGGCCGCCGTTTCATCTTCCAGGATGACAACGCAAGATGTCACAGGGCCAGGATCGTTACAGGTTACCTCCAACAGAACATCACCACATTACCTTGGCCAGCACTGAGTCCCGACCTCTCCCCCATCGAGCATGTCTGGGACATGCTTGGACAGAGGTTACGTCAACGTCAACAACGTCCTGCCAATGTCCAAGAACTTGCTGCTGCGTTGCAACAGGAATGGGACAATCTGGACCAAAATGACCTTAGACGTCTCATTAGGAGTATGCCACGTCGGATCAATGCTTGTTTGGCAAACAGAGGAGGATTTACCCGTTACTGACTTGGTTGTGATGCTGTGGTAACTTTGCTGTTTGACCCCGTGTATCATTTTACCCTTATAATGGTCAGTCTGTGCCTTACTTAGTCTAACGATCATTTGGAATAAATCGATGAATGTGAACTTCATTTCATTTTGTCATTTGTTTCTTCGTCAGTTTCATTAGGTGACTTTAATAACACTTAAAAATCAAATATCCCCTACTTTTTTTGAATAGTATATGAAATAATTATATCCAATTTATTGTTTTTAATCTATGTAAGTCATCATACGGAAAGTAATATCGGAGTAATAATATTTAATTTTAACATTAATGGAATCTTATACCAATAGCCTTTGTAAATGTTGCTTTTATTAAGTGCGCGCGCAATATTTGTAAAAATGGAAAGTCCACCATATATCTCTCTAAATTTAAAACATCCAAATTCAACTAGATCTTTAATCAGTTCAACCTCCAGGTAATAACTGGAACTCCCTCAGGCTGTTTACTTTAAGTCTCAGATAAATTTCAAAACATCCCAAACCCATCGACACGAATAATTTCTGACACAATAGCCTAATACTCTAATACTGGCTACAAATAGCATGCATCATACAACACAAAATACTGTTTGTATTTCGGCCGTGTATCTATTAACACTCGTCACATCAGTCAGTTATATAGAGGTATAATGCGTGTTTTCCTTTGGCGTTCGTCACTTCCGATTCAGGAAACCTGTATTACTCAGCTATCGTAGCAATGATCTCTGCGTGTTAAAATTATATTTGGAATGTGTTTAACCAGCTCTATCACATATGTGATAATGACTGGCACCAATATTGTCCTTTAAAGGAGATCAATCGCTATTCTTTGGCATCTAGAAATAGACACAAATGGGTAGCAACGCACACAATAATTTAATATGAATGTATATAAACTGATTTACATTCAATCGTTTCTGTTTTTACTCTAATTTCAAATCAGTTATGGTCGGCGAACTACGAGAAGAGTCCGAATTGAATGACAGTCTTCGGCGTCTGGTCATTCCAGTCTACACCGGTAGTATTCTCCAACATGGAATAGTCATCGTTCATCGAGTCGCTTCATATAAATGGCGCTCGAAAGCATTCTGGCACGCGATTCGTGTGCCAAAGACAAAATTTTCATTTTGTCTTAAATATTGGACGGAAGCCCAACTTTTCACGGTAAGATAACATGTGCGAATACTTTGCCCCCCCGGATCTGTAAGCGCATCAGTTTAGCGCTCTGCCGCCGGCTAGTGCACGCGGTTATCGATCGCTCGATCGCTTTAGGTATAATAGGGTTAGATGAGGATACCGAAGTCTGCCGATGGAATGCCAAGTGGGCTGACTGGTATCCGAACACTAAAAACGAAAGTGAAAGCGACACTAAATGTCGTCTTCGTTTCGTCAGGTTCTAAAAATCTTGATGTTTTTCGATATTTTTGACAACTGTGGGCCTTTTGCCGACGTGACAGCTTGATTCGTCACTAAAATATCCGAGAGAAGCTTGTTCTGTATTTTAGCAAAGTGATCTCCAGTTACCCCAGACATAAGCCAAAGTGACGTTAGAGTGCCGGCGGGAGAGGAGCCCCTCGGACCCCCACCAACCTCCCCACCCCTGTCCTGTCGCGGATCCCGAGTAGCTCAGTAAGGAAGGCGCTGACACGTGGTCCTTGGTTCGACCTGGACGAGTTTCCCTTAGTGGTGCGGGGCGGAGGCCTGGCAAGGAACCGCGTCTAGACGTTCGGATGAGGCGAAAAGATGAAGTCCTGTGTGCACGTTGGAGTGCAAGAGACACTGCGTTTACAATTAATAATAATAATAATAATATCTTTATTTTCAAAGGTGGAAAATTAGGATTAAAGCCTGTTTACAATTTTGCCCTTTATAACAAAGAAATGAAAAAGACAGTAACAGAACAAGACACTTAACAAATACACACACACACAAAACATTCAAATAATTTGAAAACACCGTAAAAGATTTTCGTTTTAAAATTGTGCTAATGCAAATGTTGTTATATTTGTGTCTTTGTAAAGTGACTAATTCCATATCTTCATCGGTATATACATTAACCCCACCCCACCCCAGAGCATGGATAAGTTGATTAGTTTGACATATCTTTCTGCCTTCTATGTGACAAATTGTACAAAATAACTCTTACCATGTAATGTAGTATTCAATCTGTTTAATAAATCAAATGTTCTATATTAAATATTATCACTTCCGCGAATAGACGTAATCCGGAACAGCTTCAGTGGGGTTTTCTATAATACCGCATTATATATAGGTGGTTTCTCCAACCGGAAAGGAACTATTATAGCCTACTATACGTGATGGTGTACAAACACCGACGTTCGCCAATGCTATTATGCTATGGTCACTTTCAGTTTTAGACTAACGTAAATTAATAACCATGACAAATAACACAGTTCTGTAGGTATAAATGTAAAACAGCAAAGACAATATTTTACTACACATGTTCAATCAATAATTGCCGCAAATATAAGAGCACAACTGAGCCTTAAAAGCGACAGACACACTTGACGAATGTCTGCCCGAATCAATCGACGCCGAATTGCAGCCGAATTCATTCGGCATGGACCTTATAAGCAGGCGCGGATCCAAGGGGGGGGGGGGGGCACCCCCCTCCCCCGCTGCATAACATTTTTTGTAAAACCACCTTTTTTATGAGAAAAGTGTCATAATTGGTGCTTTATCCTTTATCGCCAGATGGTGCGACAGGATGGGCACTCAAAGCGCGAGATAATGAATGATATAGACATATATGATATCATAATTAAACATGCATTATGCAAGAGCTAAATCTGATTATTGCAAGTCTTAATTTAGGCTTCAGATGTTATAGAAATTATAAATTAGATCTTTATTTAAACAACAAGACCTAAATCAACTCTGTAGACCCACGGATGGCTCGGCTACAGCTCGGATTTAAATAGGATTTCACTAATTGATTAAATCAGATAAGGGGTAACCTGATGAAAATACGTCAGTTAGATCGAGGCTAAATGATAGAGTGTACTTAGCGAGGCCGCTGTAAAGCTTTTCCGTATGCCATTGAAAACTTTACTTGATAATCGAGATATGTAGGTGGAGTTAACGCCTGTCAATCAAACGATCCGCGAAGGTGAAGACACATTTCGCTACCATTTCTAGGCAAATATTACAACGATGATAACTATGTTCAGAATAAAGTAATTTGACTGAATTTTTCAATATATTCTTCTTTCATCATCTACTTTTGAACTGTTATAGCAAGAATGGCCAACTCTCTATAAAAATCTCCCATAATGTATCTTTAATGCTTTGCATCAATAAAATTGAATCCCAATGTCATCGTATTAATTCATAATAAAAATTGACGTCAAACAGGATGTTGGATTTCTCTGTTTAAAAAGATCAATGTGTGTGTATATACGCCAAAATGACGATAGAGACCATGTATTTCTCAAATAATTTCAAGCCGAGGGGGGGGGGGGGATACATTTTCTCAGGAACCTGGCAAACCCCCTCCTGCAAAAATTCCTAGATCCGCCCATGATAAGATCCATAATTCGGCCGATTGAGTGGACACACTACTCACTAGGCGAATTCTCCGCCAAAATCGGATAAAACCTGTCACCTGTAGAGTGTCCACAAATGTCCGTTGGGGCAGCTAGGAGCGACGGCATAATATACGTCACATGAAAATGTGGGCGTATAAAAAATCACGTGACTTTATTGACATCAGTGATTGGCTAATGAATTCTACAATCGGACGATGTCTTCGGTGAATAGGCCACACTATAGTTCAGGAAAGATAGCCTAAGTGCGGACAGTTGCTACAATAGAAATGCCGACCACGGTTTATGGTTGGTCTAGACATATATTTTCGCCCCCCTCCCCCCTCCCTCAAAAAAAAGTCCCAGTCCGAAATCCGTGTCCAAATGGGTCAAATTGGCCAAAATACAAAATGGCCGTCGGTTTATTGCTTGTAAATTGCAATTTTCATCCAATTATCATAATAATATATTAATATATTATCGAATTGTCGAGTTTAGTTTCAAAGTATACGTTTTTGGGTTTACTGAATCCATTTCCATACACATTTTTGTGATTAGTGATACTAGGGGGATTGTTCAAGATGGCGGTCAATCTTGGCGGGAAAACTCGAATTTTACATAAGGATCAAGTGTCAAAATATACCTCTCCGAGGCAGCTGAATCCATTTTAGTACATATTTTAACGATAAACTGATTCCCCTCTGTTAATATAGGAGGAACTCCAATTAGGGATTTAGATTTCCGACTAGCGATCGGAGATTAGTGATACTCCCCCTACCTTAGATCCAATACAATGACATTCATCCAGTATCAACCAAATTTCATTTGGAAAGTCCCGCAGCTCACCGCGGTAGCAGCAACGCCGGATTAACCATGGTGGGGGCCCTGGGGCCTGGAACATGTGGGGGCCCCCGATCACCAACCGCGGAGTTGTGGCCGGCAAGGGGGGTCGGGGGGAGGGTCTCCCCCCAGGAAATTTTCAGAAATTGGAGGCCGGAAACGTGATTTCCTGGCATTTCAGGCACTTGTGTCGGGGCCATTTAGAAGTACCTCCCCCGGAAAAAAATAAAATTCTGCCACAAAATTAGCGCATTCTGGCGTTATTTCAGTGGACCAATCTATGCGAGTGCAATGAAATGATAGCATTTCTAGAGGAGGGGGCTGGAGCCCATTGAGTTCGTTAAATCCGCCACTGTAAGTGAGCAGAGCTATATCAAACCTAATTTTGAAGTCGCTCAGTGATAAATAACGGGGTCACTTGATTCGGAATCGTATTATATTCCCCACGATGATTTGATGAATGGAGGCCGTAACGTTACGACCAAGCCGGACTCGATTTTTGACGAACGTCTAATACTGTAAGTACCAAATGGTAATACGAGATTTAATCAAGAAATCTGAATATTTCGTGTGATCATGACGTGCATCTCATCAAATTCAGCTTATACCCACAACAAATATCAACAACAACAACATCTACAGCTTATATACAACCGTACGTCAATCTGAGGCAAAATTCGCGCTATACTTGAAATGATGGGGACGGGTAATTTGTTCGAGTTATACGATGTTCGGTCCGATAGAAGATCTCACGACAATAAAAGACCATGTGTTATACCCTTAGATAAAGCCACAAAAAGCATTTATTTTTCAAATCTTCGCAATTTTCCGGGAAAGTTGCCAACACATGAGTTCTGGCTTTGTACATATAATTTGAAGAAACTATTGAAACAAAATGAGAGCAGAAATTTGACAATTCGCCTGTAAATAGCGTTGAATTCCGGCGATCCACTCAGAAAACATCTCGGAGCATCGGAGGGCCCCGTCACTAGGTCACCGGTCGTTAGAGTCCTCGGTCCGACCATGCTTGAGGCGCGAAACTGAGATTTTTGTGGGGGGCCCTCTAATGTGGGGGGCCTGGGCCCCATGGTGCCCCGTGGTTAATCCGGCGTTGGGTAGCAGTGTAGCGGGTATGTCGACTAGGACCACTCCCAGGTCACTATAAACTGGTCGTGCCTATTGAAGCACGTAGCAAATTTATATCACCAAATGATTTAAATGTTGAGACAAAGATGGATACAGTATCGCCTGTTTGTCAGATGTGCAGTGAATTATTTGATAATGAACAGTCCACCTTCATCCGAGAATAACAGGTATTGGAAGCTTTAATAAGGTGGCTCACCTAAGAAATTATGGTCAGATTTCAATCAACTAATATTGCACAATGTTGTAAAGCTGGAAGTGGAGGAGATTGAATCGAGGTCTATACAGGGCCGCATTTAGCGGGGGTGCAGGGGGTACATTGCACCCCCAGAAAAATAAGGCGCCCCGAGAAATTGCGCCCCCACCCCATCCAAAAAAAACCAACATTATTTGACAATCTTTCAATTATGAAATAATACACTTGATTATGATCACACAGTAATGCTCATTCTGAACATCTGAGACACGCTACCTGTGGAGACGTATCTCAGACACAGTCAGTAGCCATGATATCATATCACGTGATCGACACATCACAGGTCATGACATTGGCGTCAATGGGTCATGAGGTCAACATTGTAAACAATAGTTTTATCTTCAGCATTGTGTCCGTTGCACCCATAAAGACTATATAATTCGTAGTCCCAACATGTTCTCTCTTCTTCCAATGATTTTTTCACAAAAATAACATCTACAACTCATAGAATTGACGTTGTCTTCAATGACAGCGTCTGCGAGGGTTGTTCATAGAGGCCGCCATATTGCATTATTTTGTGCGTCGGTCGGGTCTATTTCAGATATACACAATCAATTCTGTTGATGTTTTTAGCGTTGTGATTGACTAATAGTTAATGTGTTTCAGTTCTAAAACAAATATTTTAACTTTAACGCAAATTTAGAAAATAGCCAAATTCTGGCTGGGATTACTGAGCAAAATGGCCATTCACTGTATACGTGCGAAAAAAAAGCTAGCCACCAATTAATTTTCGTACGTTAGTTACGTACGAGTGATGCTCTTAATGCACTGATCAGTCGATCGGTTTTAAGGGCGCCCTCACGCCAATGGGTTCGTTTGCCCTGATCGAAACTTTCTTATATCACATACATGGAGGCTATGGCGCTCCACCACTGCTGCACCCCCAATTTTTAAAATTCTACATATACGGCCCTGGGTCTATACGGTGCCAAAATTCATTTTTGCGGATCGTTGTCTTTTATATAATCCGTAGTAAAGATAAGTGGACGCGGTCCATTACAACAGATACCAGCGGCTGCCAGGCAGGATACGCCCACATTTTCGAGAGATGGATAGAGAACAAGCTAACAAGAAAGTGATTTTTCCTACAATCATTAAGGGCCATAATTCAGGAAATTACAATTCGATATGCGCATATATCGAAAGGAACTGAGATCTTTGTGTTATAAACTTATATTTCAAGTTTCAACAAAATCGGATAAAAATTGTGACCTCTATAGGGTCCACAACCTTGATATACCATATTTTTACGCTATTTGAGAACGAACGGCGGCCATTTTGTCTGTCAATTTTGGGGCGATTTTCACAAAATTCAAACTCAACTGTCCTTAGGGTGGAACGGTAATATAATAATACGGTTTTTTTTTAAATCGGATAAAAATTATGACCTCTAATGTGTCCACAAGCTAAAAACATGATTTTTCGTACAATCAGGGGCCATAATTCAGGAAGTTACGGTGCGATATGGGCAAATATTGAAAGGAACCGAGATCTTTGGGTTATAAACTTATATTTCAAGTTTCAACAAAATCGGATAAAAATTGTGACCTCTATAGGGCCCACAACCTTGATATACCATATTTTTACGCTATTTGAGAATGAACGGCGGCCATTTTGTCTGTCAATTTTGGGTCGATTTTCATGAAATTCAAACTCAGTCGTCCTTAGGGTGTAACGGTGATATAATAATACGTTTTTTTTTAAATCGGATAAAAATTATGACCTTTATAGGGTCCACAAGTTAAAAACGCGATTTTTCTACAATCAGGGGCCATAATTCAGGAAATTACGGTCCGATATGCGCGAATATCGAAAGAAACCGAGATCTTTGGGTTATAGACTTACATTTCAAGTTTCAACAAAATCGGATAAAAATTGTGACCTCTATAGGGTCCACAACCTTGATATACCATTTTCTTACGCTATTTGAGAACGAACGGCGGCCATTTTGTCTGTCAATTTTGGGCCGATTTTCACGAAATTCGAATTCAGTCGTCCCTAGGGTCTAACGGTGATATAATAATGCGTTTTTTTTAAATCGGGTAAAAATTATGACTTCTATAGGGTCCACAAGCTAAAAACCTGATTTTTCGTACAATCAGGGGTCATAAGTCAGGAAGTTACGATCCGATATGCACGAATATCGAAAGGAACCGAGATCTTTGGGTTATAAACTTACATTTCAAGTTTCAACAAAATCGGATAAAAATTGTGACCCCTATAGGGTCCACAACCTTGATATACCATATTCTTACGCTATTTGGGAACGAATGGCGGCCATTTTGTCTGTCAATTTTGGGTCGATTTTCACGAAATTCGAACTCAACCGTCCTTAGGGTGTAACGGTGATATAATAGAACGGTTTTTTTAAATCGGATAAAAATTATGACTTCTATAGGGTCCACAAGCTAAAAACGTGATTTTTCGTACAATCAGGGGCCATAATTCAGGAAGTTACGGTCCGATATGCACGAATATCGAAAGGAACCGAGATCTTTGGGTTATAAACTTACATTTCAAGTTTCAACAAAATCGGATAAAAATTGTGACCCCTATAGGGTCCACAACCTTGATATACCATATTCTTACGCTATTTGGGAACGAACGGCGGCCATTTTGTCTGTCAATTTTGGGCCGATTTTCACGAAATTCGAACTCAGTCATCCTTATGGTGTAACGGTGATATAATAGAACGGTTTTTGAAATCGGATAAAAATTATGACTTCTATAGGGTCCACAAGCTAAAAACGTGATTTTTCGTACAATCAGGGGCCATAATTCAGGAAGTTACTGTCCGATATGCGCAAATATCGAAAGGAACTGAGATCTTTGGGTTATAAACTTACATTTCAAGTTTCAACAAAATCGGATAAAAATTGTGACCTCTATAGGGTCCACAAGCTAAAAACGTGATTTTTCGTACGAACAGGGGCCATAATCCATGAAGTTTCGATCCGATACATGCCAATATCGAAAGCAGCCGAGATCTTTTGGGGATAAACCTATATTTCAAGTTTCGTCGAAATCGGATAAAAATTGTGACCTGTAGAGAGTCCACAAACAATTGTGGACGGACGGACGGACGTCCGGACGGACAGGGGCGACGGCATAATACGTCCACATGAAAATGTGGGCGTATAAAAATCAGTGACCTGGTTACAACAGTAAACAGTAGCACTTGCAACAACTATTTTGTTGGCATGCCAAGACAGGACAAATGACGACTGGACATTAATCTAATTGTATTTAACAAATCAACATTGAGGCTGGTGTCCCTAAATAGATGACACTTATTAATTACTTGCACATCTTACATTGTCAAACTTAGTCAATATATTGATATAATGAAACTATACACTAAGTTTTATTTTGTCCTAAATTCTCTGTCATTGAAACTGTCATTGAACCTAGTCAAGGTCGGAGACTTGGCTCATTAATCGGCCCATTATTGTCGACCTCTAATACCCGTTAAATTATCTTTCCATTATTTTCGGAATGACGGTGGGCAGTTCATTATCAAATGGTTCACTGCATATCGGGATCCATCTGTGTGACTGTGTCTCGTCATTTGAATCATTTTGTGAAATAAATTCGCATGGTTTGGCCGTCATGGTTCAATTTTCGAAGCTGGTGATCCGAAATCAGACACGTCCATGATGCTGCGTCCACAGTGTGCTGGAGTCTCCCCTTTCGTTATGCCTGCTACGCTGCTTCGGCAGTGAGCAGTGGTTGGCCACAGAGTCTAAATAAAATTTAGTTAACGCGATGAATGCCATCGTATTAGACCTGAGGCAGACTCGAGTATTCTTAATCCCCTACCTAATCTCTGATGGGATGTCCTCCTATTTTGACCCAGGGGGACCAATTAATCATCAAGATGAGAAAATGTGTCGAAAATGGAATCAGCTACCCCAAAATGTATATTTGGGCAATAAATGTGGTAATTTTTTAAAATTCGAATTTTCCCGCCAAAACTGACCGCCATCTGGAAATATTTCCCAATATTGACTCCGCGGTATAACTAATCACCAAAATGTGTATGGAATTGGATTCAACTATCCCGAACGGATATATTTTGATACCAAACTCGATTATATTATGATAAATGGATAAAAATTGGCATTTTCCAGCCAAAACTGGCGGCCATTTTGGATTTGACCAATTTGACCTATTTGGAGAGAGATTTCGGACTAGGACTTGTAGTGATAATATACGTCTAGACCGACCATAAACCGTGGTCGGCATTTCTATTGCAACAACTGTCCGAAATGATGCGAAATTTAGTTAAAATGCCTGGACTACTACTAGGCGAATCACACTGATCACCAGTGAATATTCGCTATAGGCCGCTAATATAAGAAGGCCTTCTCTGAAACAGATCGTAGGCGAATATTAACGCGGCGAATGAAAATTCGGCCGATAAAATCAAACACGTTTGATACGAGCGATTGATTAAGACGAATCGTGATTCGACTTATGTGTCTCCTGCCTTACATTATGAACCAAGATATTATCAGGAATTATAACGAATGGTGTTCCATACTTTTTATCTGAGAACATCATATCTAGAAGAAAAACTCCCGGGAATTTATTGAACCTATACTTTGTTAAAGTAATACCTATTTAACTGTGATAATTAACAAAGTTAAAGTGTCATTCGGTTATTGTCTATACGAAACAATATTCGCATTGATCTTTTCATAACTAATTGTCGCATAGCCTTGTTTAACCAGTTATAGATTGTACAGTTAATTTACAACCGGACGACCAAGACTAGTTGACAAGTGCTCGATAGCGCGTGCGCAATTAGATCATAATGAAGAACGACGAATGGCAATGAATAATGCCGAACAGTAAATTATGACTCGAATCGGAAACTACTGGATACATATTTTAGAAATTTGATATTGAACAACCTTTAGAAGTAGAACTTCAAGGGATGTGATGTTTTGTGAAAGGGTTCGTTTGTCTTTAGACATAAAAAGAGAGAATATAGACGTGGTTTATGTCAATGACTGGAATAAAAGAGCTGTCATACTCATACACTGTGGTATCCACGGAATCAAACAATCAAAAATCTGACAGCTCAGTGGACAAAATGCCGAAAAAAGTTCGGAAATGGGAAGTGTTTCCTGGAAAAAACAAATTTTATTGTAACGGAAGAATTATGATGGCGAAACAAAGTGGAATATTTTATCTAACTTGCTCATTAATTGTTGTTACCAGTGGGTTATTTTTTGGCTTTGAGTAAGTATTAAAAATAGTAGACTGTCTTTGCCCAAATTGTCTGGCACTTTCCATGGCCCTTTTTATAGCTATTTTTGGGGTTTCCTAACTGGAATTTTTATACATATCCCTGCCGTAAGCATCAAATAGGTCTTTTGGTTTTATACACAACATTAGATAGACGAGTTGTAGAAAGGTTAGAAAGCTAAATGATTCAGTTTTTGAACAGTGTACTATTGTATAATGTATGTAATGAACCATAATGTCAGGGGGTGGGGGGATTGGATGGCCGAATGGTTAGCATGTGTGCGCTGTATCATGAGGCCTGTCATTGAGTCGACTGGCGTGGTTTCGTATCCCAGGTTGTACGTGATTAGGAGTAGGGTTACCTGTCCAACCTCGTGGGTTTTCTCCGGGTCCTCTGGTTTCCTCCCATTGCTAAAGACCCCTACGCGCAAGCGAATTATTGAAATAAAATTAAACCATATGTTAGTCCCAAAATGAGTGGACGTTAAACCCCATTTCTCTCTCTCTGTATAATGTAAGGAACCACTATGTCAGAGTCATTATTAAAATAGATGACAAAAAGGGGTTGGGTGGCTGAATATGGTACATGTGCGTGGACTTTAGATCGTAAGGTCTGTCAGTGATGATATTTAATTAAATGGTGGGGATTTCGATCCATATTTGTACATGAGAAGGAGTAGGGTCGCCATTTAAACCTCATTGTTTTTCTCTTGGTCATCTGGTTTCCACCCACAACTTGCAAGCAAATGGACCTAGTTTGTGTTGATCGGACTTTAAAACCCATTTTTCTGCACCTTCCTCTCTCATTTATGGTAATGAGCCATTCCTATTCCTGGAATATCGCTAGTCTAGCCTCTTATTACACGCTACATGTAACTCATGGTTTGTGGACATACACAACTATTGTCTAGGTAATAGAGGCTATCACCAGTCCAGTTAGACAGACCAAAATTTCAGATAATTTAGAAATACAAGAAATATGAATTAGCTCTAGTCTGTTCGACTGTATACCTGTAAGTGCATGTGTACTTCTTATGGTTAGTACAATAGTAGTTGACCATTAAGTAGGCCTATATAACCCATTGTTTTGTAATAGACATACTTGAAAAGGATGTATTTTTTTTTTAAAAAAGCTTAAATGTTTGCTGGTAATGTGTTGTTTGTAGTTAACATTCTTATTGGATTTATTAGATTAAATTTAAACTGGCAGTTTTTGTTGATTATTTCATTAATAGTTTTCTTGACAACAAAATAATTCATGAAACATTGCAATGTTATCTCTTAATAATACTTGTACTACTTCGCTATTAAGTCCTAGGATAGGTATTTATAATTTTTATGTCCTTCTCCTGCCTCTCTCTCCTTGGACTTCGTTATTAAGTTTAATGACTAGTGTTGGGCTTGCCATATAATATTTAATGAAATTTTATATTTGGTTATCCTTTGGGATCAGTTACATGCAATGTCTTGTAGATAATATGTAGCCAATGAATAGATTATTTGACATGTGAGTTTTTATCTCAAAAGTACCTGTTGCCCCATTGTGATGAATGTGTAAAGTACATGCTATGGCTACAAGTACACTGTAGTGTGCTGAAACTAGCCCATAGGCCTATAACACTATATACTGATATAATGTAGCCATACATTTTACCTCAACAATATTATCATAAATTGCTTTCTTGAAAGTTGTTATGAATGACAATTTGTGTTATTCAAGCAAATATTTCACTCTTTAGTTTTTTCAAAACTTATTGTGTTTTGTGAAGAATGCCTCTTGTGGTTAATTATAGTTACTTACTAACTACATGTATATGACACTGGTAATAACCTGGTTTTCCAGACACTAAACTTTATTAATTCAAGCTGGCACAGTTATACTATTTAAATCTTAACAATTGTAAGATTGATTATACTAGTGTAAGAATTAATAATCACTGGAAATATACATATTAGTGTTTTCATGGCCCTTTTGTTTTTTTAGTTTTTTTTGGGGGGGGGGGGGGGGGTGAGAGGGAGTTTTGAACAGATGACCCAATTATTCTTGAGGGAATACATGTATATCATTAGAAAACGTGTTTATCAATGGAATAAATGTGTGAGAATAATGTTTATTGTTTTTGTTTACAGTTGTGTATATTTAGCAGAACATGTAACACCAGCTATACCAGCTATAGGGGTAGCCCTCTTTCTCTTTGTCATGAGCACATTATTTAGAACAAGTTTCAGTGACCCTGGGGTCATTCCTAGATCAACACCAGATGAAGCAGCTGAAATAGAAAAACAGATAGGTATGTAAAAATTATGTTGATATTGTTAAAGATACTTTCCGGCGTATAAACTGGGTGATTTGATGATATATTTGGACTAAAAACATAATCAAACTAATTAATCTATCAAACTGATGTGCTTCAAATCCCTCCCAAACCTTTGTATACGCGGGGAGATTCTTCAAGCTATAAATAAACTGATGTTAGAGACAATGTCTTGTTGTCTCGCTTCTTTGAGTGAGGGTCTATTTTTCAGAATGTATTTTTCATTACTTACTGTTCATTTTAATTACCATACTTATTGACCCCTAAGTAAATTTTTAATAATTTTCCATCAACTTCTGTTCCCGCCGTTTAATTGCAGAGTATTTTGTACGTTGACACCCTCAATATTCCCAAAACTCCTAAATATTTGATGAAGAAACAACAACCGATCCCTCTGTCAAGCTAGTGCACAATAATCTGGCAGACAACAGTTGTGTTGCCAGTTAGTGATACCCTGACAATTTTGCCCAGTGCTTGCCCCATGGGTGTTTTTCCAGTAACTCAGTATTTTTCTAGTAAGATTGGGTTTCCATACTTTCCGTATGTACCAAATTTGCCATACTTTTATTGAAAATTATAAGCACCCGATAAATACTTTCAAGACAGTGTATCTTTAAGCAAATATTGATTACAAGAATGAAACATAAAATGAAAAATTGTTTCAGTACCGGTAATATACTGACGTCCAAAAGAAAGTATACACACTAAAAGTATGACTAAGTTTTGTTTAGATTCATTAAAAACATTTGATAAAGCATTACTGAGTTTGTCTCTTGCGTCCAAACTCAACATTTCTAAGCAAAATAAAAATGTGAAACAAATTGACATTCTACCCTAATACCGTATACCATGGAAAAACGACTTTCGTTGATGCAGCACAAAATGCACAGTGTATACTTTCTTTTGGACGTTAGTATATATTAAATGATAGAAAATTATGGTCAGTTTTTTAAAACCACATACATAGATGAAAGGAGAAAGGAAAGTAATCAGTCTGATTAAAATACAGGGCCCTTATTCACGAAAACTTAAACTAAGATACAATCGAAATTTTAAGTAATACTGCAATTCGATTGGCTGACCAGTAAAATCAATTTGTATATATATCCAATTTGCATATTGGTCAGCCAATCGAATTGCAGTATTTCTTAAAATTTCGATTGTATCTTAGTTTAAGTTTTCGTTTTGTTTTTTTATACTTTCGATGGCCTACACTACATGAAGATCTGACCAGTTGTACTGGAAGGTCGCGTCAGGGGTCTTACAAGCGGCTTTTGACCCTATGACGTCAAACATTATTAATCAATCAGTGTTGATGTTTCTAGTGGTTTGCCCACAGTTCTGTGTGTTGCACGTCAAGAAATCGCTGTAACAGACCGTTTCATTGGCTAATCCCTCACTTTAACCATAACACCATTAATATATCAACTCTTCCAGATCCTAGTGTAGTAAAGACAAGTAAACCGAAATTTTGAACTATAAAAAAAACTAAAAGAAATAGGATCTGTGTTTTAATCAGATTGGAAAATAATCTGATTTGCACAATGAATAAAGTTGAGGACATCTTTTTTACAGAATTATGACATCTGCAGTTTTTATATTATTAGTTCTAATGAAAAATTATTGAATATTGTATTCCATGACATTTTCTATTGTTTGGTTTTGATCTGTTTACTTTTGCCATTTATTCTATATTTATTTTGCAATTTATGGTTGTTATTATTTCCACTTCTGTTAATTTCTTTTCTCAATTACCGGCATGTTGACTTGAAATCAATAAAATTTCTGTTTTGCGGAATTTATTTAAGTTAAAGTTTGAGGTTTTGGATTATCAGAAATTACATAACAAGTTTGCGTTTAGTGGAATTCTGTTTATTCAATTAGGCCCTTTGTTTTCAAGGGGGATTGGATGGCCGAATGGTTGGCATGGGCGTGCTTTATTATAAGGTCTGTCATTGAGTCAACTGGCATGGTTTCAATTCCCCAGTCTAACTTTGTGGGTTTTCTCCGGGTCCTCTGGTTTGCTCCCAACTGCTAGACACCCTTTATGCCCAAGCGAATTATTGAAATAAAATTGAAGCATATGTTAGTCCTGAAATGACCTAGTTTGTTTTGAGTGGACGTTAATCCCCATTTCTCTCTCTCTCTCTCTCTCTCTCTCTCTCCTGAAATGACCTAGTTTGTTTTGAGTGGACCTTTATCCCCATTTCTCTCTCTCTCTCTCTCTCTCTCTCTCTCTCTCTCTCCTTTTTGTTTTCCTAAATTATTTTAGGTTTAGCATGAGTTATTTGATTGACGGTTTGTAGACTGCTGTATAATAGAGGTAAAGATCAAGTTTGCATTTTGTGGGATTCATTTAATTTTTAATGGTAATGTGGTGTATTAAGTGAGATGAAGAAGCCTGTTGGATTTCAACAATTTCTACTTATAGAGTTATTGCCCTTGTATCACTTTAAAGAACCTTTTGTAATGTCAAATGTTATCATCTGTTAAGCTGTATGAAATTTATGTAGTTTGAATCCTATTGAATTTCAACAATTTCTAATTGAAGTATAATGTTCAAACTTGGTATAGATGTTCGTTACATGTAGGTGAGTTTCTTGACAGGGTTTGATGAAGATTATTTTCTGTTTAGCTTAAAGCGATAATTTCATATTTTTAAGTTATATTTTTAAAATGTACATGTATTAAAATAAAGCCTTAAAATAGATGGTATTTATAAACAGTCCTACTTTGTTAAAGAATAATCCTATTAATCCTATAATTCACTATTGCCAGTTGAGAAATTGGCAAAAATATCATTTTCAACTTCAAATTCAAACGTTTGAAGATAGCTACATGTATTCCATGGGGGGGGGGGGGGAGATAGAAAAACAAGGGAGGTAATTGTGTTATTATTTCCGGGTTGAATGGTTTTTAAGTGTGAGAATGATACCTATGATCATATAATAGTGAGTTGACAACTCATTGACTTTCTTACAAAAATATGAAATTCTCGCTTTAAACAACCGTCAAGTCATCCCACTTTCTGGAACACAATAAGTATAACTCGATGGTGAGTATTTCCTACTTAAAGTAGCTAAGTCTCTAACTCAATATCATCCAAAGTCTTCCACATTGAAAACACAAATTATTTGTCAATTTTAATCAACATTGATGTTGTGATCTTACCAGGAAAAGATGGCCTTCTGATATCCAATATTTAAGACAAAATAAACATTTTACCATTGGTACACAAATCGTGTACCATAATGCGTTTCAGCGCTATTTGTTTAACAAGGGACTTGAAGAACAAGGCTAGGAATTCCACAAGTCACGTCAAATGGTGACGCGATATTCTTATCTGGAGAGCATGCGCAATAGACTGGAATAACCAGACGCTAGAGATTACCATTCGATTGTGACTTCTGGCATATTTCGCCAAACATAACTGATTTGAAATTAGAGTAAAAACGGAAACGATTGAATGTAAATCAGTTTATATACATTCAGATTACATTATTATTTGTGTTGCGACCCATTTGTGTCGTTTTCTAGGTCCCAAATATTATCGATTTAGCTCCTTTAAGCATAACAGAGATAAGTAGTTTGATTAGCAGAGATTTAGAACACAATAAGTCTGCTTCTAAATGAGGGGGAGTGATGAATCTTGGTGTGTAGTTCCATTACATCAATACCTTGACCAATATAAGTTTGATAATGAACATTTTCTCCTTATTATTTAAATAAATACTTTGATTGCCACAAGCTTTATAAAAAGACAAGTAATTATTAAGTGTCAGCAATTGATTTTGAGATTGATGCTCACTGTTTGCTTGTTTATTCTGTACATGTATATGGTATTAAAATACAATAATATAATGGCCCTAGAATTGATGAATAACAACTAGTGTTTGGAACAACTAATCAATAATCTCATGTATATTACATGTAAGCCACAGCTTCTATTAACATCTTTATCATGTTGCATATGGAGGAGGATTTACAGTCTTCATTATAGTTATATCATCTAGAGATGATCACTTCAGATATTTCATGATTAAAGTGTAAGGCTGACGAAATAATCAACTCAATACGATGTAGCAAATTTACATGTCATATTTTTATTAGTCAATCTAATTAAAACACAGATCCTATTCCGTTTCGTTTTTTATATTTCAAAATTTCGTTTTACATGTCTTTACTACACTAGGATCTGGAAGTGTTGTTATATAACCAGCGTTCTGGTTGATGTGAGGGATTAGCCAATGAAACGGTCTGTTACAGCAAGTTCTTGGCATGCTGTGCCCGGAACTGTGGGTATCCCACTAGAAATTTCAATGCTGATTGGTTAATCAAATATCTGACTTCATAGGGTCATAAACGGCTTGTATGACCCCAGACAGTACCTTCCACTACAACTGGTCAGATCTTTATGTAGTTAAGGCCATCGAAAGTATAAATACGAAACATACATGTTGATCTGTATTTTAATCAGATTGTTAATTACCAGTAGATGACCTGTTTGAAGCCTTACTACTGCTTACAGCATACAGTTACTGTTTTAGTTATCTTCAAAATTAGTTTCTGTTTTCCATTACAGAATTTATTTGGGGGGGGGGGGGGTTGATGGCTGAATGTTTAGCATGTGTGCGCTGTATCATAAGGTTTGTCATTGAGTCAATTGGCGTGGTTTCGATTCCCTGATTGTACATGTACGTGGCAAGGAGTAGGGTCGTCTGTCCAACCTCATGGGTTTTCTCAGGGTCCTCTTGTTTCCTTCCACTGCTAAAGACCCTTACATGTATGCGCAAGCCTAGTTTGTGTCGAGTGGACGAAACCCCATCTCTCTCTCTCTCTCTCTCTCTCTCTCTCATTCACTCTCTCTCTCACAGAATTTATTCCATCTGTACATATTTAGATTGTTTATTCAGTATTCACTATTCACAGATGCAAGCATTGTAAATTTTGTAGGGTTTGTTTAGTGGACATGTATGCCTGTTATTAAGAAGTCATAAATAACTTCGTCCCAATTTACCTTTGACAATGAAGCCATAATAATACAATGATTTACATGTGTAAAGTTTCATTAGAGGTTATGGAATAACTAGAAATGCATTTCAGGTTTAGATATTGTATTAGAGATTCTACAGTAAACTGTTTGTGTATGGAAGGGATTAGAGCATGGCTCATAGTCATAATAATGATACTATGGGCTACACGTCATAAATATAGATTTTGAAAGAGATGGACTCATTTTTGAAAAGTATTTGGAATTATGTCCTTGGAATTGTTACAATCTGATTAAAACACAGATCCTATTTCGTTTCGTTTTTTATAGTTCAAAATTTTGTTTTACTTGTTTTTAATACACTAGGATCTGGAAGAGTTGTTATATAACCCACGTTCTGGATGATGTGAGGGATTAGCCAATGAAACGGTCTGTTACGGCAAGTTTTTGGCGTGAGGTGCACGGAACTGTGGGTAACCCACTAGAAACATCAACCCTGATTGGTTAATCAAATGTCTGACATCATGGGGCCAAAAACCGCTCGTATGACCTCTGAAGCGACCTTCAACTACAACCGGTCAGATCTTCATGTAATGTAGGACATCGAAAGTATAAAAAAACAAAACGAAATATAGATCTGTATTTTAATCAGATTGTGGAATTGTGTGACTTATACTTTGCACCCTCTACGAGTATAAAAAGTGATTTTAAAAGAAAACCAATCTTATGTCTAAGACAGTATTTTGTGCAATCATTCAATCAATGTCTTTTTATTGTAGAAGTGCCAAACACAAGTTCTCCAGGAACGTATCGACCTCCACCCAGAACTCGAGAAGTTGTAGTAAAAGGTCAAGTTATTAAACTCAAGTATTGTTTTACATGTAAAATATTTCGACCACCCAGAGCGTCACATTGTAGTCTGTGTGACAATTGTGTTGGTAAGTATGATTCTTTCTCATGAAATTTATTTGAGTCATTATATTTTTTTTTTTTAAATACTACTTACTTTATTACTTTCATTTAAAGGGACAATAACACTCTTGCTGGGTTGACAGCTCTAGAAAATAAAAAATAGCCTTATTCTAAGTACTAGATGTGTTAGTGTCCTACCTGTTGTGTAAATTATCCAAAAAAATACTATTTTACTTGTCCAGAGGGTTCAAAAATATTTCTAAATCCAAGTAACATTTGAAAAGCTTTACGTCAGGCTTTTCAAATCATTTAGTTGAATTTTTCCAATTTTTTAAATTAGGTGTGTTAAGATGAAATTTGTATAGACAATTAATTGGAATATTGTAAAATAGTACAATTTGTTGACCAGAATAAAGATTGGGACATATTATTCAGTTACAACAAGAGTGGTATTGAGCCTTTAAGACATATAATGTAAGAATTTGATAAAAAGCTGACCATTCTTGCTATAATAATGAAAAATTGATATATTATAGAAAATTTCAGTCAAATTACTTTATTCTGATCGAAGTTTGATTGTCAAGTAACATTACTGTGATAACAAAGTCTTGATTATCCATTCTTAGATTAATTTATTAAATGATGATTTTGTTTTATCCATTAAAAATCCCAACCATCCGATGTTCTAGAGAGTTGATTTTGGGTTTGTCATGGTTATAAATGTCTAAATGATAAATTTATATAACATTTGAGACCAAAAGAAAGATCTTCAAGAGGCAGATTTAGTTCTTATCATGCATCGTTAATAATACTCAGATCTTTTATGAAATAATAAATAACTGGAAAGTACATATTAAACATACATTATGCAAGAGCTAAATCTGTCTAAATATCTTTCTTTAAGCCTGAAATAAAGATATTTAGACAAATTATTATATAAATTATTAATTAGACATTAATTAACTTATCCAGACTATAATCAACTCTAGATGGCATCGCTAGCCTGCGATCTTTAGTGGATTGTGAGCCGATTTACTACATAACTTTCCTTCACAATTTAACGATTAAATGGATAATCGAGACTATGCTGTTTATCGTACTGACTTTAGTAATGAAAGGCGGAAATTCAATCGCTTTGTTCTCGGTTCATTGTGGATCAATTTGAATGAAATTTTCAGCAAATTGCCTTTTACATGTACATTATCTAGTTTTTAACTATTATAATATATCTTTAATGTCATGTTGTTATTTGATAATATACATTTCGTGACAATTTCGTCCATATTTAAAATTATGTTATCCTTTAGATTTTTAAGTACATTTCTCTGTAACATGTTATTTTGTGAATATAAGATAAGTTATTTTAATGTATACAGATATATGTCTTTTCAAAGGGACATAAATTAAACCTTAATTTTTGTATGCCTCACAGTTGACTTGTGATCTTGATAGAAACTTCAGATTTTCAAATATTTTTTTTTAAAATTTTGTGTGAAGCCTTGGGGTCATGAGAGGACAAACCTTATCAAACTTCTGTGAGTCAAGTTACTGAAAATTAATTGAAAATATAGTTTTATGACATTTATTCCACACTATACTTACTTGGATTATATAAGCTTATATTCACAGAAATGTCTGCGCAGTATCAGTCTCTTATAGATGCATGCATTATAGAATTGGCAGTGACTAACAAGAGACAGATTGCTTGTTTGATTTTAGAGACAATATACCTTACATTAAATTAAAGTTCAAAGTAAAAATGTTCATTTTGTTACATTGCTTAGAACAAATTCAATCTGATTAAAATACAGATCTATGTTTTGTTTTGCTGTTTTATACTTTCGATGGCTTACACTACATGAAGATCTGAGCAGTTGTAGTGGGAGGTTGCGTCAGGGGTCATACAAGCGACGTTTAACCCTATGACATCGGACATTTGATTAACCAATCAGCATTAATGTTTCTACTAGTGGGATACCCACAGTTCTGTGCACCACACACCAAGAACTGGCCGCAACAGACTGTTTCATTGGCTAAGCCGTCACATCAACCAGAACGTGGGTTACATAACAACTCTTCCAGATCCTAGTGTAGTAAAGAAAAGTAAAACGAAATTTTGAACTATAAAAACAGAACGAAATAGGATCTGTGTTTTAACCAGATTGGAGGGGGGTTGGATGGCTGAATGGTTAGCGTGCGCGCGCTGTATCATAAAGTCTGTCATTGAGTCGACTGGCACGGTTTCGAATCCCCGGTTGTACATGACAAGGAGTAGGGTCGCCTGTCCAACCTCGTGGGTTTTCTCCGGGTCCTCCGGTTTCCTCCCACTGCTAAAGACCCCTATGCGCAAGCGAATTATTGAAATAAAACAAAACCATATGTTAGTCCCGAAATGACCTAGTTTGTGTCGAGTGGACGTTAAACCCCATTTCTCTCTCTCTCTTTAACCAGATTGGAACAAATTGGAAAGGTGAATTGAATTAGTTACTATCAGACAGTATTCTTTACATCTACATCATTATCAGTTTAACATTTTATTGTCATGAGATGAGGGGGGTTGGATGGCCGAATGGTTAGCATCTGCACCATTATCAGTTGAACATTGCATTGTCAGGAGATGTTGAAATTGCTTAATTCTGTGGATAAGATAAAAATAATAACATGTTTTATTATATTATTTTTCAGAGAGATTTGATCATCATTGTCCGTGGGTTGGTAATTGTGTTGGAAAACGGAATTATCGCTATTTTTACCTGTTTATCTTGTCACTGTCTGTTCTGTGTATCTATATATTTGCCTGTGTATTAACACATCTTATTCTAAGTAAGTATAGTTTTTATACACTTACATTGAAATATGAATCCAAATAAAAATAGACTGAGGATATATGATAATTCAAAAAAGTAATTGAATGTCACTATGACACATACTTATGGAAGAACAATTACTTATCTATTTAGGCGATGTTTTGAAGTGTATTCTCTCAACATTTTCAATCAAGTGTAGTAACAAATACGTAGGGCAATTATATATAGACAAGCAATAAGAAAAAATCAGAAATCATGCATGACAACAACAAGATTGAGAGCATGAAAACAACATGATCAAAGGCAAGAAGCATATAAAGGATTAGTGAGGCCACTGATGATTGCCATTAGTTAACATTGGAGATATTAATAAACACTTGAAAACATTGAGAGAATACTCTTCGAAATGTCGCCTAAAGAAATAAGTATCTGTTCTTCCATAAATATGTGTTATAGTTTATTTCTCTATCCAGTCACAAAATGTCTCTAAAAGATTATGATTAATGTATATATCGTCTGTTTATTTTATGATTGTGGTGGGAGACATCAACCTCACTGATGGCTTGTTATTTCTGATGATTTCTTAATGGATTGTTACTTTTGATCAATTTTAGTGTCTTGTGAATGCTTCCATTACTTCCAAAAGAATAAATATATGAAACCCTTTTGGATTTAGCTGCAGTAGGCATATTTTTTGTTCCCTGGCAACCTATCTTTTAATTCCATAATAAGAAAATGTCAGTCAACTGTACACCTATATACAAGAAAATATGACCTGCTTTCGGAATCTTTTTACAGTAGGGGGGGTGGATGGCCGAATGGTTAGCTCGGGCGCGCTGTATCCTAAGGCCTGTCATTGAGTCAACTGGTGTGGTTTTGAATCCCTACAAGGAGTAGGGTCGCCTGTCCAATCTCGTGGGTTTTCTCCGGGTTTTGAATCCCTACAAGGAGTAGGGTCGCCTGTCCAACCTCGTGGGTTTTCTCCGGGTCCTCCGGTTTCCTCCCACTGCTAAAGACCCCTACTCGCAAACGAATTATTGAAATAAAATTAAAAACCATATGTTAGTCCTGAAATGACCTAGTTTGTGTCAAGTGAACGTTAAACCCCATTTCTCTCTCTCTCTCTCTCTTATTATGGTAATTTTGATGTTGATATATCTCCAAACTTCAACTACCCATAAAGCACTAAAGAAAGATATTTGAATAGAAAAGTAAATGAAATGGAGTTTAACGTCCTACTTTTCTGCACCAACTGGGCTTTTAGTTATGATACAATTTTTAAAAAAACAAGAATCAATCATTCAATTTAACCATTAATTAAATCAAAAAATGTTAGCTCTGGGAATAGAATGTTTAAACTTTTATTCATTAGCAGATACGTGTCTGAAACAGAATATTAAATGAGAACTTTGTCATTTCTATAAACATTTGCTAAATTTTACAACAATTTCTATTTCAGGAGCCCAAAATGATAATTTCTTAAATGCAATGAAGGAATCGCCAGCCAGATATCCTTTGAAAATACAATATATTAATGCCATTGATTATTTTCTTCTCTATAAACATTGAAACTTTGGAAATGGGTTATGTCTGTCTGCCGATCAGTCACACCTTTTGAAATGTGTTATGTCTGTCTGCCGATCAGTCACACCTTTTGAAACACAATAACTCTGCTGCTTATTGAGGTAGAATACCCACTGAATCTGATTTCTCACACAGCGAGCTAGTGTATAACCTTGTTTCAAGTATACACTGGGTATTTCATTATATATTATATTCAAAACCATAAAGACCCCTGTAGAATAAGTCTAGGCCCACGGTGGTCTTCAACTGGTGGACTTATTGATTGCTAGATGCTTTATAAAAAAATGAAATGAAATATTTTCTAAAGTCCTACATTTCTGCTTCAACTGGGCTTATGAAGACGGACGTACGCCATACAGTTTGCTGTGAGAGGAATTTTGCTCGTACAGTGGCACTACTGCCTACTCTTACATCGATTTCCAACTTTTAAGGGATCTTTTACATGCACGACAATGTACATTTGTCCTTGTTTTTTTGTCCCATCCGAATGACTATACATTGTCCTTTGCCAGGTCCTCTGTCCTGCACAACTGGCAAGGGGGAACCGCATTGGAAAAACCCAATGGGACGTCCAGGTTAATGAGTTAATTATAAAAAGATAATGTGCAAATAATTGATGTATATCATCTATCTGTTGGAGGATTAAGGCAGGGGACATTAGCCTTAATGATTTGTTTTGATTGGAACAGTCACATATCAGATCTTTTATTATAATTTTATATTAATGACATTAACTTAATATCTTTCATAGTAATTTGATAACATTGTAATATAATTTTTCTTAATAATTAGTACTATTGTAGAAGCCATTATTTGTTTCTTCTCAGTCTGGTCCATAATTGGTCTAGCTGGCTTTCACACATATTTGGCTACATCAGAACAAACCACAAATGAAGATGTAAGTACATATATATGTATGGCTATCTCTAATTAAACATACATTATTCAAGATATTAATTAACTTATCCAGACCATAATCAACTCTCGATGGCATCGCTAGGCTGCGATGTTTATTGGATTAGGTTTCCGATTTGCTGTTCGACTTCAATTCATAATTAAATAATGAACTGGATAATCAAGACTATGTTTTTTATCCCACCGACTTCAGTAATGATGATCAAGGCTAGGCCGAAAATTCAATCGCTAAAATCTCATTTCATAGTGGATCAATTTGACTGAAATTTTCCGCATATTCCCTTTACAGTATCTAGTTTTTAACTATTATAGTGAGAAATGCCAGCACTTTATCTAATCTCCCATAATGTATCTTTAACTGTCTGTAATTAATTTATCACATTAGAACCCTAAATACTGTGCCATTCATCAGATTAGATTTTTGAAACTTTCCTCTCGCATTCCTTTGAGAATCAAGTACAAATATAAAGGACATTTATGTGATTAATAAATGGATTTAAAGTTTTTGCTTGGATGACTTTTTGAATATTTTCCCAAATTGCTTTTTTCTAGCCAAAAGTTAATAAAATAAGTTACACCTTAGGGCATCCTCGTCTATTTGTCAATGTTATTCTATGTAATTATGAACATTGTTCAGTTATTTACTACCATCGACTCCCCGGTTGTACGTGACAAGGAGTAGGGTCACCTGTCTATCCTTTTGTGTTTTCTCCAGGCCCTCCGGTTGTCCAGTTATTTACCACCAAGTTTTGTCCTCTATTAGCAGTCGTTGTTATTTGTATTTTAGAGGAGAGCCGAAAAAAGCTCTCCTAAATCAACAGATTGAATAAATCGCTCCCCTAAAATAGCTCTCCCAGTTTCGATAAGAAAAATGGTTTAGAAATTAAGGAGAGTAATCTGATATTAAGGAGAGTGCTTATTTGTATGTATGGGAAATGGTTCTGAAGATCAACAACTGCATGTTATGGGGTCATTCCTGGATTCATAAATGATATAAACCCCCAATGACTTTTTAAAGGAGAGTGAGTTTCAAACCTCCCCTCGGTCGACATTCCGGTGAGTGGCAGGCGCTCAAGAGCCATTGCTCGCCTTAAAAAAACAATGACTGTATTAGATAACTTGATGCCTGAATATTAATATTGTATAAAATGTGCTTTTCAGATTAAAGGTTCGTTTACAGCAAAAAGAGGACAAGATAATTTTAATCCATATAGTAAAGGCTCTATCATTAAGAACTGTATGACAGTGTTATGTGGACCAACAGCACCAAGGTATTGTACTTTTCTCAGTTAAGCATCTATATTAAATCGGGAACCACGGTGGCTAAGTGGCTGGCTTGCTAGTCTGGAGGTCACGTGTTCGATCACTGCATTGGCCAAGAAAGTTCATCAGGATTTTCTGACGTGGTTACCCCTTGTCATTGGTGCAGGACGGAGGGCCTGACAAGGACAGCTGTCTAGTCGTTCGGATGAGATGAAAAACCGAGGTCCCATGTACACATTGGTGTGCACGCAAAAGGTCCCTTGGCATTTGGAATTCGATATAAGAGTAGGCCATAGTGCCGCTGCCTGGGCAAAATTTGCCTCATAGCACACTGTATGGTGTATGCCTGTCTTCATTAGCCCAGTCGAAGTAGAACAGTAGGATGTTAAAGACCATATTATTTCATTTCTATCAAATCAGAATTAATAAATAGAATAATTGGGATTCAATGACATTAAGTTGAAATTAATTGTTATTTATGTTTTATTATTAGTTTACTTGATAGAAGAGGTTTTGTGGTACCAGAGGTATCCCAGGCTTTAGTTGTACAAGTTAGTGAAAACCCAGAGAAGGAACACAATTCTGTTAATGTTCGTCATGAATATTATGGTTCTACAAATATTACTAATCAAAAGGTCAGTGTTCTAGGAGATATTATATCTGAAGAGTCCAGGGGAAGAACGATCTAAGTCACATTTTTGTCTTTTAGCATAAAAGGCAAAACAGATTTTTGGTAGAGAAAGCTTAACGAGAACAGAACAACAAGTGGGCTTAATTACAACCATAATTACCAGTACAACTAACTTCCACTTTTTAGCCAAATTAAGGTCAAATAAATAGAATTGACTTGACTTGTATTTGTCCTGGAGGCCATTTCAGAAGGGCCTTGGTTCGATGTGACTCCGATTGTTTTTACCTGAAATTGATTGTTCCATAGAAAGCTTATACAAATTGCTACCAGATGGCGCCATTAACTGGGGTTCGTTGAAAAAGTGACTTATATCGTTCTTCCCTGGGGCTCTTCATCTTTAATAGCAATCTAATTTTGTTGAACTTATTTCCAACTAAATTTTTAGCATTTAGGGAATTTATTTATTATTCTATGAAACAGATACATCCGTGACAAAAATACAAACTGATTGAATTATGATATGCCATGAATAATCTGCTTCTTAAGGATAAATCATGAAAACCAGCAAAAATTACACAATGTACGCATGTTTATTTCCAATGGGGTTTGTAAAGGAACAAATAAGTTTAGTAGGTACTGTGTAAAAATAATTTATGTACACCCGTACACTTTATCATGATGTGTCTGTGATAGTGTGAAAAAGTTCAAATCACTAATGATACCACTGTTTAATTAGGAACATATTCTTAAAAATGCCTTCCCGCGTATAAACTGTGTGATTTGGTGATATATTTGGACTAAAAACATACTTATCTTTCAAACGTTTGCTTCAAATCACTCTCAAAACATTTTAATTGGGAAAAAAAAACATCATGCAATAGAAATGTATTTTAAGCAGACCTGTTTGTCACGTAACTTGATTTGGGGAGCGTCCATTTTCGGATTGTATTTGTCGTTATTTACTGTCCATTTACCATATATATCAAAGCCTTAGTAAATTTTTGGATTATCTTCTGCTAACTTCTTTTTCCGACTTTTTTTCCCAGAGTCTGTTGTATGGTTAAACCCCTCACTTTTCCCACAATTGCCAGCCATTCGATCAAGAAATAATAAGCACTCCCTAAATCAAGCTGGTAGACAATAAGCCATCAAGTTGTCAGTTAGTGATACCCTGACATTTTTGCCAAGTGCTTGCCCCATCAGTGTTTTTCAGGGAATCCAGTATTTTTCTAGTAAGATTGGGTGTCTCTACTTTCCATGTACATGTACCAAATTTGTCATACTTTTATTGGAAATAACTGCCCTATAAATACTTTTCTGAGAATGCATCTTTAATAGTTGAAAGAGTCTAACACTGAAGGAGTGATTAGCCCTACAGCAGTACAGCCTTTAGTGTTGAGAAAATATAGAAAGTCTGTAGATATATAAATAATGCTGGTGAATGCTATATTTTGATGTTTTAATATTTTAAATTTGAATCACGGTAAATGAACAATACTGAATGTGGTTACCATCAAAATGTATGCCAAAATTCCGATCAGAGCAGATTTCTGATTATCACCCAGATTCAAGCATGGCAACATGGCTGATGTATAAAGTAGATAAATTATATTATTAATTGTAGACAAATAGTACAGGAATGAATACAGCTGATGATACTAACAGTGAAAGTAAAAACGTAGCTAAAAGAGAAATGATAACGTATCAAACACCAGATGGTACAGTTAACAGTAAGCTTCCTCCTAATAGTGGTAAGTCTTTACTATTCATTTATTAAAGGCAACTCAAGTTTCAACATTACACAATTTCAAATTTAAGCATTCATTGAAAATAATCTCAATATGGCCATGAAAATATTCGGGTTCTTAGATAATGGCTGCATTATCTTAACTAAAGATAAAATCCAAATTTTAGTAGATACTTCAATTTTGATTGGCTAAGCACTAAAATCAATCTAATATTATCCAATCAAATTACTAAAATTTGGATTTTATCTTAATTAAAATTTCGTGAAACAGGCCCCTGTTTGTATCTTCGGTTACAGGAAGTAAATCTATAAAAAATTGTCGAAGAACCAAATCAATTTTTTGGTATAGCTTAAAAGCTATGAGAAAATGTTTTGTGTATGGCTGAGACAGTTGTTTTGTAAGAATCAATTATCTTCCTTATAGTAGGAATTAACTAAAGTCAACAACTAGTCTACTAAAATTAACAATCAATTAACAACCATTTATAAAACTGTTATATTATATAGGCGGTGGTCCTCCAACATGCACAGGTAAATATATAAATAATAAATAGAGAACTTATAACATGATCAATGATCAGAACTTTCGTATTAAAATCTTTTTAGTCTGACAATTTTGATTTTTTCCAGACTCCATTTTAAAGGCTCAATACCACTCTTGTTGTAACTAAATAATATGTCCCAATCTTTATTCTGGTCAACAAATTGTACTATACTATTCAAAAAAAGTAGGGGATATTTGATTTTGGGGGCATAATACTAAAATATGCAAATGACTACGAAAAAAGTCACTATAGAACCTAACAGAAGAAACATTTCCAGTTACATGTGACGCCCAAACGCACCAATAGCTACCGCATGGAATGCAGGTGATGCTTGGGATCATCATGGGGGTCCAACCCAAGATTTGCACGACTCTGACTTTGAATGTTACAGTCATTGTGGCATTGAATTCCAGGGTGGAAACATCAGTTTAATTGTTTTAGTGACCAGAAAACAAATTTTGATATGCGTCGGCTTACCCAAAATGAAAGGTTACGTGCCCTTGGCATGCTACAGATCGGCACAACACAGGCGGTTGTGGCGCGGACGATGAATGTTTCTCAGTCTGTCATAAGCAGGCTATGGTCCAGATACCGTGATACACAATCTGTACAGGACAGACCACGCTCAGGTCGACCAAGGGCGACAACTCAAGCCCAGGATCGATTTATCCGTACCTTGGCCTTGAGAAATCGTGTCATCACAGCAAATCAGATCAGCGCTCGTCTTCAAACAGACACTGGTGTGAGAGTGAGTGGCCAGACGATTCGGAATCGACTGCATAGGGGTCACCTTCGCGCCCGACGTCCTCGCGTGATCCCTTGTTTGAGAGATCATCACATTCAGGCAAGACGTCGTTGGTGTAGGGATCGTCAACACTGGGATAATCGACGCTGGAGCAATGTGATGTTTTCAGATGAGTCAAGGTTTACTGTTGATTTTTTGGACAGACGTAGGAGGGTGTGGCGTCGTCGAAAACGAGCGCTTCCAAGACGTTAACGTCATCAGACATGATCGATTTGGGGGTGGTTCTGTTATGGTGTGGGGAGGCATCACTGTTGCTGGAAGAACGGCTTTACATGTTGTTGCAGGGCGTGTTACAGGCCAGTACTACCGGGACAACATCTTGGCAGTCCATGTTGAGCCGTTCGCACGACGTCATGGCCGCCGTTTCATCTTCCAGGATGACAACGCAAGATGTCACAGGGCCAGGATCGTTACAGGTTACCTCCAACAACAGAACATCACCACATTACCTTGGCCAGCACTGAGTCCCGACCTCTCCCCCATCGAGCATGTCTGGGACATGCTTGGACAGAGGTTACGTCAACGTCAACAACGTCCTGCCAATGTCCAAGAACTTGCTGCTGCGTTGCAACAGGAATGGGACAATCTGGACCAAAATGACCTTAGACGTCTCATTAGGAGTATGCCACGTCGGATCAATGCTTGTTTGGCAAACAGAGGAGGATTTACCCGTTACTGACTTGGTTGTGATGCTGTGGTAACTTTGCTGTTTGACCCCGGGTATCATTTTACCCTTATAATGGTCAGTCTGTGCCTTACTTAGTCTAACGATCATTTGGAATAAATCGATGAATGTGAACTTCATTTCATTTTGTCATTTGTTTCTTCGTCAGTTTCATTAGGTGACTTTAATAACACTTAAAAATCAAATATCCCCTACTTTTTTTGAATAGTATATTTTACAATATTCCAATTAATTGATGATACAAATTTCATCTTAACACACCTAATTTGAAAAATTGGAAAAATTCAACTAAATGATTTGAAAAGCCTGTCGTAAAGCTTTTCAAATGTGACTTGGATTTAAAAATATTTTTGAACCCTCTGTACAAGTATAATAGGATTTAATGGATAATTTACACAACAGGTAAGACACTAACACATCTAGTACTTAGAATAAGGCTATTTTTTTATTTTCTGGAGCTGTCAAGCCAGCAAGAGTGTTATTGTCCCTTTAAGAGTGTAATTAATGGTGTGATTTTTAAATGAACTTAAAATGGCGACCATTGATAAAAATGAGAGTCTTAGTACAAATGTCAGGCACTTGTTAGCAATACTGAAAGAATACTGTCTGAGTCATGTCGTTTGAGCGTGTTTATTTATTAACTGTATGTCAATTTCACTTCCAATATGACATAGATAGAGAGAAAGTTATCTATCACAGAAATAAATAGAGATAATTTTATCACTTTGGCCAAACAGTATATATGCTGGAAGCACCATTTATAATAAGTTGAACATTATATGAGTACAGCATGTGAAAATTAAAACATCTTGAATTTCAATTCTAAAAATGTTGCGCTTGGGGCAGTAATTTAATAAATAGGTACCATATGAGCTTTTATCGCTTAAAGGGAAGACCTCTGTTCGAAGAAATTATGCTTTCTATATTATAAGTAGAATGGGTCAAGAAGTACCCAAACAGTAAAATCGCATGCTACAATTTTTTTTTTTTGTATTTTTGTTTTTCTTTTTTTGTATTAATTTTTGTTGTAGATCTTTGTGGCAAGTGATTGTCGTTTCTTTTGTTCTCTTTCATAGATCTATATGTATTAGCTAAATCATCCTCCTTAGTATTTTAATTTTGTTGGATTAACTTACCAGAAATTGGGATTGATATCAGAATATATTATACAATCTATCATCCTTTTTTTTCTTTTTTTTTTATACGCCCACATTGAAATGTCGTCGTATTTTGTCGTCGCCCCCGTCCGTCCGGCGGTCCGGCGTCCACAATTGCTTGTGGACGCTCTAGAGGCTAAAGTTAATATCCGATTGACTTTATACACAGTGTTTAAGGTCATGAGACAAAAAAAGCCTATTGATTTTTAGCAATTACTGCCAGAGTTATGGCCCTTGATCACTTTGAAAAATCTTGTGGACGCTCAAGAGGCCAAAGTTAATATCCGATTGACTTTAAATTTATAATCAGATTTTAGTGTATTATAAATGTTTCATTACCGAAAATTAAAAATATGCGACAACTCTTGTTGACTGCCCGGACGATTTAGCTGCTGTGGGCGAATGTTTCGTTGCCTGGCAACCTATCTTTATCATATTCAGATGAAACTTAAAACATATCTTTATATCCCAAAGATCTATGTCCCTTTTGATATTTGTGCATTTCAGACCATAACTTTTGGATTATTGCCCCTGATTGTACAAAAAATCATGTTTGTTTTTAGCTTGTTCTCTATCCATCTCTTGCAAAATGTGGGCGTATCCTGCCTGGCAACCGCTGGGGTTTATTTTAATACAAATCTATGAACTCTAATTTTAAAGTTCAATATTTGGATATGTTGATCAAAAAGAAGAAAATACCCCCCCCCCCCTCCCAAAAAAAACCCCCCAACGAATTACTGAATATCTATTTAATTCTATTCTATTCTTTCTATTGATTATATGACCTGTGTTATATTATATCTAGTGATTTTTTGTTGGACAGTAGTTTCTGTTATTTTTATTAGTTTTAAGTTGGATGGTGTGGTGTTATGATATGTTTATTAGTTTTAAGTTATATGGTGTGGTGTCAGGTTATTTTTATTAGTTTTAAGTTGTGTGGTGTTATGTTATTTTTATCTCGTATGTAAAACTGTATTTATTTCAGCCCTAAGAAGTCCTCCAATAAAATATCCATTTTCTGTTGCAATTTTATTTTAACCTCATTGTTTTTTTATGGATCATTTTATCAAGGAAGTTTTCGTGATACGTTTCCTTTAATGTATCTAATCTATAAATATTGAATACAATTATTTCTTTAACCGTTATCTATGTATCGTTCGATTAGATGAAATATACTTAGTAGATTGATTCTTAGAAACAATTGTTTTTCTTTGTAACCGTAATGGCTGTTTAATTAACATGATTAATTAACAATGACCCTTTCATGTACTAAATTGATTAACACTTAGATACTTGCTTGTGATGTTTATGTGACATGCATCATGTGACATGCATCATGTATCTGGATGATGAGTATTCAGTTTTAAACGTTCAAAATATAAAAAACTGTATAAGAGAAGTATACATTGTAACCTAGGTTATCATTTAATCTTGTGTATTTAGCACTAATTTCTTTCACATTTGTTTAATATCAAATCTTCTTTTAAAAATTTGTAAAAATCATTTAAAATCACCAAAAATCATCTAATTTGTACTTGCGTCCAGTTTAAAGCTGACCATTCAATTTTGATAATGAGTGTCCAATTTACTAGTGTTTAATTTCTCGATCACTGTTAAAAAATAAACAATTGATATTGATGTATGATGACTTATTTTTGAACAGTGGTCAGGAAATATTAAATGCCTGTAAATTGAACACTCATTATCAGAATTAATCAGTCAGCTTTAAACTGGACAGTAGTACAAATTAGATTTTTTGGGGTGATTTAAAATGATTTTTACGAATTTTTAAACAAAGATTTGATATTGAACGAATGTCAAAGAAATTAGTGCTAGATACACAAGATTAAATGATACCCGGGTTACAGTTATATGTTTTTATAATGAGGTAATATTTTTGGGAAAGTAAAATATTACTTGTACTTGTGGGTTTTTAACTGAAAACTTTCTGTCATTAACTAATCATCTTACTAATATTTGCACATTTATTCCCCTTAATCAACAGGCCGCAAAAACCACATATGGGATATGACACTCAATCAACTTAATTATATGGGTAAGCAAATGTCTTTAAAGTGAAAGTCTCTATTATCTAGGATTTCAACTTGCAGTCAGAGTTGAACAAGAATAGGGAATTAAAGCAATATACTGTATTTGACATAACAACTGTCTGTTTGTTTTAAATTTAATACAGTTGATGGTGTAGTGTATCTTACAGGGAGGTTAGACCAAAAAAATATTATAGTTTATGATATATGTGCTGTTCCCATAAAACCAGGCTCTTGGTCATTTTTTTGATATAAAAATAGAGCTGGTAGCATATTTGAATAGTCCACAGCCTAAGTTTTCCAAAAATCAAATTCTTTTTAAATTTTTCGTATCATCTGGAGTTGAGATCGACTCATTCACAGCAACAAGAAGGCATACAGTTTATGATTTTGTGCCCGTAGTACAAAATGAATTCTGCGACAAGCGCCTGGTTTTGTGGTAGTGGGTCACATATTATGAGAGGGTTGGGGCTTAGCAGTTCTTATGTCTAATACAGTATGTCTGTATTCTTAAAGAGTCTTTCACTTTAAAACTGCATGCTATTGGTGTTGTCTGAAAATAATTTTGATAGTTTTACACTAGAGAGGTTTCACAATTTAAACATAATACATACAGTTTATATACATAAAACTGTATACATTCAGGCCATTTTACATAAATAACAATGTGTAAAACAGTAGGCAGCATTATCAAGTCAGGCCCTGACATAACAAAGCATTCTCAGACTTGAGTTACAAATTTACACAACTTTCAATCACTGTTTATGAGAAATATCTTGGATCCAGAAAAACAAAATTTTCCACATAGTTTCTTATTGATGTATTTGATACATTAAAACAACAAAAGTTTTATAAAGGCCTATATTTTAGTTAAAGAAAGGCAAACAATTTTGAGTAAATTCTTAACTTAAAGTCTTAGAATACTTTGTGAACTCCTGGTCTGATCTCTTGTCTCTTGTTTTACAGTTTTGAACTCAAGTGATGATTTATTGCAATTAATTACAAGTATTCGCTGTGAAACCTGTCTAGCATTTATTTCTACGGATTTTTAGAAAGTATTTGTATTTATATCCCAGCTATGGTCAGTGACACCTGTCCATTCTACTTTACTAACCCCTTGGTCCATTCGTTCCCTTGATGATCTCATTGGCCATGTACGTTGATTCTACAAACCATTCGAAAACCAGTTTACATACCAGGAATAACAGTTTGTTTTTACGTTTATATCAGCTGGATACATGGATACAATGCATAATAGAATAAAGTCAATTCTCTCAAACCTCATTCAGCCAGACTCGTTGGACTAGTCTGCTGATATAAACTGTTACATCTTTTCCCTTCTGGAATCAAGCTCGTAATCTCTCAAGAATCTAATGAAAGTCTGTCTTAAAAGTTTACCATGATTTCTTTTATAGGACTCGTGGATATCACGCACAGAGTAAGCTACTCATGACCCTGAACATGTGCAATTACTGATTATGATTGGTTACTTTAGCCAAATGATGCAATTAGTAAATTTCCAAGCAGGTGTATTTTATTGACACATACAACCAGCTATGTTTTGGTTCTGTAACTCTTTTTATGTGTCAACCTGTCACTTATTCACTAAGTTGAATTACAATACTACTTATATGTGAATCTACTAACTTGCCAAAGATATTAATTAATACAATATAATGCTATCATTATTTATAAGAGCAAAAATTCTAGCAATATTAATACATTATTTCCCTTCGCCCACTCGCTTTCTATATATGGAATTTTTTTATTGGTCAAAAATAATATTAAGGGTGGATAATTTGACTATGTGTCTCCCCTGTTAATGGACCCAGGGGTTAGTGTAGTAGAATGGAACAATATCACTGGGATTACCGAGGATGTGCTATGGTTGGATTGGGCATTAACCATTCAGGTTCAGAAAAAATGATCTGTAAAAAAGAAGCGGGTCATATTCAGTTGATTACAAGTTAAACAGGCATTATGCAAGAGCTAAATCTGCTTATTGCAGGTCTTTCTTTAGGCCTGAAATGTTACATAAACTATTAATTAACTTACCAAGACCATAGTCAACTCTTGATGCCATTGTATGACTGCAATATTAAACATACATTATGCAAGAGCTAAATCTGTCTATTTCAGGTCTTTCTTTAGGCCTGAAATGCCTATCCTGGCCATAATCAACTCTAGATGACAGGGCTAGCCTGCGATCTTTAGTGGATTGTAAGCCGATTTACTGCATAACTTTCCTTCTCGATTAAACGATTAAATGGATAATCGAGACTATGCTGTTTATCGTACTGACTTTAGTAATGATGACCGAGGCTTATGGGAATTTCAGTTGCTTAGTTCTCGGTTCATAGTGGATCAATTTGAATGAAATTTTCACCAAATTGCCTTCTACATTATCTAGTTCTTAACTATTATAGTAAGAACTGCCAACTCGTTACCGAATCTCCCATAATGTATCTTTAACTTACCAAGACCATAATCAACTCTTGATGCCATTGTATGACTGCAATATTAAGTAGATTTAAATATACATTGTGGTTGACGCGGTTACCGTGAAAATTGATAATAGAGACTTTATTTATTATTGTAACAACAGTAGTAATGACAGTCGAGTCTAGACTACAATTATATCACCAATATCTTAGTTCAGAGTGATGTAATTGACTGAAATTTTCAACATATTCTCTTCTCATTATCTTTTTTTTTTTTTAACAAATATAGCTAGATCTGTCAGCTTTTTATTTAATCTTACCTAATGCTGTTTTAATTAAACTTTGCCTTTGTTATAGATAATCAATTGGGTAATAAGTTGACCCGTTTTCAGCTTTTTATAGTTGTTCAGAGAAATGCCATTCACTTTTTTTTATGATGACAATCTCTCTTATTCTTCAGATCAATTCAAATGCACCTCCACACATGTGTGTTAAAGATCCTATTCTTTCTTTACAACCCTATTATATTTTGATTTTGATTCCCCCGTTGTACATGACAAGGAGTAGGGTCGCTGTGGGCATATGTTTCGTTGCATCTTTAGCATTTATTTGTCTGTAATTTAAATGATGAATATGAATTTTGCTCTTTTATATCCTGTAAATTGTGCTTTAACTCTTTTGCCTACCAAGTTAATTTCTATGCAGTATCCAAGGTAAATGGACCATGAACACAATATTTAAACAGATAATCCTACATAAATTGGCGTTTGACAATAAATATATAACGTTTTCATGACCCGTCGAGTTTATTTTAGTTCTGAGCATTGTCTCCCTGACCATATTTGATTCTTCCACTTTTGTTATGAATTAATCTTCTACACAAATATAATTTAAAAGTTTATAACTAAGTCAAAGCGGAGTATAAAACGAAGGCCGGACTTCAGCAGAAAAAAGTATCGACTTATACCCTAAGAAATACGGTAGTCAGAATCAGTAGGGTTTATTCTTATTGAAACATCTTTGTGTAATTAGATTAGGTAATAAAGTTCCTTTTTGTTTCTAAGCACAAAGCTGCTATTTGGTTCTTTTAAACTTGCGATGGGTACATTTTTTCTAAATAAATACAATTTCCAACACTTCACTGAGATAAAGAATAATCTTCAACTTCTTTTCGTTTGTGAGATTTTATTGACTTCCGGAGGCCATTTAATTATCCATAGCCAATCAGATGCCAATTCCCTAGCAACGTAACTGTAAGCCCATTTTATTTGCACCATTTTGTGAAGTTTGGAACTGAATTAGTAGGCACTTAACGCAAAACAATCAAACCCTCTTGATATAAGTTATACAAAGTTGAAAATGTTGGTATTCAATTTAATCACCTTTTGATGTTGGGATCAGTGTCAGTCAGTTTAAATTGGGATTTTTAGGTATTGTATATTGTTTATATTTATCAATGGTGTGGTTTTACAGGAAGAGATAGCCAAAATTGAACTGATCAGTAAATACATTCTGTATAAGTTATATATTTTTAAAGATAAAAATAATAATATATTTTTTTTTCGTGTGTATTTCAGATATCGTCATTCCAATTACAAGTGAAAATACTGATTCTGGAACCAAGGGTGAAAAGACGGTCGTTTCACGTGGTTGCAGTACAGAATACTAGCTTATACTTATTGTGCTTATTTATACTATAAATTACTTGAAATTACTTACAGTATCGTATTTATTCGCTTTATTCATGAATCTGTCCGTGATATCTTGCACACTCTCATTGGAATTGGTCAGAATTTTCAGGAATTTTCTCGCACCCACCACTACCAGAGAAAGTATTGAGCTAAAATTTCAAAGTTTATTCAATATTTCATTGCATATATACACATACTAGTTATAGAAACAATAAAAATGCTTTAAAATTTCATTATCTCTATAACCATAGACAGTTTATGCTGTCCATGCTATAACTTATAAATATTGAAAATGTGTTTTGGGTGCTTCTTCAAAAAAACATCATGGCTTGATAATAACTAGTGAATATTAGCTGAAACATCGCTCAGTTATAAACTGCTTAAATAACAAGAGTTATGCCCCTTTATTTTTGGTAAAATGTCCGACAACAAAAATATTGAAATCCCATCACTGGCTGAAACATCGCTCAGCTACAAACTTTTTAATTATATTCCAAAGAATTTTGTTCTGTGTATTCGTATTCTTACTCTCTCAAGATGGAGAATTTTGACTAATGCTGTCTGAGTGAACTGAGTCACCTGGGTTCTGGCTTTTAACACTATCCACTTTCAGCGCTTGCTACCCATTTCGGTTTTTGTGATGAGATCTGCACAGTTATTGATTGGCTCAAGACCAAAAGTATAGTGTTGATTGACACGTAAGAATGTTGTCTCCATCAACTAAGGACGTAAATATGGACTCGTGTGTGATTAGGGTTGTTAAATGGAATGAGAGGAAATTTTCTGAAAAACAAGCCTTGTTTCGTCTTGATTTGTCTACATTAATATTATATATATATATATGTGATTTATAATAATGAACAATAATTGTTGTATATAATGAATGTTATTGTGATTAGCTGTAGTGATATCTAAGGATCTAATTGATCGATTCGGTGCAAATCTGCGAACAAAATACAAAAAAATACCTAAAAAAAAAACAGTTGCTATTAAATACATGTAGCTTACACAAAGATGAAATTAAAAGGTTAATAATTAAAATTGAAAAATTTGATTTCCGAATATTGTTGAAGTACAATTATGTTGTTGATTTCTATTGTAGCTAGCATGACATTGTTGTGATGAAAACTTATTAACTCCATGTAGTTTTATTTGTTTTTATGTCTTTAAGCGCATTTAGTCTACGGAGTTGGAAATCGTAAACAATACTGAAATGCATGGACATGGATTTGACGTATTTTTAAACTTCTTTATTTTTACCTCATAATTTATTTAATGTTGACTCGGAAGAGAAAGAGTTCTTCCCAGTTTAGGATATTTTAATATTGATGTGCCATTTTGAGTTATAATTTCATGAAATTGTCATTCATTACATATGACGTATGGATTTAGCTGATTCATTGATATTAATTAATTAATTCATATGTATTTGTATTATTGTTGTTACTGGGACCAAGTAAATGAATTTAAAAAATTAAAAAGATATGACAGGGAAACAAACATATACATACATGTAGCAGTGTTAAAATATTTGTCTATACTGCAATTATTGCTCAGTATATATAGGCATACACATGTATATAACACTTGCAAATTGTCTACCAGATTCAAGCAAAGGGAAAAAAAGGAAAGAACATCAAATTTTGAAGTTTGTATTGGTCAGTGGATCAGAGTACAGGGCCCTGTTTCTCGAAATCTTAACTAAAGTTAAAATCCAATTCTAGTAGATACTTCAATCTAGTATTATCCAATCAAATTACTAAAATTTGGATTTTATCTTAGTTAAAATTTCGAGAAACAGGCCCCAGGATTGTTGTCAAATTTAATTTCCAAAAGTATAAATCATTGATCATAGTTAATTATAGTGCTTCATTTTTTAAAAACAATTTTATTGTAATAATCAAACTTCTAATGAAAATCAGATTTAACTTCAGTAATTTACAGAATCAGGGAAATTATAAACTTGGAAAATTTAATTTGAATTTCAGATTTTATATTTTCTTTTTATTTGAGAAATTTGGATATTTTTTATTTTAAAATGCCTGTGTTGATAATTGCAAATTGTGACCCCATTTGACAGGTCTTATTACGTATTCACCATGATAAAAAAAATATATATATTTAGTGGGAGAGTATCATAGAATAATAACATCTCTTCGTGCATCCTCTGTGACAGTATTTTAAACTAATCTAATTCATTCACAGAACACAGTTTTTTTAGGGAAACAATCTTTAGTTTGATTCTAAATGTAATTGTGCTTGATAACGATAAGAGTATACTTGTCAAATTGTTGTGCTTTTGTAATAAAAAAAACACTGATGGTTTCCCCATAAAATTGTGTTCTGTTAATCTGTTTCCCAGTCGCTCAATGCCACTTAAACGTTATTTCAAGTTATTTTCTTTACATCGATATAAAGAGAAAATCTGTACTAGGGTGTTCCGAATGAACGAACAGCGTTTTTAAAATACATGCCTTAGTTTAAGTTCTATTAATGAGGCCCCACGTTTTCTGAATGACATATTGTACATAAATTGATGTAATTAAATATTATATTTTATCTTGTGAAAACTACATTCGTGGTTCCTTTTAATCTGCTTGTCACTGTTATTTACAGAATTTAAAACATCATGTTCCTTTTCATTAGTATTATATATAATGTAAACATGACTAATATTTATATAATCTAAAGATGTATGTATGTATACAGTATGTCAGTCTGATTCAAACACAGATCCTATTTCGTTTCGTTTTTTATAGTTCAAAATTTCGTTTTACTTGTCATTACTACACTAGGATCTGGAAGAATTGTTATTACCACGGTTTGGTTAATGTGAGGGATTAGCCAATGAAACGATCCTTTACGGCGACTTCTTGGCGTGCCATGCACGGACCTGTTGGTAAATCACTAGAAACGTCAACGCTGATTGATTATTCAATGTCTGACGTCATAGGTTCAAAAGCCGCTCGTGTGACCCCTGACACGACCGTATAGTACAACCAGTCAGATCTTCATGTAGTGTAAGCCATCGAAAGTATAAAAATGAAACGAAGTATAGATCTATATTTTAATGAGATTGACAGTATGTGTGATTATCTTACCCAGTTGTAAAACAATAATATTAGCTTATTGTCCTTTGTGGTTGCACAGATTCATGTCATAAAGAATGTAATATGTATTGTGTGTAAAGGGCTAGTCAATGTACTAACAGGTAAATGACATGTAGCCTGTTAATGTCCTTATTGCTGTGTTATTAACATTATTTTTAAGGAGCCACCTCACATATTTGTGCTGGAATTTGTGTATACCCTGGAAAATCTTGAGTGACTCCTTTGAAGTGAAGCAAGTAACTTAGAACAAAAATAAAAACATCAGTTTAAAACATTTTAACCACACAACAATTCCTTTATATTATCAATATATGTTCTATTTGTCAGTTAAAATTGGAAATTTATTGACTAAAACATATTTGATTAGACAATTTCTGAGTCAAGGATAATATAATAAAGCTGATTTATCTATACTGTTGTGACTTTGAAAAGAGTTATTAAGTTTTGAAAAATACTGGTGTACATTTTGACCAAGAACAACAAATATTAGATTTCTTTATTATTTTACTGAATATATTTTGTGATTAATTAATTTTGTAACCGATGATAGGGTAACAAATATGATTTTATTTTTATTTTAACAAAGTGATATCTGTAGTTTATTAGCTGACTGACGATACTGTGAACAAGCCTAAAAGTACATTTTATTTTGAAATTGATTTATTTATAATACCAGTACTTAAAAAAAAAAAACGCTACGATAATGAGTTTTCATTATTCCCTATTTAATTTAATGCTGTCAGAACCTTAAAAAAATTTATTTATTCATTATGAAAAAGAATATATAGGTTTTATTTTTTTAATAGAAATGTGAACAATAAAAAGAATTTATAGGTTTTATTTTTTATTAGAAATATTAAAAAAAAAAGAATTGAGGCCATATTGTTATTGTCTGTGGGGTTATATGATTTCTTTTTTTGTTCTGACATTAATGATGTTATTGAGCCGAACAACAAATGAGCACCTAATATTATTTTCCATTTATTTGTACTGCCACATTATGTACGTGTAGCATTTTTTTCAAAATTATCTTGTATGTTACAGGTCACAGGATTTTCTATTTAAATTAATGTTATCTTGCACGATGAACTGTAGATGCCTAGGTATCACCAGTACTCTATAATTAATGTATTAAATACATTTTTATATGCCCATATTTAACATGGTTGTATGTTGATGTCACCTCTGTCTGTGCATTGATATGGGTTATCTAACTCATTAAGAGGAAGAAGCCATTGTAATTATTATTAAAGATGCATTATGTAAAAACCAAATCTTTCTATTGCAGGTCTATCTTTGGGCCTCAAATGTTATATAAATTATTAATTATACATTTATTCACATGACAAACCCATCGGATGGTCACAATTTTTATTAGATTAAAATGCGATTGCCATATAATAATATAAGTTAAAAATGAATAATCAATAATCAAGACTGTTGATTATGGTAGCAATGAATATTGAGATTACGCTATTCTTATGCAAAGTTACAACATTTATAACTTTGGTCAGAATAAAGTAGTTTTACTGAAATTTTCAATATATTCCTTTTTCATTATTTATTTTTAAGCTATGAACTCTTCATCTAAATCTTACATAATGCATCTTTAACTAATCTTTCTGAAATTTAAAGTAATTGTTGATCCTGTTGAAAGGAAGAACACTATTGATGTTCAGCAATTTTTGATATTAACTTCTGGAGTTATTCCCCATTGACACCTTGTTGGAACCTTAAAGACGTCAATTATAATCTGATCTTTTTAAAATTCCTATGTATTGTTTAGCTCATTACTACTCAAGAGCTGTTGTTTGGTGTATGTGTAGTTGCCTGGCAACCTATGGTTAATTAATTAACATACTATTTTTTTATAATGAACAGGTTATTTAGAAATTTTTGAAACTAGAATTTGGTCAGTACATTCGTGCATTATAAAGGCTGTTCAACAACCAAAAAAGTATTTGATATACCTGTTATGTTATGACAAATGCCTTTTCATTTTTCTTTGATGAAATTTATTGTAAATAGTAAGTGTATAATTTATGTAGTAAGTATTGTGGATGTAGGTACTTGCCAGTTATATTCCATGTCATATACTATGTCTTGTTGTACTGATACTGCTATATTGTTTTATAATCTGATAAAAAGTATGAATGTACCTTCATGATCTTTATCTCTCTCTCTATCTCTTGATTTCAAAATGTCTTCTTCATACAGAATAATTTACTTTTTCTACAGCTTTTGTGAATAAAAATTGAATTTGTTTGTATAAAGTGTTTTTTTTGTTTTTAGTATTGTCTGCAAGGAAAAGCGATACACCAGAGAGAGAGAAATGTGGTTTAACGTCCACTCGACACAAACTAGATCATTTTGGGACTAACATATGGTTTTAATTCTTCAATAATTCGCTTGCGCGTAGGGGTCTTTGGCAGTGGGAGGAAAACGGAGGACCCGGAGAAAACCCAAGCAGGTTATTGAAATAAAATTGAACCATGTGTTAGTCCCAAAATTGACAAGGAGTAGGGTCGCAACGTCATGGGTTTTCTCAGAGTCCTCCAGTTTTCTCCCATTGCTAAAAACCCCTACTCGCATGCAAATTATTGAAATAAAATTGAACAATGTGTTAGTCCTGAAATGATCAAGTTTGTATTAAGTGAACGTTAAACCCCATTTCTATCTCATCTTGGATTTGTGAAGTTCTATAAAAAGTCAAAGTATGTCGATCGATCGTTGTGCAATTATCCAAGAAACATGCATGCCAAGTCTTGTGTTGATTGGAATGAAATGAAATGGGGTTTAACATCCTACTTCATGTCGATTGTACTTGAACTGGCAGAACCATGGGCTTTTATTTTTGAGAATGTTTCGCCCAAGCTCAGCTTAGCTTTAGCTGAAAATGTTAATCATTGAACTCGTTAAGACATTCACCCAATGAACATCTACACCTAGTTTAAACATTGTGGTAACCTACCACACAAACTGTCTGGCAGAGGTCATTCTTGATTTCTGTGGTGGTACTGAACAACTCCAAAGCTGTTTTAGGTGGTACAGATTTCAGCTAATCTAGCTGAGCTGTGGTCTGGAAATTAGATAACTCTTGTCAGGGATACTTCACTGCTATAAATGTCTGGCAATTACACAGTTCTGTCAGGGGCACCCCACCACCAGACATGTCTGTCAAAGTGTTTTTGTAATATTTGAAGATGTAAGGTACACTGCTGTACAATTTTCATGTGGTACACTTGAGCTAATCTAGTCCAAGAATTCACGGCCAGAATCACATCCCTCACCGCCACACCCACCACCAGAAACCAGGCAGACTTACATTCTGATGATACCAGATATACGTGCATTGATAGGTTGAAACCTGGTCTATAATGAAAATATACACAAGGTTTCACCACTCTCACTCAATTAGAATCAGAGTTATACAGCTCCAAAGTCTTGACCAATCAAATCGTTTACTGCTCGGCTTACCCTGAGAAGAAAATGCTCATTATCGACCAGTTTCATTCATTAATTAGAACCAAAGTTATTATGTGCCAAAGCATCAACCAATCAAATTGTTTATCTCTTCTTACCCTAAGCAGAAAATGCTCATCTTCGAACTCCATCAAGGCATTGACCCAGAGAAAACCCACTAGGTTGGACAGGCGACCCTACTCCTTGTCACGTACAACCAGGAATCGAAAAAAACACGACAGTTGACTAAATGACAGACCTAATGATACAACACACATGTGCTAACTATTCGGCCATGCAACCCCCCTAAAGTTGTGAAGTCGTGTAAATGCAATATAGGTCAAAATTCACAAAAGATAATAAGAATGAATCTGATTCGGCCATCCAACATCCCCCCCACATAAATCATAGAAGTTTAGCTTTGTGGTTATAAAAAGTAATAACAATGGATCATAAATATGTCATAAAATCTTTTAATTCATTAACAACAACAGACTAAAATGTATGAAAATTAGTGTTAAATGTTGTGATAGTAAAAACATGTAAAAACAAACAGTAAAGAATGAAATTATTTGATGAATGCATACATAAGACTTTTAAACACACTATACTTTTACAGTTGCAGACTTGCTGCCTACTCATAGCTAAAAACCATTACATAGCCCCACCATCCTATTGATCAGAAAATATACAGCAATGGAAAAATTCAGAAACGGTACAAAGACTTAAAAAGCTTTGAAAAGGTTGTGAAACAAAATTTGTGCAACAATGTTTTTTCCAGCACAAGGTCAAGCAAGCGCATCAGTTTCAAAATAATCTCCACATTATTGGTGAGTGGCGAGACACCTTTCTATAAAGCAATTGTCTCAAGTCAATACTGAACTGTTTTAGCTCAAATGATTTTTTAAATTCTTTAGAAATTTAATAAAATCTGGTTTTAGTTTAATAAACGGAGAAATCAATAACATTTGTGTCCTATTTAATACACAAGAAGACCAGACATACTATTTTGATTGTTTATAAAATTTTGAGGCCGATTAGCCAACTCATTAAATCACATTGAAAGACATAATAAAATGTTTATACAAAAAATGAGGCTTTATTGAGAGATATGAAAAAATGCTCATAATTAATATTGAACATAATGGTTCAAAGCTCAATAAGTAACATTGCCTAGACACTAGAGAGAGAGAGAGGGATAGAGAGAGAGAGAAATGAGGTTTAACGCCCACTCCACACAAACTAGATCATTTTGGGACTAACATAGTTAGCAGTGGTAGGAATCAGAGGACCCGGAGAAAACCCACGAGGTTGGACAGGGGACCCTAATCCTTGAAAGGTCAGCTCAGGTCAACTGAACATAAACTGAAGAAAGATATTGCTAGACCTAACTGTGTGAATTTTAAAAACATAAAAATAAATGAAAAAGTTTGTTCAAATGATTGATTGATAATGAAAATTGTGATATGTAAACCAAGCCTTGAAATAATGATTTTAGTAGAACAAGACAAGTTGTAGCTGACATATATAAAGGGACATTTAATAGTTCAAAAATAGATAATGGAAAATGAATATATTAAAAATTTCATTCAAATTACGTTATTTTGAGTGAAGTTATCAATGGTTGTAGTTTTGATAAGATGTGTGCATTGATCGTAACCACTGTACTGGTCATTCGAATAAGCCTCGCTTCTCCATTTATAAGTTAAATGATTATATTGCTGAACCCTTCTAATCTACTTAAAATTGGAGTCATCCGATGGCATCAAGAGTTGATTATGGTCTTGTTTTGTTTATAAATGTCTAATTAATAGTTTCCGGCCTAAAGAAAGACCTGCAAAGGCAGATTTAGCTCTTACATAATGTATGTTTAACGTTCTGTTGTACATGTAGCAGTATTAAAAATACCAACAAAAACAAAATATTAAGACACATCTGTGTCCAACAGAGGAAAAGGGCGTGACGAAGTCTGAGTTTGTGCTTGGCAATGTATGAGCTAATTAATTAATTGATTTTGAGGCTTGCATAATATATATGAATACCAGTAAATAAAATTGCATAATAAAATTATCTAATAAAATAAAATGGCCACAGGATATAAATTAAAATTATATATCATAACATACATGTAAGGAGTGTATGTATATAATAACCTAATATATAATCTACTACTAGTATATCATCTCATAGAGTACAGGAGTTAATTATTCTGTATTGGAGAATTTCTCTTCCAGAGTTGTAACACCATAAGAATGCTATAACCACAACAAAATGCCAACACTGGTGACTAGATCCTATCATATCAAACATGCCTGGAAATACAATAAAATATGTAGATATACATATATTAATATCATCTAGCTGGCGGACAGGTGGACGGATAGACAGCTAAGCCCAGCAACCCCACGTCCCAATAATAAAAAGATGGGTTGGGGAAAATAAGACTATATTAAAACAAGGCAAAATTGCATGATGAGCAATAAAGGCATATATTCAAATATTAAAATCTGGAATCAAAATGACCAGACCTGTCTATTTTTTTTTTTTTTTTTTGTGGGATGCAACTTTGAAAACTTTATATCTGTAGATAAAGTCAGTGGTGGTATCATATGCTAACATTCCTATTTAACTCTTTAAACTACTCTATACAGAATGTTCAAGATACCTCATAATATGGCATTTATACAGACGGACAGATAAATGTCTCGACATGAGAAATGAAATGAAATGGGGTTTAACGTCCTACTGTTCTGCTCCTAACCTGGGCTAATGAAGACGGGCATACGCCATACAGTGTGCTATGAGGGAAATTTTGCCCGGGCAGCGGCGCTACGGCCTACTCTTATATCGAATTCCAACTGCCAAGGGATCTTTTACGTGCACGCCAATGTGTACACGGGACCTAGGTTTTTCGTCCCATCCTGCATCACTGACAAGGGGAAACCACGCTGGAAAATCTGAATGAACTCTCTCGGCCAATGCAGGGATCGATCACCCGACCTCCAGGCTAGTGAGCCAGCGTCTTACCCACTTAGCCATGTGATCCCCCGTCTCAACAAGAGAACTATATGATACACATGAATGAGAGTTGGAGAGAGATTGACACAAACTAGCTCATTTCAGGACTAACATTTGGTTCAATATTATTTCCATAATTAGATCGCTCACCACCAAACCCCACGTCGCTAATAAAGAACATTCACTATAACGAATAATAGTTACGATTTTATATTACCTGGTCTTAATCTTTCTGGGAATCTGGATAAATAAAAAGCTAATGCTACAATCCCCAGCATATATAACACAGCTACCTTTGGTATAAACATCTGTCAAAACAATATAATAAAATATGATAAGCACAAAACACACATAAGATGAACTGAGGTTACCTTCTCTCAGAGATTCAAGTCCAAACCATTGCTAAGTATTGCTTATTGTTATCAAGCATTATTTGCTTGATAACGATACCTGTAATTGTATTGAAACGTAGCATGTTAATAAAATTCCGAAGTAGTATATCCATATAAGTGTGTTAATTTTAGTATAATCTATTTCTATATGTCTTATAAGGATCATTTCTAAATATAGTTAAAAGTAATGGCAGATGTGATGCATGAGTCACAATTGGTCCAACCCTTTTCCAGAACATCTCATATCACTTTTCATTTACTTGGAAGTTTACATGACTTATAATGTAGCTCTGAAAGTTATGTTCATTTATTTGTTGTTTCAAATTTTTATTGCACCTATTTTTCAAATATGAAAACCAACAATTCATAAAATAAAGTAACATGTAGTTTGAGACAATTACCATAAGTTTATAGCAGGCTGTAATTTTTTCGGTGTCAAGTGATCGATAACAATGATAGATCAAGATAAATATGGTTCACTATATCAAATAAACGAAATAATTTCAGCAAACTTTTTGTTGGTTTCTATTCATAAACAAAGAAATATAAATGAACTATGCCATTCTAGTATAAGCACATGGAAGAAAAATCATTCTATCTATAAATATAGCACTACACAGTCCAAGGTATGGCAGTGCAGTCACAAATGAAATGAAATGGGGGTTTAACCTTCTACTTTTTTGTGCCGACTGGGCTAATGAAGATGGGCATACACCATACAGTATGCTATGAGGAAAATTTTGCCTGGGCAGCGGCATTACAGACTACACTTATATCGAATTCTAACTGTCAAGGGCTGTTTTATATGCAGGGGAAACCATGCTGGAATATTCAGAAATTTCTGAAGTCTGTATCACTACAGGCCCGGGACTGTACAACACAGTGGACAATTACGGCTATCCCCTGGATCCATTCACTTAATCTTTTATGTACGGTGGTTTATGATTTCTGCGTATTGTGTCTCTTCCGTAGATTTGTTTTGTGGAATTGTGTGTGGTGCAGTCTCCCTGCACTTACTATTATAATTCGGTTAAATTATTCGGTGTTCCAGTAATTATTCTGAACAAATTTACCGTATAACAATAAATATAACAGTGATTATTCCCACCTGAACTATTGTTGCTGAAAATCCATTATTTAAATAGATCCAATGTACTGATGGAACAACTCCGCAAGCTGCTAATGCAGTAAATATCAATATCCTCATTCTAAACCAGCGTTTGGATGAAAAATCTTGAAATCGTTGAAGAAACAAAGTACTGACAGTAAGTAAACATATTAACAATATATATACATCTCTCCATATCTAAAAAATAAAACAAATTAAAAACTATTTTTTTTTTTATATCACCTAACATTATTTTTCACTTTCTTAAAATATTTGAATAGATAGCGCGTACATGTTGCATCATAAGGTCTGTCACTGAATTAACTGGTCGTCTGTCCAACCTTGTGGGTTTTTTCAGGTCCTTCGGTTTCCTCCCTATGTGCAAGCGAATTATTGAAATAAAACAGAACCATATGTTAATCCTGAAATGACCTAGTTTGTGTCGAGTGGATGTTAAACCCATTTCTCTCTTTCTATCAATCTGTTGTCTTGTTTTTTTTCAAAGATTTTCTGTACCCGAGAAACTAACATTAGAAATAAAATATAGACATAGCGACAAGCTATATGGTGCATTCCTCAGTCAGATCCCTTGGCAGTTGGAATCCGATATAAGAGTAGACTGTAGTGCCACTGTCCTGGAAAAATTTCCATCATAGCACACGTAACTGTATGGCATATGCCCGTCTTCATTAGCCCAGTTCGGAGCAGAACAGTAGGACGTTAAACCCCATTTCCTTTCATTCCATTTCAGTTAAAAAAGAGAAGAGTAGATGAAAACCATACTTACTGTCATACAATAAAATGCATAATAAACTGCAGGTATGTAACATCCTATAACACCTATAGATATACCACCCATATCCACACCTAACCACCATTCACACGATCTCTCCGAATGACAACCAAATAAATGATAACCAGTTGAACACAACATACAATACTGTCAAATAAAATTCAATTTATCATTTGTTATAGTATATACTGCAGACTATAAAGTTAAAGACAGGTTTCTAGGCAACTAAACATATGTGACCTGTGATAGCAAAATCAGTTGGTAGTCGAAAGTCTTTTACGATATATATATATACTTGTTACATTAGGATAAAATATCTTTTTAATGATATAACACCAAAGGTAAAAATTTAGATTTTGACAAATTTTGTGACTTCAAACTCATTTTGCTGTCACAGGTCACATAATTTGAGAACAGTTCAGATCTTTTGACATATTTTTGTAACACTCTAGATCAGTGTTTCTCAACAGGTGTGCCGCAAGATCATCCTAAGCCTAAGTGTGCCACAGAATTTTGAGCGGCACACTAAGAAAATATGAAAAACCACATGATCCCAATTGAGTATTCACTGGTGTCTACTGATAAGTTCATAGATGTGTTTTTCTTTTTTTAGTTCGAGTCATTCTATGTGTCTATGACTAGTCTCTGTCTACGGTTATATGCCATCTGACTTATCATATTTCTATTTTGCAAAATTCATTTAGCCAGGTGTGCTGCTATGTTTTCATGTGTTCCAAAGTGTGCCGTTGGCAAAAAAAAGGCTGAGAACCACTGCTCTAGATGCAGTAGGCTAATCGCTGTCAATAACAATTATGATAAAATAAGAGAAACCTTTTCATTTACAGTAATTTTAGGTTTAATTAATAATAGACAAACAATTTACCTGAAAGCACAACAAACCAAATGACATTATGAAATAATCTGCCATTACTCCATTAATATTAGGAATAGTAACAACTATATCATACAGCATTATAGTCAGGAATATGAAGAATCCAATCAAATGTGACCAAATATTAATAGTTTCATTACTCCACACAAACAAACTGTAAATAGTAAGATTATTATTAAATTAATTCATTGATGTATATCAAGTCCTTAGGTCAAAGTGTGGGGTTGGATGGCTGAATGGTTAGCATGTGGGTGCCACTATTAAGTTCACTCATTGATGTATATCAAGTCCTTAGGTCAAATGGGGAGTTGGATGGCTGAATGGTTAGCATGTGCACGTTGTATCATAAGGCCTGTCATTGTGTCGGCTGGCTTGGGTTTGATTCCCCGGTTGTATGTGACAAGGTCGAGTAGTGTCGCCTGTCCAATCTCGTGGGTTTTCTCCGGGTCCCCTGATTTCCTCCCACTGGTAGCTAAAAACCCCTACGCGCAAGCGAATTATTGAAATAAAATTGAACCATGTGTTAGTCCCAAAATGACCTAGTTTGTGTCGAGTGGATGTTAAACCCTATCTCTCTCCTTAAGGCCAAAGGGCAATAACAAAATCAAATGTGCAGGATTTACCATTTATCTTCAGTAATTTGAATGTGTGCATTTTATTTTTGTTAAATCAATTTGGGAGAAAGGCATATAAGTCAGATATGGGAGTACATTCAGAGTTAAGGTTCTTTTATTGTATATGCTAGTAGCATTATACAGAATTCAATAAAATGGGGTGGGGGTGGGGTACACTTTCCTGAATGCATCTGAATTTGAATTTGATTGAAATCCTTACAAAACAAAACAAATGTCCTCATTTCACCAACTGTTAAATGTTAAAAAATAAAGTAGTTTCTCTACTCGGATGCAGTAGTCAAGACAGTGACTAGCTCTATAACTCTATTTCCCTCGAAAGAGAAACACTAAATAGTTGTTTACTTTTTAATATATAACTTATTATCTATTGAGAATAAAATTTAGTTAAATGGAAGATAAATTGTAATGAGAATAAATTTAGATTTTTTTTACCTTTTTATACACAAATTAAATGGAAGATAAACTCTGTAACCATGTAAAATATATGGATTACCACTTAGAAATGGTGGTATTTCTTTATAATGATATAAACTTATACAATTTTTATGTTGCACTTGTTTTATAAAGTTGATAGGCTCCTCCTCTATAAATACACTGGTATCGTTATAAAATGGCCGTACAATTGGTCTGACCTTAACAGACTGAGTGTTTTCTGCCGTCAACATTGTAATTCTCTTTTAAAATTCTGAAAATATAACATAAACAATAATCAAATATTTTTTGCAACAATGATATGAAATGAAATGGGCTTTAACATACCATAAAGTGTGCTATGAAATGCTTATACGACATTTAGAAATTGAACATATAACATAAAAACAAATTTATATGGAAAACAATCACTGAGTTATTTCACACTACGTTTCAACATTTATTCGTACCATTCAAACAAATGTAGGTTGAACAATGATATGAAAAGTAATATATGTATATACATATTGATGCAGTTAGCATAAGTATACCATATATATAATCATTTGTGATTAACTCTTACACATGATTGACAGATTAATCTAGTAATCTACGCTATCAAATAGGGGGTTCAGATAAGCTAAAAAAAAAAAAAAAAAATAGTAAACTAAATGTTTAAAAATTTAGTATCAGTCCTTTGGTTTCCAAATTCTAAATCTAATGTACAGACGGGGGTTGGATGGTCGAATGGTTAGCGTGTGCATGTTGCATTATCAGGTTTGCATTGAATCAACTGGCACGGTTTCGATTTCCCGGTTGTACGTGACAAGGAGTAGGGTTGCCTGTCCAACCTTGTGGGTTTTCTCCCGGTCCTCCCACTGCTAAAGACCCCTACGCGCAAGTGAATTATTGCAATAAAACTGAACCATGTGTTAGTCCCAAAATGACCTAGCTTGTGTCGAGTGGACGTTAAACCCCATTTCTATCTATCTCTCACATACTATCAAATAGAAAAATCTTTTGTAATACACTATGAACTCTGATTGGAAAGACAACTCTTTGAAATATAAGATTGACAAAGTTTGAATTTAAGAGAGAGAGAGAGAGAGAGAAATGGGGTTTAACGTCCACTCGACACAAACTAGGTCATTTCGGGACTAACATATGATACAATTTTATTTCAATAATTCGCTTGCGTGTAGGGGTTTATAGCAGTGGGAGGAAACTGGAGGACCCAGAGAAAACCCACGAGGTTGGACAGGCGACCCTACTCCTTGTCACGTACAACTGGGGATTCGAAACCACGCCAGTTGACTCAATGACAGGCTTTACGATACAGCACGCACGAGCTAACCATTCGGCCATCCAACCCCCCCCCCTTGAATTTAATAAGATTCATTTTTATTATCTCTTGGGAATTTTGACCTATATTGCATTTACAAGTATTCACAGACTGGATAATCTGCTCTAAATGACGTCAGACTGGTTCCTACGTCACTGCGCTATTCTGACTTCAATATATGCAAGTCAGAAAAGGAGTGATGTAGGAGCGAGTCTGACGTATTAGAGCAGGTTATCCAGTCTAGGGTAGTGGTGTGATATCTATATGCACTAGCTATCAAATCAACAATGGGCATGCCCTCTGGCATTCCTGATAACCAACAATGTGTAAACATATGATGTCTTGACAAAACTAGTAATCAAGACCGGTTGTATTACATCTTTCCTGTAAATCATTTTTCTTTTTCATTTTGAGTGAAGCCTGTATTATTACACAACAACTTTTGGTCTTGGAAGGAATTATCAGTGAGCAGAAATTCGCCCATGTATCTGTCATCACTCGTCACGTCAGTCAGTTATATAGAGGGATGATTCGTGTTTTCCTTTGGCGTTCGTTACTTCCGATTCAGGAAACCTGTATTACTCAGCTATCGTAGCAATGATCTCTGAACTGTGTTAAACTTATATTTGTAACATGTTTAATTAGTTCCATCACATATGTGATAATGACTGACACCAATATTGTCCTTTAAGACTGGCCACCGGATCTATTCACTTGATTTGATATTTGTTGTTTATTTCTTGCAATGTCCGTGTAGTTTGTCTTGTCTGTAGATTGTCATCAGTTTTGTTTTGTGTAGTGACTACATTCCTTTATTAAGTATCGGGGGATCACGTGGCTATGTGGGTAAGACACTGGCTCGCTAGCCTGGAGGTCGGGTGTTCGATTCCTGCATTGGCCGAGAAAGTTCATTCAGATTTTCCGGCGTGGTTTCCCCTTGTCAGTGATGCAGGATGGAGGGCCTGACAAGGACAGCTGTCTAGTCGTTTGGATGGGACGATAAACCGAGGTCCCATGTACAATTGGCGTGCACGTAAAAGATCCCTTGGCAGTTGGAATTCGATATAAGAGTAGGCCGTAGCGCCGCTGCCCGAGCAAAATTTCCCTCATAGCACACTGTATGGCGTATGCCCGTCTTCATTAGCCCAGGTTAGGAGCAGAACAGTAGGACGTTAAACCCCATTTCATTTCATTTCATTTATTAAATATCGGCATATCGTCAAGTTTCGCGCTAAACGACAAATCTGATATGTTGTTTTCTAGTGAGAAGTTGGTGTTTGAAATTTTCACTCTGTTTTTATCTCTGTGAGTTATCTCCGGTTTCCCTCCACCACTAAAGAACCCTACGTCCTAGTTACTTTAGTAACGTAAATTGTATCAGAACAGAGCCTATAGACACTATAGTACAATTTACATACTAAAGTAACTACCTACGTACTGGTCAGTACGTGCAATCAAATTGTTGAAATAAAATTGAAGGATATATTAGTCATGAAATGACCTAGTTTGTGTCGAGTGGACGTTAAACCCCATTTGTTTCTCTAGATCTATAAAATTTTAACATCACAATGCCATATTGCACCGGTATTAAATTAATTTCGTTTGGTCGGAATTTGGTGTCTTCCATTTTAAACTATAAATTTGGAAAAAACGTCATTAGCAAAGCGGTCTTTGATGTTTTTTTATATGCTACAAAACTTACCCATACGAACCATTCAATTCTTATAACATAATGATGCCAAATAAGCCAAAATATACATTTTGGACGTTGTCAAGGATAACAGAAAACAACAATATCGGCAATTCTCGAATTTTAGAAAACCGTATTTTAATTCGTTTCGTTTTAAGATACAGGTGACTCTATTTTTAGATTGGTTGACCTCATTCATCGTCACTTCCGTAAACAAAGATCAGCGTAGCTTCTATGCCCTCTTTCCAGTCTTTGTTTAGATTAATTTAGAAGTTTCGGGAGATGTCTGGAGCTAGATACTTATAAATAAAATTCCTACATCAGTTCACAACGACATAAGCAAAAGAAATAGACACTTGCATGTAGGTATTGGTTCGCACAACTATCACTGAAGAGACGTATAAAAGTATTGTTTTTGTTTAGGTTAGGCCTATATTTATATAATTAATTAGGCCTAATATATTTATTATTCATGTCATGCAATGTATTAACCCAGAAAAGGTCCAAAGGCTATATTTATAGCTATTGACTTTTCTGTTAGAATTGTAGGTCAGTCAGATGAACTTGAAATAAGCTGTGCCTGTTGTTAATGGTTGACTGTCACAGGGGATTTTCCATCAACATGTCATGAATATGAGGTTTTTCTTGGGAGTGGTCAGCTAGGTTATACTATACTATAGGCAAAGCAATAATAAAATGTTGTATTTATGGTACCTGCCTAGTACCTCATCTCTCGACCCTCTGTGTTCTGAGAAGGGAGGTTATAGGACTGTATCTCCATTTGACTTTCACTGAGCAAAAACTATCATATTTTTGTTCAAAATGATAACTGATTATTGTTATTTACTGCTGGCTCGCTAGCCTGGAGGTCAGGTGTTCGATCCCTGCATTGGCCGACATGGTTTCCCCTTGTCAGTGGTACAGAATGGAGGGCCTGACAAGGACAGCTGTCTAGTCCTTCGGATGACACGAAAAACCGGGTCCCGTGTATATATTGGAATGCACGTAAAAGATCCCCTGGCAGTTGGAATTCGATATGAAGGCGATAGTGCCGCTGCCCGGGCAAAATTTCCCTCATAGCACACTGTATGGCATATGCCGTCTTCATTAGCCCAGTATAGGAGCAGAACAGTAGGACGTTAAACCCCATTTCATTTCATTTCATTTCGTTATTCTGTTTCCCCTTCACCAAATGACAATTTAACATTTATATTTCAATATGCATTATGTAAGATTTAGATAAAGATTTAGGAAATTTATGAGTATTTGAAGTTTTGACAAGAAATCGTCAATTGTCAAGTTCCATTGCCATGATATAAACAAAGTCTTCATTGTCAGTCCTTTTACTGAGCGACGTTTATTTTAATGTAGCCAATTATATCGCACAGTTGGTCTAATCCAGTTAATGTTTTATCCATCAGATGGTCTAGAGAATTGATTATGGATTTGTCATATGAATAGATGTATCAATAATATAGTTTATATAACATTTGAAGCCAAAATAAATACCTGCAATATGTAAATTTAGCTTTTGCATACAGCATCTTTAACTTCAAACAATTAGGCTGGGTGTTGTAATAGTATAAAATCATCTTTTTTTAAAGATATTACAGGCATTATATATTATAAACACAAGGAGGTTGTAAAGTGAAACTGAATGCCTCCAATCTATGGCTATAAACAAACACATCAGACACATATTTCATGTTTTTTGTGACACTGTTACAGCTATGAGACATAGAACTAGCGGCCAAATGCCAAATAATATTTAATTATAAGATCTAAATGTTATTATCACTCGTGGAAAAAATTAGTTAATAAAATTTTAATAATTTAAAATATATTTAAATCCAAATAACCTCAAATGGCTCCCATTTACAGAAAATCCAGGAATAGACGACAGGTACTTGAATTAAGGCATTTTGAACCATACCTAGACCCCTTGAACACCACTTGTAAAATTTAAACTTGGCCATTCTGTCTGTTAATTCATTTTTTTTTTTTGGGGGGGGGGGTGTATTATAGAAGTAGGACATTAAACCCCATTTCATTTTTTTTTATTATAGAAAATAAATCACTATTTTCTGAAATAGTAAGTTCAAGAGAACCGCACTACACACAAAACAAACAACTACAAGATAAACATATAGACATTGCAAAATATAAACAAATATCAAATCAAGTGAATGGATACAATAAAGTTTGCTTAATACCATGTGTTGGCCCCGAAATGACCTAGTTTGTGTTGAGTGGACATTTCTCTCTTTAATGAGGTTCAGAATATGTGCACTTAAATCAAAAGGCACAAACATTTATTTTCATGCACTTACAGATCTAGTTGAAATAAACATTGGCACACACCCAAAGCTGAAGGTCACAACCTTTTATTTAATTATTTATAAAATAGTAGCTGATTTCAGCCTCTTTTGTTTATTAAAGGTGGATTTACACTGTTTGTCACATAGATTTCAAAGTTGTTAAGTTTCAATATTGCAGGTAACCTTTTCCATGTACTGGTACATTAATGCACGATTTTATAGAACTGTTTAATGTTTTTGGAACCAAAGACCATCTAATATAGTAAAAAAAAAGAAGATATTCTGACATTTGATTCGTTGCCCATGTTAATGCCATTTTTTTTTTTTCCATAACTTTTAATTTAAGAAAAATTGATGTATATTTCAGACAAAAAAATTGATATCTGAAAAGGAGAAAAAAAAGATGGCTGACAAGGGAGAAGATTCTCCAGATCAGGGACAAGCTGGCTCTAATGTTGATGCCGACCAGACAGAGAAGAAAAGAAGAACACGGACACCCAGTCCTACTCCTGGTCAATCTGCCAGTAATGTATTTATGGTACCAGGTAATAGAGATTTAAGATATCTTTTTTTTGACTGAAGGTTTTCCGTCCTTCTGTTCTGTCATTTTTGTTTTCCCAATTGTGGTTTTGTTGCGCTGTATAAATGAATAAATTTTCAAATATTAATAGGGCTCTTATTACTTTAATATTTTACTGTTTATTTCTTGATTTAAAGTAGCTAAGTCTCTAACTCAATATCATCCAAATTCTTCAACATTGAAAACATAAATTATTTGTCAATTTAAATCAGCGTTGATGTTCTGATCTTACCGGCGAAAGATGGGCTTCAGATATCGAATATTTAAGACAAACCGTTGGTACACGAAGCGTGTACCATAATTTGTTTCGGCGCCATTTGTAAAAAGGGACTCGAAGAACGAGGCTAGACATATTCAATGAGTCATGTCAAACGGTGAAGCCATATTCTTATCTGGAGGGCATGCCCAATTAATACTATTGGTGTCGACTGGAATAACCAGACGCTAGAGATTGCAATTCGATTGAGACTTATGGCATATTTTGCCGAACATAACTGATTTGATATTAGAGTAAAAACCTAAACGATTGAATGTAAATCTGTTTATATACATTCATATTACATTATTATATGCGTTGCGACCCATTTGTCTCAATTTCTAGGTCCCCAATATTAGCGATTTAGCTCCTTTAAGAAATAAAAGAATAGAAAACCCTTTGGTTTTGGTGTGTGGATAAAAGTTGATTGTATATTCTATTTGACATTTAAAAGTAACTAGCTTAGTTGACTGGCAATTACATAGGTAAAAAACGGTTATTATCAAGTTATTTTAAACTTAGTAAGTTCAACTGATTGGTTTCCTTTAACAAACCGACAAACTTTCTCTTTTATACATATATTGATTTACTTAAATATTTGGATTTTTGGAGAATGCAAATTGACTGATATACATTTCTTAGTTAATCTATTGAAGAGAAATTTCTCCCATGCTAGTTCTCCCGTCAAAAGGCAACACCTAGTAACTCACGTTTTTCTTATTTTGAGAAAACAAAGGAAAACGTATTGAACCAGCTTATTTGCTAGGTTGTGTCATGGGTGTAACTGCTTATAAAATCAAAAGATTGGAATATCTAGTACAACAACAGGAAGCACATACCCTAGTAACTACAAATTTGGTCTTAACTCAAATTTGATAAAAAAAAAAAAAAGTGAGTTACTAGGTTTTGACTTTTGATGGGAGAGTCAAACACACACATATTTAGATGTGAAGTAAACACTTCAAAAGTGTTTCTGTGCATTAGATTTAGAAATTGGAAACAAAAGGACTGATACTAGAAGGATTAAGATTTTTAAACATTCAGTTCACTATTATTTTTTTTATTTTTTTTTTAGCTTCTCCACCAAAGTTTATCTCATTTGAACAGTTGATGTCAGCAGCAAATGGAGTTAAAAACATGACTCTGGCACATGAAATTGTTGTTGATAGTGATTTTGAACTGGAGAAAAAAGTTCCTGAAGAAAACAGGTTAGTAGACTCTGACTCCCTATTCTGTATGTACGTATCTATCATTCTTGAGGTGAGAGTAATATTACACACACAGAGGTGGAAGTGTCGGGATGGCTGAATGGTTAATGCATCATGAGGTCTGTCATTGAGTTAAGTAATGTGGTTTCAATTCCCCACTTGTGTATGTGACGACACTATCAAATAGAACAATCTTTTGTAATCCACTATGAACTCCGACTGAAAAAAGATAACTCCTTGAAATATAAGATTGACAAAGTTTGAATTTAATAAGATTCATTCTTATTATCTCTTGGGAATTTTGACCTATATTGCATTCACAAGACTTCACAACTTTATAAGGGTTGGATGGCCGAAAGGTTAGCACATGTATGCTGTATCCCAAGGTCTGTCATTGAGTCAACTGGCAAGATTTCGATTCCCTGGTTGTATGTGACCAGGAGTAGGGTCACCTGTCCAACCTTTAGGGTTTTTGCTGGGTCCTCCAGTTTTCTCCCATTGCCAAAGACATCTACTCGCAACTGAATTAATGAAATAAAATTTAACCATATGTTAATGTTAGTCCAAAAATGACCTTTTTTGTGTTGAGTGGACGTTAAAATCAATTTCTCTCTCTCTCATATTGCACAGGTCGAATTGATGCAATTTCAAAGGCAAACATTGCTGTATGGAATAAACCAACCATTTGTCCAAGGTAGAAAATCTCGTTAGATGTTACCAATGATTACCATCATGTTCAAACTAGTAATTTTCTGTTTTAGTTTAGAAAAGATGGTAACAGATATTGCCCACAAGGCATTTTGGGATTTACTGGAAGCAAAACTTAGTGAAGATCCACCAGAGTATAGAAACGCCTTGGTACTTATACAGGAAGTTAAAGAGGTATGTAATTGTTTAGGAGAACTCTAGATCGAAGACGGTCTAGCACAAATGACATCATATGTTGTGGGTTAGGGTAAAGTTTAGGGCTAGGGATGGGGTTAGTGCTACCCTTGTTTACATTTCGAGACCTTGACGAAATCTGCAGACCTAACCCGCACTCCACATATGACATCAAATATGCTAGACCGTCTCCTATTGTTTATTATGACCCACCTTTATTATCTCTGTCCATAATACCACTACTACAAAAATGTGGAACAGAGATATTGTGTACAAAAAACTCACTGGAAATGGTTTATTGGCCATTCGTAAGTTTTTTTCGTACATTTGGTTTTAGATAGTTCCATTTATAATTCAGCTCAATATTCTTTCTTTGGATTAGTTCTAAAATCAAATAAAACACTGCGAGGAGTATAATGGTTGCCTAGATACATCATCTTTTTTTTTTCAGACTCTATTTATGATTATACCACCTCAAAGTGAGAGATTAAAAAATCAGATTAATGAAATACTAGATATGGATCTAATACAACAGAAGATGGAGAATGATGCTTTTGATATTCGTTATTATGCTGATTATGTTATTGGTATTATGGCCAGATTGTGTGCCCCAGTCAGAGATGAAAATGTCAACAAGTTGAAGACAATTAAAGACATTGTCCCTCTTTTTAAGTAAGATTTCATTTGATATTAAAGTTACAATTTCATATTTTCTAAGAAAGTCAAAACATAATTATTTCTATGCCTTTTGCTTAATAGGTTGTCAACTCACTATTATACGATCATAGGTGTCATTCTCACACTTAAAACTCATTTACACCGGAAATAATAACACAATTACCTCCCAATTACCTCCCTTGTTTTCTATTCTCCACCATGGAGTAGCTAACTTCAAACGTTTGAATTTGTTGATGGAAATGATATTTTTACTAATTTCTCAACTGGCAATAGTAAATTATAGGATTAATAGGATTATTCTTTAACAAGGTAGGACTGTTTATAGATACCATCTATTTTTAGGCTTTATTTTAATAAATTTTAAAAATATAATTTAAAAATATGAAAACAGTTACGTTGTACAGCTTGTCAATTCAAACATGTTTTCCAATCTGATTAAAATACAGATCTATATTTTGTTTCGGTTTTTTTTTATACTTTTGAATAATCTACACTACATGAAGATGTGACCAGTTGTAGTGGAAGGTTGTGTCAAGTGTCATACGAGCGACATTAACCTTATGACGTCAGACATTGATTAATTGTTGTGTCTAGTGCTTTACCCAAAGTTCTGTGCACCTTACGCCAAAAACTTGCTGTAACAGACCGTTTCATTGGCTAATCCCTCACATCATCCAGAACGCAGCTTATATAACAACTCTTCCAGATCCTAGTGTAGTAAAGACAAGTAAAACAAAATTTTGAACTATAAAAAACGAAATGAAATAGGATCTGTGTTTTATTTAATCAGATTGTAATTTAAACTAAATTAAGAACTCATTTAATCAGTACGTATTGATTTGTGTGTATTATTTTTTAATGTTATTAGTTTAAACATGACTTTTTGTGTTTTAGTAATGTAATTATGGTAATTATTAATATGCTTTACTTAATAATTGTTTAACTTTCAGAGGAATATTTGAGGTGTTAGATTTAATGAAGAGAGATATGGCTAACTATACTATAGCACAAATAAGACCCTATTTACAACAACAGTCAGTTGAATATGAACGAAAGAAATTCACAGAATTTCTTGACATACAGAAAGGTTAGTTTAATAGTGTAGTAAATCCATAATATTTTCTTGTTCAAAAAATCAAAACACTTTTCATCATAAATAGTCTTGAAGTTGAATCTAAGATATTGATTTCGGTTCTTTCAGTTGTGTTCACGACATGATTTTTATTTTTGTAATCATGTTTATACCTTACAGATAGAGGCTTCAAAATGAGCTTCAATCTCTTTCCTTACAGGCATTATGCAATAGCTAAATCTGCCCATTCCATGTCTTTCTTTAGGTCTTAGAAATGTTATATAAATTATTAATTAGACATTTATTAACATGACAAGACCATTGGATGGCTCTGATTTTAAGTAGATTAGAATGATTTGGCCATTTAATGATTTAATTAAAACTTTACTCAAAATATAGTAATTTGAATGAAATTTTCAATATATTCATTTTGAATTATCTATTTTTGAAATATAGCGAGAACGGTCAGCTCTTCATCTAAATCTTACATAATGCTCCTTTAATTCTTTAGAGGCATTTAGTAACTGGATAGAGCCATTTGTTACTGTACTTGCTTGAAAATGTTGAGAATACTCTCCGAAATGTCACCCAAATAAATTAAACTGTTTCAATGGCATTTAGTAATTGAACTAGAGTATACAGGTCACAATTCTATGGAATACAATTACTGCTTTTTACTGAGCGACGTTTCGACTAGGCTTCTCTAGTCATTATCAAGCTATGATAAAAAATGAAAATATGACAGGACAATATATACATGTACACCACAATGCTTAGTTAATGCTGACAAACCAGGGATGTAACTTAATTACGTGTACCTAATTGTATTCCATAGAATTGTGACCTGTATACCAAATAAATTAGTAATTGTTTTCCTATAAGTAGTGTAATTGACCTACGCATTTGTTACTGAACTTGCTTGAAAACTTTGAGAGAAAACTCTTCTTTAAGTATGTTTTATTGTTTATTTTTTCTTGCTTTTTCAAAATTTTAATATCAGTTACATAAATTGAGTGACTTGCAGTTGGTAATATTTTTAATTATGTTAATTCTTTTGTAGAGAATAATTTAGATGGTTTACAGTTTGCTAAGGTTTGGTTGAAGAACAGCCATGATAAATTAAAGAGATTAGAAGATGAAGTTAATACAGGAACAGCAACACCTGTATTAATGGCCACCCCCCAGGCCATCATGAATGAAGCCTATATGGAGTTATTACAATGGAACAACAACAATCCTTTCCCTGAGGTAGATAGACATTTTAAATTGAATGAAGTAGCCTCTGATAATGAAAATTACGGCAAACATGTTGGCCTTCTCCATAATCCACTAGACAGTTAACTTCAAAGTAGCCACTGGTTATGAAAATTATGACAAACATCTGGACCTTCTCCATAATCCACGAGGTAGTAGCATCAACGTATCCGCTGGTAATGAAAATTATGACAAACATCTTGTCCTTCTCCATAATCTCCTCTTCAGTATCTTCAAAGCAGACAGAGACGTTCAAATTCTGATCATTTATATACCCAGTTTGACAATAATATTCCCTTTTCCAAAAGTGGGGAAGAGAATAATATTAGTAGAATGGAGGGTCCAGATAGACACAACCTTATTAAAATACAGATCTATATGTTATACTTTCGATGGCCTACACTACATGAAGATCTGACCGGGGTTGTCAGGGGTCGTAGGAGCGTCTTTTGACCCTATGATGTCAGACATTGATTAATCAATCAGCGTTGACGTTTTTTAGTGGTTTACCCACAGTTCTGTGCAACGCACGCACTCGCCGTAACAGATCGTTTTATTGGCTAATCTCTCACTTCAACCAGAACGCCAATAATATAACAACTTTTCCAGATCCAGTTCCTAGTGTAGTACAGACAAATAAAACGAAATTTTGAACTATAAAAAACGAAACGAAATAAGATCTGTGTTTTAATCAGATTGAGATAGACACACAATAAAATCATTAATGTTGGACATATTGAAGCTCTTGTACATCGCAGGAGTCTGGTGATTTGTTACCATAATAAATATGACATATTTTTAGATGTGTTTGATGGATCAAGGAAGATTTCATGATCTACAGACCAGTATAAATCAGTTAACACTAGTTGCTAGTATATTACTGGTAACATACAACACAGTTGGAGCACCTATAGCCGGTCTTCAAGATTTAAAACAGACTTTAACATCACATATTTTAACATTACTAGAGGCCAAAAAAGACAAGTAAGTTTATATACATATTTACATTATAATGCTGTTTTTCACTCTATAACTTTGTATATGGTCACTTATCTGAGGACCAGCATACTTAAAGATCTTTTATTGTTTTTGACTGTTTGCCTGCTTGCTAAGAGTAACATTTACAAAACTAGCGACAAAGTTTGTTGTGTTAGTTAAAGTCATATTTGCCAGTCTAGCAGTGATATTGACCAATTGGAGAACATATCTGTCAGTCAATTTACATGCCATAAAATTAGAATTTCAAAGAATTTAACCGGGAAACACAATAAATATAGTTAAAATTTATGGTTTTATGAGTAAATACACTTCAGAATGCATGAAAAAATTGGGATAATGTTAGAAATGTCATAGTCTTTAGAAAAAATATCTTGCTAATCTAATGTAAACACAATACAGCCCTCCCCTCCTACATATTCAGCTGTCAGTTGCCCAAGAAGGAGAGAGAGAGAGAGAAATGGGGTTTAACGTCCACTCGACACAAACTAGGTCATTTCGGGACTAACATATGGTTCAATTTTATTTCAATAATTCGCTTGCGCGTAGGGGTCTTTAGCAGTGGGAGGAAACTGGAGGGCTCGGAGAAACCCACGAGGTTGGACAGGCGACCTTACTCCTTGTCACGTACAACCGGGGATTCGAAACCACGCCAGTTGACTCAATGACAGACTTTATTATGACACAGCGCATACATGCTAACCATTCAGCCATCCAACCCCCCTTGCCCAAGAAACATGACATTTATTTTGTGTGGATTAACTCATATCATAGAGATGAAATCAATTAAAAGATATTTCTGTGTATATTTATTTTAGAGATGTTCGGGAAAATGTTGCTGAACAAGTAAAAGCAGAAGTGAATAAATGTCTGATGACACATGCTTTTCCTCAACTGGGTCAGAAGTCGGACATATTGGTGGGTCAAATAAAAGATGTTTTTAATGTAGACAATGCTATACATACATTAATGAGTAAGTATAGACAACCTGTATTATCTATTTGTTGAATCGAACTAGAACCACGTTGTACAGTATTCTTGAACTGGTTATACAAAACTACAGTATAATTTCTTCTACTTATTCCACAGAATATAGCTGACTGCAGCCATTTGATGTTTCTAAAGGTCACAATTTTTATCTGATTTAGATGAAACTTGAAATGTATGTTTATAACCCAAAGATCTCTGTTCATTTTGATGGTCGTGCATATCGGAGTGCAACTTCCTGGATTATGGGTCCTGAATGTACAAAATATTTTTATCTCATTTGAAAAAACATTCAATTATATCACTGTTACACCATGATGATGATCGAGTTTGATCGAGAAAATAGGACCGAAACTGCCCAACAAAATGGCCGCTCCTCATGCACAAATATTGTAAAAGTATGGTCTGTAACTTCTTGGATTATGGGCTCTGATTGTACAAAAAAAATTGCGATTTTAGCTTGTGGACATCACAATTTTTATTCAATTTCAAAAACCGTTTAAATATATCACCCTTACACCTTAATGATGGTTAAATTCGAATTTCATGAAAATCCAACCAAAACTGCCTGACAAAATGGTATGTAATACCAAGGTTGTGGAACCTCTGGAGGTCACAATTTATATCCAATTTTAATGAAACTTGAAATGTATCTTTATAACCCAAAGATCTTGGTTCATTTTGATATTCGCGCATATCAGACTATAACTTTCTGGATTATGGTCCCTGATTGTACAAAAAGTCACATCATTTTTTTAGCTCCTTCTCCCTACATCTCTTGCAAAATGTGGGCGTATCTTGCATGGCAACCGCGCTTGTTTAAGAAAGGAAGGTGAACATTTTTTATACATGTACATATTTAAATGTTATTACATTAGTATCTTTTCGTTAAATTTCAGAAAAACGACTAATGGATTTTATTCGTGAAGCCATTAAAACCAAACATGTTTCATCATTAAAAGTGCCAACGGGATTCTCTGCTGTAGAAAGCAAGTTGAGTCAGGTGTTGGGTAAATTTTTACGTCTCATATCTCATAACCGATCAGTATTTGGTGTGTATTACGCAGAGATTATAGGTGCCCTTATAGAAAGGCATCAAGACTTGTCGCCACGTTGATAATACAAACTCTGTGCTATTTGTGATAATTCTAGGCCCTGTGTTCACAAAAACATTCTAAGACTTAATTTAAGAATTTACTCAAAATTGTTCGCTTTATTTTAACTAAAATATAGTCCTTTATAAAACTTTTGTTGTTTTAATGTATCAGATACATCAATAAGAAACTATGTGCAAAGTTTTGTGTTTCTGGATTAAAGATATTTCTCATAAACTGTGATTGAAAGTTGAGTAAATTCTTAAAGTACCTAAGTCTCTAACTCAATATCATCCAAAGTCTTACACGTTGAAAACACGAATTATTTGTCAATTCAAATCAACATTGATGTTGTTATCTTACCGGGAAAAAGTAGGCTTCTGATATCCAATATTTAAGACAAAATAAACATTTTACCATTGGTACACGAATCGTGTACCATAGTGCGTTTCATCGTCATTTGTAACATGTGACCAGAAAGAGCGAGGCTAGACATATTCCACAACTCAGGTCAAACGGCGACGCCATAACTTATCTGGAGAGCATACGCAATAGACTGGAATAACCAGACGCTAGAAATTTCTATTCGGTTGGGACTCATGCCGTATTTCGCTGGACCTAACTGATTTGAAATTAGTGTCAAAACGGAAACAATTGAATGTAAATCAGTTCACATACAATCAGATTACATTATTATATGCGTTGCGACCCATTTGGCTCAATTTCTAGTTCCCAAATGTTAGCAATTTAGCTCCTTTAAGTCTGAGAATGCTTTGTGAACTTGGGGCTAGGTGAAGGGTGAATAAACTCTGAAGTAGAACTATTAAATGTTGTGATATTTTTTTACCCTTGTGTACTTATGTTTATTTATAATACAACACAAAATATCATGAATTAAAGGATTATACGACGATGACAGCAAGGAAAAAGTCTTGGTTTGTGGTCATGAGGGTAAAACTTAAGTCTATAGTGGTGCCTTTCACATAATGCAATTTTACCTAGGGTTGGGCGATTATGAAAAAAAAATATCGTGATAATAATTTATCAAATATCACAATAAACGATATTATCATGATGATTTATATGTGTGTCTTAAGAAGTCAAATTTTGAATACATGGGCAGAAAATCGTTGCTTGATGTCAAATATTATTATTGTTAACGTTGATAGACGCCATGATGGAAATTTACCCTAGACCAGCTGGTACGTAATAATGCTATTATTACTGATGAATTTAATCCTATCAATAGAATGTCATAGGTGATGATATAGCATATGTATTATCATCAATATTGGGACACAATAATTATATCGCGATAATTTTGGTTATCGTGACATAACATTTTTTCGATATTTTAAAATAAGTCTGATATGATAAAAAGGCAGATGATTTTATCACGATATACCCCAAAAAACGGTATATCGCTCAACCCTAATATTACCTAATGGTTCAGTTAATAAGAAAAAAAAAATCTTAAAAAGACCAACAAGGGTGTGTAGAATGAATTTCTGAAGACACACAAAAAAAAATTTTAACAAATTGAAACAAATTGCATTTTTGAAAGTAATTCTCTCCCAATTAGCACTCCCAACTGAGTATACACTTTAAAGAAACTTTGTTTATACAGTTGAAATAATATCATCTATAGCTGTAAGATGTTATGAAGTTTGATTAATTTTACTGATTTTTGGTCAATCTTCATCATTAGGCAATCTGATTAAAACACAGGTACTATTTCATTTCGTTTTTTATAGTTCAAAATTTCGTTTTATTTGTCTTTACTACACTAGGATTTGTTATATAACCTGCGTTCTGAAAAGCGTGAGAGATTAACCAATGAAACCATCTGTTCCGGCGACTTCTTGGGTTGCGATGCACGGAACTGTGGGTAAACCATTAGAAACGTCAATGGTGATTAATTAATCAATGTCTGACGTCATAGGGTCAAAAGCGAGCCACTTGTACAAACCCTGATGGACCTCCCAATAGAACTGGTCAGATCTTCATGTGGTAGAGGTCATCGAAAGTAAAAAAAAACAAAACGAAATATAGATCTGTATTTTAATCAGACGGCTATCTGTAAAATTTTCATTTACCATATATGGTAAATATATCTCCTACATGTCTTCTAGCATCTTCTATCATCTGTGCTCCAAACTCCACATGATGCCATATTTAAATAAGTTAAAAATTGCAATCCTTTGAGATGCATTATTCTTGTTTTGTTTTTTCTTAAATTTTTTATTGTTATGTAATTTTTTATTCCCACATGGTATTGGTCATATATTGTCATCATCTCTGTCTGTCCATGCACCGATCCATCATCTACAATGACTTATGGATGCTCAAGAGCCTAAATAAAGTTATCTGTTTGACTTGAAATTTAAACGTTGTTTATTAGGCAAAGACAGTAGGACCTTAAACCCCATTTTATTTATTAGGCAAAGATGCTTATTAATTTTCAATGATTTCCAATAACTTTAACAGCTAAAGTTATCTGATTACTGGTACATATTTTGTTTATTAGCCCTAGGAAGAATCCTATCAAATTTTGATATTTTCCAAGAAACATGTCATAGGTTGTTGCCCTTGATCACTTTTTAGTCTCCGGGTACCTACAATAAAAAAAACAGTGTGACAACCATTGGGATGACATAGATGAAGTGGGCATATGTTTTGTTGCCTGGTGACCTTTCTTTATAATAGAATGTATAGTACTTGTTTGTTTCATTATAGAATGTTTTGGTTAAACATACATTATTCAAGAGCTAAATTGGCCTATTGCAGGTCTTTCTTTAGGCTTGAAATGTTATCTAAATTATTAATTAGACATTAATTAACTTATCCAGACCATAATCAACTCTTGATGTCATCTCTAGCCTGCGATGTTTATTGGATTAGGTTCCGATTTGCCGTTTGACTTCCATTCATAATTAAATCATGAAATGGATAATCGAGACTATGTTTTTTTATCCTACTGACTCTAGTAATGGTGATTGAGGTTCTTGGTTCCAAATGGATCAATTTGACTGAAATTTTCAGCAAATTGCCTTTACATTATCTAGTTTTTAACTATTGTAGTGAGAACTGTCAGCTCTTTATCTATCCATAATGTATCTTTAAATTTATATTTGTTCCTGTTGTCTATTGATAAAATTATCAGTGTTTACTGGCAACCTATATTTATAATCGACTTGTAAATGTTTGTTTTGTTATAGAACACTATGGGAGATTAGATAAAGAGTTGGCAGTTCTCACTATCATAGTTAAAAACTAGATAACGTAAATAGAATATGCTGAAAATTTCAGTCAAATTGCTCCACTCTGGGACGTTTATTTTACCAAGGTGCCTGCCCTCTTTACCTCCCCCCCCCCACTCTATTTGTAACGGATCAGGATTCAGGACCCTTGAATGCTCAAGAGTGAAACTGTGCCAGAAGGTTCAATTTGTATATAAGTTACAGCATAGCATTCTGTTATGTTGCAATTTAGTTCTAATGTGTGCTTTACAAAACACATATGCAAATTTTCCATTCTGGCAGAAATCTAAAAGTTTACTATAATATGAACATTAGAGATGTAAATATTATGCATAAACCCTTATACTGAAACCAAAGATCAAAAGTTAGGCCAACACACTTTTAAACTGTCTCAGAAATATATTTTTAGTAGATGGTAGATATTTTGTCCACTAATAGTACAGCATTAAAACCTTTAATTTGCATTTAAATATTTAAATCTCTTTCTGTGTTTAAGTTTTTATTTGTATAATATACCTGTATAATATACCTGTAGCTTTTGTCAATCTGATTAAAACACAGATCTTATTTTGTTTCGTTTTTTATAGTTCAAAATTTCATTTTACTTGTCTTTACTACACTAGGATCTGGAAGTGTTGTTATATTACCAGTGTTCTGGTTGAAGCGAGGGATTAGCCAATGAAACGGTCTGTTATTGTGGCTAAACCACTAGAAATGTCAATGCTTATTGATTAATCAATGTCTGATGTCATAGGGTCAAAAGCCACTCGTACGACCCATGACACAACCTTCCAGTACAACTGGTCAGATCTTCATGTGGTAGGCCATCAAAAGTATAAAAAAACGAAACGAAATATAGATCTGTATTTTAATCAGATTTCTGCTTTATGTAGGATATGCTTATTTATTATTGGACATTAACATTGAGCTATGGTACTGTAAATAGAAGATATACTGATCATGATATGTATTGCAAAATTCTCAATGATTTTTTTTATATATATTAGGGTATACAGTGAGTATTACATATTATTTATTTGCTTTCACTATAAAAAAAGGAAAACAGCATTTAGCTCAATTAGGAAAAATGGAGATAACACACATGCAAAAAAGTTTGGAATTTCGATATTGTTTCTGGAATTCATGCACATTATATTATAAGTTCTTGATATATGATGCACTACAACTTGGTTAATGTGTAGTTGTGTTGTTTTAGCAGGAGTTTCTGTATTTAATATTTAGTTTCATTAGTTTCAAACTATTGTTGGCAACTTGTTCAGAATCTTCAAAAAATATTAGGTTCCTACCGTTGCGTTCCGTTCGTTTAAAATGTTTACTTTCACTAGCAGTGTTGAGTAATTAAACGATACCCAAGTGTAGTGATTGCTGCCCTAATGTACAATGTTATTATATTATAGAATAGTAAAATTGTTTTATTTATTATGATTGTAAATATTAAATGATCTTGTTGAATAATCTGATAAAAATGATGTCTATAAATGGGGTACTTATTCTCAAAATCTTTAAATTTCTTAAAATCAGTTTAAATTACTGCTTTACGTACAATGTTGGTGATTGTAAGAAATTGCCATTAAAAGTTGAATAATTTGTAGAAATGTTTAAATAAATTTGGCTGATTACTGAGAGAGTACTTTATTTTGGACCAAAAATATCTTTATATATATACAAATCTTATAAATCTCAATCTGATTAAAACACAGATCCTATTTCGTTTTTTATAGTTCAAAATTTCGTTTTACACTAGGATCTGGAAGAGTTGTTATATAACCAGCGTTCTGGTTGAAGCGAGGGATTAGCCAATGAAATGATCTGTTACGGCAAGTTCATGGTGTGCAATGCACGAAACTGTGGATAAACCACTAGAAACATCAACGCTGATTGGTTAATCAAATGTTTAACATCATAGAATAAAAAACGCTTGTATCAACCTGGTGCAACCTTCCATTACAACTGGTTAGATCTTCATGTAGTAGAGGCTGTCGAAAGTATAAAAAACAAAACGAAATATAGATCTGTATTTTAATCAGATTGTATAAATCTCAGTCTTTCACATATCAAATGTTTTCTAGATTCAATAAGTTTTTTTTAAATAGTTTTATTATAGTTATTAAATCATATGTAGTTATATTTAGAATTAAAAATATTATGCAATAATATTGTATGTACATAATGACTATAATTTTTTCCCCATTTTAAATCTGGTTTGTGATTTCCGTTTTTCGTAAATAAAGAATATTGTCAAATCAAAGTGTGTACAAATTGAAATTCAGCATGTGGAATTCCTCTTGAACCTGATGGATTTGATCTATGAGGGAAATTTGCTCAGACAGTGGCATTACGGCATACTCTTATTTTAAATTCCAACTGTCAAGGTTTGTTCTTTTATGTGCAGACTAACTTTCACATGGATCTTGTTTTTTTTTTTGTCCCATATGAATTTACTAAGCCCCCTCGATTCTCTCCATAAGAGACTGGCTCACTAACCTGGAGGTCGGGTGTTCGATCCCTGCATTGGCCGAGAAAGTTTATCCAGATTTTCCGGCGAGGTTTCCCCTTGTCAGTGATGCAGGATGGAGGGCCCGACCAGGACAGCTGTCTAGTCGTTTGGATGGGACGAAAAATCGTTGGCGTGCACGTAAAAGATCCCTTGGCAGTTGGAATTCGATATAAGAGTAGGCGATAGTGCTGCTGCCCGGGCACAATTTCCCTCATAGCACACTGTATGGCGTATGCCCGTCTTCATTAGCCCAGATTAGGAGCAGTACAGTAGGACGTTCAACCCCATTTCATTTCATTTCTCCATAAGAGACTATGACAGTTAGATCATATTAGCTTTGTTGAAGTCCTTATAACTAATGAGGCTAGTTATAACATGATGTGAAGAAAACTTTGTCTTTCTGTTATTTCAACAAATTTGTAGTACCTTGTGCTGATGCTCGATTGTCAGTCCAAAACATTCCAAATGGACAGAACTGCAATCGTGTGACTGGGAATTCAGCCCTGTCAGTCCCCACAACGTAGGTGGATTGAGTAGAATCGTGACGTAATTAAACACAATGAATATGCTTCAGCTGTCATGGTTGATTGAGGTATTTCCTTGTGCAGTCGGCACATGCATTCTAGCCCCAAATCTCCATTTTCAATTGAATGTCACTATTTTTGGGTTTGAGCATCGCCCATATGTTTATTAAACTTATGTTTCAAAACAAAACTGTAAATTAAATAAATACAGATGAAGTTACTGTGGTAGGCGTAAAAAGGAGGGGAGGTTGTGGTGGCCCAAATCTCTCTACAGGTTATATCCATAACTGTAAATTGTTAAACATACATTATGCAAGAACTAAGTTTGCCTATTGCAGGTCTTTCTTTAGGCCTCAAATGTTATCTAAATTATTAATTAGACTTTTATTAAGGTGACAAGACCATAATCAACTTTCGATGCCATCTTATGTGTCGGATTTTCACTGGATTTGAATCCAATCTGCTGCTCAATTCTTATTGATGATTAAATCCAAGAATGGATAATCAAAACTATGTTTTTTATTGTACGGAATTTAGCAATAATGACCGAGGCTAGGCCTAAAATTCAATCGCTAATATCTTGGTTCTGAAATTTTTTAGCAAATTCCCTTTACATTATCTAGTTTTTAACTATTATAGTGAACTATGAGCTCTTTATCTAATCTTCCATAATGATCCTTTAATTACAAACTTTGTTTGAACATGTACCAATATATACATGACCTCACATCTGAAATATTCACCATATTGAATTTCATTTCCATAGAAACAATCAAGATTTTATTGAGAAGCTGCAATGACAAATATGATTATTTAGGAGAATGTACTATAAAAACAAGTATTTTGACAACAATACAAAATAATTTTGACATTTGGACAACAACATAGAATGATTTTGACATTTGGACAACAACATAGAATGATTTTGACAACTTGATTAGATACAAGCCTTAAGATGGACAGATCTGAGCCTTGCATTAGTTAAAGGGCCAATCTCGATTATATTTTTGGAGAATAAAACTGCTTAATTTTGTGTTAAAAGCCCTTAAAATCCCCTACCTTAGGGCCAAGCAACTAACTCAATATACGTGGATATGTTTTCAAGCAGCTTAAACCTGCCAGTCTTCATTTGGAAATGGAGACCATTGTCCCAAGCTGTATTATACGGCTTCTGCGAGACTGTTAAAATCGGGATGGTCCCTTTAATAATTGAATAAAATCAACACCAGATTTTATATGTTGCATTAAGTAATTTATTGCAAAAATAAATATATAATACATAAATCATTTGTATTTACAATTGAATATTTATCAAATATTAATGTTACAATAGAAAATTTGATAATGTTTACTTTGGCACATCTTATACACATTGAAATTGACATTCAGTAGAATAGTTGAAAGCTAATATTATCTACTATAAAGCTAAATATTGGTTGTATTGTATAATACAATAAAATCTTCTATCAGCAAATTTCCCAAACCCGTCTAGATAATTCTCCATAGGAATTAGACTAGAAGACTACAAGTTATTCAAGTTCTAATTAATGTTTTCTAATTGAAGTAAATTATATCACATGATGATGGGGTATCAGGAACTATACAAAAAGCACTAATTTAAATATATACACATCTAGAAACTATTATCTACAATAGAATTAAAGATAGACAGTAGAAAAATAGACATAGACAAGAAATAGACAAATAGTCATACATGTAGATCATGAAAACAGATATAGACTAGAAATAGACAAATAGTTATACATGTAGATCATGAAAACAGATATAGACAAGAAATAGACAAATAGTCATACATGTAGATCATGAAAACAGATATAGACTAGAAATAGACAAATAGTCATACATGTAGATCATGAAAACAGATATAGACTAGAAATAGACAAATAGTTATACACGTGGATCACGAAAAAAATTAAAAAAACATTCAATGTGGATCACGTAAAAAAAACAAAAAACATTCAATGTGGATCACGAAAAAACAAAACAAAAAAAACATTCAATGTGGATCACGAAAAAAACATTCAATGCCATTTTTTTAGTATTTTTTTCCATTACAAAATGTACAATGCTTATAGAAATTTTCAATACAAAAATATAAAACTTGACAAATTGATATATATAGTAGGAAAATTACTTGTAAACTCTGTATCAAAAGTGATACATAATATATGTATAATTGATTAGTTTGAGACTTCTTATTAAGGCATAATCTTTGTCACAGACAAATTGTATGAGATCATTGCTATAAAAATTTGCTATAAATGCTACAAAAATAAATTTGAGATCAAAAATAAATAAGCATGTAATTAATATAGGCTATATAATATTGCCCCAAAAAATGAATTACTTGATACGGCATACATACAGAACCATACAGTTGGGTTTGAAATATTAAATTTCTTAGCACAAACACATTCCAACAAACAAAACACAAATTATAGCACAATTATTTTCATTCAAAATTCATACACTTAGCACTTATTGCACTATTATGATAACGACTAGAGAGATGAATGACTTAGGCCAAGCCAGCAAAATGTCTTTGATACAGCAACGGATAAAACTTCTGGAATTGTTTCAACTTTTGTTTCTTTTCTTTGAGTGGAAGTTTAATATCATCCAATATGGTGTTCATAATTTCTACAATGGCCAACTGTGTTTCTTCATACGTTTTCTTTTCATATTCTTCTTTCGAAATTCTTTCACAAAATGTTGATTCTGAAATATTTAAAATAGTCCATTATACAATTGGTAACATCTAAAACAAAATCAATTTCTGGTGAATCAATAAACAGTCCAAATACACTTTATATAACTTTACTAGTTAAAAAGGTTTCCGACCCTACTCCTTGTCACTTACAACCGGGGAATCGAAATCACACCAGTTGACTCAATGACAGACCTTATGATACTGCCGGCACGTGCTAACCATTCGGCCATCCAACCAACGCCCCTGTAATTTTTCGATTTCATAAGCTATCAAATAGTCATATTAAATGAAAACTCACCTAAAATCGGTAATGGATCACCAGTTTTGAGGCGATATATCTTCAAGGCAACTTTATCTTGAACACTTTCAGGTACTCTGAATATATCTGATAAATTATCCATCATGAATTGTACAAATAAGGTACTAAGATTAGATGACATCACTTTATGTTTAAATATAACATCAGAAAACAGTTGTAGAACGATCTCACCATTACTGCCCTGGAAAAAGGAAACAAAGAATTAATATAAATTATAATTTCGGATTGTGTCAATCTGTTTAACGAAAATACATATGGCTTGATTTAGACAATCTTGGCTTAAAAAAATAAATAAAAAAAAATAACACACTAATATGGATATACTACTTCTGAATTTTGTTAACATGCTACGTTTCAATACTCATACAGGTATCGTTATCAAGCAAATAATGGTTATATATTATATCTTTCATCTTGTTAATCAATTTTTTGTTATTGTTGTATCTGCTAAATGGCTTCCAAAGTGGTTATCTATATATTGCACTAAGTTTTTGATAATTAATCATTAGTTGCATGATAACGATACGTGTATGAGTATTGAAACGTAGCATGTTAATAAAATTCAGAAGTAGTATATCCATATTATGATATTAGTGTGTTATTTTTAGTGAAATCTATTTCTATATGTCTTATAAGGATTAATCTTGGCTTAGGTTAAAATTTAGTAAAACCAAAGAGAAGTGTTACATAGGCCAAACCAACTTAATGTTTTGTTCTTCAGGGTCTTGAAAAACAAGCAGCCACTTGAGGCTCATGAAAAATGTTTTATTTAGAATTTTAAAACTTGAAAATGTGCAACTAATAGCTTTTGAGTAGAGTAACCCAGTAACTTTTTGTTTTTAAATTATTTTTCCCCGTGAAATGGGACACAAAAATTAGGGGAGAGGGAGAAATGGGGTTTAAAGTCGGTCATAATGGGACTAACACATGGTTCAATTTTTTTATTTCAATAATTCGCTTGTGCGTAGGGGTCTTTATCAGTGGGGGGAAACCGGAGGACATGGAGAAAACCCACGAGGTTCGACAGGCAACCCTACTCCTTATCACGTACAACCGGGGAATCGAAACCCCACCAGTTGACTCAATGACAGGCCTTATGATGCAGCGCGCACATGCTAACCATTCAGCCACCCAACCCCTTACAGAATTTACAAGGTGTTCCTGAAAAACAAAGGTTCAAATTGGTGAGGCCTTATTCTTGTAATTTACGATACTGTAATAGATTGAAATGAACCTACCTGTTGATCAAGTTTTAAAGTGTGATCTTTACATACAGCATTCATAAACTTTAATAATCGATGTAGTTCTTCTCGTACGGTCCATGGTAATAATATCATATCTAATTGTAGGGCTTGTAACGCTACAGATTCACGTTGAGAAACAATCAAATTCAAAATAGCAAGATGGAGGTCAACAAATCTGTCTGGCAAAATACACTCTGATAAGTCTCTGTAATGTTTGGCAATAATATTGAAAACTTTGTTCTTAGCTTTGGGATTAGATTGTCGAAGGCAGTCATCACTCAGCAAGTTCAAACCTTTTGGTAAGCACTCGATACAATCATAGCCAGCGTGCAAGACCGAATCTTCAAAAACTGGAGCACTACCCTTATATGGTGATGTGTAGCGTTTGGCAATGGTATTAGAGATGATAAGGTTATGGCGTGGTTTTTTGGCAGGTTTTTCTTCGGATAGAGGACCATCCACAAAAGATACATCGACTAGGGTGAGTAACTGGGCTAGGGCTGTTTCCTTCCAAATCTCTTCAATAACTGAAATGATAAAAAAAACATTACGATTAAAGGACAAAAAAATAAAACATTCTCTAATACATGTATATATAATTCAATTTAGACATTTGGGTTAATCAAATATTAAAATATCACAATTAAAGATACATTATGTAAGATTTAGATAAAGAGGCATGACCATTCTTGCTTTAATAGCTCAAAAATAGATAATGTAAAATGAAAATATTGAAATTTTCATTCAAATTACTTTATTCTGAGCCAAGTTATCACTGTTTGTAGTTTTGACACTGGTATATTCGGGACTTGGCCTCGCTTTCTGATGCCATCGAGAGTTGATTATGGTCTTAATAAGTAAATTAATATCTAATTAATAATTTAGATATCATTTCAAGCCTAAAGAAAGACCTGCAGTAGGCAGATTTAGCTCTTGCATAATGTATGTTTAATATAAAAGGTTCTAAATTGAATTAAATAAATACTGTGAAATAAAATAAAATATATTCAAATGATGTGGTTACCAAGCCTGGAAATAAGGCACCTGTCACAGACAATGTCAAGCACAGATGCAGGCTTTGTCAGGCATATAACCTCTGATGCCTGTCATTTTGTCCGGCACTGATTTGTTTTTTTTTGTTATTATTAATACAAGTCCGGCACTAAGTTAAAAATGTCAGGTACTATTTCATTAGTGCCTGACATTTTGTCAGGTACATCTCAAACCGTTATTTCCAGGCCTGCAGTCCGGTATGCGCAAATATCGAAAAGAACCAAGATCTTTGGGTTATAAACATGTATTTCAAGTTTCATCAAAATTGGATCAAAATTGTGACCTCTAGACTAGGGTCCACAACCTTCATACAATTGATAAATAATTTTACGATTAATATAAATACAAACCTTCATTTGGTATATCTAAACAATCTTCGCGTAATGATTTATCAGATGATGTGGAGTAAATGGAGGAAATACTTTTTGATCTCATCAAACCACGAATACTTGCTAGAGCTGGTATAATATGACCATTTCTATCTACTGCTATAGGATTACATATATCATCTCCAACTAAATCTACTTCACTATACGCCATCCTATAAAAATACAATACAATTTATATTAGAGAGAGAGAGAGAGAGAGAGAGAGAGAGAGAGGGGGAGAGATTGGGTTTAACAGCCACTCTACACAAACTAGGTCATTCCGGGACTAACACATGTATGTAAATTATATGTTAATTAAACTTGTATCAATTAAATCTAATCAGTGTCAGCAGCTTGAATTATGATTATATCAGTACGATAAATAGACATGGGGTTTAACGTCCACTTGACAAAAACTAGGTCATTTCAGGACTAACATAAGGTTCAATTTTATTTCAATAATTCGCTTGTGCATAGGTGTCTTTAGCAAAGGGAGGAAACTGGAGGACACAGAGAAAACCCACCCGGTTGGACAGACGACCCTACTCCTCGTCACGTACAACAAAGGGGATCGAAACCACGCCAGTTGACTCAATGACAGACCTTATGACACGCTAACCATTCGGCCATCCAACCCCCTATTTCTATAATATCTGAATTATTTAATATAATTTAAAGGTTTGACTAATACTTACTTCATTCCTTCATCCTTTCTACCTAGATCATCAGTTTCATCGTACATGGATAAATCATCACAAACATCGTCATCATTTAAACTATCTTTATCATCTTGTAAAAACTTATATAATTTACCACTACTGTCTTCAAATATACGTTTACATTCACTAGCACGACATCCGGCTGGTTCAAATACATTCTTATCCATTAATGTCTGACATAACTGAAATAATAAATATTATATAAACTCTACTTTTAACCAAAATTATGAATACTCTAGCCAGTACTGAATCAATACCATGTGGGCGAGTCGACTAATACCATGTGGATGACTCAACCAACTAGACTTTTCATGTGGACGAGTTTGCTTGTGGACGAGTTGACATGCATTCTACTTTTTGATTGAGCTGATCTGGTTATGGATGGTATAGCTGCCGAGCATTTAATGGAGAAAAGTTTTATAATTTGGTCACACAAAATTAATTTTTAGTTCTTTGTGGTTTTGATTGAGCTGATCTGGTTATGGATGCTATAGCTGCGGAGCATTTAATGGAGAAAAGTTTTATAATTTGGTCACACAAATAAATTTTGAGTTTTTTGTGGTTTTGATGAATAAATATTGACTTGAGTCCTATGAACAATGTTTTCAATAAAATTACAACCAAATATTTTCTATAATACAATTATTCTTTTCTCAGAAGAAATAATAAGTAAAATTTTCTTATCAAGTACAATTTTAATAGGTTTTCCCAAAGAACAAGAATTCTGTTTGGTATGGCCCTATGTGAGTAGTGTTTTAAATTAATACAATTATACATTGACAGCCATTAACCATTAATTGTTCATTAGGTGACACTGATGGTTAATTACACATGTAATTAAATGACCTACATTTCTTTAATTTAAATGCAAGCTTATTTAGTTTAATTAAACCAGATATTTTAATTACCTTGGCTGCTTTTTCTCTCGATAAATCATTGTTAAATGTATCTCTATCATTTAATAAATAATGTAATACAACATCTACAGCATCAGCTCCAGTAAAACAATTATCATATTGTCGTAATTTATGGCGACGTTTCTTCAATTCTACTCTAGTTTTAAGGTGGCAAATAACCTCATTCCATATTTGTGTTGCACGAAACGGACCTGAAATGAGAAAAAAATATGAAAATATATTTCCATAATGACTTCCTTCTATTATCCAAAAAACAAAAGAGCCGCACTTCTGAGCTAGAAAGAAGAAAGCCTCCCTCAGATATATCTTACACCAAAGAACATTCATTCATTCCATCTAAATATTTGTTTGTAAGCCCTAAAGTCCACTTCCACCGAGGTTGATAACACAGATAATGCCTCTCCACCTTAATAGCTCTGAACTTCCTTAGAATACTAGGTTCTCACAAAGAATCTACACACACACACACTTTATTTAAATTTGAGAATAGCTTATTCATATCCAAGTATTTCAAATTCACCAAAAAAACACCATCCATGCATTCTGTGTACTTAGAATGCCTTATTAAATCCTCTATATAAATCATTAAAACTAGGCTGTATATATTACACATGTAACTACCTATTGTTTGAGAATGCATCACTGTATATATATAATATCCTTTCTCTGGTAAAACTCCTAGTAAATGACCACATGTAAGTGTAAGAGAGACACTGAAACCTTAGGTGGTCCAGAACCATTATATAGACAACAGTCTTAATCTGGGCTCATCCAATAGAAACCAGCTTCAAAAACAGAAAAAAACTACCCCCTATTTTAATCCTCTAGTCAAGATGGCTGGTTAAACAAACACCTCTGTACTAATTAAGCCCATGTTAATAACCCAGTTAAATATTTACATTAAGACTTGTAGCTTCTATAGATCTTAGCCTCAAGACAATATCACTACAGATTTAGGGTGGGATTAACTTGCAAGCTTTATGCAAGAATGGTGTGTGAACAACATCTTAGTTTTTAGATTATCTCACAAAATACATCATCCTATTACTACATATTGTAGTAATTGTTCCATTAAATTTCTCTAAATCTAAAAATACTTATCACAATATCCATACATACGTTTGTAATTAAAGATCAGTGAACCCATTTGTAAGTTTATTTCATTTTTTATTAATATATACAAGTTCTTTTACTGAATAAATTTAATGGGTTTTAAAGTCAGAAATGAGAAATTGAATAGCTTATGAAATTACAGTATACACACAAGACCAAAATAAGGAGGGAGGTAATATAGATCTAGATTGTTCCTCAATCCTTTTCTGAGAATAAAATATTGTCTATAAAATTAAAATAAAAAAAAAAAAGTTGTATATTGTTACCGGTATATTTACCTACATCACCAGAGATGTATACATAATTGTTTATATACATCCTAGAATTACCTATATAAAGATTTGTTTCCGATAAAATAATTTTGATAGCATTATTTTATTTCTGACTCAAAAAACTAAATATGGAAGTACATGTAAAGTTACTCTCTCTTTAACATGCAATGTTTCGATCATGGCACTCTCGTAGTCTTTACCATCATTTGTTTGATTAAGACAAATATACCATCATCGCAATGTTGCATACTAATAAGCCAGTAATTGTAATTCCATATATATTTATTTTTAGTGTGTTACTGTGTAATTACTAAAATGCCACTCAAAGAAGAAATTATTTTATTTGGTATAAAGTTTACACATCTTGATCCCCCCCCCCCCCAAATTAAAAACTGACAGCAAAATAACTCCTAAAAATAGTAGTTTCTGAGAGTGGGTGAGTTGGTGTTATTTAAAAAGTATATTTGACTATGTTAGAGTTGGTGAAATTAAAAAAAGATAGCCTTAGATTATAAGTGTTTAATTAGACCTGTACTATAAAATTAACTGTCCAGATTAACACAGGATTACACAACATTCTGCTTAATTACAGCCAGGCAGGTGAGCAGTCTTTTGATGTTTATCATCAAAGGATAACACCTTATTTTTTCAATATAAGTTCATCAACCCCCTTGAGATTAAATACTATTAAACATAGATTTTCTTGGGAATAAAGATTTAAGTCAATAAGTTTTAATGTTCTTATGTATTTGAACTACTTAAGCGCAATCTAAACCTTTTAGTTAAATATACATTTGACCACCATCAAACATAAATCATAGGCAACCATTATTAAAACCTAGGAAACCACAGATTTATTTCAGTCAAGGCAGTCTAATGGTTGGGTATCAATAGTAATATGGGAAGGATATATTTTGACCAATCTGAGTATTTCATTTATTCTTCCCATTCAGTGAAATTAAAAGGCATAATTATAGAAAACTGAACCTGACAGTCAAGCTCTTAGGAAACTTTAGTGTTGGAATTTAGAATCCTGTCAATTGACCAAATTGTGACAAACGCTATCGGATAATCAAGGGCTACCTTTGAATCTATTTATCTGTGTGTGAAATAGTCTTATTTAATGTCTGCTTCCACAGAAGCGATATCATAGATTGTTTGCTGATATATCCAATTGAAATGTCAAACTTAAACCTATGAAGACATTTTCACCTTTTTAAGAAAACTGAAGACATTTTAACCCTTTTAGAAAACTGATCCTGACAACCAAGCTCTTAGAAAACTTAAGTGTTAAAATTTTTGAATCCTGTAAATTGATCCAACTGTGACAATAGAAATCCAATAATTGAGGGCTACCTTTGAATCATTTTATCATAGGTTGTCAAGGTTTACATGTTTGCTTATATGTCGCCATTTGAAAAGTCAAACATGAAGCTATGAAGAAATTTTCACCCTTTCTGTGTCAGAGAGAGCATAATCAGTGTCAATGTAAAGTAGAAAACAAGGCAACAATCATGGTAGAACAGGAAGAACCTGTGAAGATGTTTTTGTAACTGACAGACTGTTTTAACAGTTAGAATCATGGAAAACAAAATGCTGGTGTGATCATCTATTGTCTATTAGTTGGTCTATACCATCACCTTGTCATTGTTATAAGGACTGATCTTTGAACTCTTATAATATAGGATACCTCTATATCACCTTCAGGCTATTACAACATACATGATACATTCTACAAACAACTCCTATCTCTTATATTTTATTAGGGAATTATCAATTTGAGCTCATTGTTTTCTGTCTTTAATAGTTAAAAACCTAACATTTCACAGTTTCATTTTTTTTAATCTAAAAAGCTTTACAAAAATGTTTTCTATTTGAGGAATTTTGAAATTTAGAATCCCTTTCCATTCTAAAATATTGTGAAAGTTAACTTAAAATTCCAAACGCAATATCATTCCAGGGATATCAATCTAAAAATGGTTTCGGTTTTGTTCCTGTATTCACTAATCTGATTAAATACAGATCTATAATTCGATTTGGTTTTTTATACTTTCGATGGCCTCTACTACATGAAGATCTGACCAGAAGTAGTGGGAGGTCGCATCAGGGGTCATTATGAGCGTTTATTTGACCTTATGACGCCAGATATTTGATTAACCTCTCTGCACCCAGCACCAAATATAAATTTGGGTAAAAAAATTTCATGTGCTTCTTTTTAAACTGACTGAATCCAAGTTAATATTTTGATTTTTCTATTCTTATTTAAATGTTTATAATCGTGGATTAAGCTATGAAAAGTTAGATATTGTCAAATGAAGATCCGCAAGTTTCTATATCAGATATTGTCAAATGATTATCAGAGACTTTAAACACCACTAACTTACATTAATCTAAAGTCATAAATTTAAAGCCCGCAGACAAAATCTATTTTTTGAAGCATGTGAATTTGCTTTTTCATTTGTCACAAATTAAGCGTGAAGATACTTTTATTACAGTGAAATAAATGATTTAAAGAGAGTATGTAATACTTGAGTGAACAATTTAAAACCCTGAAGGATAGACATTTAAAGTGTAAATAACTACATCAGCTTGGTCTAGTAACTACAGTGTTTTACCTGTATTGTTAAAGTGTGATTTTATGACACCTGGGTTACATCCCATAAAACCACTAATACGAATAAAATACATCCAAAAGAAGTCAGTTTGTACTTTCTTAATGACACAATGGTTTTAACCTACTGCTAAAACTTCTCAATAAACTAGTCAATTACATTGATATTTAATGAATTCAGGTCATTTTTTGGGGGTGACCTTCTCAATTTATTGTTAACATGCACAAAGAATAGTACATGTGTATCTCCTTTCAAGCTTATTGTAAGAGATTGGCTGACAAGTATGGTACATGTGAGATTGGCTGACAAGTGTGGTACATGTGTACCACCCTAGGTATCATGTTAGTTATTTGAGGTGAATATCCAACCCAACTTTAATGAATAATGAACACATGTATGTAAATTATATGTTAATTAAACTTGTATCAATTAAATCTAATCAGTGTCAGCAGCTTGAATTATGATTATATCACTATCAGTAGGATAAAGAGAGAGAGGGGGGGGGGGTTAATTTCCACTTGACACAAACTAGGTCATTTTGGGACTAAAATATGGTTCAATTTTATTTCAATAATTCGCTGGCGCGTAGGGTCTTTAGCAGTGGGAGAAAACCAGAGGACCTGGAGAAAACCCTCTAGGTTGGACGGATGATCCTACTCTTTGTCACGTACAAGCGGGGAATCAAAACCACAGCGCTTGACTCAATGACAGACCATCTGATATAACCATTAGGTCACCCAAACCCCCAGCAGGATAAATAAGCAGATCAATAAAACCTATTGTGTTATAAGTTTTCAAAGCAAAAACAGTATTATTTATTGCATGTTGCTAAGAAATTTCCTCAGGATTTTGCAGTGTCGTTCCCGCTAGTCATTGGTATAGGACTAGGGGCCCAGGATAGCACAGTAGGCCTATCTAGCTGTTCAGATGTCACGATAAAAAAAGGGTTTTGTTTACACATTGGCATGCCCATACAAAAACTTGGCGACAAGAGCCATTGACAGTTGAAAATTCATGAAGAGTTCTCATTAGACAGAATATTTTCCTCATAGGACATTGTCTTCATTAGTCCATTCATTAAAATAGGACATTAAATCCTAAATTTCATCGTTATTGTTAGATTTTAAGAGAAAAAACAAACTTAATTTGTTTGCCCTTTTTCCTTGCTTAATTTATGGAAAGGTAGTAGTAGTACTACTACGTATATATAATAACCCCTAAAGAATTAGAAAGCTCATCTATCATATTTGACTTGTCAAAAGAATATTTCCTACAGTTCATTCTTAACTGTGTCAAAACACAGAAGTTTAGTTGGGTATGGTCTATGCAAATATATATGGATACAAGGTCAGACTCCTGTCGTCAAACCCGCAGTTCCTTGCCCTCGGCTTCACTACACTACTGTCTACAGACAGTCATTGCATTGATAAACTTTTTACTTCCGACCCGTGAAATACGAATCTCCAGCGGTTTCAGTAAATAAGACATACGTACCCATACTGACTTTAGACTCTCGTAACACGGTACCTCTTGTAAATCTAGATAATTGTGGTGATGCTTCCCCAACATACGCCATGGTTATTTTATATGTTTATCAACACTCAAGAAAAACAATTCGAAAAGGCCCCGCTTTCTTTCCCACAATGCTCTCTGATATTACTATTTTTAGAAAGGTCAGCGTGTCACAACAGGTGCGTGCTTGAGCACTATTTAGTATACTTGATTACCCACTATGGAACTACCTTCTAATCTATTATAGCAGTCATGATTACAATGTTTACCTATGAACCATTACTTCATCAGATAATACAATGATTAATTTAAAAGTTTTAATTAAATCATTACTAATCACTTAATTCTATTGTGTGTTTTGTTTTTAGTTTAATGTATTTATTATGTCGTTTGAGATATATTCACGTTAAGATTTCTACTCCAGACTGGCAGATCAGACGACGCAACTCATTATTATTAAAACACTGTCTGCATGTCACATCCCAGGCCAGCGTCTAATGAAATTTATGTGAAGCTTACATTTTTTTCCTCCTTATAATTGAATGACTGCTTAGGAAATATATGGACAATGAACTAAAAAAAAAAAAAATAAATAGGGAAAAATAGAAAATAATAATAAAATATTGTGAGCAAAAGGGGTTTTCACAAATATCAATTTCAATGCAAATATTCGTTATATGATTTAGTGGTACTTGACAAAAATTTAATTTTGGTCACAGATACTGAAATTTTAAAACCAACAGGTTTACAACAACCAAATACTTTATGTATTTTGTAATATACAAAGAAAATGTCTAAAATCTATTGTTGGATATGATGATAATTGGTTATTATTAACGCTATTGTTTCTAATTATTATTAGATGAGTGATGATATTAACTTGAGATCTGCTTGAGACTGACAGATCAGACGACACAACTAATTGTTAATGAAACAAATGTAATTATATCACAGCAGGTAGAAATGATTCCCCCCTCTTCCAACAGACACACACACGCGAATAAATAAAATGAAAAACTTTGTTCCAATTCAAATCCTACATTAAGTTTTAAAAAAATCTTGTTATATACAGTTGCGGATTAACTCGTGGATTAAGATATTAGCTATTCCTCAAAGATTAATTAAAACTTAGCTAAAACTTGATTATATTCTCCCTGTAATCCTATTATATGTGCACTTTAATACTCCATATATATTGATAATTTTAATATAAGTTTATATCATTTATGTACTTGCTTTTGGGAAGCCGATTTATATAAGTGTTTGGCTGGTTTCAGTATCCTGTGAATAAAATATTGTTAAAAAGAAAAAAAAAAAAATTAAAATAATGAACACATTTGTTTATTTTATTGACTATTGAATTAGACCAGATGAAACATATATTTGTGTATTAATAAGCCTGCCCAAGGGTTCTGTATATTTACCATGAGTTACTATATGTATATTCACCATGAGTTACTATATGTATATTCACCATGAGATATTGTGGATATGTTTAATTAACACAACAAATTGATGTAGTTTATATGTGTATCTACTGTTGTATAAGTCACATTAGAATTGCCAGATATTGCAACAGTCAGGGAATAAATGATAAATGTGTGTAGTTAATATTCAAGATTTATTGACTTTCAAATAAAAAATTGACAAATGGGTAGCCTACTTAAACAGCGATTATTTCCAAACTTAATTTTACTTTTTGACTGGATGTCCCTGCCCCCAACCCCCATTAGTGATGGAAGTCAGCAGTAAATTATTACTTCTTATTGTTTCTTAGATATGAATTTGCTTGAGAAATGCTCATGTTATTTAAATTCCAGACTGACAGATCAGACATTACAACTCATTATTTTTTTATATTTAAAACACCTTCAGTCAGAATACAAATGATCCTTACAGTAAAAACTTTAAAATAATTATTTTTTATAAGGTATAAAGTATGTTAGAATTGTTATGACTTGTACCAACCAAGTCATTATGAAGAGGGCAATCTATTGAAAGTTACATAAGTTATCAGATCTTCTAAATTACATGATTAACAATATTAATTTTGTATATGTTGTGGGCATTTTGGATTATGATTATCAATAAGGAGATGAATTATTAAAGTTTATTTAACATGTCTTCAATCCTTACTATTAATTGACAATGCATGTTCAGCTACCTAACATGAGTTTTATCTAAATAGAGAGGGAAATGGGGTTGAACGTCCACTAGACACAAACTAGGTAATTTCGGGACTAACATATGGTTCAATTCTATTTCAATATTTCGCTTGCACGTAGGGGTCTTTAGCAGTGGAGAGAAACTGGAGGACCCGGAGCAAACCCACGAGGTTGAACATGTGACCCTACTCCTTGTCACAGTTGACTCCATAACAGACTTTATGATACAGCGCGCACATAATAATCATTCAGCCATCAAACCCCCCTTATCTAAATAAAATACTGTTTAAATTAAAACAATTAAAGATCTGAACAGACATTGAAGCACATGCATCACTGAAATGTTGTGTAACATATTTGATTACAGAATCTTCTGAGTAAACTTTAACATCTTTGCTTAACTCAAACATCTTCTTTGCTAAACATTTGGAGTTCGATAGTTCAGTGAGCATGGCTAACAAAGGTTTATGCACACATCAAAGGGGAAACACCACATTAACATAAGGGGTAACTTCACATTAACATCAAGGAAATATAACTGGTACCAGGATCAGGATTCTCGACTCAACTGTCCTGTGTTTAAATCTCTTTGTAGACTAAGAACTTGGGGGATTTCTGGGGCTGGATCCAACTTTTCAGAGGATGTGGCACCTGAGGGACGAGCTATGGAACTGTGTCTAGATATTCTAGTGAGCTTATAAAAATTTGATGGGAATGCCTGGTGTCTGCTAGAATCGGTATAAGCCTGAATCTATGATTCTGTCTTAAGAGTAATAAGATCAACAAATATTTGGCCCCACTAACAGTAGGAGTTAATGTTTACTTGACACAATCTAGGTGATTTTGTGACGGACATCTGGTACAATGGGAGGGAACAGGAGGAAAACAAATTAAGCAGGGAAGGCGATCATACTCTTTGTCATGTACAAACTTGATATCGAAACTACACCACTTGACTCAATGACAGACCTTATGATCTAAGCCACACACATTAGACCACCCAACTACCCAATTCCCATGAGCCCGAAGGAGTCTGCCATTCTGTTTCACTCAATGTATTATAGCGAGGGAGAAATGGGGTTTAACGTCCACTCAACACAAAACTAAGTTACTTTGGGACTAACAGTCACTAACACATGGTTCAATTCCATTTCAATAATTCGCATGCGCATTGGGGTCTTTAGCAGTGGGAGGAAACCGGATTCGATTCCTCGGTTGTACGTGACAAGGAGTAGGGTCGCCTGTCCAACTTTGTGGGTTTTCTCCGGGTCCTCTGGTTGTCCCCCACTGCTAAAGACCCCTATTTAAATAAAATTTAACCATATGTGGGTCCCAAAATGACCTAGTTTGTGTCGAGTGGACATTAAACCCTATTCTCTCTCGCGTATATTTCAGCATCAATAATAAATTCAAAACATGCAAAAAGTGATAAACAAAAATATTTAATGAATCACATCTTTTGATTCATAAATCTTATAATAATAATATATACACAAAACATAGTCATTTTAGATGATTTTAACATTCATGTAATTTGTGCATGTGTAATAATAATAAAATGTAATGGAAGGATGGCATGAGATATACTAGTATAGAGCATTTATAAATAACTTAAAACCAGAACATAATGGTAATATTACACAATAATATTATTATTATTATGAAATATACTAGTATAGAGCATTTATAAATAACTTACACTAGAATATAATGCTAATATTATACAGTACCTACTGAATACTATAATTAGATAGAAAACAAAAAGTCACAGAAAGTTTTTTTTATACATTGTAAAACATATGGTTTCCTACCGTACATACAATACATATATTATAGTCATACATAAACCCTTATATTTAACATATAAATAAATTGTTAAAATTCTAGAATGAATCACTTGAGATTTATTATTCCAAATGCATGTAATGCATAAATCATATATGTTTGAATGTTGGACTGTGTGACATTTTAATTTAGGAGGTATGAGAAAATGTTTGACAGGAGTAACATATTTTAATCCAGGCAGCATGAGAAAATGTTTGAAAGTCATACAGTGTAACATTATAATCTAGGAGGTATGAGAAAATGTTTAACAGGGTAACATTTTAACCTAGGAAGCATGATAAAATGTTTGAATGTTGGAGAGGGTAATATTTTAATCTAGAAAGTGTGAAAAAATATTTGAATGTCTTTATAATATAGGTTGTATGAGAAAATGTTTGAATGTCTTTATATTTTTATTCTTGGAAGCATGAGAAAATGTTTGAATGTCGGACTGTAACCATTCTAATCTAGAAAGTGTGAGAAAATATTTGAATGTCTTTATAACATAGGAAATATTAGAAAATGTTTGAATGTTAGACATTATAATATTTTAAGCTAGGATGTGTGCAAAAATATTTGAATGTCTTTATAATATTTCTATTCTTGGAAGTACGAGAAAATGTTTGAATGTCAGACTGTGTAACATTCTAATCTAGGAAGTGTGAGAAAATATTTGAATGTCTTTATAATATTTTTATTCTTGAATAGTATGAGAAAATTTTTGAATGTTATAAAACTATAAAATGATAACAAAAACAATAACATTTACAGGAATAATCAACATAACAATGATATAGCAAGTAATACAAAACAATAGCAAAGTGGTCGAAATTATACACACAAAATACTTAATAACAACTAAATCTTATAAAGTTTCCCAAACAACATACACAAAGCTTGTATTACAAAAATTTCTAATTTCAAAATTTCTGTTCTAGAACTTTACATTTTCTATCAACTCCTCAAGGGTTTATTCTATAAAATGGTAAAACATCACTTGGGGAGTGTAGTATTTGAAAGTATTTGTCTCACTAGGGTTCATTCCTTTAATTGGTGTATAAATTGTAGAGATTTTCCTTGGTAACATAGTCTTATTATATTAGAAAGGTGATCGTTCATTCCTTTAATTGGTGTATAAATTGTAGAGATTTTCCTTGGTAACATAGTCTTATTATATTAGAAAGGTGATCGTTCATTCCTTCAATTGGTGTATAAATTGTAGAGATTATCTTATGTTTTTTTAGAAAGGTGATCGTCTATGTTCCTCTATTTCTTCACAGATAACATCCGGATTATCCTCACCTCTACAGCCTGTTATATCACATCTAGTCAAATAAAAATAAATAAAAACTAATTCAAATATTTCAACAAATTGGCTGGAAGGACAATAATGTTTATAATAGTATAGGCTATTTCAGAAAATGTCCAATGAAAATGATCAATGAAATGAGGTTTAACGCCCTACTGTTCTGCAACGTCAGGGCGAATGAAGAACTTTTGCCTGGACAGTGGCACTATGGCCTACTCTTATATCAAATTCCAACTGTCAAAGGTTCTTTTACATGCACACCAATGGGTAAAAAGACCTAGGTTTCTCGTCCCATTTGAATTCAGAAACAGACATCCTTTCTTTAACAGAGAGAGAGAAATGGAGTTTAACGTCCACTTGACACAAACTAGGTCATTTCGGGACTAACATACAGTTCAATTCTTTTCTTTAAGACCAATGAATGAATATAGCAGAAAATAATCATAATAGGAGCAAATTATCTTTCTATACCTCAGAATACGGCTGAAACAATAAAATGGGGTTTAACCACCACTTGACACAAAACTAGGTCATTTCGGGACTAACACATGATTCAATTTTATTTCAATAATTCGCTTATTCTTTAGCAGTGGGAGGAAACTGGAGGACCCAGAAAAAACCCACGAGGTTAGACAGGCGGCCCTACTCCTTGTCACATACAAGCTGGGTATTGAAACCTCGCCAGTGGACTCAATGACATACCTTATGACACAGTGCACACATGCTAACCATTCAGCCATCCAACCCCCTGCTGTCAGATACTAGGTAGTACTCAAGTAGAAAGGTTAAGGTACAACATATGATTATACAATTCATCCACTTATTGTAGGATTATTATCCATACTCTTTTATAAAGTAAACTTAACTCTTTGGTCAAAAGCTTATGGCAAGGGCAGTAACTTATAAAAACAAATGCAAATATTGATCTTGACTTTTTGTTTATACATCACCCTGCTTTGAAAAATTTCTCCATATACTATTTTTGCAAGCCTGGAAATAAGGCACCTGTCACAGACAATGTCAGACACAGATTCAGGGTTTGTCAGGCACTGAACCTCTGATGCCTGTCATTTTGTCTGGCACTGATTTGTCTTTTTATTGATATTATTAATACATGTCTGGCACTAAGTTCAAAATGTTAGGTTCTATTTTATTAGTGCCTGACATTTTGTCATGTACATCAAAAACCGTTTTTTTCAGCCATGGATTTTTGTCTATTCAAATATGTTCATCATACTCGGTTTTAAGGTAAAATACTTACAATTTGGAAACCTCTGCTAACTGAGCTAATCCTTCATCTATAATACGTTGATAAGCTAACTGTAATCCTTTTTCTTCCATCTTCAGTAAATATAACTCAACTGTTAATGGAGAAGTAGCCTGTAAAATAAATAGTATTATTAATCATACAGACAGAGAGAGGTCTGTATCTTTGTTTTGTGGAAGAGAGCAGCAAGAATTCTGCCGCACCCATGTCTTTTCTTAGATGACATGTAAGTGGCTTGTTGTGCGAGTTAAATAAAGAAGTCAGTCACCATTATCAAATATAAGTTTAAAATGACGTCCAGAAGTTAAAATTTGAACGAAACATGTTTTATAGTACTAACTTGTTTAATTTGAAAATGTGCAACTTTTCAATATAGAGTGCCAAAATTTAAAACAAAAAGATGTCAGTCATCGTTTATCCCCCAAAGCATATGTATACTAAACCAAGCAATATAAGACGAAATGCAATAGGCTGTCATTTGTTAACATATATCCATGTATTATGTATTATTTATATCTATTTATTATTTTGTATCAAATTCTCATCTCTTGTCTATGTCCAAGAATTCCTGTAAGTTAATCCCCGGTTGTACGTGGCAAGGAGTAGGGTCGCCTGTCCAACCTCGTGGGTTTTCTCCGGGTCCTCCGGTTTCCTCCCACTGCTAAAGACCCCTACGTGCAAGCGAATTATGTAAATAAAATTAAACCATATGTTAGTCCCGAAATGACCTAGTTTGTGTCGAGTGGACGTTAAACCCCATTTCTCTCTCTCTCTGTAAGTTAATAAAGAATTATTATTATCTATACAAAGATTGTTCATAAGGGAGGAGAGAGACAGATATGGGCATTAATGTACACACGACACAAACTGACTATTTCGGGACTTACTTATGGTACATTTCATTTCTATAATTCACATGCAAATAGTGCTCTTTAGCAGCAAGACGACACCACTTCACCCCTCCCCCACACTAATAATTAATATTCACCTTAACTTGTGCCAGTAGCTCACTTTGTCCAAGTATTTCTGGCATGATCTTTAGAATATCTTTAGTAAATGTTGTCTGACCCTCTGCAGGCATCAAATTAGCTATATGACACCTCATGGCCTGCATGGGCAACTTTTGTAATTTTTTGGGCAATACTCTGAGCCTGAAATCAGAAAAAAAACCACTCTAAATTCATGTAGTTCATTGATGGAAGATCATTAGAAAGTAATTATTTGTATATTTATCTTGTTAAGAAAAAGAAAAGGTTTAACATCTCATTAAATCAATATTTCAACAATCTGTTTAAAATACAGATCTATATTTCATTTCGTTTATACTTTCGATGGCCTACACTGCATGAAAATCTGACCAGTTGTAACTATAGGTCACGTCAGAGGTCATATGAGCGGCTTTTGACCCTACGACATTTGATTAACCAATCAGCGTTATGTTTCTAGTGGGTTACCCACAGTTCTGTACACCTCACGCCAAAAACTTGCAGTAACAGACCGTTTCATTGGCTAATCCATCTTATCATCCAGAACGTGGGTAATATTACAACTCTTCCAGATCCTAGTGTAGTAAAGACAAGTAAAACGAAATTTTGAACTATAAAAAACAAAACGAAATACGATCTGTGTTTTAATCACTAGAGACTAACATTGTTATTTTTGTATGATACAGTTATGTTTTCCTCTGATAGCAGCGTTTCAGTCAAAGTAGACCTTTTATGTTACCAATAAATTATCAGTGAGATAGGTAGCCAGGCAATGAAAAATACGCCCATAGCAGCATAATCCTTCGAGCAGTCGACAAAGGATATCACATATTTATTCTTTTGTAGGTGTATTTATAAGACACTGATATCAATTTAATATAGATCCGATGATAACTTTTGTTACACAAAGGTTCAACAAGGGACATAAATCTTAAAGTTATGAACAGAAATTCAAAGGCTTCTTCATTTTACCAACTGAATTAATGCATGTGAACTTAATACAGATTGGACAATAACTTTTGTCATTAGAGCGTTCACGAGGTTCAACAATGTAAAATAAGGGCCATCACTCTAGAAATAATGTACGGAAATTGCTGAAATTCAATAGGCTACTTCGTTTTACTAATTTAAATAATCAATATAAACATAACACAGATCGGATGATAACTTTAGTCGATGAGCATTCACAAGGTTCTAAAAAATGAAACAAGGACCGTAACTCAAGAAGTACATGTAATTAATGACAATAGTTGAAATTAAATAGGCATCTTTGTCTCACTGATGTAAACAACATATATAAATTTAAAAAAAGATCAGACAATAAATGCAGTGTGTAGAGTGTTCACAAGAAATTGTGGACCACCGAGGGACGGATAGAAGGAGGCGATGGGAATAAACAACCACATTTCCATGGATGCGGGCGTATAAAAATAGGTGTCTTTGTCCCACTACTGTAAACAACATATATAAATTTCAAAAAGGTCAGATGATAAATGTAGTGTGTAGAGTGTTCACAAGGAATTACCGACAATTGATCGACGGACAGACGAAGACGACAGTAATATACGACCACATTTCCATGGAAATGAAATGAAATGGGGTTTAACGTCCTACTGTTCTGCTCCGAACTGGGCTAATGAAGACGGGCATTTCCATGGATGTGGGTGTATAAAAATTAAAGAACAATCAATAATTACCTGTCTAAATGAACAAACTCGGCATTACCATAATCAACAAATAGAACATATACTAGACTGGATTCTTCTACAACTTCTATAACAATACCTCTATACCAACAATCATCAACACTATACTGTGCTGAACATACATTACCTAAATAAATATATACATAGCTAAATCATTACAACCAAATCAAATTGGGTTTAATATCCTACTTTTCTAATCCACTTGGGCTAATGGAGAAGGGCATACATTATGCTATGAGGGAGTTTTGCACATATTCTTGGGGTTTTTTTTTGGACTCATTTGAGCGACTAGTCATTGTCATTTGCAAGGGCCGGCATCCTGCACCACTAAGCCAATACGAGGATCGAACACAGACGCTCCATGTTAGCAAACCAGCGCCACACTCATTGAGCTATTGCGGTTCCCAATTTTTAGAAGAAATCAAAAATAGAATCGGGTGTTTAAGATAGTAGGCATACCGTTCATCCTGATGCATACAAACTAGATAATACTTATGAGGATTTCGATTTAATATTCTGGATACGATTACCTTTCAATAATTCTGTTAATGAGGATTAAATGCACAACTACAGCCCATTAGGGTCTTAAAGATCACAAAACATCATTTTATTCTTAACCACATCAAAAACTGCTGTAACTACCTGGTTTAGGTAAGAATGTCCAGCGATGACTTTGTGGGGCTGAATTATTTAGATCTATAGATAAGTCTTGTAGTTCTATTAAGTTACTGTTGACACGTTGAGCTTCAACTCTATAATCTTCACTTCCAATAGTAGCATCTAATGCCACATGTTGACAATATACCTGTATTAATATAACAAAATAACATTTTTTTTTTTAATAAAGAAATATTTTAAAGCCATATGAGTTTTGGTGATTTCACGGCACAAATATTAGATCCAGAGTTGTCTTGACCTAAGACAGTGACAAAACCAATAAGGTATTAAACAAATCCTCCCCCCCTCCCCCATCCCCTAGCAATTACATCATTACAGGATATGTGTCCTTTAATAGGATGAGAAAAATACAAAGCCTTTTGCAATCTGATTAAAATACAGATCAATATTTCGTTTCATTTTTTATAAACTTTCGATGGCCTACACTACATGAAGATCGGACCGGTTGTAGCGATAGGTCGCGTCAGAGGTCATACGAGCGGCCTTTGATCCTATGACGTCAGATATTTGATTAACTGATCAGCATTGATGTTACTAGTGGATTACCCACAGTTCCGTGCAAAACACGCCTAAAGCTCGCCGTAACAGACTGTTTCATTGGCTAATTTCTCACATCATTCAGAACACGTCAATGATAACAACTCTTCCAGATCCTAGTGTAGTAAAGACAAGTAAAACGAAATTTTGAACTATAAAAACGCAACGAAATAGGATCTTTGTTTTAATCAGATTGAGCCTTTTGCAAACCCCTTTTCATGGTGTTCATCAACTTCATTAGATAAAGGTTAGTACCAGCCTCCCATTACTTTAATAAAATAAACAAACAAGAAGTCTTAATAGCCTTAATTGCCTATAGGTTTAGAGTATTAAAAATTTCACTCAAGAGAATGTACACATATTTGTCAATCAAATCTATAAAGATCTTTAGGAGTAAAGCTTGAAAATGCTTAAATGTTTAAACAGGACAGATCACACAGGACAGATGTGATGATATAATCCCTTTGGATCGAAGGGCTAAAAATAACAAGCCAACAGTGAGGCTGATGTCCCCCGCCGAAATTGCAAAATAAATAGATGACACATATTAATTAATCGCACATTTATTTTTTTCACTAAGTTTCATCACTCTCTATCAGATAGAATCAAGATTATCTTGTCCCAAACCATCGACAAATGAAATCGATTAGCTCTGCTTAGCTTCAGCTCGAAATGTTAATTATTGAACTCAGTCAAGACATTCACCTAATGAACATCTACATATACATCAAGTTTAAACATTCACCTAATAGACACCTATGCCAAGTTTGAACATTCTACCTCAATTAGAAGGAGAGTTATTGTGTTCCAAAGTTTCTACCAATCAAATTGCTTATCACTCTGCTTACCCTCAGCAAAAAATGTTCATTATCGAACTTAGTTAAGGTATTCATATAATAAATCTATACACCAAGTTTCATCAATCTCACTTAATTAGAACTAAAGTTATCGTGTCCCAAAGCATCAACCAATCAAATTGCTTATCTCTGCTTACCCTAAGCGGAAAATGCTCATCTTCGAACTCCATCAAGGCATTGACCTAATCAACACATACACCAAGTTTAAACATTCTAGCTCAATTAGGAAGAGAGTTATCGTGCCCCAAAGTATCAACCAATCAAATTGCTTATCTCTGCTTACCCTAAGCGGAAAATGCTCATCTTCGAACTCCATCAAGGCATTGACCTAATAAACACATACACCAAGTTTGAACATTCTAGCTCAATTAAAAGTTATCGTGTCCCAAAGCATCAACCAATCAAATTGCTTATCTCTGCTTACCCTAAGCGGAAAATGCTCATCTTCGAACTCCATCAAGGCATTGACCTAATCAACACATACACCAAGTTTGAACATTCTAGCCCAATTAGGAAGAGAGTTATCGTGTCCCAAAGCATCAACCAATCAAATTGCTTATCTCTGCTTACCCTAAGCGGAAAATGCTCATCTTCGAACTCCATCAAGGCATTGACCTAATAAACACATACACCAAGTTTGAACATTCTAGCTCAATTAGGAAGAGAGTTATTGTGTCCCAAAAAGTGTGACGGACAGACAGACGGACGAACCCATTTTAATAGTCCCCTGCTTTCTTTGAAAGGCGGGGGACAATAAAATAGTAATTTTCTTACGAGATTAGGAAGTTCAATATGAGTGACTAGTACGGGAAACTTCATACCACATGGAAATGGCTGTACAGGTTTTAACGGTAAGGTAGAATCCTGCAATATAATATACATACATATAAAAGAAATTGGGTTTTACGTCCTACTCTTCATCACCGACTGGGCTAATGAAGATGGGCATACATATACCATCTTCCATAAAACATCATTAAATCTTACAGAACACTGGACAGGATGATCTTATCATGATTTTAATTAATTCATATCGCGTTAGTTCAACTAACCCTGACAAACACTTTTAGATTTATCAACATGTAAAATCAGTCTACAATGTCTAACAAGAGGTTGCCATGCAAGATACATCCACATTTTGCAAGAGATGGACAGAGAACAAGCTAAAAAAAACCCAAAACAATATGATTTTTCGTACAATCAGCGGCTATTATCCAGGACGTTAGGACCTGATATGCGACAATATCAAGATCTTTGGGATATAAACATACATTTTAAGTTTGATCAAAATCTGATAAAATTAGTGACCTATAGAGCGTCCACAAGCTAAAAATGTGATTTTTCATACAATCAGGAGCCATAAGCCATGAAGTTATGGTCTGATACATGCCAATATCGAAAGGAACCAAGATCTTTTGGAGGTAACCATATATATCAAAGTTCGTCAAAGGGTGTCCACAAACAAATTGTGGATGGACGGACAGGGGCGAATAAGCATGCTCCCACTTTTAATGAATGAAATGGGGTTTAACGTCCTACTGAACGGGCTTAATGAAGACAGACACTATTTATGAGTAACTAAAATGTATTCTCAAAACATACAACGGTAATGAGTTAGCTGTATTTAAATATGAGGTCGAGAAAGTTCATCAGGGTTTTCCGACGTGTTCCGCCTTGTCAGTGGTGCATGACGGAGGACCTGACAAGGACAGCTGTCTAGTCGTTTGGATGGGATGAAAAACTAAGGTCCTGTGTATACATTGGCATGCACATTAAAGATCCCTTGGCAGTTGGAATTTGATATAAGAGTAGGCCATAGTCAGAGCAGAACAGTAGGACATCAAACCCCATTTCATTTCATTAAATTATGATGTAAGTTTTCATCTATTTTCTCTATCTCACATGTTGTATACTGTAGGACTAATCACCTTTAATATATTTGTTATCTTGGCACTAAAATTACACTCTATTGACAGATCATCTGTACTATATACAGCCTCCATAGATATAAGTTTACCAGCTAAATCATTTCCATCAGGTAATCTAGCTGTTATCATTAATAAATTATCTACTGACACATCCTACAAAATATCATCATAAATCATTTAAATTTATGTACAGTGGACTCTGTCACATCTGACATCTGAATACTACGACATTCTGTGAAATCCGACATCATTTTCATGTCCCGATTTATTTCCTGATTACTTCAACCAATAAAGCTTTGAGTAATTCTTATTCTGAAAATTCCAAATTACGACATCAATTAGCCATTTGACAGAGTCCACTGTATTTGTCTGCATATTTTCCTTACAGTTACATGGAATCTTGATCATAGCATGGAATTTCCTGCATGGATAAACTTGCTATCTATGCTTGCTATTTAGGCCAAGCAAAAAAAACCTCAATCTAATTCTCAGACAATGCTTCCTAAAAATCTGATGTGGGAGGGGGGGGGTGTGTGTTTATATTTTGTCAAATGACCACTACTGGGCTAAATGGCTTCTCATAAATATCTTATTTCACAGCACTACATTTATCTCATCATGTTGTTTATACGAATGTATGATTATCAAATATCATTTATCTCATCATGTTGTTTATTGGAATGATTGATAATCCAGTATCATTTATGATTGTCAATAACATTTATCAATTTATCGGAGCTCTTCAGCTGCATAAAAAAAACACCCTTCAAGTTGTGAATTTTTTATGTGTCTTTGTTTGCTGACATAAGTAACAAGTGTTATTTGTCAATAGTATTATATAAATGCATTAACATTGATGGATAGAACATTGTGTTGGATTTCAGGTGGCCTATATATTATTACATTTGTTTTCAGCAACTGTTTGGCTCAAACAATTGTTTTTTATTGCCTCAAAGTAAATGAGCCAACAAGAAATAAATATTTAACTTAAAGATACATTATGCAAGAGTTAAATCTGTCTATTGCAGGTCTTTCTAAATGTTATCTAAATTATTAGTTAGACATTAATTAACCTATCCAGGCCATAATCAACTCTAGATGGCAGCCCTAGCTTGCGATCTTTAGTGGATTGTGAGCCGATTTACTGAATAACTTTCATTCACGATTTAACGATTAAATGGATAATCAAGACTATACTGTTTATTGTACTGACTTCAGTAATGATGACCAAGTCTAGGTGGAAATTTCAGTCGCTTAGTTCTCGGTTCACAGTGGATCAATTTGAATGAAATTTTCAGCAAATTGGCTTTACATTATCTAGTTTTTAACTATTATAGTGAGAACTGCTAACTCGTTACCGAATCTCCCATAATGTATCTTTAAGATAGAAGGGCAATCCTCATTTGGATACAACCACAAGGGGATAAGCAATATTTTACTTGATTTTTGATGGCAGTATTGTAATAATAGAAATGCCTATACACTTACCTTTGTAATAATATAATGACTGGCCATACAGTAACCTTTACAACAATAGCAATAATATAATGACTGGCCATACACTTACCTTTACAACAATTGTAATAATATGACTAACTATAGAATGATGCATGTGTTCTAATACAACGATCGGCCATTTTCCATTATCACTGATCTAAAATGTAGAAAAAAATAATAGTTATTCTATATCTAAATTTATTATTTAACATCTGACATTGGTTTGTTTCATGTTCTGGGTTGAGCAAAGTTGGGTTAGTGTGAGTTAACACAGAACAGGGTTAATGTTGAGGTTTCAACCTAATTAGGTTGTACATAACACTTCTTTCATGCTGCATTAGTCTGGTGTTTGTATTTGTTTTAACTAGGTTAATAATTCACCCATAGAGCCAGACACACAGATATCTGTTTGATTGTGTTATTTGACAAGTCTTCCTATACTGAATAACTCAAACTCAAACCCTAGGGATAGTGTTAAGATCTTTAAATTTGATTTTTTTTTGTGAAGAAAACCACATTTATATTTACTGAGTATTGTATTAACTATTCACATTAACATTTATAGAATCATCCATTTTTGTAGTTCGGGTATGTTTTGATTTTTAAATAATAGAACCTAACTCCTGACTAGGTTTGTGTTATGTAAATGTCGCCCCAGGGTGTTATAAAAGAGTCTAATCTAAATTCTAACATAATTTAGATGAAATCAAACCTCTGTGGGGGAGTTAGTGTACGTCAATGCAACACCTGAGTTCAAATCTCTATTACTCAACCAACACACAATTTTATTTGTCTCACCTGTTCAACAATATTTTTTTAAATATAACATATATACTTACAGGTAATATATTGTGTAACATACATTCTAATGATAATTGTGGTATTTCTAATATTTCTGGTGTAGGTGGACGGATACTAGTGTATGACTGCCATGTTACATTACCATAATCTAAAAATAGTACCTGAAAAATATTTCAACAAATTACTACTATTATCCAATTTAATAAATCATTGAAATAAATGTTTTCACTTTTTTAAGGGCATGGTGTCTCAACAATGGCATTTCTTTGCTTTGAAGGGCCATATCGTGGATTCAAAACCTAGCATTCCTATATCAAAATTTCCATGTAAATATCTATACTAAGTCTTCTCGTTATTTATGTATTTATTTATACCTATGCATCATACTTGTATTAAATGCTGTGCCATTATCAAACCTGTTTGAGGTAAATGTGTATATACATACTGTTTGTCTTGTTAGTAAATATATAACTTAGATTAAAATTATCATTTGTCTTGTTTGTAAGTATATTTATTTGTCATATTGTTATAAATTTATGTACATGTTTATATTGTATGCTGTCCTCAATGGATGTTTCAATACAATAAAATCTTACATTAGTGACACATGTGGAGCTGAGCCCACTTCCATCTAATGTCATCCTTAATGGGGCACATACCTGGTACTTTTCAACACAGCCTTACTCCATGTTTTATTTTAATAATCTTATGTAGTTAACGCAATTCAAACCTGTATTCTTGTATCTTACCATTAGTCTATCTTCCTCCATAGTGATAACCTTTCCACGATACCATAAACCATCTCCTTCAAATAAAGCTATACAAGCCTGTCCTTCTTTCCAGTCACAAACAATTGGTTCCGAGAGAGTATATGTTGATTGTAACTTCTCGTTTAATGAAGTCAGGTCAGATTCTATAATATATTAAATATATTCAATATTCAGATAGCTCTTGATTTAATACAATAACACACAATCTGATTAAAATACTTTCGATGGCCTACACTACATGAAGATCTGACTGGTTGTAGTGATAGGTTGCATCAGAGGTCATACGAGCGGCTTTCGGCCCTATGACGTCAGACATTTGATTAACCAATCAGCATTGATGTTACTAGTGAATTACCCACAGTTCCGTGCAAAACACGCCTAAAGCTCGCCGTAACAGACCGTTTCATTGGCTAATAGCTCACATCATTCAGAACACGTCAATGATAACAACTCTTCCAGATGCTAGTGTAGTAAAGACAAGTAAAACAAAATTTTGAACTATAAAAAAACGAAATGAAATAGGATCTGTGTTTTAATCCAATTGTTTATTAGCCATTGTCATTATGTTCATGTAGTTAATGTTTTGTTTGTATTTGTATGCTGCCTCTTACGGGGTATTTACATACAATAAAATCTTATCTTATGATCAGGAGACAGGGTCACTTGATTTTTAACAAAATTTGGAGACAAAATATTTTTCGGTCTATTTAACTATGGTGCAGAATATGCCCGTCTTCATTAGCCCAATCAAAGTAGAACATTAGGGCGTTAAACCCCATTTCATTTCTCTTCATTGTTTCCATGTTAAGTTTGTGCGCCTTGTCTTGTGTAATTGTTTACTATTAGCTGAATAAACGGAGTATGGTATATTTGAGTATTTATACCTTCATCTACTATCTGTGCGTAGATTACACCTTCATAATCAACATAACATGGTGTAACATTTAATATTTTACTCTCAGGTACAGGATGTTTTTTATATTCATAATACGGGTTATTCACTCTCTTAACACTATCATACATCTTTTCTGGACTAGATCTGAAAAAAAAGTAAACCCATGATAATTGTATGCAATTTTATTTCTTAATAATCTGAAAAAAGTTACCAAAATTCTATTATATAACACCTTAAATTTAAATATTTCTGCTGTAATGAACCAACTGATAAAAATATATGAAAAGCTCCTTAGTCATGAATTCTACATCAGTTGGTCTGTTGTTAACAGTTTGTATTAATCTAGTTGTCTGTCTAGTTGGCCGAGAAAGTTCCCCAGGATTTTCCAGTGTGATATCCTTTTATAAGTGGTGCATGACAGATTGCCTAATCATCCGGATGGGACAAAAAACATACATATAAAAGAAAATTGTACAATTGGAATTCAATTTCTGTCCAGTCGATTGTTAGAAGTTGTTTAGCTTATAACTGTCCAAATGACCTAACTGCTGGTCGGTCTACGTTTCGTTGCCTGGCAACTTATTTTTATGCCTCGCACTTAATTCCAATAACTAAAACAGTATTAATTTGACAAAGTAAAACTGAAACAATATTTTAAAAATATATATTTATATACAACTTCATTATTTCACATCCAGATTTTTTTTTTTATAGAAAAACTAATTTTAAAAATAATCTGAAATGAATCGATAGCCTTTTGTTGAGAAAAATTCCAATGATGAGCATACCTACGACTGGGAATACACAAACCACTTTCAATAAATCTATTTTTTAAACTGAAGACTATTTTACGAGCTGGTTCAAGGGCTGTTTCTGGTACATCTTCCTCTAACAATAAATCTATGGGTAGACCTAACGAATCATTGTCGAGATCTCCCTATAATATATATCAAAACAAACAAAAGGCTATGAGAATTCATCATAATCCTAATTTTAACAACTGGAAAATATTTCCAAATTTTGATGATTTATTCACTATTGCAGACATTATTTAGTCTTTTTTTTTTTTTAAACTATATTTTTATTCAGGATGTCTGAATGGGAGAACGCTAGATCGGAGATGGTCCTGCACTTATGACATCATATGTGGATAGTGTGTGAGGGTTAGGGTTAGCACTAGCCCTGTTTATCTCTCGAGACTTTGACAAAATCTGCAGGTCCTAACCCTTACCCTAACCCACAATCAACATCTTATGTCATAATATATATGTGCAGGACCATATCTGATCTAGCATTCTCAATATTCCCAAATTTTTGATGATTTTTTCACTATTGCAGATATTGCAGACATTATCTATGATGAAGCATTAGTCTTTTTTTTAAACAATATTTTTATTCAGGATGTCTAAATGTGATTGAGGGGATTAGCCCAGATTAGGAGCAGAACAGTAGGACGTTAAACTCCATTTCATTTCATTTTATTTCTAAATGTGATTGAAGAACAGGCTTAGTCTATTTAAAACCCCTCTCCCCATATACTACCAATACAAACTAATAATACAGACCTCTTTTTTAATGTAGCATGTCTTGTTTTTAACTTCTTGTTCCATGTATTCTCTGGCAGTCTGTGACCATTTGGTTCTATCAGTGGTACCAGCAGGATATATATTAGCTAAATGGCATCTAACAGCAGCACAACTCATTTTTCTTAATTCATTTTTAAGAGTTCTAATATTATTACCACTAACAGTGTCCTTGTGGCCATAATCTACTAAATACACCTGAATGTAAAAATAAATATTATTTATAGTCTCTATATTATTATTATTATTACAGAATATTTATAGTGCGCACTTTCATATAACATGTTCAGGGGCACTTTACATAGTGACAATGTAATCACACATAAACAACAAGATTATGGACATGTTAACGATTGTATACAGAGTCATATTAACGTAAAGCATAAAATATTATATAACATCTCTATATGTTAACGTAAAGCATACAAATATACCAGTACATATACATTTAAAAGGCTAAAATATTTCATGAAAATAAGCACAAGTGTCAGTAGCACAGAAGGAGGCACATATTAGCTTTACAAAGTTTGAAACAATGAGGGGATTGAGCGTTCAAATCGCCTCATGCGTCTACTGTGACAGAATATTCATTATGAGAGAGAGAAAGGAAGGAAATGGGGTTAAACGTCCACTCGACACAAACTAGGTGATTTTGGGACTAACATATGGTTTAATTTTAATTCAATAATTCACTTAGCAGTGGGAGGAAATCAGAGGACCCAGAAAAACCACACAAGGTTAAACAGACGACCCTACTCCTTGTCACCTACAACTGGAGAATCGAAACCACGCCAGTTGACACAATGACAGATCTTATGATGCAATGCACATGCACCAACCATTCAGCCATCCACCCTCCCCATATTCATTGTAGCAAAATGAAATATTGATAGGAATACAGGACAAAAATGGAAGTATTCTTTTCCTTACTCTGTACATATTTTTACTGATTACTTCAACTATATTGGCACGATACCATAATTCATCTTTAGAATATCTTGCTGCACAAAAATCTTTTTGTTTCCATGACCTTAAACTGGGTTCACTTCCTTCACAATCCTTCTGTAGTTCTTCCATAAGACTACAATACAGTACAATTATAACTCAATTCAATTCAAGTTTCAATATTACACGGTATGTATCTACATAGATTATTATTATTATTATTATTGTTCGATTTATATAGTGCTTCATTACACATGAGTGTTTCTAAGTGCATTCACAACAAAACAGCTCAAAAACATTTCTGAAATAAATATGTTCTTAAGTTAGTCTTAACGATGGGTTAGCAGAAAAGTATTTATCGGGTGGTTATTTCCAATAAAAGTATGGCAATTTTGGTATATATGGAAAGTAGAGATATCCAATCTTACTAGAAAAATACTGGATTCCCCGAAAAACACCCATGGAGCGTATACAGGACAAAATGGTAAGGGTTCCCCTAATCAACAGCCCGACGATTAGGAACTTCTGCACGCATGATGTCAAAGGTCACAAGCGAACATTGAGCGTTGATGTACAAGTTGATAAACTTTATTAAGAGTTAGACGTACAATACTTTCTGAGATAAAAATGACGGAAAAACACGCGGGTAGTGGATAATCCGAGAATTTAATTAGGATTCGATATTTGTAATAAATAGTAAGCGATTAAAGACAACATCGTCTTATGTATGCAATGAATTCTCCTCCGACTCCCAAGACGTGACGTAAACATGACCTGGTTTGATCGAACTTTAAATGGCAGGGCATTCCTTCGCAATTACAATGTTTGAGAATGATTTGAAGCATAATTATGACAAATTAATTAGTTTGAAAATGTTTTTGGTCCATATATACCATTAAATCACCCAGTTTGTACGCGGGAACCCATCTTTAAAGATCTGGATGACTCTTGAATAGTTTTTAGAAGATCATTCCACATTTTAGCTGCTTTGACGGAGAAAGCCTATTACTTACTTAATAATCTACCGTAACATACATCACAATATCGACAGCGTGTTTTTGAGGGCGAAAAAGTAGGTCTAATGCAAATGTTATGGGACTGTTTCGATGTAACCAGCAGAAATGTGCATATGGAAAACTGGCTTTATACTGAGATACTTAAAGACTTCATAATCTATAAAAAAAAATTCGAATTTCTAGTCAATTGTCAATCAACCTACTAAGTGATGCACTTTTTCTGATGAAATAAATAAATTTCAATGCCTATGTGATAATTCATAATTCAACTACAAACATTGATTTCGTATTATTACAACATACAGTAGACTATCAAAGATTTCAAATTGTCTGAGCAAATTGGATAACTTACAATTTCAGATGATTATCTTGAGATTTAGCTAACTGTACATGGAATTCAGAGGGTGAAACATACGAGCTGAGAAAAACTTCGATCTGCACGGATGAGGGTCCAGAATCTGCTTCTTTATGTGTTTCAGTCGGTGTCTTTTCTGCTGCTTTTTGTACGTTAACACTTAATTTCTCGGCTACATTTTGTTTGAATCGTGTTGGGGTAACAGGAGATGAATTAATGGTTGCTGGAATGGGGCTGGTGGATGTCTCGGATATATCAGAAGCTTGAGTTTGTGAGGTAGATGTAACTTTATGTACAGGTTTTGTAGGAGTAGATATTGGTGAATTAACTGGTGTTATCTCAGGACTTCTCTGTAAATATAGTTCAGGACATTCAATATAATTAATATCAGTGAAATGGGACAGATTAAAAGAAAAATATGGTTTAATTAACTTGACACTTGATACTAAATGAGAGAGAGAGAGAGAAATGGGGGTTAACGACCACTCGACACAAACCAGGTCATTTCGGGACTAACATATGGTTTAATTTTATTTCCATAATTCGCTTGCACGTAAGGGTCTTTAGCAGTGGGAGGAAACCGGAGGACCCAGAGAAAACCCATGAAGTTGGACATGCGACCCTACTCCTTGTCAGGTACAACCGGGGATTCGAAACCACGCCAGTTGACTCAATGACAGACTTTATGATACAGCACGCACGTGCTAACCATTCCGCCATCCAACCCCCTGATACTAAATGACTTGCAATATCTGTGTATTGAAACTAACAACTACGTTATATAAAAGTTACAATATGATGAGAAATGGGGTTTAACGTCCTACTGTTCTGCTCCAACTGGGCTAATGAAGACGAGCATACGCCATACAGTGTGCTATGAAAAGAAATTTGGCCCGGGCAGCGTCACTATGTCCTACTCTTATATCGAATTCCAACTGCCAAGTGGTCTTTCATATGCACGCCAATGTGTACACAGGACCTCGGTTTTCATCTCATCCAAATGACTAGACAGCTGTCCTTGTCTGGCCCTCCGTCCTGCACCACTGACAAGGGGTAATCATGTTGGAAAATCCAGATGAACTTTCTCAGCCTATACAGGGATCGAACATGTGACCTCTTGGCTAGCGAGCCAGTGTCTTACCCACTTAGCCATCGTGGCTCCTTGTGTATTGAAACTAACAACTATATAACAAGAAAGATGAAATAAATAGAATATAAAGACTTACATATTTAGGTGTATCTAATGCTGATGATGAAGATGACGATGACTGGTGGAGTGTGACAAATGTTTCAAGTTTTTCTTCGCTACCTCTTGTCTCTGCATCAGCTGTTATTTTACCCGATGACCTGAAATAATATTTGAAAAATAATACACTTTAAAATACATAAAAGTAGTATAAAGTTATAAACACAAAAACATAATATGGAACACAATTACTATTTTAATTATATCGACGATTCACTGAGGGTTCTCTCAACATTATCATGCAAGAGAACTCTAAACCAAACATTGCTCTTATTAAAAAAGTAATTGTTTTCTATATTATGATTTTGTGTTTATTACATGTGTCAACTGCTGAATGCCACTCAAAGAAGATAGTGAGAGAGAGAGAAATGGGGTTTAACGTCCACTCGACACAAACTACGTCATTTCGGGACTAACATATGGTTTAATTTCATTTCAATAATTCGGTTGCGTGTAGGGGTCTTTAGCAGTGGCAGGAAACTGGAGAACCCGGAGAAAACCCACGAGGTTGGACAGGCGACCCTACTCATTGTCACGTACAACCGGAGAATCGAAACCACGCCAGTTGACCCAATGACAGACTTTATGAATGATACAGCACACACATGGTAACCATTTGGCCATCCACCCCCCCACAGGAATACAGACAAAAAATTCTATAGATTCTTCTCAGTCTACAAGATTTGAACTCGAAACATTCTTTTTGACTTTTCTAATAAATCATTTACTTAAACCCCAATGAATAATGTTACTATTAAAGATGAATTATGTAATATTTAGATCAAGAGCTGGCCGTTCTTGCTATGATAGTTTAATCATAGATAATGCAAAATGAATATATTGAAAATTTCAGTCAAATTACTTATTCTGTGTGAGAGAGAAATGGGGTTTAACATCCACTCAACACAAACTAGGTCATTTTGGGAGTAACATATCGTTTAATTTTTTTATTTTATTAATTCGATTGTGCTCAGGAGTCTTTAGCAGTGGGAGGAAACCGGATGCCCTGGAGAAAACCCACGAGGTTGGACAGGAATCAAAACCACGCCACTTGACTCAAAAGACAGACCTTATGATGCGTTAACCATTTGACCACGCAACCCCCTACTTATTCTGTACGAAGGAATGACTATGAGTGTTTGAAGTTTTGACAAAATGTAATGTAGATTATTTATTGTTAAACTCTTAAATAGCCGCAGTGTTTTTATACTTACAATCTGGCCATTTGATGGTTTAGAGAGTTAATTATGGGCTTTTCATATAAATAAATGTTTAAATAATAATTTACTTAACATTTGAAGCCAATATAAAGACCTGCAATAGGTAGATTTCATTCTCTCATCTTTAAGATAATAATGTGATCTTACCATATTCCAGTTGATTTAGCATAACCTCTAGTTACTATCTCACTATTCATATTGAGTACTGTTATTGAAGGGTTATCTTCATCTATATGATTTAATACCACAGAAAACTGGTTGTCTTCTATACCTGATAACACATATAATCATATTAATACAATATCAACATGGATAACAGGGAAATTAAATCTTTGAATGGTTTCGGAGACATGACTCATGATTATAATTGTGTACTAAAATATAAGCAAAATATTATTGACATAAAATCACAAAACATACTCAACTGAGAAATATATACTCAGCCAAATTAAAAACTTGGCACTCTGGATTTTTGGGACTAGATTCTAATATTTGGTTTAAGGCAACTATTTTAGTGTTATGTTTTGCACAGACGACCTTGACATCAACAGAAAGCAAGAATAGGTCTCGCCAAAAGTCCTTGACATTGATAACGTTCGTGATGTCACAGTACCCCCCAAAATGAAATTCACAGACTTGGAGAACAATCGGAATAAAGTGTTTAGTAACGGTTGTAGCCTCCTCTAGCGTCTCGTACTGCCACACAACGTCTTCTCATGGATCTCAGAACATAAGTAAACAATACCCGAGGAAGACGTCGCCACTGCTCAGCAAGAGCATGTTGAAGGTCCTGCAACGTCAGTGGTGGATTCATTTTGTCTGTCAGTTTTGGGCCGATTTTCATGAAATTCAAACTCAACTGTCCTTAGGGTTTAACAGGGATATAATAATACGGTTTTTTAAATGCGCGAATATCGAAAGGAACCGAGACCTTTGGGTTATAAACTTACATTTCAAGTTTCAACAAAATCGGATAAAAATTGTGACCTCTATAGGGTCCACAACCTTGATATACCATATTTTTACGCTATTTGAGAACGAACGGCGGCCATTTTGTCTGTCAGTTATGGGCCGATTTTCACGAAATTCGAACTCAACCGTCCTTAGGGTTTAACGGTGATATAATAATACGTATTTTTAAATCGGATAAAAATTATGACCTCTATAAAGTCCACAAGCCAAAAAAACGTTTTTGCGTACAATCAGGGGCCATAAATCAGGAAGTTACGGTCCGATATGCGCGAATATCGAAACAAACCGAGATCTTTGGGTTATAAACTTATATTTCAAGTTTCAACAAAATCGGATAAAAATTGTGACCTCTACAGTGTTCACAAGCCAAAAACGTGATTTTTCGTACAATCAGGGGCCATAATCCATGAAGTTATGGTCCGATAGATGCCAATATCGAAAGGAACCGAGATCGTAGGGTGATAAACCTATATTTCAAGTTTCATTGAAATCGGATAAAAATTGTGACCTGTAGACTGTTCACAGACCGACGGACGGACAGGGGCGATGACAATATACGTCCACATAAAAATGTGGGCGTATAAAAATTGTTGAAATTCATCAGTGTCAAGTTTTTAATTTGGCTGAGTATATAACAGGCAAAAGAAGGCACTACTGTAATATCAATGTTAATATAGAATATGTTTGTTAGATTTTCTAAACAATAATGAGAGAGAGATAGAGAGAGAGAGAGAGAGAGATATCAATGGTTTAATGTCCACTCCACTGGGCACAAACTAGATCATTTCTGAACTAACATATAGTAGGCCTACAACATGATATCCCACCCCTTAAATTTGATAACTTGTTATAACGTGAAGATATGAACATACCTTGTATTTTCAGCTGAAATTGTTTAAATGCAACTGTTTCATGCCACCACTGTAAAGCCTTTAAATAACAATAAGAGATAGATAATCAAATTAAAGAGAGAATAATAACTGTTATGTCATTCATAGCAAAGAAATGAAATGAAATGGAGTTTAACGTCCTACTTTTCTGCTCCTAACCTGGGCTAATGAAGACGGGCATACCCCATACAGTGTGCTATGAGGGAAATTTTGCCCGGACAGCGGCACTACGGCCTACTCTTATATCGAATTCCAACTGTCAAGGGATCTTTTACGTGCACGTCAATGTGTACACGGGACCTCAGTTTTTAGTCCCATCCGAAGACTAGACAGCTTTCCTTGTCAGCCCCTCCGTCCTGCATCACTGACAAGGGAGAACCACGCCGGAAAATCTGGATGAACTTTCTCGGCCAATGCAGGGATCGAACACCCGACCTCCAGGCTAGCGAGCTAGCGTCTTACCCACTTAGCCACGTGATCCCCGTCATAGCAAAGAATCATTACTGGACTAAACAACTTCTCACAAACATTTGCGCTGGGTATTGCCACTGCTGTCACAATACCACACATACTGCGATTCAGGTACTACAATACAATTTGTAAAATGATTCATAACCGGGTTAATATTTATCAAGAAAACAACAGCATTAGTGAATATTGATATTTTTAGTCCAGCTAATGTCAAAGAAATAAAAACTGTTTTCTATCACGATACTGATGTAAGGACCAAAACAATTTAAGAGTATTTGTGTACCTATGGATAATGTGCGACACGGACTACTGAGAGTGATAGGTTATTTACTGAAAGGACAAAAAAAGAAAAAGAAAGAATCGCGATACATCAATTCATCGTCTCATGATTCAATACGCGAATCGTGAGAAGGTGAATTACAATGATATATCATGCTAGCACTAATAAACATCACTTTTCAAGGCACTACAACAGTTTTTTATAAGATGTATGATTAATTAATATTGTTTATGATTGTCAATAACATTTATCAGGGTTACGTATTTGATTATTTCCAGATTTATTGGATTTACTTTCAGAAAAAGATTAAGGCGCAGTAATTAATTGGACTAATAAATAAAGAAGTGTTCTTACCTCATTGGTCCAGCCAATTTTTTCATTTACAGGTGCAATATCACATAATTTACAATATACAGCCTAAATTATAAAATTATTTATAATCATCAAATATAACAATAATCCCTGTCTTGTCAGTGTGTCGTTAGGAGATTTAATTTTGGGATTATTTCCGAAGGATTGCTTCCTTCTTGCTCCTACTGTATCAATGAGATCCATGCTGATCTGCACGGTTCCAGCGTTACTTCCTCCAACTACTACATCTTTTAGTAAGAAGTTGATTTGTCACAGTCGTGGAATTATTAGAATAAATATTCTCCACATGTTTTTAACTAATGCTGGCTTGTATAAACATATACGATCGTTTATGAAATTATATTGCAAGAGTAATTCTACATTTTCTTGAATTAAGGAGAGCCAAATTGTATTTTTGGTAGTTAAAAATGGGTGATTTGCCCAGTTATCCCTTCTAGCAGAGACTATAGTTTCGTTCAGACTGATTTATTTCACTTAGTGAGGTTCTATAGATACTGCATCACTGACAAGGCGAAACCACGCTGAGATAAAAAATTAAAGACTGTCAGTCACTAACCTGTGGTGGAAGCACAAGAAAACTGTCAAGTATTTTACGAATGTTCCAGTATGGTATACGATCAACATAGCCATAATCTACATACTGTACATCTACTAGTTTTCTACCAGGTATATTCACTACTCTAGCTCTATACCATAAACCATCACTAGTATACTGGGCTACACATATCATATCTATAAATATAGTCATATACTCTAGTTACTAAAACCAACTTATTCATGTTATTAAGAAATAGTGGTCTAAACCATTCTGGAGGTTTTTTTTATGCTAAAATGAGTTACTGCCCCTTATTAATAAAAGGCTTTGATCCTACTGAGAATTCTGGGATGCAGTGAAATCAAAAATGGATGTTTGAGCTTAATTAGCCCTTCTGCTTGTCTTAAACAATCCTGGCCATTATTTGAAAATACCCAGCATGTTTGATGATAAGCATCAAATACAGATAATCGCTGTATCTGAACCATTTGAATTTATCCATTCATCAGTGCCCATTACACATATAGCCTATACTAGGGCTAACAGAATTTGTCGGCGTCTATTTTGTTAATTAAATATTGTGCTTTATAATAGTGATTTCTGAACCATTTGAATTTATCCATTCATCAGTGCCCATTACACATATAGCCTATACTAGCGCTAACAGAATTTGTTGGCGTCTATTTTGTTAATTAAATATTGTGCTTTATAATAGTGATTTGTAATATACATTACCTTTTTGTGGACAATAGACAGTATAAAGATCCCCACTATCTACTGAATATGTTTGCTGCATTTTAGTCATCATCGTCGTCAAATATTGAGCTTCATCTCCAAGCTGAAAATAAAATATAACAAGCCAACAGTGAGGCTGATGTCCCCCGCCGAAATAGGAAAATAATTAGAGGACACATATAAATTTATCACAAATTATCTATTCTAGCTCAATTAAAAGTTATCGTGTCCCAAAGCATCAACTAATCAAATTGCTTATCTCTGCTTACCCTAAGCGGAAAATGCTCATCTTCGAACTCCATCAAGGCATTGACCTAATCAACACATACACCAAGTTTGAACATTCTAGCCCAATTAGGAAGAGAGTTATCGTGTCCCAAAGCATCAACCAATCAAATTGCTTATCTCTGCTTACCCTAAGCGGAAAATGCTCATCTTCGAACTCCATCAAGGCATTGACCTAATAAACACATACACCAAGTTTGAACATTCTAGCTCAATTAGGAAGAGAGTTATTGTGTCCCAAAAAGTGTGACGGACAGACAGACGGACGGACAGACAGACAGACAGACAGACAGACAGACAGACAGACAGACAGACAGACAGACAGACAGACAGACAGACGGACGAACCCATTTTAATAGTCCCCTGCTTTCTTCAAAAGGCGGGGGACAATAATTTTCTTTACTGCGCTCTTACTTAACAAACTCAAGCAGATCCAATTCTATAACAGATGTTTCTCAAACCACGAAAATGCATTAAAATGAAATGGTGTTTAACGTCCTACTGTTCGGCTCCAAACTGGGCTAATGAAGACGGGCATTGAGAATCATATGTTTGAAATTTGCGTTCCGTTGTTATCTCTGTAGCCATCAAATAATACCATTTATGTAAATGGTGTTCAGTGTCCTGATGTACATGTATGAACTATAAAATCACAAATAAACGTTATTATTTGATGGCTACAATTCTTAAATATATCAGATTAGCCAGTTCACCAGAAACATGACGATATATAATGGAACATTATGGTGATAAACATGACTTACTGGTTGTACAAAGAAATGGTATGGTGTATCTGGACTAGTCACAACTACATCAAATATTTCAGCTTCCATTCTAGGTTCTGTTGTTGTATAACTTCTAGCTGTATACACTACTG